>NC_139762.1:63277722-63958609 GCF_965231275.1 Zosterops lateralis | reverse complement strand
AAAGCAAACAAGGTTGGAGTGTGTGAAAGCAAGCTTCCGGAAGAGTACCAAGTCACACTATATAAATCCTACACATATGAAAAACCTGTTGTCTTTGCAAGCCCATAGAAACATTCTCTGGATGGAGCAATGCCTACAACTTAAAACTGTTTGGTGGGTGGTGGGGTGTTTTCATGTGTGTGTGGTTTTTTGTGGGTTTTTGTGGCTCTGTCTTCTCTTCTCTTCTCTTCTCTTCTCTTCTCTTCTCTTCTCTTCTCTTCTCTTCTCATTAGACAATGTCTTGTGTGTTGCAGAGAAGGATGGCTTGGAAAATAACTGAGAAATACAGTCAAGTGGTTAAACACTAAAAGAATCAGGAAGCTGGGAAGACTGGAGATTTTTGAATAACCTTCTTGAAACTATTATGGGTTTTTCTTTTTTTTTCAGCTAGTAGGGGAAATTTATGGTGGCATGCAAAATGAGTCCATAACTGAACATTTTAATGCAGGACAAAATAGAACTTCATTGGCTTTTGATGCCTTTTGTTTTGACTTTATGTTATTCTAGATGGTAAATGCCTTTTCTTTTTTTTTTTTTTTTTGTATCTTTTAATTGTTAGGTAGTGATCAGATGTTTCATCAAGAAAATATTAATGATATTTTAAATTCTCATTTACAATGTAAGTAGCTGCAATGCTCTAATCCTGCTATAAGGATCTCTTAAGTTCACTAATGACATCTTAAAACTTGGTATTAAATTACATTTAGGTAGCAGAGTTTGGGGTAGGAAAAATGTGTATATTTTTAGTAAAAGTATACTGATGTAGTGTTTGTAGCCAAGTAAAGGTAGTAAAAAGCATTGGTGATTTTATCCTGTTCTACTACACCAAACTCACCAATGACACAGCCATTAGACTGTGAAATCTTCTCTTTATTTTAAAAATACTTCATGCCCCTCTCTCTCTCAGTGATAATCAGGTGTAATGGCTTCTGCATTTGTTGGTATTCATATAATTTTGGGAGTGTCCTCCCAGTTATTTGAATGCCTTCTAGCACACATATCCAGTGGAAGAAGAAAACAATTATTTGAAGCGATTCTTGGAGTCTGTTGCATTTTCCTTAAAGTTTGTACCATCTGGGATTGTGGGACCAAGGGAAAAAAAACAATTAAAATTTGGGGTGGGAGGGGGAAGGCAATTTTTAGTCCTTGTGATTCTGCTGAGAAAGCTCTGAAACTCTAATGCTTCAAAATGCAGGTGGCAAAAAAATCAAGAACTCAAAAATATCACCCAACTTCTTCTGATTTAAACCAGTCTCATTTGAGTCTGTCTGTAAATCATGCTTGTTGAGTGCTTCAGATTACTGTTTGTGAGATTTTCCAGGTTGTACTTTTTAGTTGTATTTATGAATTACTTTGTAACTTGTTGAGGTTTTTGGAGGTGGAAGGTTGTGTTGTTTACATTTGTGGATTGATTGTGAACAGTTTCCCAGAGAATATTCAATACCTAAAATTTCAGCTGGGTTGATTAGCTGTGAATGCTCACATATGTTGTGTGGCTTTGTTCCAGTTCCAGGATTCAATGAGCATAACAACAGTGGCAGTCTGGATTTTGAAAAGTACTGATGGTGTCTGAAAGGCACCAGTTTTCTTCAAGTCCCATTGGCAAAGACAGGGAGAAGGATAGGTCCCATTCAGGGACCTGAGGGAACAGGGCATAAGGAAACTAATGACACTTCCCTCTACTTTC
Source organism: Zosterops lateralis (assembly GCF_965231275.1). Taxonomy (NCBI): domain Eukaryota; kingdom Metazoa; phylum Chordata; class Aves; order Passeriformes; family Zosteropidae; genus Zosterops; species Zosterops lateralis. The sequence goes on along the minus strand of NC_139762.1, from coordinate 63,956,883 downwards.
TCAGGTAGCAGTATATGCTCTCCCAAATACAGATTCTTTTATGACCTTGAGCAGCAAAAGGGGTTGGTGCTGCCACTTGCTGCTTTTTTCCAAGGCTTACTCAGCTGTCGCAGGTGAAGCTCCAAGACTGAATTTAAGCAGAAGCAACAGTGGGATGTAGTGGAACTAGGAAGAAATGCTGTCATGAACACAGACTTCTGCAGATAAAAATTATATTTCAAGCCCTTTAAGCACATGTTATTCTTTGAACATAAAGGGCTGCGTTTGTTAATTTTCTTTCTTTGGTGTGATTGGCAGCCTTTCTGTTGAGACAGGACAGAATAACAGCCAGGGAGAGGTTTGGTGGGTCAGAAGAGTAGGCAAGCAAATCTGTCCAGCATATAGAAGTGTGAATGTTGCAGCACACAGCCTGGGACAGACACTGCCTTCTTAACTTCCCAGAAATCCAAACATCAGTGCCATTCCTTCAGTCCAAAGGAAGAGACATTTGGCCTAACTGGGTGGGACCTAACAACTGTAGTCAGACGATCTGTGGAAGTGTTTCCTTTTCTGGAGCTTACAGGCACATGTGTTGATAAAGGGTCTAAATGGTGAGTGTGTTCTAAAAGAGAGCAACCAAGAGCTTCATATTAGAATCAGCAATGTTCTCCATATTTCAATGCAGAGCTAGTTGCATTTTCTTTTGTTCCTTCAACAGGTTAGTAATTACTGTTGCAGTAATTAGGCATGATGGAGAGTATATAAGACAATAAATGGTTATTCTGTGCAGTAGTGGGGGATATTTGGTGCCAAGCTTATTATTTTCAGTCAAAGCTAATTATCTCTATTATAATACATGACTCTCTTCCCTGAATTATGAGTGGGAAACTGCTGAATAGATTTTATTTTTTTTTCAAAGTGCCCTGAACCATGGAGAGAAATGAGAATTAAAAACAATTAAAAGCTTGTTAGACAATGAGACAACTCATCTATAAAGCTATTTCTGATAGATTTTTTCCCCTCCTCTCTCGTCGTCTGCAGTTATATAAATATCAAATACTTATCAGGAAATAAAATTGTTGCATTACACATGGTATGGGTATTGTTATAAATGCAACGGCAAAAATCGGATTAATAAAGAAATAATTTATTAATAAAACAATCCCAATCACCGATAAAGAGAGAAACCACAAATAGGATTTGCAGCGCAGCGCTGGGTGGACGAGGGGTCTGCACCCTAAGGTACAGATTTCCCAAATCCACATGGAGTGGATCGCAGCCCGGAAGTTTTATAGGGGTTTTCATGTCCCAAGGCGAAACAGGTGCCCGGGATAGTCCAGCAAATAGTCCAAATAATTTTCAGATGGGCTTCCTGGATTTGTCAAACTTTGCAGATCGTATTCCGGGAACGTTCTTTTCACATGCGGATGGAGCTCGCTGGCCCATGGTTTTCGTTCAGGGAGGAATTTCTCTGTCTGGGTATGATGCCGATTCTTATCTGGGTTGGCCAGTGTCTTTGTTCCTCCTGATGGCTCCTGTCCTGTTCTTTTGTCTCAGGACTGGGGAATGGTGGAAACCTGGCTTGGGGGAAAGTTTCTACGGACTGTACCTTTTCACTTTTTATATTAACACCAATCTAACATATATTGCTATATTCTTTTATCACGAATTTTTACACAATGTCACATTTATCACAGGTATAAAAGCTTAGTTCAGACATCAGAGGGAGCAGTATGGATTCAGTGGGTGGCAGGCGGGAGCGCTGAGGTCACCCCTGGATCCAGCTGTGCTGCCCCCGGCCCCAAGGCCTCCGTGAGCAAGGGATTTGCGGAGGCTCCTATCAAGCGCCTTTGAAAACAGACTGGCTGCCCAGAACTGTTTTGGCATCTGCTTTGCTTGTGTTTAGGGCCTGCCCTGGAAATCTGAGCAGGGAGCAATGTCAGAAGGGATTACACCCTCTGGCTGGTTTACCTCGGGCGATAAGGCCGGCGAGAGAGCGTGACTTTGACTGGTGGGGTTTGTCCGCTCGGCAGATGCTGCCCTGCCACTGATTAATTAATGCAGCCGGCCCTGCTCCCCTTTCATCATGGTTTCAATTTGTAGCAGTGACAGGGCTGATCACCTTTCCAGTCTTAGCCGGCTTACAACATACCCTGGGTCTGCTTTGCCCCATGCATGTGAATCGGGCTGTAACCTGACGCCCTGACTGGTGAAAGCCGTAGTAGATAGAGCTGCACTCTACTGTGAGCTCGCAGTTCAGCCCTGGCACCCCTGCTCCCTGCCCTTCCCACCGCCCAAATCGCCCTCCCGTGGGGAGTGAGGCTGAGTGAGAGGAGGTGATACACAGCCACGCTTTGTCTGAGTGCACTGACAACCACCGATAGAGTGGACAGCAAAGAGCTGGGGAGGGCTCCTTGTTTCTGTGTTGGCAAAGCAGTCATTGAAATATCCTCGTCAGGCTCTGTCGGGTGATTGATGGGGCAGTGGGAAAGGCAGCTGGTTGCTGTTGCTGTTTGCTGTTGAATGTAAATACTCCTGTGTTAAGAGGGCATGGAGCAGGGAAGCGTGTGTCTCTGTGTGTGCAAAGTTCTGCCATTTCTTGCTTTCCACACACACTTTTCCTAATTTTAAAAATTTTGGTTTTCATTGAAATCCCTACAGAAGAAAAGCAGTAAAGCTTTCCTGTGAATTTACAAGGCAGCTTTCCTTAGAAATTCTGTAGCGTGCTTTTCCATGTGCTACACAACAGATGTTTGAAGCTGATCGGTGTCATGTGTTGCATTTTGCGGTACTTTAATACGTGCTTCTGAGAGACAAGCAGTACAAAGAGGAACCGAGACTCTAAGATGGATATAATTTTCACAGTGCTGTCTTTGGTTACTCCAGTAAAGCCACATCAAACTATCACTGTGCTGCTCATCTGCAGTCTAGGCTAAAAGCTGCTTGACTTCTGGCAGAAATTTCATCCTTTACCTGCACACTAATTTTTTCCAGCAGTCCCTTGCACCACACAAAAGCTCTGTTTATTGACTTTGTAGATTTTCATACTTCTCATAAAACTGTGAATCAGACTTTCTCAATTTTCTTTGGTAGTGGTATTGTTAAAGAGAGCTGATGTCACTGAGCTGGTTTTTTGATGATGTAGGTTTTATTTATTTAAATTTATGGTACAATACAAATTGTCTTTCTCAAATTAAGTGTGATCTTGTGACCTCTCTGCAGGGAACTTACACAGAAGATTACCGTGTCTGATGTTCATCATTGTGTTATCCCAAATCTTAGTTCAGGTCAGTGATTGCATTTTGAGAGCTTCCTTTTAGGAGTGGCTAAGCTGAGCCATAGCAAAGATACCTTACTAATTCACTTTCTTGGTATCACTGAATTTTCAGCTTGATGAAAATGAAAGGTGCTTGTCACTAAACTGTTTGTAGATGCTTTAAGGCTGTAGCCATATATTCTACAGGAGTGGCAGAGAATTAAAAATAATAATAAAACCAGGTGCTATTCAAAGGTGGTGTTTCAGATTTTTTTCATCATGTTTCTGTCAATTAAGATAGTCAGTGGGTGAGGAAGAATTCACATGTATTAGCATTCAATAATGATTATTTACATGAAAGAGGACTTTAAGAAAAGACCTTGGAGTGTCTAAAGGCTAATAGAAGCTGTGTAAGAGCTGCTAAGAAACCATTACTATGTAAAGTTAAGACAACACAGTCAGCTATACTTTAAATTGCATCTAAATAAGGATATAAAATATTTATCTGAGATGCAGAAGTGTAAGCCTCTTGACTTTCACAAGGCAAATATATCTATAGCACAAACTGATGAAAATAGAGACAGTTTTCACATAATCAAATGTGTAGCACTCACTCCTTCATTCCTTGGCCTGAGAATCCAAAATTTAGCAGCTAACAAGTAAATATTGTAAAACATAGTATTAGCTGATTAGATCTGGCAAGAAACAAAACTCCAGACTAGGAACCTGCAGTACCAGAGAGGAGGTAAATCCATTAAACATACACAACAGTAATTCATAATGATAATCTTGTAGAGATGTGTCTGCAAACTGTAACTCAAAAAGCCAAACTAACCCACTTACAGCTTCCAACATCTCAACAGAGTACCTTTAGGTGCTATTAGCCTATTTTTGTTTTATGTCTCTTTTGTGGTGGCAGCTTAACTGTTTTGAAGTGTATCTCTGTGGGAATTGATGGGTTTTATTATGTATGGTTTTTTACTATAAGAAGGAAAATGATCGATTTTGTTTATGCTTATGCTGGTTGTTGTTATTTGGCTGTGAGACAAGGTTGCTATCAACAGAAGGGATGAAGCATGAGGTAATGACTACAGCTTAAATGAGAACACTTGTCATACCTGCTTTTTGCTTGGACTGATCATCAAGTATCAGGGCACAGTCAAATGCCATGTGTGTATTCTTTCATGTTTACAAACTGGCAAGCTTAATGGAAGGTAAACTTTGACATTTCTTAACAGTTTCCTTTGCCCTTGAAATCCAAGCTACTAATACTGTGCTAAACTATTTAGGATCTACTGAGAGTTAGTGGAACAGTTTATATGTCCAGTTTATTTAAGTATTCCCTGACCTGATTCTCCTCTGTTAAGGGTGTATTTCACTTGTTCCAGCCTTTCTCCACAGTCTCTAGGACCTGGGATTCCTGAAGGCCAGTCCTGCTACAAGATGAAGGCAGTGTTTGGTACTTTGGCTTTTTCCGTATCCTGTGTCACCAGGTCCCCAGTCTTGCTGAGTAACAGGCTCACATTTTCCCTAGCCTTCCTTTTGTCACACATGCACTTACAGAAGCCCTTCTTGTTGTCTTTGATATACTTCATGAGATTCAGTTTCATTTGGGCTTTGGTGTAACTAACTTTGTTCCTGGGTGCTCCAACAATGTCTCCATATTCCTCCCAGATTATCCTCCACCCTCTGTATGTTTCGTTTTTGTGCTTGAGTTGGTTTAGGAACTATTCTTTCATCCATGCAGGCCTCCTGGCAATTTTTGAAATTGTTGTGATGGACCTCTTTTGATCTTGGAGGAGATGGATGATCCTATATTATCCAGCTTTCTTAGGCCTCTCTTCCCTCCAGTGCCTTATCTTATGGGACTCTTCCAAGCAGATTTTCAAAGAGGCCAAAGTCTGCTCTCCTGAAGTGCCCAGGTTTGATCTTGATTTTTGCCCTCCTCTCTGCCCTTAGGATCCTGAACTCCCCCATCTCATAATGTCTTCAGCCAAGGCTGACCTTGATCTTCACATTTCAAATGAATCTCTCCTTGTTGGTGGGTATGAGCAGCAGAAAATTTCTTGTCATTGGCTCTTGTCATTCATGCTCTCTAGAAACCTCCTGGATTGCTGATTGTCCTGCTGTGTTGTCCCTCCAGCAGATATTGGGGTGGTAGAAGTCTCTCAGGAGGTCCAGGCCTGCAAATATGAGGATAAAGTTGCTGAAATTGTTAGGACAATCCAGAGAGGGAATGGAAAGAAAAATACTGATGATCGAGAATATTTATGTTAGTGCGGAACTGTGGAAATACGTTCTATCTTGCATACTGCCTGCTGAACAGGTTACTACAAATATCCCTCTCCATACTGGAGACTTATTACCCACACTAGAGTTACTGTCACCTCGGACCCCTCGGCTCAGCATCTTGGGGACTGCTTAAACCTGCTCATGTCAGAAAAACCCCTGAGTGAACAAAGACTAAATATTTAAACATTTTCAGCCAACTTCACTCATTTTGCCTGAAGCACACTTGGCCCCTAGCAGGTCAGCTTGCTGTAACCTCTGGCAAGGGTGAGAGGCAGCTGGGAAGATCATCATCGTCAGCTGGCACAACTAGGTCTGTAAAAGGACTTCTATCTTTGGCTTTTCTCCACTCTAGACATACTCTGCATATGACTAATTTGTTTTTTAAAAGAAAGCCACAGAATGCTTACCCAAAAAATTCTGCTGCCGCAGCATTCCCACTGAGAGAAAGATTGAGCTATGATCTTGTCTTGGTCTGGGAGGTGAGAAATCTGATGGTGTTTGCAGTTATTGGTCTAACCTGGAGTGCTATGGCCAGTCAAGAATTGTTCAAGGAATGAGAGAAATGCTGCTCAGAAATGAGACATTTACATTCAACATATACTTACAGCCCTGAAGCTGCCTGAGTGTTGAGCATTGGAATCATGAGGGAGAGACACCATTCGAAGAAGACAGAAAATAAAGAAGAGAGAGGAAATACTGGATCAACTGGAGTCTGTCAAATGCAAACACAAGAAGACAAATGCTTTGCAGAAGAGTCTTAAATTTTTGCTCTTTTCTTTGACTGACATGCAGTGCCACCAGGACCTAAAAACTTTATTCCTGGACCCATGTAGACCAGAAGTGCTAGTTTCTTCTTCCAACTTCTTGGCTAGCTGCAATTTGCTTAATTTTGCCTAAAGTTCTTACAATTAATATAAATTTTAATTTAGGAAAGAGTTGGACTCCATTGATGGGACCAGATTACAAGGAGGATTGATAAAAATAGACTCAGCTACAGGAGAACTGTTTCTCATGTGAAGGCAACACCTGGTACTGCTACACCAATTGCTGGATGGACAGGGACTTCCTGAGGAGTCTGCAAAATCTGGTGTAAAGAGCTAAACTCCTCTGGCAGAGATCCATGACAAATTGCCAGAGATGAAAAGAGAACCACCCAGGTATGTTCAAGCTCTGCACTTCAGGCAATTGAGTACAGGGCTCTCAACTTCCAAAATGAACTGTTGAAGAGGAAAAAAAAAAATCCTTCAGCTTCCAATATCTGTGACAAACTGGGCACATTATGACATCCTAGCAGCCATAATCCCTCTCGTTGCTTTTCTGCTTCATCTTTTGTGGATTGTGAATGCCACAGGCCTTGGAAGTTCACTTGCAGTTCATGTAGAAGTTCACTTCCACCACTGTCACCCCTACATCTCACAAAGCTGAGTGTTTTTTCAAGATTTCCTTAAATTCTGTATTGTAAACCAGAGAATTGTATGCTTTTTTTCATAATCCAGAAACTGGGTCTTAAGTCCACACTGTAAATCAAACATGCAGAATGGTAACAGCAGGGAAGAGGTGCCTTAACACACTCATCAGATGCAGAATGCAGATGCAGAAATCAGATTATTTCAGAGTTGGAAGTTGCTTTTTAATAGATTCATGATGTAACACTAATGACAGATGTTGTTGCAGTTATTAAATACACATTCTATAATAATGGAAAATAAGCATAAAAGGGGTCTCATGTGAACCCAGGACCCAATGTTGTTATAAGAGTGAGAAATAAAGGGAGAAGCAATAAGTATTAAGAACCCATAATAACTCAAGCCACTGAGTTGTGCATTTCTGGATGTGTTGGAGATTTTCCACAGATATTTCCTATGGAAAGAATTTATGAATCAAAGCATAAGAGTTGTCCAGGGAAGATTGGTCCCACATGGATACTGTTGCTGTTTTAACTCATCCAAATCTTCAAAACTATTCACTATGAACAGATTGTATTCATAAGTACAGGAAGCATTTGCATTTAGCATAGCTAAATTAGCTGAAGCAGAAATGAACACACTCCATGTAATGTTTAACCAGAAAATAGAACAGTTGTATGGTCAGAGTGAGACATTTGGAGGGGGAAGATAGAGCAAGCCAAATTTTGCTCCTGGTTGGAGTTATCATTGGAGTGCAGCAACATTGTTCAAAACAAAACATGCCTGATTAATTTGCTTTCTACCTGCATTGGTATCCTTGTCAGTTATTATTTCCTACTTAGGTAGAAATGAGACATCCATTTTTAGAATAATGGAAAATAGCTAAGACTATTTACTCAGAAGGAACCTATCTAGTATATATTTGAGGAAGGAGATACACCATTTATTGTATTTTATTTGAAATAATGCTGCCTGAGTATCAGTACATTTCCCTTTTCTCTTTCCTCTTCAAAAACTTCACAGAAATACCATTCCTGGGACAACTTTTGACTCAAGAGTGTGAGATTACGAACCACCTCAGCTCTTGTAAGTAGGGTTAGAAAGGTTTGTGGGTGCCTTTGCATTCTCAGACACAGTTAACAATTCACATCACTGAAACTTCAGATTTTAAAAAAAGGAGCTGGAGTTTTCTTTTAATTGTCTTTCCTGGAATAAAAATTTTGCAAGCAGCTTACCTGTATTAGAAATCTTGTACATCTTTGAGTTTATTAGATAACACACCTACACTTGCAAGAAGATTAAGGATGGGCAGAAATGTTACTAAAGTTTCATAATGCTTATGCAAATACTTTTCATCTAGAAATATCCTGAGTGCTAGGGTCCCTATTGCTTCCCAGCTTCATCCTTGACAGATTCAGTGAAACATATCATATTTATTACCAAACCTTTGGAAATGGAACTATACCTCAGCTTAGAATTTTAGGAGTTAAACTAAACTTGTTTAGATTGTTTGAAACAGTATTCCCATCATAACAAAGTTTACTGTTTGTTGTCAAGTGGTGCAGAGAATTGCTCTGGAGAGTTCAAGGTTGAAATCTTCCTGGGGTTGAAGCAAATGTAGCTGATGCTGTCTAGCTCTGTTGGATGTGTCAGTATTTTTAATACATAATTTATCCAGTGCTGGGCATTTTCACTCAAGACTGAATATGCTGCAGATTTTTACTGGCCAGGTCATCTTGAGCCCTCTGGAGCTATATGGATCCAAACATATGCTAATGTCACATTAAGAGGAGTCAGGGGGTATGTCCCTGCCCTGGTTCCTCTCTTCCTACAATCCCTCTTGCACTTTGATTTTCATGCCCACCATGTAGCTAGATGAGAGTGGCAGTGCCCAGTTTCCCTTTATCTGGAAAACAAGGTGATTGGCACTGAAAGGAGCACTGCAAAGAGTGTGCTCCCACAGCCTCCACACCACCTTGCGTTCAGTGTGGCTTTTCACAGTGAGGTTCTTGCAGGCTGATGCAGCGTCATGGAGTTTTTACTGCTGTTGCAATATATTCTCTAAGACACGGGATATCATCCAGTTCCTCTGGTTTCTCACTCCAACATCTCTCCAAGAGGAAAAAGTGAAAGCCTGATATGGCAGTATTCAATTATTCTTACTGTACAAGGTACAAGCTAAACATCTACCATTAATCATGGATGTTTTAAAACCATAAAGTCATTGTCCCTATTCTTAAACAGTTGGGGAAGAAAGTTGATCTTTCCTGAAAATATTGAAGCAGATGGGACTGGTGTGAATGCCAGAATAACCCTACAAATTGTCCTAACGTGAAACAGTTTTGGACAGTTCAGGACATCTGGAGTGAATGTGGGAGAGGGAAATGAAAAATTTCTTGAATGTACTTAAAGGCTGAAATAGAATTACAGAGGCACAGACATGCAGAAACTGAATGAAATACACACATGGATATGGCAGAAGTCTTAAAAGGAAGTCAGCCTGCTAGGAGCAGAACTATTTTTAGTCTCCTAATGAAGAAAGCAGCTGTATTTGAGAAAGCCAGTCACTCGCTACTTGGAAAATCAGCTGGAACTCTTTCTGGGTCCTGGTGTTCTGGTTGTGAGAGGAAAATCTTATGTGTAAGCTCTTTCAGCCCTGGAGAACCTTAAATGGCAGTCATCTTGGCTTTTGAAGCACAGTTGGGAGCTTCTCGGGAACAGATTCACAGACTTCTTTTGGAGCCTATGGTCACTCTGTGGTGTTTAACCATTCTTGGAATGAGTGTTTCTTCAGGAGAGAGCAAGGGTCTGGCAAAGTGCTCTGAGATGTGCATTGAATATAACATTGAGTTCTGCCTTTTTTTTTTTTTTCTGTGCTGTGTTTGTTATACAATGTCTATTTCCATTCTTAATTTCCCCAAAGCTTTGCTAGGGTGCAGCAGACTGTCCAGTTCATTGTAAAAACCCCATTTTTTTTTGTCTGTAGTACTTGTGTTAGGTATGGGAATGGAAGAGAGCCACTTTATTTTACTGCTCTAGTAAAATTTGAATTGTGAAAAATTGTGTTGCTGATCTTAATGTACCATCTTCTTTGTATAGAATAAGCTCTTTTGTAAGGTTTCTTTGGTATAAAAGAGAGATGTCTTTTTCTGTCATATTGCTGAGTTAAACAATCAAAGTGAGTTATGTGTGTCCTGGCTGTGACAAGAATGGACAATAGTTACCACCACGTCAAAACCATTGAATGTGCTTGCTGGAAGTAAAGGAGACAGCTTGATTTTTCCACTGGCTTGAGGAACCATTTCTGAACTAGTTAAAGTAGATGCATCATAAAAGGATGAATTGAGAGAAAAGGGATTTTAGCTTCAAGCCAGTGTCAGAGAAGCCTGACCACAGTCATGTGCCTGAGATGGCCTGGCATTTTTCAATGAGAGGATGAGATTAGTGAGCAGGGCAGCTTGGGTTTGGAAACCTGCTCCTGCAAGAGGTCAGACATTTTCTGTCAATGGTCACCTGCCCAAACCATCAGGAATTGAACAAGATCTTAAAGGTAGGAGGAAGGCAGGATATGGAAGAAGAAATGCCATGGAGATGGAGCTGGAACCTGGACTTCGTGGGTATCCCTGCTGCTGGGCAGGTTTGCCAGGCTGCTTCAGTCACTTCCAGCTCCCAACCTTGCTTGTATTTCTTTAGAAATACATTTTTTCTTGTCTGTCATGTGCTTTAATACATGGAGTGTCTTACACAATGGGGAATCATCTTGTATGTAAGTGCATGAATACTCAGAAACTGGAAGGAGGGGCAGGGGTTGTATGCATCTGATCTCCTTTTGTAGTAAGAGGTTGGTCTGGGGAAGAAATTGGTGCTCTCAGCTTCTTCTCATTTGCTTGTCACCTGCCAAGTGTTTGCAGAAGACTATCCCTCTTTGATTTCCTGACACAGTTTCTTTTCCCTAAATCTGCTCTTGCTTGAGCAATACAGTTTTAGAAAATAACTCAAAGTATCAAAAAGTGGGAAGATCACTGACTGAATTGCATAAGGGGCAATTAGGTGAGTATTTATTCTGGCATCAGTCAGGCAGCTTGGGGACTGTGACCAGCAGCTGAAGAGGGAGCAGGAGCCTCCTTGCCTGACTCAAGGGCAGCCAGTGCCACAGGTCTGACCACAGCCTTGCTTTCTGACACAAATACCTGAAGTTCTTAGATGGTTTCAGTAGAGCCTGTTTTGCATAAACCTTTTTTATTTTCCCATTACTCATATGTCCCTGTGTTAATAACATAATGTAAATAATTCTATGCTGGACTTGGCATTCATTTAAACAGGTGTAGCACTAAAGCAGTCGTAATTGGTTTCGATGTTCCCAGCCTTCTCTCCGGCTGCAGTTTCCAAAGGAGTTTACTTGTTTTTGCTTTTGAAGGTTCGTTATTACCATAATTCACTCATCAGTCTGCTGCTTTTCATGTTAATTCACTTTTATAACCTGGTAGGAGGCAAGATGAAATGTTTTAGGCTGCATCCTAAGGTTATTCTTTGAGTGGCTGGTGTTTTAAATGGTTGGGATGGGCATTGGCAAGAAGAGTTTTGTGGTATTTACAGTCTTCAGAAATCTGTGTAAAAGTAAAAAATGCTTATCCTGATTCTGCATAAATACCACATCCAAAGCACACCTGTCTTCTGCCATGTGGGCCAGCTAATTGGTTTTTGATCTATTTTTACTGTTCTTAGCTGAAAGGCAATTATTTTTGCTAAATTCCACAGAAAGCTCTAGAGCTGTTTTAGGGGTTTGCTGCTGTGAAAAATAGTCATGGTTCTGTTTTTTTAAAAAGCATTCTCAAGGAATAATTACAATGATTGAGAATGCTCCTTAAAAAAAAAGCCAAAAGCATGTACATTTTTCATAGCTACACGTCTCTAAAATGTCTTTGTGGGTTTCTTCACATATTCAGGAAACTTTTAAAAATAAAAAGGAGCAAATCTATCTCTGAGCTTGGCAACAGCTGAAGTTTATATTTCACAAGTATCTGAAAATGGGTTCCTCCCCATTTGCAGACACAGATGCCAAAGTTTTAAACTGACAGTGCAAAGTTTATATTGCAAGCTTTGTAAAGGTGCAAAGCAGCATTTTTCTGCTCTGTGCCAGTCCTGCACTTATGCAGGGCTGGGACGAGGCCTTGTGAGACAGTGATAATTATTATTATTGCTTATGAATTCCGAGCCTTGTGGTCATGCAGAGCAGCAAGTCGGCATTGTTGAATCGAGAACTGTAGACATGAAAATAGCAAAAAGGTTGCCCCTGCTGCTAAACTTTTGGCAGTATTTTGTATTCCATTCTTGTCTGTATTAGAACACAGAATGTAGTGAATGGGCCAAACCCTGAAATCCTTATTTGGTTATTGTGAAAAGAGAGAGAAAAGGCTGTGATTCATTGGGAGAGAGATGAATAAGAGACTGCAGAGAAGGTCTGTGCAAGGTAGCTCAGAAGCTTCATTTCTCTTCTGTTATAACCCAGCAACACAAGGGTTGTCTGAGCACAGCAAATGGTGGCTCTATCAGAAGTAATGCTTTAAATAGTCCTCATGCTGAAGCAAATGGAGCAGTGATGTAAGGAGATGCCTGCTGCTTATGTGATATGTCTAGGCATGTGTGTGCGGGGTCAGTCGGAAAAGCTGGGCAAATTCATGCCCCTGCAAAGATGTCTGAAGTGGAAGTCATTGCATGGGATGCTCCTGAAACCAACTATTTCAAAAGATTAATTCACAGATTTATTCTTTTTTGGTCGGTTGATTTTTGTTTGTTTTTTTTTTTCTTTTAATTTTTTTTTTCTTTTTTTTTTGTGTGTGTGTGTGTTTTTGTTTGTTGTTACTGGAAGCACAAAATACTGAGGGTTACCTATTATTTCAAACAAAAGGGGTACAGGAGAGGGAACAAAACCTGTTGTTCCAACAGCAGAGCAGTTACTAAGTGTCAGATCATTAATCCCACTTCAGTATATTGCTGGGAGCAGCAGGAGTTACAGATGTTTGATTGCATCATCACAGTACAGTCTCTGATGATAGTGGTTTGGGTTGCTGTAATCCCACAGAAATTATACTTTGGCTTCAGTGCTTTGGCCTGCCTGAGCATGACTGATTGTTATCTGCTCTTCAAGATTAGCTGAAAGTGCCTAGCTAAACGCTCTGAACTTCGTGGCAGAGGAGGATGAATTTGGGGGCCAGGTCTGTGAAAATGTTGCACAAAAAAAGTCTGTTGTGTTTACTCCCTTGTTCTCCCTGGCCTAAATGGAAAAACGAGAGCAGTGCAGAGCTCAGCCTGTCTGCTTGGGATACATTCAGCTATTTAACTCCTGCCACAGGCCACTACAACCATGGCAGTCTGCATTTCAGCAAAGGCCAGAGGGTGGTGTAATTAATATGGGGATGCAAGTTTTTGTTCCCTTCTCCCCGCTTTTTACATCAGACACTGAGTGGGTCGCACGTGCAGGTTTGTGAAGGGGGTGGCTCAGCTGCTCTGCCTCACACTCCCCAGCCCTCCCTGATCTTGTGTCCCAAAGAATCTCAAAGATAATTTTAGTAGAAGGCTGTTCTGGGTGCCCTTTGGCTCATCTGTTTACTAAGTCACAAAGTCTCTTCTCATTATTTTTCAGGGATCAGAGGGGACAAAAGTTTAAATATTAGCTCAGTTATTTAAACCCTGTGGCAATGCCAGTCTGCTTGGCACATAGTGTTGAATGTAGTGATAAGATATTCAGCCGGCTGATGACCCTCGCAGCGTTGTAAGGAATATGCTGATTACTTCTCTGCGAGGGATAGGAGGGACAAAGCGTCTTCTATGTTTTATGACAATTGCTAGTCAAAAAGTCTGCCAAAAACCTGGGCTTAGGGATCTGTACTGTTGCCCTGCAGCAAAACGTGATTTCCCAGAGTCTTCTAGAGCATTCCTAGATAAGCAATACTGCAGATGAATAACAAAATTAAAAGCGAGTTCTCCAGTAAAAGCTTTGTGCCTGAAAATATTTTCTGGTATATAATTACAGCTTTGTCCACTAGATGGCTTTTCTCCCCCTGCCTGCGACTTGATAGAGCAATTGGAATTAACCAAATGTAATTTATCTAAAATGATATTACTTACAGCTGAAATCAGGTATTTGTAGCACTTTGGTCAAAATTTTCTATTTACATAGAAAATGCAGGGCATATATATCCTGTGATGTAAATTTTCTATGTGGAACAAATCTTCTGTATGTTGGCACACACAAAAATGCAAGTTGTTTTACCAAATTGTGTGCCAACAAAACAATGTTTGCTTATTATATGAAATTATCAAAGACCACGGGGCACATTCTTGTAGTTATTCAATCTCTAGCAGTGACACTGAAAAAATAATGTAAAGTCTTCCAGACCTTATTTTAGTTAGATTGGTAGTTTTTAGGAATCAGAAACAGAGGAGTTCCTCCCCTTACCCACCCAGTTTGTAGTATAATATTAATTAAGGATGCTTGGAAGCAAATTTAGGTTCTGCAATCATTATAATTAAGTAGGACAGATGGACAGAACTCTGCATTATGTGGCTTAAGCCAAATCAAATGGCTTGCCAAAAATTTGTGCTATTTACATTGAGAAAAGTCTCAGTTTTAGTGATTGCGTGAGTTCCTCTTACCACTGATGAGATATTAGCAGGGATATGCCTTTCCTGTTGACTTTACCACACGCATGAGATAGTGGTCAAGAGAAGAGCACCCTGAATTAGTAAAATATGTGGTATTCAGGTTATGATAACAAAAACATAATAATGCATCCCAACAAGTATTTTATTATTATAATATTTACTCTCTTAAGAAACATAACATGGTAAAATTAAAAGTAATCATGAGGCTAATGTTCACTGTTTCACTGAAGAGAATTGGTCCAATTTTATATTTAAAAATTGTTCTCAAGAAACATACGTATATCAACGAGTCTGATGTGGGTAAACACATTAGATGAAGATGAGTGAACCAGCAATTGGCATGTGGAGGATTTCTGCAAGGAAGTTACTGCAGGAGCCTGCTTGGAGATGCAGTTCCTCCTTTATTGCTAGTGAGTATTTGTTCAGTGGGAAACTCTCATTTTCAGCTGTTGAACCAGAGCAGCTCTTTTTTTTTCCTTGTCAACTTCCTGATAGTCACGGGAGGAAAAAAGGAGTAATGTTCTCATTTCAGCATCCCTCACCCTCCTCCTTGCTTCTCTGGAAGATGAAGCAAGCAAGCTATTTCTGTTACTCATCTTTTCCTTCAGCATCCTTCCTTCAGGATGTTTCTCTCTCGTGAATCATTCCAGTGCCCATTCTTGTCCCCAGTTCTAGCTTTTTTAAGCTTCACCTTAGGGGTTGTTGGGTTTTCCCTGCACAGCATGGGGCCCTGCTGGAGCATAGGCTGGGATCTTGGTAATCTCCAAGTAGAAAAACCACTGAAGTTATTTCTCTGTGATTCAGGAAGCCCATGTTGCTACAGTTTGTACTCAGTTTAAGCTTGGAAAAGCAGTTTTTGCTGCCTTGAAGTTTGTTTTTTATTTCTCTTTTTCTTAACAGAAGCTTAGATTATGTGAGGATCCATGACTGAGACCAGTGTACACACTTGCCAGGGAAATCTTGCAACTGCAAAGCATATGAGTGGATTTTTAAGCCCTATTTGACTAATACCAGAAGGATTAGTGTGCTATTTTGTTTGATGCCAACACAAGAAAAAACGTCATATGCTTTAAACTGAAGGGTTACATT
Source organism: Zosterops lateralis (assembly GCF_965231275.1). NCBI lineage: Eukaryota > Metazoa > Chordata > Aves > Passeriformes > Zosteropidae > Zosterops > Zosterops lateralis. The sequence goes on along the minus strand of NC_139762.1, from coordinate 63,941,196 downwards.
TACTTGGGTGGTGCTAAGCTGAGGTGATGCAAGTCACAGCATTAAAAGCCCTGGTATGCTCATGGCCCTGGGTCATGGAGATCTTCAGGCTGAGCCAGCAATTGTGCTACCTGTCATGAATGAATGGGGTGGAGGAACGGCTCTTTCAGCTCAGGAGTGAGCTGACATTGTGAGTGCAGGAAGTGTGGAACACTTGCTAATCCAGTGGTGGTCAGCCAAGCACTTTGGTCAGAAACGGTCGAGGTAACACACAAGCTTAGATCTTTGAGCCTCTAAGCTACCTTCTGCTTTCAGTTACAGCAGTATAAATCCACTGACTTCCCTAGCATTCCTACACCAGCCTTATTCCCAATAGCAGAGTTGAGGCAGCTCAAGGGAGGAGAAAGAGGTGAACAGAACAAAATTACACTCTGCAATTTCACTGTGCACACTTTCAACTATTTGGCTTGGTAAAGGATGTTCTTTCTGGCCACCAAGAACTATGAGGCCACACTGAACTCTCAGTAGCACTTCTGCAGTGCTGACATGGAAATCCTTCTCTAGCATGTCAGTATGTGTGTGCTACTGAACATGCAATAATAACAATCCCATTTTTTAGCTCTGCCCTACTCCAGTCTAGCTATCTGCTGATCATAGCCAGAAGAGACCATATGAAATCCTCCAAGCCCAACTAGAGCATTTCTGAAACCATATTAAAAATAATTAAACAGAAGAAAAGCTTTAGCTCAGTTTAAAAATTGTTTGGGAGGTGATGTGTGGGGTTCCTTCCTGTCCCTGACACAGTGGGTATCTGGAATGCTGTGAGGCCACAGCTTTTGCCGAGTGCAAAGGTAATTGGGAAGAGCCAGGTCATGCTAGTCTTCAAACTTACTGCAGCAGTGGATCCAAGAGGCAATAAATCATAACTTAGCACTCAGACTTACCTGTGCTGAGCTGAGGGAACTTGGCATAAGGAAGCAAAGGTTGACCAAAGTCACCTTTAATCCATCTTCAATCTTAGCATTGGCCAAAGATCTTCTTTAACCAGTGCCAGTTTACTGGAGTTCTGCAGCACTTGTTCCAAAAAAATCCCAAACTCAGTCACAGCAAGTGCTCAGCTGGAGGCAGGCAGGTCATGTATAAACCAGCTATATTAGCTCACAGTTCTTCTGTGCGACTGTGCACCCCTGCAAAGACCATGCTGAGGTCCTTTCAACTTCTTCACTGGGCCCTTGATCTCTGCCAGCTTTGTGCATTCCTCTGTCAAAGAAAAATGGTTTTTACCATCAAGGAAATCTGCAAAAGAGATGTTACTGACTCAAACACCTTCACTCTGTAAAAGAAATGTAGATTTGATTCCTTTTGTGCATCTGAAATGCTGCTGCCAAACCTGTGCTATGAAAGGTGAGGAAAAACATAGAAAGCTAATAAAAAATAATTGGTGACACCAGAGCAAGAAGATGTGCATGTCACAGATAATATATTTGGCTCTGCACTGAACAAAAAAGGGTTTGCCAAAGTTTTTGCCTGTCTTTTCGATTTAGACAACTTTTACAACATTAAAAGTAGCCGTCCAAGTTTGATCTCAGGTTGGCCCAAACATGGAATGATTCTGCTGTCCTGTCCAAGCACAGGAGCTTGGCAGACCTCAGGACTGACTTTTCTCTGAGTAGCCCCAGAGACGCAAAGATTTCAAACACACAGGACTTGCTGTGACTGCCCTGCAGTATTGGATCAGCTTCATCCACACAGTATCACCTTGCTGTTGTATGTTCCTTTTAACCCTGCTGAAAGATTACAGCATTTGTTCTCTGCGTTTGATGTTATCTGGTTTTGCTTACACCCTAATGATCAACCATGAATAAACTGAGTGACATATACTTGTTATGAATTAGTAAATGCTTTTAGTTAAGCTTTTGAACGTGTGTTTAATTTTCAGGTGGATGCATAATTACTCTGTGACCTGTTTAGCATTGGAGAGTCATTCCTTTCAAAGACTGGAGAAAAAAAAGAGGTCACATCCAAACTAAAATGAAAAACAAAAAGGGCTTTTTTTTTTCTGTGTCACTTTAAAAAGATTTCTGAACAAATTTGTTTCCAAAGTAGTTTGCTCTCAGTCCTAAGATGACAACTGCCAGCAGCTGGCTGGGAAAAAGCAGAAGTTAGTCTGAAAACTAATAAAACTCACATGACCCAAAATTGTACAATACTGAGACCATTTGTAACTATAGCTAGAGTTATTTGTCATCCTAGAAAAAACAGTGAAGTGTCTGGGAGGTTTTTTTGTTACAGTTTTTCTTAAAAGGGGTCTTGTTAAAAGGCAGCAGCAGAAGGAATTTTTGTTGGTTACTTTTTTTTTCAAAGCTTAATGATAACGAACAAGCAATGCAATATTGGCAGGAAAGTATTGCATCCCATGTTAGAGAATAAATTGCTCCCTTGATGATGTACTGAGTGATAACCCCTCTTGGATTTATGGATTTTTCTGGATATTCACATAGAAAGTCATTACAGTACCCTTTCAGCTGATAACAGTAACACTGTGGCATGTTTCTGCATGTCTTACAACTCCCTGGACAAGCTGTTGATCAGGTAGGTCACTTCCAGTGGAGCAGACAGTCATTCTGTGCACTGTTTCTTGGATGGGAGATAAGCCTTTTTACTGGTCTTCAAGGTCCTGTCTCCCCTCTCTCTTTGCATAGAGTATGGTACCTTCACAGGTACCGTACCTTAGCAAGAAATCATAGGTACCATACCATAGCGAGAAATCTCTCACTCCTTTTCATTTAGGATTTCTAGTCTGACACATCACAGGGAAGGAAAGAGAAGAAGGAAAAAGCACAGCTTTTTGCATGGAGGAGAGTCATTCCTCTTACTTGCCAGATTCAAAAAAAGCAATGCTTGTCCAGCTCTGCTGTTTCAGTGTTGATTTCAGTGCTAAAAATTATGCATGCCTGTTATATTGGAGTGGATTTCTCCAGAGAGCATATTTTCATTCAGATTCATGTAACTATTGACCAGGAACAAGGTTAAATTGAGCCTGTTTAAAAATTAACCCATTAAAAAAAAAAAATTACATAACGCCGTGGCACTCTTCAGGCAGTCCTTTAGCTTTCTAGCATCAAGTAATCTCTGATGTTGTGCGGGCTGCGTTTAAAGGCAAAGCTTTCCCAGCACTTCCTATGCTTGGGAAGTTCAGTGCTGTTGCCTGAAACTGGTTATTCTCTGCTGGTCTTTATATTACAGTTAGAGTGCGGAAATGAATATGCACACTTATTTCTGCATTTATTTTCTCGGACACCATTTTTCAAAAATGCACCTTTAAATGTGCCCATTCTTAATTCCATGTCCCTAGAACAGCTCAAGCACGAGATACAGGGAAATGCAGGAAACTGTAAGTGCTTTCGGAATCCTCTCTGTCAACACAGCTACCTTCAAGGCTGTGTTTTGACTGTCAGAGCAGGGGCAGGTGAGGGAAGCACGTTAGGAAGCAATAATCCAAAGCTCGTAGTAAATTTAAACCCCCTGCTTCAGAATCAGCTGTGATTCCTCGCTGTCAGGAAAATCGCGCTCTGTAAAGGTTAGATCTCTTCTCCTACTGTATTTTCCTTCAGGTTAATGTTTAAGCCGTGCCGGTGGCTGTGCCCAGGAGAACAGCGGGTGCCTGTACAGCTCTAGATGGCGAGAGGCTGCCGTGGGGAGCCCGGCGAGCACCTTGGCTGCAGCTCCTCATTGGCCGCGGCCATCGCCCTCCTCGCAGCCACTGCTGCTGACAGGGTATCGCTCCTCGGCTGAGATTACTGCCTATGACCTACTTTGAAAATGGTGTGAACCAAGGTTCACAAATTGTCTTGGAAGGGTGCCACGAGGTTGGTGTGCAAACATGCGCGGTCTGGGAGGCTTCTGGCAGAGCAGAACTGGCTGTCTCCGTGTCCTTCCAGATGCAGCCCGCGTTCCTTTGCCAGCCCCTGCTTCACAATCCATCTTTGTGCTCTTGAGTGCGGCATATTGATTTCCCAGGCAGGCCTGCTAGGTTAGAGAGCCTCTGGCCAATAAGTCCTCCGTGCCTTTTTGCTCTCAAAACAGCTGAAGTAGTAATAAAGATGAATAAAGGGTTTCAGGCTGAGCTGTCAGCTGAAGCCTAGCAGTAGTAGTAGTAGTTGTAGTAAAAGCAGTAGTAGTGGTATCAGAATACAAGTCACAAAGGAGAGCTAAGCAGTGACATTTTATTTATACAGTTCATCTGTTTACTCTAATCCAATTGTTTGTAGTGTAATGTAAACTTACAATTACCAAAGCTGCTTTCCCTGCCAGATGAACAGTTTAACCTGTATGCCATTCCAAAATACTGATAGAGGAGAAAATTCCGCAGAAAGGAACAGCCTGGAGAATTGCAGTCTGAAAGCTGTATGGGTGTGGGATTTTTTTTTTTTTCTTCATTGTCTTCCTTATATAAGGTCTGTGCTGCAGAGGAAAGTTTCCACAGACTCAGAAAGATCATATATAGTTTCAAATCTACTTGAAAGATAAGGTGTCTTTTTTTTTTTTTTTATCCCCTCCCCAAGGCTAATATATTACATACCTACTCAGCACAGGGCTGCCTGTTATCTGATAAGATAATTAGCGTCAGACATGAGAAGAAGCATATGTAGTTTTAAAAGGAGCATTACTGAACGTTCACAGAGAGAGTTAAAGAGCATGCTTATCAGAGCTTTTCCATGCAGAAGATTTGTGCTAGTATTTGACTTTGGGTCAAGAAGTCCTTTAATAAATTAGCAATGCAAATGTGTTTTACTTTATGCACGTGGAATTTAAGTGTTTGGGACAGCCACAATAGAGCGCTTTGGGGCTCTTTACAGATTTAACGTGGGCCAAGAGTTCTAACTCAGACTCTGAGTATTTTTTGTTTCTTTGTTTTATCCTCTGTAAAGACATCTATTCTACATGGCTCTTCACCTTGGCTGCAGTTCAATTTTCACTGACTTCCATGAACTCCATTATGAAACCCAAGTGCAATCCTCTCTTTGCACCAGGATCAGCCTGTGACTCCTGAACACAGACCTGCAGCTTACAGATGCCCTCAGCCACCTCTCCTGAAGCACATGGCTATGGTGAGCAGCCATCACCTTGAGGAAAGTACACCTCATCCTCCAGCTTGCCCCTCCCCTGCCAATTGAGTCACAAGCCCTTGAAGCCATGCTTTAGTACTTTAAAAATAGAGAAAGCTGAGACAAAGACCTCTGTCAGCTCTAAAAGCTGAACAACCACTGATGCTTACGCTACATGAGGTGGTATTTGCCAGTTGCTAAACAGTTCAACTGATCCATTGATCCATGGTAATTGAAAGGGGAGAGGCAGGACCTGATATGAGAACTTGACATCTGACATTTGTTGGTTCTGTTTTTGAAGCAAGTGGCCCAAAGGCAGGAGCTCCTGTCCGAGCATGCCTGATGGATCTGCTACAGCAAACCCTTCTGGCCTGACAGTTGTAAAAATAAATCCCATAAATGAGCTGACATTTTGGCCTGGCAGGATCTTTCGTAAGCCTCAGCTGGGAGCAATTATTTAATGAAAAATTTTAATGGATTAATAGTTTGCCCATGAGTTTGTAGAATAGAAGGCACTGGGTTGTTTTTAGTGATGGTTGTTTTCTTTTAATAGCATATGTGGAGCTTTCTGGGGAATGTGGCAGTGTTCCTCACCTAAAAAAGTGGGGATGGGACTGAGAAATGTGTGGTGTCCTTGTCACACATATTTGGTATGACTGTGCAAGGTGTGATGGCAAGCAGGGGAAACTGCAGCCAAAGCAGGGGTTCAGTTTTGGTCCCTGTAACAGGAGAAGAAGCAGCATTTTCAGCCTACCCCAAAGGGGTCATGGGTTGTAGCAGATAGGAGCATCAACTGCATGGGAAATAATTCTCAGAATGTTTTTCCAATTAATTTCAAAGGAAGAAATGATCACTGATGCAGGGAGAAGGAAAATCCATTCCACCTGATAAGTCTTGCTTGTCTGGTGGAAATATCTAATGCATCAGCTCGTCATGCTTTGCTGTTTAAGCAATCTGCCATTCTGTTGAAGGGGCAGATTGTAAAAAGCATGTAGTTGTAGTGGTACAAAGCAGGCCAACCCAACATTTCTTTTGTGTTGCCTATGGTTTTAGAAAACTTTTTGGAGTAACAGAACAGATCAGGGAGGCAGAAATACAGCTACTGCCAGGCATGCTCAGCCTTCAACTCCTGCTCTTCTGTCTCCTCCCAGTTCCTTCCAGAAATGAAAGAAGGCTTGAGCGGAAGACCTGCAAGACACTGAGAGTACCAGTGTTAGAAATATTGCCTGACACAGTCATGGACACAAAGTACTGCAATATACCTTGCCACTGCCAGAAGCCTACTCATCTAATGTTGCAGAAGGAGCTTAATATTGGTTTTTTTAAATATACCTCAGCTGACACTGCTCACTTTGTCACATCTTTTGTACAAGGTATTTTGTTTCACAGCCTCTGCTGAAACATCCCAGGCACTCAATCTAAATTAGGAGAAGAAATGTAACATGGTGTTCTTGGGTTTGAGCAAATGGATGTGGAAATGGAGTATCTGAGGCTTCAGTAAATGGAGGTTGTGATATCTCCCTTTGACTTGAATCTTCCATCTAATCTCCCAGCTAATGTGTGGTCTGGTAAGCTTCATTCATGGATCAGCCTTTCAAAGAGTGAGGTCCTACAGCTACCTCCCAAACTTTAGCTGTCCTCTGTTAATCAAGTTGACAAAAACTAATCTCTAACATCAGCTGTGAGACACCCAATAACTTGATCCCCATTACTGAAGTAGCACAGGGTACTGTTACTGCCCTTGTAACTTGTACCAGTGAAAAGTGGCAGTGCATAATTTTTTGTTGGATCACTCTTGATATTTAATACTGTAGATCATTAAATGCTGCTAATATATATGGAAGAACTGTGCATATCAGAGGAAGCTCCTTGAAAATATTCTGTTCCTTCTCCTAAGGTGGAACCAGAGGAATCACAAGGAGCAGTTGTTTTCCTGTTTCCAAACTCCTCATCTCTGGAAGCTGACAAGGCTCTTCCATACACGTGTGAAATGGTTGGAGAGCTGAGGAGAACACATGGTGAACTATAGTGCCTGCTTTTCTGTAGATGTTATCTAAGTTTTCATATTCATTATTGCAAGCATAATTACTGCCTTCCCCTAATTAGCTCAGTAGCTACCTGAAGCTGACATTGCACTGCAGAGCAAGTGGCCAGAAGTGAACCACACAAGTCAAAGATATCAGTTGTGTTAAACAGCCGTATCAGTGTTGCTTCAAAATCACATGTACATCAAATTGACCGTGCTAGTTAAAGACCATCTTATTTAAAATACAAAATCAGTTCCTAAAAGATATAATCTTAAACTGAACCAGACATGGTTTTACACTGAAATACGAGAATGCCCATGTCTTCTACATTGGTTTAACCAAAATGGATTTAAAATTATGCCTTTAGAAAAACCAGGATACTTTTTCCCTAGCAGCTTAGACCTAGATGATGACTGTAGAAGCAGAGGAGTGCTTTTAAATTCTTCCTTTCATAACTATTCCAGGTGCTGAGGGCCTTCGTTTGGCATTTGTTGCACCTCCATGAACTTTTGGGCTTTAGTATTTGCCTACAGAATATGCACAGAAATAGGAAAACTCCATCTCTGTTTCACAAGGACCAGACTGTTGTCTTTGCTCTGATGGGTGCAGTGCAGCTGTGATGGTCCACATAAAACGATAACTGCATTTGCAGTCACATGCTTGGAAAACTGGAACAAATGGGAGCAGACTGTCAGTTTACCATGCACACGTTGCATGGGTCTGTTCATAAACATCTCCCCATTTTTTCACTCCCTACTATGCATGGAGGTTCTGCTTCATTGCATGGAGTCCTGGGTAGGTTTTCAAATTTGATCCTGGAAGGCTTCCAAGGAAATGGCCTCCATTGTTTCTGAGATTGGGTCGCCCTCTACGATCATGATAGCATATGAGTGCATTTCACAGAAGGAATGAAACTGTCAAGCGAAAGAAGGAAGCTTCTGGACACAGGACTTTCCCAGAAGTTTTATCTAGACTGAGGAATTTATGCAATGAATAAGATGTCTGTAGACATCATCACTTTCTGAAAATGTCAAACTTCCTCTGTAAGTTATAGAAACACACAAGTGCAAGTGTAACCCCTACAGATTTAATCAAGCTCTTTCTCCTATGGGGTGCTAAGGAAGGAAAAGTGGGAGAAATTATTGTTGCTATTTTTACATGCTTGGGAGCTGCTAAGCGATTATAATAATGGGAGTCATAAATTACTTCACCAATGCATTTGGAGATGAGACAGTGAACTGACTCCTTGGAGGAATACAGGATATGTAATCTGAATGGTAGATGCTGCAAAGAAGAGGGCTCAGGCACCAAGAAAGGAAAACTATGAGCGAAACTGGATTTCTGTTCCCCTGCTTTAATTCATTTGTGTTGCAAGCAAAGCAGGCACCGCATTTGCAATCTGCAAGTTTAGTGAAAGCCTTTGCACCTGCTACCTGAAGGATGGTTCAGCAAAAGAAATTCAAAAGTTTATTCACTAGATTCTTTTTTCCTTTTGCTGTTCCCAAAAAAGAAGCTCATTCATATGCACTTGACAGTGAGAGGTAAATTTTCTGTGCAGCACAAGGTGACTTAACCACATGATTCTCAGGAGCAGTAGCAGGAATGCTGCAGCAAAATCCTCATGCCAAGGCATGTGAAAACATCTGTAGATGAATCCCCTGCCCTGTGGCAATGGGAATCCTGGTCAATGGATTTTGTTCTGAGTGCTGAAACAGATAAAATCCACGACACAAATCCCCTGTCTGCAGCACTGTGATTCTCTGTCTTTGAGATTCTGTGCAGACTTCTTCCTGGTGCATTGCATTAATATTAAATTAACAACACGCTACTCACATGGAACTTACATTCTAAAAAAAGCTCACATTATGCTGTAAGCCTTTATTACAAAATAATAGCAGTCGTGAGGTTAAAGTTTGTTCATACAGTTTTCTATAGAACATCTGTACATTTTTTATGGAGGATAAAAGCTACGTTCCACGTGTAGCTTAGTCATATGAATATAGATAGATAATGAGTAGTTTATTGAAATTCCTTTTAGATTTTACCATTCACTTATATTCATATAAAGCATGCAAAACATACCAGATTTTTGTAAGTGGTACTTGCTTTTCAGAAACTCAAATTTCTCTGTCAGTGCTCTGCAGAGGATGTGACCTGATATGAAAAGGACCAATTCCTCTAGGATTTAGCTTGTAGCTAGAGGCATAAATCAGAGATTCTCTGAAGTAGATTGTAATCCACACTGGAGAGAATAAAGAGAAATCACTCGGTCCATATGGAGCAGGACCTTGAAAATCTTTATGAGGACCACATTCACTGGAACAATTACCCAGCATCCAAACCATGGAAGCCCACACAGACTTCAAAACCAAAATATTTCAGGGCTTTTGTGGCCTTCCATGATGCAGAAGCTGGACAGGATTTTTATTGAATCTGGCCTTAAATAAGCAAAAGAATTTTGTAATCAGTGCATGGTTTAACAGGAAGCCAGAAAAATTCTTTTATTATTGGAATGATATGGTGGGAAAGCTTAGCCCTAGATACAGTCCTGGCTGCTGAGCTCAAAAAAAATTTGCCTGCAAGCAAAACTAGCTGGGAGTACAGTAAACTCCTAATTAACCTGAATTGGAAAAGGTAGGTATTGCAATCTCATGTTTTTACTTGTGTATGTAAGTCATACCTTACTTTACAAATGCTGACCCCTCACCCCACAAAAATGTTTCCAAGACCTTAAACAGACCTGAATCCTTGAACCCTGATCCCCCTTGTCTTTCTTCCTGTATTGTAGAAGCACTTTCAATTATTGGTGGAGAACTCTGGATACAGTTCCAGAGCTCCTTAATGCCACTCCAGGTGTCAAACAGCAGGGACTATTAGAAAGCAATATGTAGCAATCCTCAGCCTTGATGGTATTTCAGCATTAAGCCTTGATCTTGAAGCAGTTGCTTGCTCTATTGCCAGGAGTCTTAAAGTTTTGGTAGAATGCATGTGGTGCAGCAGATAAGTGACCACTGCATGATGGTGTAGATTAGAAAGGGATTACTACATTATGCTGTGCTGTGAATTTGAAATTATCCCAGTGCTCCCCAGTGAGATGTGTGCCATGGTGGAGCCAGCAGGAGGGACAGGTATTGTAACTGCAATTGTTTATTCTCACCTTGAAGTTCAGTTCTCATGTTATAGATGCAGAGATTTGGGTGGCATTCAAAAATGTCTAAAGGGTCATTAACCAACCTGTGAGAGCACTGTGAAGACTCAGAAAAGTGGACAAGGCTCATTTGGGGTCTAGATGAGTGGATCTGAGGTCATTCCTTTAGCTTCAGAGTATACCTGTAAGTGATGATGATTTCACCCAGAGCAGCATGTAAGCATTTCCATAAACAGGGTGTGCATTGTGTAGCAAAATCAAAGCTATGCAGTAATAACTACCCTGCAGCTAAATGGATGCTTTTTCCACAGCTGAATCCTTAGAGGGATGATGTAGTTTTTAGTCATTCGTTGCCATGTGACTTATTAAAACAATTAACAGGCAAAAAAAGTGGTTCTTTTGAGTGGTTTGGCAAAGGCTATGCAGTATGAAGTTCAAGCAAAATGAGTTTCTACCTCTGTTGGTAGCAGTGTGTGAAGTGGCCAGGGCTGTGGTTCTCCTTAGCTCCCCCTCTAGCTCACTGTTTGACCTTGGAAGTGGCTCCTGGCCACTTTGGGTTTTCAAGACATTATGAACTTGAAACTCGTATCAGCTTCTCTAAAAGATTTGCAGCCTCTCCAGGCAAACGTGGGTCCAGCTCTGGGGTTGGGCCTGATGGGTTTATAATTTGAGCCCTGTGTACACAAGGTTTGAGGTTTTGACATGTAACCAGATGAAACATAATGGTTTCAGCTGAGTTTTGCTTTGAATTCTTAGATTCAGCTACAGTCCTCACTTAAAAAGAGGGCCCAAAGGTGGCAGAGTTAAGTGAAGATACTGTCCATTGAGGGCTTCTAGGAGAAAATCAGGTAGTTTCACCAAGTCTGTTCTAAAATTAAAGCTCTATGTGTGCAGTTAACTATGGTTTTATATCCGGTGCAATTGCCTGTACCCTGTCCCAGGAGGAGATTATAAGACACAGGTGCGTAACATTTAAAACCTGCATGTAGAAAGAACTCTGCAGACAAAACTGGAAACCCTGTGAGTGACAACACAGATTTTCCTGTTTTGAAATGCCTTGTCTTGTCTCCATTTCTTCCCTTCCAACCATCCAAACAGTACTGTGCAAATGTAACTTGTGATTTTAACAGTGAGCTACCACCCCAGGACTTGCAGGAGTGTCTTCCAAATTTCCTGCGAGGTGGTATATAGATCCTTTGCTAGTCTAGTCACAGCTTCACTCAAAATGCACCTCATGTCCATTGTCAAGGTTGCTGTGTTTGGGTCCTACTTTGCTAGGCTTGTGCGTCTCTGTCTGGCCTTGTAGCCACATTCTGGACCTGCAGATGGTTTTGAGGTCTGTGAGGCCAGTGGAGCCTGACATCAGCTCTAGTTTGTCAGTGATTTAAACTCATTTCCATGCTGTAGTGTTGTGGACACTCCAGCTTATATCCCACGCCTTGGCACACAGTTAATGTAGATAGCTAAATAACACAGGCTTAGCGGAAGAGCTTTCCGCAAACAATTGTTATTTTCTTAGGCAACGTATTTCAAGGACATGAAGGCTGGGTGAGCTCTGGGTCACGATTTGCTCAGGCTCTATTTGCACCACAAGCATGGAAGCAATTGCCAGTGCTAGATTTATCTGGCCACACCATGGGCTGTGTCCCAGCTCAGAGGAAAGCTGGGTACTTCCCACTAGGCTCCTGTGCTGGAGGGACCCTCAAGGGCTGGGCTGGCTCGGGTGGGTGTCACAGCCCTGATTCACACAGCCACTGTGCAGGGGAAAAAGAGCACGAGACCTTCAGGGCCAGCCGGCTCACGGGGATGTAGCTGCTCCCCAGCACTCGGGGAACTTCAGAGGGCAGAGTCTGGCACTGCATTGTGCAACTTTATTTTAAAGAACTAACTGTGATTTTTATATGGAGCATTTGTGTGCCAAAAATGCGGCTCTTTTTATTTAGTGAAATATCCTTTGGAAAACTGTAAAATCATGACAGGTTTTTGTATTTATTTTACATTCAGTTCAGGATTATACACGATCAGCTTTAGGGCCTTGTAGGAGCCAAGAGAATATAAAGGTTGTCAGAAAATTGGAGGCTTTATACCAGGCTGTTCTGATTTAACTGGCAGACCATTTAAAGTTACTGAGATTTGGGGAGAAGCAGAGCTTTTCAGAAATGTCAGTCTTCTGAGTGCTGCAATTTCTGACTGGCACCCACTTTCCGAAGTACTGACCTCAGCACCGACAGGAGAACAGCATCAGCATCTTTAAGCTGTATTTTGTTATTATTGTTCAGAAGTTTTGCCATTTCTGAGTAGAGAAGTTTCCCCTGGAGATGTAGTAGCATCTGGGCTTTCTTGCAGCTGAGTTTAAAGCTGCCTGGTTCCCTGAAATGAAGTGACAGCTTTTAGTCTTCGACAGGAACGTGTGAATGTATTCGGGTTCATTTATAACACACAGAGAAGAAAATTGATATTAGAGAGGAAAACGAGGAAAAAAAAAAAAAAAAAAAGAAAGGAAAGAGAAAAAAATCTTTGAGGGCTTCATCTGCCCAGGGAGGTAGTATAATGCATCCACATACTTCAGTCCACGTGAGCAGAGTAGTAATGGGATACACACGCACACAAGCTGGGATCCTTTTCAGTCAGTCAAATTATTCTTTTGGTCAAAGATATTTTTCTTAGTTCTAATAATAAACACTGAAATCTTGGGTTAGTGCAACATACAAAGATAGACTTTAATATACACAATGCCTGTTAGGTTGAACTGTTTCCAGTGCACAATGGCCACGTTGTTTCTCTTCTTTTTGTTTCCACAAAAGTATAAAAGAGCATCATGCTACAGACAGCACATTTTAGTCTGAAGTGGAACTGGCAGAGGATTTCAATGGAAAGTTGATTTATTTCAAGGGATTATGGGAGTCCAGGGATAAAGCTGGCACCCGGCCACAGGGAGAGCCCTTGACCTAGAAGCAGGAACAGTTTTCAAAGCTGTACATGTACATAACTGAGCAGAACACTTTAATTTAGTGCAGAGCATAACCTGAATTCCTTCTCTGAGGGAAGATGAAAGAAAGAAATTTTACTTCTTAGTAGGACGTTGGAAGCTCTTTGCCTATTTTACATCTTATTCTGCAGCATTGCAGGAAGCAATTGTTTGTGACAAAAGGCCACTTTCTTCCCTGCTTAACTGGGAAATCAAATTGAGCTGCCACTCATAAAACTGACTGGATACAGAATTAATTTGCTTTTCCTGATAGATGAAACAAGTTAACAGACCACTACAGGTTACTCTCTAAATCAACATATGAAACATAATTTCATTGTCTTTCCTCCCCCCTTCCTCTAGGCCTTGAGCGGTAATTATAAAGACTTTAAATCTCCCTAGTGACATCAGCTGGTTAAAAATTTGGATCACAAGAATAATGTAACCCAGAGCCTGCTTTCAGCAGCGTTGTTCACACTCCAGAGAAGGCAATTCTTTACAAAATACTCTTCCATAAGTATGCTCTATTAATTTTACTGGTAGTTTTCAGTAAGCTTCACATTGGGATTCACATCATCAGGCCTATTCCTCAGTCAGAAGGTACAAAGCATAACGGTAACAAGACATGTCTTTAAAACACTATTTTGGGGCATTTTGTGAAGACCGTGTATTATATCAAACATGCCATAGTAATTACATTTACTAAAACTTCCTAAGCGATAATAGGCTTCTAGCTTGGCTGCCCTTAGAATCCGTCATCAACTTCAGCCACCTAATTAAGTGCTTTATTCTGCAGCTCCCAGTCTGGCCAAACGACCACAGGCATCTGTAGGTATCTGACCTGAATCAAGGACTCTGGGTTTGAGCCCTGTGTTTCCAGACAGTGTGTCTGACTGATACTGCGAAACCACAAAATGCCAGATGGTTTCAACATATTACACAGCTCCTGTATGGGCATCCAGCGTCAGTGTGTGCCTTCCTGAAAAATTTCACATGCTGAAACAACTTCTTGCAGTGTGGAGAAAACACTGTGCCTGAAAACAAAGATTTAACGACATTGGCGTTGCTCAGCCTCTTGTCAACTTCTGGTCTGGGAAAAACTGTCAGCTGTTCTAAAATTAGAAGATAACGCAATGTTGGCTAGAATAATCTGGGTAGGCTTCTTCATTATCAGCTTCCTTGTTGAACTTTAATCCTTATTTATGACCCTTCTGCTTGTTTGGGTATAGCTTGCATCATGGGCACAAACTGCCCATCATGGCATATTTGCACAGTGAGTTTGTTTTGTGCATTAAAATGAGACTGGTCAGCTATAACGAATGGGGACTGAAAGGCTTTCCCACCATCCAAACTGTGGCTGAGTCAGAGCCTACATTAGGAGGTCCTTTTGCTATGTTACCTAAAGCAATCTTCACTGAGACCACCAAGGCCCCCTGCATGCCGACTAGTCTGCTGCTGTCTTCCTAACTTGCATACAAATACCCTGAATCTCTAGAGAGATGAGACAGAGCCATGGAGCCAGCTCTGTGCAACAGAGGGAGCCTCATTCCTCAGTGTGTGCATACACCCTATTGTCAGACTCTGGAAGGCAGGCCCCGACCTTTTGCATTTTCTGGGCTAAGTCTTTCAATGCTGTGAAGCTCTTTAGGCACCCAAAATATGCCTCTGTGTATACTCTGAGCCAGCATCTGCAAAACTGGTGGGGTTGGTGCCTGCTTCCCTACTTAATCTGTGAAGGAGGAAGAAGGCAAATTTGGCTCTCAGAGGAGAGGGAGACGTTCAGCTAGTCCTGCTTCTTTAACATATGCTGTTGAGATGTAGATAAGGTACCCACGTGTGCCTAGCCCCAGGTATCATAGGAGATGCAGGCAGTGCAAGTGCATGAGATGAAACCGGCTGCATTTGTCATTCTGCAGAGTTTCAGACTCCCATCCAGAAATCCCACGAAGTGCAAGGGTATTAAATCCTGCCTATAGACAGCTGCCAGGGTCTTTTCTTAGCCATACCTGTTTCTTCTGAAGCTGTAAGAATTGGGCCTTGCAAGCCTAATCCTGACCTGAGTGACACAAAAATTTCTCCTGGCACATGCTGAAGGAAACAATGAACTACCAGCTCATTTTACCCCTCATTAGGTCATGGGAAGTTGCATGCATTTGGGAAGGCCAGCTTTGTGCTCAGCATCCCTGCCACGGTGTTCAGGAACTCCTGAGAGGCTGCCACTCTAGGGCAGGAACCACTGTGCTGTGTAACAGGGTGCCCATTCTTTTACCCATGCTTCCTCCAAGTTCTCCACATCCTTTCTGAAGAAGTTTTATATCTGAGATATCACAAATACTCCAGATGTAGCTACAGTCCTTGTAATCTAGGGTATTATCCTATTATCCCTGAGCACATCCTTTTGGAGAACTTGGCACTGGGATGTCATGAAGAGATGGGGAGGAAAAAAGGAACGCTTTATTTTTTAAAGGTTAATATATATATATCTTTGTGCATTAAATACTTTTTGCAGCCACGTTACCAGGGACATTCTATGAAGAAAGCTATACTTGAACTCATTTTCAGCTTATGTTGTAACAACACTCCTTGGCATTAGTACCAGTAAGTTTATAATCAAATACATGGCAGCTGCACCGCCAGGCCATCAAGGTCACTTTTAATTCACAGTCCTGTCTGTGGTTTGGTGGAGAAAAAATAATTATCAAATCCCTTGGGAAAGGGCTGTCTTGATGTGGCCAGGCACATACCACTAGTAAGCATTCTTATAGCATCTTTTCTACTGATAGAAATTAATAAAAAGGAAGAACAGAAATATTTTATGTAGCTTTTCCATAGCAAGAAAACATGTAACTGATTTTATTATGTGTTGCATATAATTACTCTTTCTCATATCTACCAATTATGGCAAAGAACAGGAGATCTCTAATGACAGTAATGTTAACTGAATATAATTTTAGTTATTTTAGCTTTAGTGAATAATTTGTCTTCCTCAACCTGATTTACTAATATCTTAGTTGACAAGGCTCCCCATTCTGTGTATTCATTTTGTAGTTAGAGAGGGATTGTTTATAATTTACTGCTTAAGTCTGAGTGCTGTTATTTTGCACTGTCAAAGAGCATCTGTTACAGTAGATAGATCTTCATATGTTAGTGCCACAAAAAATAAAGCATACCAGCCATGTTAGCAGCCAGTTTATGAGCACCCAGTAATGTTCAGCTGTGTAATGGGGAATTTCTTTTGAAAGGGCAGAAATAGAACTGCATAAGTGAATTCTGTGCAGTAATCTACAAGGGGATGAGCTTGTGTAGGACTCATTCACACCAGCTGTGTAATCCAGGTTCAACACTGGTTCTCTGTGTAGGGTAAAATCCAGGCTAAAATTTGTTTGTAGCATTTGATTGTTACCTGATCATCCCTACAGGCTTCCCAGTGTTTTAACCACAAGTTTTCCAGAAGCTAGCCTACCTACCTACTGATGCTGTAAGTAGAATGAATGTAGAAGATCTGATTTAGCTGTAACCATATGCAGGCAAATTCTAGCATAGTTTTCATGGTTGGTTTTGTCAGTACAGACGGGATGAAGTAATTTCACAGCACATTGGAATTAATGCTGTTTGCCTTGTGACAAAACCCCAAACCTCGTCAATGGACCCTAGCAAGAGACTTGTTGTATTTAGGGTTGGTTATGAAGCTTTACTTCTTTTAAACTTGATTATATGTCTTTATTTCTGTCTGTTTGTTTGTCTGCAGAGAACAGTAAAAGCCGTAGTTTGAGGCTTCTCTTCACTGTACCTTGCTGAAGGCAAGCAGGGGTTCTCAACAGTGTTGCCAGGCAGCTCTCATTTGCCCAAATGGTACTATACAAGGTTTTACCACTGCTGATAAGATCCTAACCCTTGATCAGTCATGCTTTGAACTCATAGTTCATACCATCACCACAAGTATTATCCCTCTCTCTCCAGAAATATTAGTTGTGACTTCATAGATCAAACCATGTACTGATTACAAGTGCGCAACCATGTTCACTATGGGCTCCCTGTGCACCTAAAATTGTAGCCTAGCCAGCTTTAATGGAGCTCTTTATTTCAGAATAAAGCTGATCATCTAAAGCCCAGAATATGAGTAGCCCAACTTGATCTCAGCTGTGGTTGTGGATCCTCACAATTTTATGAAATCAGGCCTCACATTACCTGTTAGAGACCACGCAGCCAGTCAGCAACATGTGTTGTACTTTTTCCAGCTACTCATAGACTTTTGGAAGTATGAGGTTTAAAAGAACATGGAAAAGTGTCTTCAAATGTAATAAGGTTTAAACAACAAAGAATTGGACATTGCTAGTTACATCAAGCACTCATTGTTCCACTGCCTCATGTTTCCTTTGATCTATTTTAAAGTCATTGCAAACTTTGTTAAAATCCAAATTCCACAATCTTTCCCCCTGCCCCCCAAAGTGTCCTTTTGCCTTGGACTCATATTTTGAGAAGCCTACTTCTTTTGTGTTACTAAAATGCCAAGATTTTAATGGAATGCTTTATTAAGTTTCCAAGAGCTTCTGGCCAATAACAAGCAAAGTTCAGCTCAGTAGTTTTAATCTCACAAACATCAAATCTGTTTTCCCTGCATGTGAGAAGAGCCATGCAGCTCTTAAGAAGATTAAAGCTATAAATTCTAACATTACAAGGGGCCAATACTTTCACAGTCAGATCAGGATGGGTTATTTTATGTAACTTTCTGCTCATGTGAAATTCTAATACTATTCCTTGAGTTTTGACTGGGCCTCCCCCTCCTCTTATCCTGCTGTGTACAAAGGTATGCTATTTGTAGAAGGTGAATATATTGCTTTTTCTTTTATTCTGCCTCTTTATTTTAATGTTAGGAGGTAAGTTATATCATTTTCATTATCAATGCAGCTCAGAAAACCATCTGTTGCTCAAAGACATCAGGATCAGTAGTCAGCCACCCTCAAAGTAAGCAGCTGTAAATCTAGAATGACTATACTTTCTAAATGCAGAGAGGCTTTTACATTAATCTCCTGGACTTGCTGAGTAGCTGGTACAGTGCCCAAACACAAGTAAACTCAATTAGTAAAAATAGACGTGATATGGCACTTCAATATACGGTGTTTAAGCATGTGTTCTACAAAGCAGAAGTGCTCGGTTCATGTCCCAGGTACTCTGCTGTTCTGTTCTGCACATACAGATACAGTTATTTTCCAGGTTGCCAAATGCCTCATAAAAGCAATAGCAGTGTTTTGTTTTCGCAAAGATGCAGTACTGCTGTCATTTACACAGGTGGAGATCTGGAGAAACTCAGGTGACTTGTTAGGACTCTGGATGCTCAGCAACTCTGAAAAGTTACACTTTACAACTGTCACAGGAAAGCTACTGTGCAAACCAGCTTTAATGTTCTTGTGTTTTATATGTGCAGAGTTACGTGGAACATACTATTACAAGCAGAAAAGAAACATTTGCAAGAAACATACTTTTTGGACCTTTGTGTAACAGGGTGGGTCTGGGTACATTAATTTGCAGCTTAAGACTACAGGCAAGTTTCCTTCTTTACCTCCTTTAGCAATATAGCAGGCTACACCTCTTTTTTTATGGCAAGCTGATCAAAGTCAATTTATTCAAGTGCAAGTTCTCTAAGATCCCTGTGCTCCACTGTGTAACAGAAGGGCTTAGGTCTGGGTGTGGTGTTCTTGACCTTCTAGTCTTTTGTCTTTCCAGCCTGTTTTGCTTCCTCTGTCTGCCCAGTTTTAGCCAGAAGAGTGATCTAAAGAGACCCTGTTTGTTTTCCGTGCACATTATGATAGGCTGCCATTGTGTAACGACATACAGTATGCAGGATAAAACACCCTGCTTATTATAGTGTAGTTAAAAGGCCTGTCAGTATTTCCATTTCAAATTCCTATTTTCAGGAGTTTACTACTGAGCCGTAACAAATTGCAGGCAGGAAACTTGGCAGTCACATTCCCAGCCTAAGAGCAAATGCTTTAACCAAGTTTAAATAAATAAATTAATTAATATTAATGGCATGTGCTTCCAGCATGCAAAAGAAAGGAGGTTTTGTTATTATTTTGTTTATTTTATCCTTGAAACAAACAATGACGATTAAAGTAGGATATTTACATACCTGCCACCCTTATACAAGAGTTATACACAAGACCATGAGCAGTGTTTCAAAGTGATGGAGATGATTATCTGATGGTTATTCCCAACTTTCCTAAAAGAAATATCAAGAAAGAAGGGCTATTATTCAATGCATAAAAGGTATTACTTCCTAAAGATTGGGAAGCACAGAAGAGAGTTGTGTATTATAAATACTTACAATGTTAACAAACCACAGCTTGATAACCATGGTGGGTGAGAGTGAAATTCTTCGGGGTTAGCTTAAAAGGAACAAACATCAAAGTAAACAATACTGTGGAGTTGAAGAGTTTGAAGTAGAATAGCTAACAGGTGAAACATTTGGAGGGTAAATGTATTTTCAGTATATTTTAACAATCCAGATTTTAATTATACAGCAAAAAATTCAGAGTTTTAGGTCTTGAAATAATTAAAAACCAATTTTTGATCTGTTGTGCCGATAGGGATTTCAGGCTGGCAAATTCTTCACACATATCTTTCTGTTCATTGAAGATTTGAGCATTAGAGGGAATCTAGGAACTGGTGACCATAAACTACACAAATTCAATGTGCTAGTAAGGGAAGGTGCCACTACAAGAGTGGCAGATTTAGAAGAAGCAGAATACTGGAACTTATGTCATCCATTTAACATTTTGGCTAGTAAGAAGCATTAAAAATGTGAACGTGTCAAAGGGAAATCCTCAGAAAGCAAAATAAATAGGGAGTAGCAAGTTCTTCAAGAATAAAAGGGACTTGGTAGTTGTTGGAATTTTTTGTTTTGTTTTCAGGAAATTATAATTTTTGTAAGTTGAAATAAGAAAACACTGTTATTTCACCTTTGGAGTAATCTACCTTTTCCCTCGACTGATTGTTTGCCATTTCTGAAAAGTCAGCTGGCCTCAAAACTGCAGTCTTTTCTCAGGAGGTAACTGTTCCGAGACATATGTCATATAATGGAGTATTTCACTGCATCATTTACTGCAGGCAGCATAATGTGTATGCCTATGCTGTAAACTGCCTGGGGAGGAAACTTGGCCTTATATAACTGACTAGAGCATCTAGTTTGAACAGGAAAGGGGTGCTGATCCACATTTAGGGATCTGAGGGATTATTAGAATATAAAATAAAAAGGATTTTAGAGAATCACCAAAGGAAAAAATTGTATTTCCAGCTACAAGGAGATTTTGTGATCTCACTGGCGAGACCTTAAATGTGTGCAAGGTTGAGATAAATGTGTCTTGGTTCAGATAAATGTTTGTGGAGGCCAGACAATGACTCCTGTACAAGTTGAGCCTTTTAGGGACAGTTGTAGAGCCGGCAAACTCCTCTTTCTGCAATTTTCAGGATGATTGCTACAAGGGACTCGAAGAAACTCTTCAACTTGGCAGTGACTCATGCTGAGCTAAAAGCTTCTGGGAATGTTCCTGGGAACCTCTGATACTCTGAAGAGACTCTAATGAGAGACAACAGTGGTGCTGGGATGTTTGCCCAGATGATAAACTATGCAGGAATTTCTGTACAGCTGATAAACTCTGCTCAGGACCCTGTGAAGTATATCCATTGTGTAACAATACCTGTAGGCTCTCAGAAATACCCTTGGGGGCAGCAGCCACTGGTATTCAGTAGTCACAAGGTCTGTCCTCTCTGCTCCCTCCTCCCAAAGTGGTAACTGGTTTGACTCAGAGTTGTTTGAGGAATTGCTTGTCCTTTCCCACTCTCCTGCTCCCACCTGCTATGCATTTTTAACCAGCAGGGGTAAACAGGAGGGCTCAAGAATTATAGGACATATATATGTGATACATGATAAAGACTCTGCAAAGAATATATCCTATCATATAAACCTGAAAAAAAAAAAAAAAAAAAAAAAGGCTGAAGTCATAATGCAGCAAGGGTGGCAAGGTCTCTTAAATATGGCTTCAGTTTGCAAGATTTTGGGGTGTATTAAGAAAAAATATGCTTTGAACTGTGTCTGGAGATGGATCACTTTGGAGATGAGGGAGGTGGTGATGCTTCTATATGCAACTGTCATGTTTACTGCAAAAGGAGCAGCATTCAGGGAATAGCAGGAAGAGCAGTTGTAGGGGGCAGAGGTGATCTTGGCTGAGACTCTCTCTGGGCTATCTTGCTTTGCATTTACCAGCAGGCAGGGGGTGTTTGTCTGTGCAGTTATTGCAGGGTAGATGGTGTCCTGTAAATCCACACCCTTGAATGCCTCACTAAAACATGTTCATGAGGCCATACCCTCAAGCACAAAGCTCACTTTAAATGTATGATTCAGAACCATTAAGACAACAGGACAACTTGTACACCTTAAATTAGACACCACGTTTACACACCTAGCTGAAGATGGGCCAAGTAAGGGAGAGAAATTATTTAATACCTATGTCCTAAGAAATGAGATAAATCATAGAAAGGGGAGAGACAGATTAAATGGTAGGAAAACCATCTGGTAGACCTACTTTTGTAGCATGTCAT
Source organism: Zosterops lateralis (assembly GCF_965231275.1). Classification (NCBI taxonomy): domain Eukaryota; kingdom Metazoa; phylum Chordata; class Aves; order Passeriformes; family Zosteropidae; genus Zosterops; species Zosterops lateralis. Next base: position 63,919,368 of record NC_139762.1, on the reverse strand, counting down.
ATGCTTCAGACCTATTAGCCGTATAAGTGTGTGAAATAATCTGAGATTGGTGGGACATGTCCCATCAGTTCTGATTTTTTACACAGGAATGGACTGGTTGACAGAGGTAGTTTATGAAATGGGAAGGGCTTTAGCCAGTCTGTGTTGCTAAACAAGTATGAAAAAAATGTAGATAGAACCATGGGTTCATTTTTGTTTACATTACTACTGTTTTCTCTTGTCCTTGATATGTGGAATTGTTGCTTTTCTGAGTCCTTGGCTAAGCCTTGGGAAAAGAGAGCATTCCGTATTGCCTTTATAGTAATAATACTTGTACTTCACTGTGTCACCACTGTTCTGTGGAATAAAAGGACAATTTTTACTATCACTTTTCCACAGGCAGAAGCACAGAAGGAGTGCAGATGTCTCAGGACTAAGACTAAGACCAAGACACACGGACTCAAAACCAGGTAAGAATTGCAGCAGAAGCAGTGAAGACTTTGACTGGTTTTGGTAACAAGCTTCCCAGCTTGGAGGAAGGGGGAATATGATAGAGGGCTGCAAGGATCCATGTAGCATTGAGAGTAGGGGTAGGGACTGGCCATTCCCTGTCTCAGTGCAAGAGCTAGGAACACTGAATGAAGCAGGCAGGATGAGGGGATCCTTCTTGCATCAGGGACTTGACCTGTGCAATGTGACAGAGCATACACCTACAGTTTGCAGATGGCAATGGAGAAGACTGTACAAATCTTGAGGGATAAATCCATTGAGAGTCACTAAATGGGCAGCAACCACATTCTCAGGAAGTTCCTCAGGTTGAAAATAGTGGGAGGCTGAAAAGTACATGGATAAAGTAGTATATGGTGCCCATGTCTCCCTAAGCATCTGCTTATGACCACTGTTGTCCTATGGCCACACTGTAGCCAAGAGGAAACGGTCTCAAGTTGCACCAGAGGAGGTAAGAATTGGATATTAGGAAAGATTTTTTTTAGAGAAGAGGTTGAAAAGAGTTGGAACAGACTGCCAAGGGAAGTGGTGCAGTCACTATTCCTGGGAAGTGTTCAAAATATATATGACTATGACACTGAGGATGTGGTTTAATGGTGAACATGGTGGTGATGCTGGGCTGACAATTTGGACTTGATGATCTTAAAAGTCTTTTCCAACCTTTATGGTTCTATTATTCTATTAGAGTATGAACTGTGAAAACTCCATAGTGAAAAACATTCCAGAACTATGGTCTTTTGAGTAGGAAAGCTGGTCATGAGATTGTCCTGCCCCCAAGGTGTCCACTCCACTCTCTTGGCTATATTTGACCCCATGACCAAACAGTCTATGCATGAACAAATCTATCCATGTGATAGAACCTACACTTCACAAGAGTTTGAATTTTATGATCTTTGAAGAGGCCCTGAGGCAAAACCTCACCCATTTTAGGAGAAGACTAGAGATGGGCTTTCAGCAGGCAGGTGTTTCTGGTCTACCTGGTAGCCCAGGTAGGTTCCTTTTGATAAAACTTCTCTCACGCTGTTGTGTTTTGCTTGTAATTGCCATGTCTCAGGGCTTCTGGAGCTTTGAGTGGATATCTTTCATTACCTTAAATATAAATAAATTGATAATATCATATGAGGATGATATGAGAGCAGACCAAGGACAGATCAAGCAGAGTAAGACAGGCATAAATGGGAGCTCTTCTGTGGAAAAACTGGGTAGGGTGAAAGAGAGAGATATTATATGACTTCAGTCAATATGAGAACTTTTTTTTGCCATTAGTAGAAAGGCCTCTTCTGAAGGGTAAAGAGAGAACATGAGGATCTGGCAGATCTCTGAGGGAAACATGCTGCCTCTGTGCAGTAAGAAGTCAAAGTGATGCCAGTCTAGTTATAAAATGAGCTGCACAAGCTAAAATAACTCTGATTTAATCTAATATCCTACCTCTGGCCTCCTGTCACTTTTCCTAGGACACTTCTTTTTTAAACCCTGGAGTTTTAGGGTTCTGTGGGCATGTACCTGTCACCTTACAGAAGAAACGTGAAAAATACCCTCTCAGCTTGTAACTAGATAAATTGAAGATAAATGTTTGTTGGTCAAAGCTTTGCAGGCTGAGGAATTCCTACCCTCAAGGTAATACACTGTGATGCCGGTTGTCCATCTCTGCCTGGTAATTTTCCAATTATGACTCAAATATAAGGAGATATAATAATTATTTAATGCTAAAATTATCCCATTTAAATTTTTGTTTGATATTTAGAAACCGTTCAAAGTCTTCATTCCTGTGCATCAAGTGACTGCAGTTTTTTGCTGTATGATACCTTTTGAAAACAAAGAAATACTGTTCTTTTCTGTGTGTAGAGGATGCCTGTATTTCAGAACCATTAACTGAAGATATTAACTGTCTTTCTGGTTAATACTGTCTTAGTTACTAATTTTCTTTTTGATGAAGATGCAGATACAAAATAACTTTGATCTTGAACATTAAGCAGTTTGCCCTTCTCTCTGTCTTGAAACCAAGTCATGAGCCCAAACTTACCTACAGTGGATGAACTTGGTAAACCAGACTTCTGAATTTGCATGACAGCTTTGGGGTCAAGGCCCATGTGTATCATATTTTGTGAAGAGGTAGAGACAGTGAGAGTAGAAAATAGCTGCCATTATAAGTTGTGCATTTTCTCAACAAAACATAAAGACTTTTAGCATGTGAACAAGAACAGCAGACTTGGCAGCAGGATTGAGCACAGTGGCTCTGGAGCTCTGGTAGGTCGATTATCCATGAGGTAGGAAGGACTTGTTCAATAGACCAGAACAGCTCAGTTGGGGCCATTAAAGGATTTAGGAGTCAAAAATCCATGTTTTCAATTTCTATGTCTGTTCAAACAGGTAACCAGTCCATTCTAGCCCATTCCTCTCCTCTCATAAAAACTCATGGCACTTTTCAAAACTTGTGTAGCATTGATCAGAGAGACTAACAGGTTTTGGAAACCACAGTGCCTCATATGTGGGTAAGACATTTGAAGAAAGGTCAAGAGATATTTCCCCACCCTGGGTGTTTACAGAGTAGATGCTAATCTAATCTGTCTAGACCATAACGCCCTTAAGAGACAGAAAAAAACCCCTGGTAAGTGAACTCCCAGATAAATCTCTGTACCAGGTATGATTTAAAGGGACAGGGCAACAGGTGTCTCTTGTAAGAGCATGTGGTCTCTGGCTGCTCCCTGTTAGCACCTGAGACTCCTCTCCCAGACAGTGGCCAGCAAATTCTCATCAATGTTGGTTGAATGTTAATCCTTGTTAACAGCACTGCCTTGACATGCCTGGAAACAAAGCATTTCTGCAGAGCAGAGCTTCTCCTCTGTGTCCTGCTGATGTACTTTAACCCCAGGATGAAATGATCACTTCTAGGAATAAGACAGAGTTTAGTTTCCATTTGTGCTTGGCCTTTCTGCTCACACCAGCCATATGGGTAGCTGCAGTCTCAGGGGAGGTACATGGAGGCCAGGACACAGATTGAGACCTCAGGTGGCTGAAGAGCACTGGCCATAAAGCACCCAACAGGTCATAGTAGTTATTACTTGATAGGTGCCTAGACTAGTTAAGCACCCTTAGAGAAGGGCTGAGCACTTTTATTTTCCGCTGGTTGCCACAGCTTATGGGGCTAACTATGGCTGTGGTCCATCCTGATGTGGTCATTGGTAGGTTAACTGGTCTTCCCTTCGGAGCAGTGACCTGTCATTAGCTGACTTCTTATTCAAAAGACTAAATCGGACTCGATTCTTAGACTTTAGAATAGTCCTCAGTTTTCTTAATTCCCCGATGAATTGCTTTGCCCAGTTTTAAAAAAGCAACAACAAAAAGACAGTATCTTATTTCAGATCTCCATCTAAGGACCTATTGTTACTTTAAAGCCATTGAAGCTATTGTTATTTAAAGAGAACTTGATTGCTTCTTTTAAAAAATCAAGACAGTGATAAGGTAAACATTTTTTAACCTAAATATCCCATTACTTAAACTGTAAGGCATGACAAATAATGACTTCTTCATCACCCTACAACCCCTACCTAGCCACAATGTAATAAAATTAAAAATTTATCGGCAGCCTTTCCTTTGAATTCACTTGTAAAGGACCACCATTTTAGATTATAAGATTTTTCTCTTTGAGTCACAGTGTAGTACTACATACTTGCTTAGTTTTCATGAATGCTTTACTCTCCTTTCACTAAATGTTAATTTGCATGAGATACTTGTGGCTTTAAAGAGACAGCATTGGCTCTCTGTGTCTACCTGTCTAATTTTCTTGCATCTGAAGACAATCACAGAGTCCCGGAGAACATCATTAACAGCTCTGTTTTGACAGGGGATACACTCATTTCTAAGTGAATACACAAAAATTAAAGACATTAGTCATATTTTGCTACGTTCACACAAGTGGCACTTAAAGAATATAGTCCAAATGCATTATTGTTCAGATCGTGTACATTTTTAACTTTCCTGAGGAAAGCATACTTTAATTAGCCAGCTGTAATCCAAATTAGAGTTTCTCATTTATTAAAGCTGTAAAAACACCTTAAACCAGCTGCATATGTCTGAAATAATGACAAAAATAACTGGATTAGCAAAAATTATCTGAATGTGAGAGAGCTATAAATAAATAGGAGGTGAATTGGACAGTCGGCAGATTCTGAGTTGGATTAAAAACATCTTACTTAAGCCAAAAACATGGCAACCAATATTTTCTGCTATAAAAATATTTGAGATGAATTTAGTTTTATGAAAGCTGTCAGAAGCTGAAATGAATAGCAGAAGTTCTCTGTTTATTTACAAACCAGTGCTATACCTGAAGAGTAAAGCGAGGTACCTTATACGCAGTGACAGCAAATCTTCGATTGTATTCAGAAATCCTTTTTGCTGGTGGATAAGAATGACCTGTATGTTCACATTCTCTTGGAGTAACCTCTGCCTTGATAACACTTGTCATTTGAGCAAATGATATGACAGGTCTGTGAGGTGGATTACTACTGTCCACTAGAGGCTGTAATGAGACCAACAATGTCATTTTATGACAGATTGAAGACTTGAACTGTAACGATCAATAATTGTGAGATTACTTTTCACACTCAATACACTGTCAATGACTGCATTTCCCTGAATGTTAGTGTTAAAAAAAATCCAACTTATTACGCCTCCTGTTCTCCCATTTTTTATAAGTACTATTAATTGTATAAAACATGTTGTGTAGTTGGCACATTACAACTAGTGAATTGAAAAATAGTTTCTTCTAGACAGTGTGCATCTTGCATGCCAAATTGTTTAGCATCTTTTGGTCAGTACTATATTCTCCTAGGAGTCCTATCAGTTTCAGCACATCATCAGCATAAAATGAAAATGCTTGGTTCTACATGGGTTCTTGTGTCCCACTCACTTGCCTTCATCAGCACCTCGATGTTTTGTGGAATCCTTTGGGCAGGGAATATATTAAGGCCCAGTGTAGGCCCTTGGCAGGGGAGTTGCTGAGGCACAAGGACATCTTGTGACATCACTGCACAATCCTGTGTGTTAGGCCATGTTGGTAGAGGCATTGTCCCCTCATCCCTTGTCTGTTAATGCAAACAACATGTATCAAGTCACAACAAAGGTGAGAGTTTCTTATGAACCTGACATGGCTGGTGGCAGTTGTGGCACTTCCCAGAGCCATGGGTTAAGTGCTTGCTGGCTCAGGAAAGCACTATTGCTTTAACTTAGAATGCACTTACATTGTGGGGGTCTCTTTTCTACTCTGAAGCAGAAACATAGACAAAGATGTAAAACCCTAGAGTATACAGTGGCAAAAAATGAGGGTCCTGAGGCAAACACTATAGTCACAGAGTGGAGGAACACACAAGCCTCTTACATGAGCCTGCTGCAGAAGGGAAAGTTGCCCAAAGCTTGCTTCAGCATGAATGTGGCTTCTCTTTCTCTGCTTGTGCCACACCTCTTGGCAAGGTGAATGTTTGAGAAGGAAAGATTCCTTTCTCCTGAGGTAACACTCCATACTACTGGAATAAAAAAGGTGGCAGACAGAATGCTTTGTACTCTGAATTGAACCTTAGTGATGGGTTTTCAGTTTCTCCGGGGCTTCCACTTGATTTTCAGTAATCTCCAGTCTTTGTCTCTTTCCCTTGGTTCCTTTTATTAAATCACTGAACCTTACATTAGCTGGGTGAATACAATTTTGCTGTCTGCTTTGCCACTGTAGATTCACTCACTGTACTGCTGAGTGGCATGTTTGTCCAGGTATCTTGGCCTGTTGCTGCTTCTGTCTCCAGATCACTGCTAGAACAGAAAATCATGTTGATTTTCATAGTGAATCTGAACTAAAAAAGATACAGGAGGTGCTGTGGCAAAAGATCCTTATGTTTCATAAAGCTAGTCTGTATTACAGTATCAACTCTTAAATCCAGAACGCTGCAGCTTACAATGTTATTACTACGTTCTTTAGCAATTACAGTAAGCCAGTACAGTCCTTTATAAAAGGGACTCCTTTGCTGATCTGCATAATGGCAGGCTGAGTCCTAGGGTACTTTGCATCTCGACTCTAATGCTAGACTTAATTTGTAGCTAAAACCTCATGCTAATATAAAACGGACACATAGGAGGTATACCTGCTAGAAACCTGGCACCTTGGAGTTTATTGTCGTGGCAAATTGGTACAAGCTGCAATAAGCAGCTTGATCTGGATGGCCATGTTACGTGGAGTGCACATCTCAGGCCTTTCTGAGGCCTGGGACCCCGCAGCATCCAGGTCCTTGGAGCTGGCGTGTAACAGCCTTTGGTATTTATGCAACATTTTTTTGCAATGTCCTTGGGGTGGGGAGAGGCCTCTGTGCTCTACTTCTCTTCCTGATGCCAAAGCAGAGAGTCGAAGGCTTCTTATGGGCCACTGTTGGGTTGCATGCAAACACAGCATCCCACTATCCTTTGGCTGCGCTCATCCTATTCATTGCTTTCATAATTTGTTTTACTTCTTTAAGTTGTACCTAGCTTGATAAGTTGACTTTTTGGGTGTGGGTGTGTGTGTGGAGGGGGGGGAGTTTGCTTGGTTTTAATTTTTTTTTATTTTTTTTAATGTGAAGACCAGACTGAGACAGTCCAGAAGGAAGATATTTTCTCTGGTATCTGTTTTGCATCTGTGCTTGTTACTTGCCCATCACTGCAGTTTATGGAACTCGCAGACACCTGTATTGAGAGAAGTAAGAGAGTAACTCACTGATGCTGGAGTGCCAGGGGAGTTTAAGTTGCCATATGTGGGGGGGGGCTGGGGGGAAGTTCAGGAGAGGGTCACAGTGGTCTACAGACAACTGGGAGAGATGCAAAGGGATCTTTGATGAAACCAGCGCTGAGGAATCCAGAGGGAGTTAGTACCCAAACATGCGTGGTTCAGCCCTGCCTGTCTTGTAGTTCAGTGACGGTATGACTCAGAGTCTCTTTGGTCTGAATGAAGTGGAAGGTACTTTCTTACAAAGCAACTCAAGTATATGCCAAGGATCCGGATAAATAAAACTAATTCAGAAAAAGGGAGTGGGATGCAAGCTCTTGCTCTAAATCACTTCACAGCTCGCCACAGCAAAATGCAATATGGCATCTTAAATAAAATCACCCTCTTCTGACTCTCGCAGAGGCTGCTTCAGAGCATTCCCTGGTTTCCAGCACAGTTTTATTTCCTCCCTTAGAGAGACAGACCAGCCTTGACTGAGCCACCGATTTTCATGCATCCTTTAAACCAGCATTCCGTGCCATTTCTGAAGGACAGCACACGTCGCTAGCTGTCTGTTTCTTCCCCCTTAAACAATATAGGTTTAGGGTTGGTTTTTTTTTTTTTTTCTTCTTCTTTTTCCCCTCCCCATCTCATTTCTTTCCGCCTGCAAAGTGATTTGAGAGCCCCGCGACGCAGCCTGCTACAGGAACGGGGACTTGTCTGCAACACTGGCGTGCGCAGGGATTAATCCCACTGTAGAGAGCCAGCCTGGTCTTTGAAGTGTTCCAAGGGGAAGGAGGAGGTAAGTGTCGAGGCGAGCCCCCAGCCCCCCTCACCGCCCCCGGGCAGCGTGCGGCGGCCCGCAAAGGGTTAAAGGCCGCCTTGGCCCGGCGGTGCCGTGCGTATGCAATAATCTGTGTGGCTCTCTTGGCCGACTGCCAGAGTGTTGCCTTGCCTCCTCCTCCTCCTCCCTTCTCTCCCCCCCCTTCCCTCCCCCCCCCGCCTTTTGCATGAAGTAGGATCCTTGAGCTGTTGCAGAGGCAGCCAACTGCTCCATATTTGGCTTCTATTACCCATTTACATGCTGGAGAGCGGAGAGGGAGCGAGCGCTGTACCGCAGACATCATTTCTACTACACTGGTGGAGACATCCCGGACCTGTGTCACTGCAGGGGGAAGGAAAAAAGCCAAACAAACAAAAAGCAGACCCAAGCCCCGTGACCAGCTAGGAAGACATTTGTGTGCGAATCTCTCTCTGACCCCCCACCCCCGCCAACCCCACCTCCACTGACACTTTACAGTAAGTGGCTTTTTTTTCCTCCTCTGCTTTCTGCCTCCCCCCCCCCCCCCCACCCGCCCCCGGCTTCTTCCCTTGTTTAGACTGCAAACCGCCGGCGATTTCTAGCTGGAAAAACACGGGGCTGGGAGGGCAGGGGAGCGCGCTGCCCACCCCGGCTCGGGGCTGCGGCCCCCCCGGCCCCCCCGGCCCGGCCCGCAGGCTCTACTGCCGCCGCGGCCCGGCCCTGAGGGGAGAGGAGGGAGGGAGGGAGAAGCAGGGAGGGAGAAGGGGGCGGCCGTGCAATGGCCGAGAACGCGGCGCAGGGAGCGGAGCGGGGATGCGGGACACGGGGGGAAGCGGGGGCCGCGGCGGGAGCCGCTGGTACAGCCCTGCCCCCCCTGCCCCGCTCCTTCCTCCTTCTTCCCCCCCCCGCTCCCGCTTCCCCCGGCCCGGGCGGGGTGTGGGTGGCCGCGGGGACGGTGGACATTTTGCCAGTGGCGGCTGCCCCCGGTGCGGCGGCCTCGGGGTGTGTGAGACTGCGCCTGTGTGCGGGCGGGGGGGCGGCGTGCGGGGCCGGTGCGTGTGAGGTGTAAGTGTGTGTGTGTGTGAGAGTGCGTGCGAGCCTGGGCTCCGCTCTGTGCGTGTGTCTGCCTGCGGGGGTGCGGTGCCGGTGCGGTGCGGTGTGTGTGCGGTGTGTGTGCGGTGTGTGTGCGGTGTGTGTGCGGTGTGTGTGTGCGGGGCTGCGGTGTGTGTGTGTGCGGTGTGTGTGCGGTGCGGAGCCGTGTGTGTGTGTGTGTGCGCGGAGGGGGGGCCGTGCGGGGCGCGTACGCCGGGCGGACCCGGCGGGGCGCAGCGCGGGGCCGGTCGCCGGCAGGGCCGGTCGCCGCCACCGCACGGCGTATGTAGTACGGGGCTGGGCGGCTGCCGGAGGGTGAATGAAGCGAGGAGGAGGAGGAGGCGGCGGCGGCGGGGGAGGCGGCGCTGGCGCTGGGATGTGCCCGGCAGCAGCTCCGCTCCGCTTCACTCAGGGCCCAGGCCGGCTGCAGACGCCACCCGGTACTGCCGGGAGGGACGGGGCGGGAGGGATGGGGGAAGGGGGGCCCCGCCCGCCTGCCCGCGGCCGTGGGGTCCGGCCGGCGGCTCCCCGAGGGGAAGCGGGGCCGGGGTTCCCCCCCGCCGCCGCCGCCCCGGGGCTCCGCTCCCCTCCGGTGGCGGCCGCTGCCCTCCGGCCGCTCACCGATCCCCCGCCGCCGCCGGGTTTGCTTGGCTCGGGTGGGGGTGCTAGGATTGCGGGGGTTTGGGTTGGTTGTTGGTTGGTTTGGTGTTTTGTTGTTTCTTTCTTTTTTTTTTTTTTTTTTTTTTTTGGGCGCCCTAAGGTATCGTAATTACCGGCAGAAAAAAAAAAAAACCCAAATAAATGACCCCGTGTACGGTTGTGGGTGCTGGATCCGTCAGTGTGATTCCCGAGAATATTAAAGTCTAAATTAAAGCGTGCTGGAAAAGCGTTAGCTCCTACTGTAATAGTAATAGCGGTAATAATAAAATGACAGAATTGGGAGCGATTTACATGTTATTGAAGAGGAGGAATTACTGAAGAGTAATAATAGAAAAGAAAACAAGTCGGAAGCCCGTTATATAATGCACTGTGTAGACAACGAGAGCGACAGGCTATTTTTATTTTGTTTACCGTATGCTGTGTAATAGGGACTCCTCCGAGCAGCATCTCTTCCCTGTGAGCCCCAACTCCAGATAGAATTGGGGGAAAAAAATTTTAGGCATTTCTTTTACGACCAGACGAAGAAATCTAGGTTTGTAAAACCTTCCTCTTTACAAATGATTCTTCTGTACAGAACGGGAAGGGTGTGTAGGTAAATGACCTTTGCCGGAGACCTTTTCCCTTTCATATGGTAAAGAAATTCATATTTTGTAACACAGCTTACACTTTAACCTTTAACGCTCATGGTTATGTATTTTATGCAGGAATGGTTACTTTACACGTCAGATACGGTCAGGCATAGTGAGTTACTCTGCTGACACACTGATAAGTCAAGGACTTTTAATTTCAGTTTCGAATGAAACCGTCCCCTAAAGGAAAATCCCGGCTTCGTCTTCATCTATTTCTGTCCGGGTGATAGAGACGGTGCAGTTTTATCATATGGAGCAAGGGTTATGAATGGGGGAGAGGGAAATTGAGAACGGCCAGGGAAAATATTGCGCCGTAGTTATTTTTGTGATATGTGCTGCAAGATCATAGTAGTAATTGTACGTGATCGCACCTAATTTGTTCATAAAACTGGCCCGGTATTTTACGGGTAGCAGCTGTTTTGAAAGAGTGGCCGTAATCTCCTCACTCTTTACGTAAGGCAGGAGTCGATAGGTTTTCCTCCGCGCTCGGCTATCTGTCTGTCTGTCTGTCTGTCTGTCTCTCTCATCATGTAGCGACATGTCAGCGGTGCCGGCTTTCAGCGCGCTTACTCCAGCCCCGATCAGTCATGTAATTAGATCAGGCTGCCATGGTAACAGACGGGATTCACCGTGCTCACCGGCCAGCCAGGTGCGTGTGCGGCTGCCGGGCGACCCAGCGGGCCACCGCCAGCCCCGCCTGTGCCGCCTCGGTGGCGAGCGGCCGGCGCGGCCACCGCCTCGGGCTTTCCGAAAATTGAGAGATGCCGGTGGTGGGCTCCTAATGGCCGGACTTCTCGGCAAGGGTGTTCTTTGCCCGCTGGAGTGTCAGGCAGATGGGGCCGTACGTGGCACGCTTAGCGGGTCAGCCAAATCGTCAGTCCCACTCGCGTGTGTTACTAGCGAATTAATGAAGGCGTGGTGCTTTGTAAATACGCTTTTGGCTTATACAAGCTGGCATGAAAGTTTCTTCTGAGTTTTCCTTTAATTTTTTTTTTCCTTCCCCCCCATCTCCCTGGCTTCCCCCCCCTCCCGCCTGTCTGGTTTAACTCTTTGCTGGCTGTAGGAGTGTTTGTTAACAGTTCCCATTCCAGCATTTTCATCGTAGGCCACAGGCTTGTTTTTCTCCACTCCTTTACTGTACTTTACACCCTCCAGCCAGTAAGATGAAAATTGGTGGTACTTGATGTCAGTATTGTCACTCTGGCTTTGTTAAGCCTCCTCGTAGTTCTTAGCAAGGTCTAGACCCTTTTTGTGTTAGGTGAAAGCCGACTGCAGTTTCTCATTATAAAATGCTAAATATATACTATCAAAAACAGTTTTTGCTTCAGCAAACACTTTGTTTCTAGTATGGACGTATTTTTTGCATTTGTGCTCATCAAAATATTATAGCCGTGCAGCAGGAGACTCTATGACATAGTTTATAATACTGTCAAAGGATATGCAATATAATTAGCATTGAACTTCATGTTGCTCTTAAAAACATGTTTCACAAGCAATGTATATTTGTCTTCATTCTCATTGTTTGAACATCACTCTTTTAAGCCTCTCTTCCATAAATGTAGGTATAATTTTTTAAAAGCACCAAATTTGGCACTGTGTTCTAATGTCATAAATCTGGAGCAGCTCCAGGGGATGGGATTGTGAGCCACTTACATGGGTGTATATCTCAAATAACTCCATTTATTGGACTTAATCCAGGCTTGTAGTAGAGTAACCGAGCTCAGAAAGTGATCTGTGTATCACTGTTATTTTCTCTATATTGCTTTTCATGGTAAAAAGCACTGTGGGCTTAAATAGGATTTTTGCCTGATTAAGGAGCTGCATTAAGTGTCTATAGAAGTGGGTAACACCCCTACTCCAGTCACTAATCTTGGGTGCACTTACACTAATATTGAACTTGGCCCGGAGGATTTGGTGTCTCACTGATGAGGAATCATCAGCACCCACAGCTCCTGAGCGTTTGTAGTACCAGGCTGGAACATAAAGCAATCCAGAAATATCTCAGTAAAATAGATATTTTAATCACTCTGATGGTAAAGCACTGGAGCTGGAGGAGGAGGCAATGAGAAATGCCTGTTGGTGGTTCAGCTCTTGTGGTGACAGGCAGCAGCAGTCTTGGGTTTGGTGTGATGAGTTTGCAGGTCTCAGCCTGCCTGCCGAGCAGGAGCCTTTCTTCTTGGAGGGGTGAGGGGACGGGGTGTTTGCAGGCAATTTCCTGCACTGGAGTGCAGCTTCTCAGTGCCTCAACTAACTTGCCCTTCTGGCTAGGAGAGAATAACCTCTGCTCAGTGCAGTCCACCTCTGTTTTGGGCCTCCATTCTGAGGAAGTGGCTTGAAATAGAAGAGCTTGTTAGGAGGACTGGCTGGAGAGAGTGGAACAGTCATGAGCAGGACGACTCCTGTACTGTGAGCCTTTGTGTGCTGCATGCTGCTTATACATATTTTATTGTAAGACAAATTACCTGTGTGACTAAGAGTGCTAGAAAGTAATTATTTTCAAAAAGGCTGTATATACATAGTTGAGGAACTTTCCTGAAAAATAAATAGCGCAACTTTGCTTTTCTAGTCTGATTGAATCTATTTAGAAAAGTTGAAAAAACTAGTTTCGTTTTAAAAGACATTTACAAGAGACCTGGAATTTCACTTAACAAAAATTTTTTATGTAATAGATCCAGTGGCCTAGTTTCCCATTAATTAAGAAAATAGACACTTAAATGCAGTCACCTGAAAAGCAACTAAGGATTTAAACATTAGAATTTTAAAATAATTGTCTCAGTAACATGGCTAGTAAAACAAGATCAAGGCCTAATTTTCCCCTTGCTGAAGTTTAGCAGCACAATTTAGCAGATGACAGTCAGGATTATCATCGTCGTTGTTCATACACACACTGCTCTTGTTGTGGTGTACTAATTGAGGGGGAAATGCAATAAAAAAGTATGGCAGGCTGTAAAGGAAGTGCTTGTCAGGATTGCATAGATGCTCTGAAGCACTGGCTGCAAACCTACTCCAGCATGCAAGGCAGCTGATGCTGCTGATGCTTGAGAGACGTCGGGCTGTGTGACAGCCTCAGCCATAACCACACAGGTTGTGAGTGAGTTGGCTGTTCTGGAGAACTGTACAGGTACGGTGTGCACAATTCAGAGAGTGCAGATAACAGATTGAGTTGTAGGTCTCTTCTGAGACTGCTGTAACCAACTCTGCGTCAATAGATAAAGATAAAATTAGAACAAGAGCCAGAAGTATGGTAGGCTTGGCACAGGTAAATGTTTCATTGTAAAGAACTGACTTGCTATGTTCCAGTGACTACAACAGCCTAAGCTCTGCAAAGTGAAATCCTGACTTCACCCTTTCATTTTACTTTTAAGCAAGACTCCAAGTGTGATCAATAAATAAATAGGTATTTGGTCTGTGGCACTGTATTTTGAAGTCTTATTCAGTGGTTCACATTCTTTATATGAGAAAGTTAAAGATTTTACATGGTTTTGGCTGAGGTGATGCATGACTAACACTTTAAAATGCAAGAAACTTTGTAGATTCCTGATTTTTGCAAAAAGACGAAAACTAGATCCATGACCGTAACTCCTTTTTGATCTCAGTGTGTGTGTTGAGAATGTAATGCTTCATTGCTTTCTTATTTTTTTCTCAAAGCTGTAGTCTGCAGTGGTTGTACAACACATGCAAATCTGTATGTGTGCATTGGTCCCAATCTGCAAAGTTACTTTAGTACATGTCCCAGTGAGGGTTTTGCTAAATGAGAATTGATTAAAGAACCTATCTAGAGTTAAGTATGCGTGTAAATCCTTCCCTAAATAGGAACAAGTAAGTATGCTCATAAAGTGAAACAACAGAAATGATTCTCAGTGAGGGAGAAATGGTCCCACTAAATCCTTTTATTGTACCAAGAGTGATAAAAATATTTGGTGAGATTCCAAGTGAAAAACCCAAATGTATTTTGTTTAATAGGTGATATCAGCAGAAGTTCAGTGCTGGCTCTTCATGATTTTGCTCAGCAAAATCACAGAAATAATAACCCCCAAAAATTGGTAGAGTTTTTCTTTGTTTATATTATTTGGGAATTTGCAGTAATGGGCATCAACTGCAGCATGCCACCTTTAATGACAAAATAGTGTACACTGTAAAGTCACATTCCAATAGGTGATTATTTTTCACCTAGTAGTAGTAGTAGTAGTAGTAGTTGCAGCACTATGTTTCCAGGATGCTACTGCTTCTCAAATAAAATATGTTCTGTTGGCAGTGAAGACAGTCATCTCCACTCGCTTATGATTCTTCACCTCATTAAGATCACATTTAGGAAAAGAGCACTCTGAATAAATGGGCTCTGCTTTCTACTGTATGAGCTCTGTCTGCAGGATTAAATCTATAGTTTATTTGTGCTTGAGTAATAGTAAAAGCAGTTTCAGTCTTCATTGGGATATCTTAGCATGTTGTAAATGACTGTAAATGTTGACTCTTAACTGTGTTTTTGTTTCTCTTTATTTTGGTTTCTCCTCAAATCCTGGATCAACAGTCACATTGCAGGCCAAGCCAGATGGGCAAGCAATACAAGCTGTGAATTTATTCTTGACCCCGTAGGACAGTGACCATCGTCATTCTTGTCTTCGCCGTACAGTTATGCACTGCCAATAAGGTGAGAATGCAATGCTTTTTATTTCCTTCAGCAAGTGTACACTGTCTGCTCTGGGCATTAGGCAAAGTGGACATTTTCCTGGTGTCTGTGTGATTACCTACCTGTGATAGGTTTGTACTTCCCTTGCCTGGCAGTAGAGGTCCTTGAGAAACTCTGCTCTGAAAAATTCCTTTAACTCTGGTGACTCAGTTCAGTGACTTACAGAACAAGTGCGTTCCAGATGAGTGGTTTTATGCTCACCTGAGGTTAGAGTATATTCAGTTACTGGAAGATGTTAGTATGAATGGAAAAATTGGCAGACTTTGATTCTTGTTATAAAATCCCTGTGTAAAATGGTATAAATCCTTCCTTCACTTTTATGAGCATTTTCAGGATTCTTGTTGCTTGTCACCTGCTTGGCTTTTCCACTGTCCTGATTTTCTTCTGTGCATTAAACTTCGTCTGGCATTAGAATAGTTCCCAGGATAATTAGTCACTACTGATGTATCTGTGTGTCTTTCGCTCCATTTTGAGGAATGCTTTCAGTTCTTCTGATTTTCCTCCCTGAAATGCTGTAGCCAGACAAGATGTAAAAGTGCACATGTATCAGTCTGCTGCTGTCCTTTTCCTCTCTCTCTCTTTCCCATATGGTTGTGGAAAATAACTTGAAAAGACCAAGTCCCAAGACTCAACAATCATACTGCCAATAAAAAGAACATAATTTTTTATTTTATTTCTTTAATCTGATTGTCATTAAGCCAGCCTGGTTTTTTGGACCTGTTCTATGATTTTTAAGTGCTTGGGATTGGCAATGCTGCTAATGCTTTAAGAAAAAAAAGATAAAGGTCATAATAAAATTGCCTGTGTCTCTAAATAAAAGAAAATTAAATATAGTGATTGCCTGCAGAAAATCAAAGGGTTTCTTTTTTTAAATTCACAATCTGAAAACTTAATTACAGTAGCATTCTTATTTATGCAGGGCTGATCAGAAAGTCTCCGCTGCAGAATGACTTTTTAATGTAGACAGCATGCCATAGAAAAGTATGCAGCGCATCATTTACATTTTATTGTGGCTGTGGGGAAGGGTGCTGTGTTGTAGAGGGAAGTTGCCTAGGCAAGTAGTTACATGCAAGGACATGCCTGTTAAAATTTCCAAATGAACTTGAATGATGGGGGTGGGTGGTGACCGCTGTAACTTCAGGCAATAAGAGTTTCTTGAGAGTGAAAAACCACACAAAGTGCCCGTGCACTGACACACTTTGTCTTTCTCTTTTAGAAGAAAACTGAATTGGTAGCAGCTATTGACTTGGGATGTCAAATAGAAGGAAGTATTTTCTATGACATTATCATTTCCACAAAACATTTAATTTTTTTTTTAGGATTAGCTTGGGTTATATAAAAATGTGTTTATTTGAAGAAGTGGTTACTGCTGGAAAATCTTATATCTCTTAATTAGAAGTAGTAGTTGTTTATGGGGCATTGGTCAAATCCTATGAATAACCAGATTGTGTTACCCACAATGTATTGCTAAGTCACCTTGATATTTTTGCGTCTGGTTTTGTTTTTTCAATTATGTGAGAGAGAATATATTTGATGTTAAGTAAACATTTTGGATAAAAAATGTAACCTAGTTAAGTCTGGTGCAGAGGCATGACGGGAATATAGTACTGATATGCTGTTTTTCCTATACCAGCTTAGCTTGTAGTACAGTATTGTATTTATGGATCTTAGATTAGGTTAGATTTGGTTTAACTTCTTGTTATTGGACATTTTAGTCACTGAGTTGAGGGTACCTCTGTTGACCTCATTGGTTCTCATTTTCTTTATGGAACGATCAAAATCAGGCCCACTTATTTCACTGTAAATCAGTGAAATAAAAGTTATTGGGGTGGACACTGCCTGCTTACAAACTTCTCTCTGCTACCGGAGGAAACAGACAGGAACTCACAGTAGTAATCTGTGAAAGAAACATGACTTGGCACTGTGCAGGGAGCAGCCACAGAGACAGCATTTCATACTCACACACATCATCTTTCTGCTTTTGCATTTGTTTTGGGAAGAAGGTGGCAACTGCTCTGCTCCATTTTAGGCCGACCTGGGTTATGACCCTGGAGTCGGTCAGGACAGAACATGGGACACGTTTGAAGGCATCCAAGATGGATTTCAGAAACCTTGAGGCCTAACATCCCTATGTGTGCATTCATGGCTTCACTTGTGTGAGGAATTGTGTGGCTTCAGTGGGTAACATCTCTGCTGTGTATCAGCTCTTCAGGTGTGCATACCCTTCCAATTCAAACAGCATTTTCTGCAGAGCCAGCTAAGCATCTTGCCTGGATAAGGACATGGGTATTAGTAAAAGTAAAATGAAAATAAATAAATAGTTTTCCTTCTTTTCCTTCTTTTCCTTCTTTTAGCCTGCTCTCCAAAACATAGAGTTATTGTTATTAGTTCAGAGCATGCACTGTCTCCTTCCACGTAGGCATGACTCAATGCTTTTTTTTAACAGTTGTTTTGAGAGGATTTTGCCTGAGATACTGGACATTTTAACAATTAAAGAGTTCTTTTTAATATTTTCTGCTGTCAAGTCACTTGGTATTTATTAATCATAGCACTGGGATGAATTTGTGGCTGCAGCCCATTTGTAAGAAAAAAATTTTGGCTGAATTTTCAGTAAGTATGTCTGTACACTAGCTAATATAGCTTATTTTTTAGGTAAGACATAATTTCTGTTTTATGCAGACTTCTGGCTACTGCTCTCTGTAAACAGGCAACAGTCTGCCCTTTTAAAATACTTAATAGTGAACATAAAAAGAACTAATCTGTCTCTATATTACTGTGTGCAGTGGTAGGTTTTTGGTTGTCATATCAGTGTCCTTTTATCATAGCTGGTTTTATTTCTTCCCTCATGCTGCTTTTGAAGGTCTACAATAGCTGTAGGGCTAAAAGAAGGTAGGCAATGGAGATTTCTAATGTGTTAACAGCACTAGTGAAATGGAGCTGTGAAGCAAGTATAATTGGATAGTAATTAAGAATAATTTTAATTTTTAAAATTGTTTGTGTGAGCAACTAAAAGGTAAATTAAATGAAGTGATGTGAGTGCTGACAGATGACTTAAGAATGATGCTTTATGGTCCCCTCACCTCAGCCATAACCTTTCATGTTTTTGCTCTGTTGTTCCTCCAGCAGATACTGAAGGTGTGCTGTCTGA
This sequence comes from Zosterops lateralis, assembly GCF_965231275.1. NCBI lineage: Eukaryota > Metazoa > Chordata > Aves > Passeriformes > Zosteropidae > Zosterops > Zosterops lateralis. The sequence goes on along the minus strand of NC_139762.1, from coordinate 63,901,143 downwards.
CTGATAGGAAGTCTCATAACATGGTCTGAAGTGTAAATGGCATTGGGTGTAGTGGTATGCCTACATAAACACAAGGCTGACATTTGTAATGTGATATATGGCACTGTCCGAGGTTTGATTCACCTTCCAACTTTGTGTTTTTAAAAGGTGTATCTGCAAATGGAATGAGACTTGCTGTCCCACGCACTGCAACTTGTTAGCATTCCTTTAAAAGTGTGGGCTTTTGGATGTTAGTATGAGTATGAGTAGATGGAGAACTTCCGTGTGCTGGGGGCTGAGAAGTGGTGAGGTGTCTGGATGTGATGTGCAGTTGTGTGCCAGCCTGAGCATCTGTGTGTGCCCTTCTGTTGCCCCTCCCTTGGCCGTGTGTGTTGGGCAGGGCTGTGCTGGTGGGGTTTGCCTTGCCTTCAAACCAGGACTGTGCTTTTGAAAGAAAGTTAGCCCTCATTACCAGGGGTATAATTTTGGTCTGAAGTTAGCCCAGGTGGCAGCTAAATGTACTGGCTGAAGTGTTTCTCATGTTTAGACACTGTGATAGAGGCAAACCCCAAATTTGATAATGGCCTCTTTATTTTCTCATTAGTTACCTATTTTGGAACTAGCTGTAAACCTGACTTTAGGATTTATTGAGTCACTCTTTGCTCTGTAAAAAGTACAAATGTTGAAGCGTTTCTCACTTGTATTGGAGTGTGGTTGTAACTGTTACCACATTTTTGTTTGTCAGGTACCCACGTGTGAAGGTCTTTGTAGTTTTGTACAGCTAACGTTTCTGTGAGGCCAGCTACTTGAAAGAAAGTCAGGCTTTAATGGAGAAGGATAATTACAAAAAGCAGGCTTAATCCTCCTTTACTGTGCTCAGAAATTTTTTGCTACTGAGTATTTTCTCATTTGTGTGGTTCCTTTTCAGTGGCATGTGTAGCAGCTGACTAGAAGGTGATATTTTCAAATGTGTGTAATAACAAATGCATTTCTCCTCTTCTGTAGCCCCTGAACATATTTGCTGCTTGGTACTGTGCTGATTTCATAGCTTTGCCAAGGTAGTCTGACAGCAAATAGATCCAGAATGGTTTGAAAATTCGATATATTCAAGGGAAAAAAAATCCTAGTGGGTTGTTATGGTAGAAGAAGTTGTAACTTTATTCTCCATGTACCACTAGCAGTTAAAAACCCATCACACTAATCATATGTACTGAATTTTTATTTACAGATTAGGAGGCTCTACTTTGACATATGACTAGCAGGGAAGCCCCTCCCTTTAACAGTTGTATGTCATCTGCTTCAGAGAACTAATTACTTGGCAATTCCCATTTGATAATTCCCTCTTTATTTTCTGATGAGTTACTTAACAGTGATGAGCTTGTTGAGCAGAATACCATGCTTAATCTGTGCTTCAGAAACTACAGCGTGGGCCTGGGGATATCATTGTTTCTGAAATGCTGTCTAGCCTTGCCATAGGAGCATTGAAACCACATTAAGATACGTGAACAGTTCACAGGTAGCGATAAGTTGAACGTGAGTGATGAACAGCATTTGCCAAAAAATTAAGGAGGGGTTTTGATTACTGTTGCACTGCAAGCAGAATATTAAATATGTAATTTCTAAAAAAAGCCCCAAACACCAAACCTAATGGAATTTAGACACTCAGAAGCTTATGTCAGAAGTATACCTTCTATGTATCATTGCTGTTCTCCATTGAAATAATCAATTTAATGGAAAATTTTTTTTAAAGTCCACTGTTTATTGTAATACCTATTTGACAGTTTAGCTGATTCCTGGTGGTTATTGTGTTCTTTTAATATGAGAGACTTTAGTAAGTTTTTACTGTGTTTTCTCTGCTGTTACCTGTCTTATTCATTCTTCTTCACTCCCTTTTCACATTCTTTTGCTCCAGTGGCCACAGCAACCCTTGTTCCTGGCTGGGGAATGCATTACAAGTCTCACTGCTAATTACAGCATCACAGTGTTTCTAGAGGGTACCTAAGTTCAGCAGTGCTTAGCTACAGCACCAGGCGAGGGGATTTGTGGGGTGAAATGACATCAGCTTGCTCATGACAGTCATGGTAAGGTCAAAGTGAGTCTCTCATGCAGATCAGGAGTCAGATGGGTCCTGTTCACTCCCAATGTCTCTGAAATTCAACCATGCTATTGAATTTGAATTTTATTTTTTTTTTTACTGGTTTCAGTGGAGAAAGGTTTGTGGGTCATCTAGGGTCACTTTGACTAGATGGTGGCATTATTCCACTGATACTGATACCTGAAGAGTTCCATTGTAGCTGAGCCAGTGTTATAAGCTGAGAATTGGGCTGCTTTTTCCTTCACTGGAGTAAAAATACAGTTTTTTGTGTACTAACTCACATGACATTGCATCATCAGTCTTGCTGATTTATTAGATATTCACAATGGTATCTCTTGCCCAGTACTGGAAGCAATGTAGCAGGATTGTTTTATCAATGAGAAAAAACTCATTTGTACATAGTTACATGTGTTTTTGTAAAATTAATCAGAGGAATAGTAGTTTTATGAAACATATAATTCAGAACAGATTAATCTACTTTAATTGTGTTCATCAAGTACACCAGCTATAAAATCTTTTGAAAGGAATATTAATCAAGTTGATCAAAGATGGCTTGAAGTACAGAATTCAAATATGAACACAATTACAGTGAGTATACAGACAGATAGAAAGTAGCTTGGGAGTTTATTGAAAGAAAATAATACAAAAATAAGTCCCTTTTTTTTTTTTTTTTTTTAAGAATAAGTCATGTTTTAGAAGCAAAGATATCAGAAGAAAAAACAAATACTATTTGAGATTTTATAAAACGAATAGCATTTTAAATAGCATAATAACCTAAGGAGTCAAAACCTCACAGAGGGTCATTGAACCATTTTTCAATTTTTTAAAACCTATTTTTCATTCTATTTAATTTTTTAATGACTCAGGGTGTCTCAGGTAGTGCTATATAGGCATTGCTGAAAACAGAAATCCTCTGTAAGAATCAGAAAAGAAATATGACTTTCTTAGGATGCCTCACCTGTGATATGAAAGGTTTGCTTATACTGACAGGACTTGTCCCTTGACAAATCCTTCTACAAACTATTACAGCTTCTGTGGATGGACCTGCATCCTGAGCCATGGTATCATTATTTATTTTCCAGAGGCAGCCAAAGAGTTATTAGATGTTGATTTAGATGGATCTTCATCTGCCTTCTTCAGAGGTGTCCAAGATTGAACTTTGAAGTGTTAGGCCCCAGACACATGGATACATGCCAATACTATTTCTATCAGTAGTTATGCAAGTAAAACATTAACATATGAATATTATGATCATGATCTTCAGTTAACACAAGATTTTATGTGTATACTAATGTATTAAAATTTGGGCTTGGCTTGAAAACACAGAAAACCCAACTCACTAACATACGGTGGAGGTTTCTCTGTTGACCACTTCCGTTCTCTCTCAGGCACCTAAGTAAAATGATGCCTTCTCTCTACTTTATTACAAGGAAAGCCTGATACATCCTAGATAATGTGTTTCTTTTCTCTGGATTCTCTTTGCCTTTTTTCCCCACCAGCTACCTTGTTAACATCACTCTTCTGTAAGTAACTCTTGCTGGTGGACTAACCAAGGATGACCTGGCTGGTCTGGTCAAACAATTTGTGTCTGCATCTCCTTGTTTGCAGAGAAGCTGCTGCACCTCTCTGCTTAGGACTTGTCTGTCTCCTCTTTGAATCAGGGCTGAGTTTCATATTTCCTTCTTGCCACTCTTGCTAAGCTTTCTTGGATCTCTGCTGTGATCTAGCCTGATATTTTTGTTGTTAATGACAGTCTTGGAAATCACTTGTGATTTCCTTTGTGAACTTGACAGTTGATTAATTAAATTGGGGGGAGGTAAGTGACATGTGAGTATGTGTAACACATCTGTGTCCTATTTCACAGGAAAGAGGATGATGGTGGAGCTTACAGTCCAATAGTCTATAGCTTAAAATTATACTGTGTGGTATTTGGAGAGCTCACAAATGCATTTGGTCGTGTCATAAAACAGACATGATACTGCAATACTGGAAGAACTTAAGGAGTTAAAATTTGCATTTTGTTCCATATTTGCACAGGATCACAGAGTGACTTACTCTTGGTGCGTGGTCTTCAGGTGACACAGCCAGGACAGATGTGTCCTGCCATTTGCTTGTCACCACTGGTTTAGTTTGATTGCACTTCAGTAGCAGATTCATAGGGAATACATTGTGTAGTGACTGAGCAAATTAAAGTAATTCCTGAGTGAAAGTATTTGTTACATGAGGCTACTATCCAGATGTTGCTATCTGTTAGTGTACAGTGAGAAAGAGCCCTCAGGAAAATTGAGGTGGGTAGAAGGTAAGCATCTGAAATACATTAAACATCAGCAATCGAGTATAGGCCTGTTACCTAAGGAGTCAAACTTGGTGAATGTCATGTTGGCTGTATGGAATGGGAGAAATGCAAACTAAGACACACTTCTGCTATGTGTGCAGCTCTGCTATGAAGTGCGTTCATCTGAGCTGTCAGCTGGCTGGCTGCAGTGTTTGGTGCTGTTTATACAGCCCAGCCAGGGTGTCTTTATGAAACCAGTAGTGCTGTGCAACCCAGGCTGTAGCAGTCAGTGGTTTTATGCTGCTCTTCTTATTTCATGTGAAGGGTGCATGTTGCACATTGCACCGGGGTGCTCAGCCAAAGGCTGTGGTGAAATAAGGGGTCAGGTTCCCATTTCTGTTACTTACTTGGGTGGTTTCAATGGAGCCACATGGGTGTAAATTTGGTGTGATAGAGTCTGAGGCCTTTGGGGTGTGTCTGAGCCCCTGGGCTCAGAGCTGTCACAGACAGGTCAGCACTGCTGTTCAGATGCTGTTTGGCAGGAGCAGAGCAGTCACTTGGCTTTTCCTTCAAGTGGAGAGAGACTGAAAGTTGTTCCTCAGTCAAATGTCATCAGTCTTCTTTCCTTCCTGTGCTTCAGGTGGATGTATTGATGAAAAAGACTAATCTTTCTTTACAAAGCCCAAACAGTGTTTTGCCTTTTTATCCTTGGTCCTGTTTTAACCATTTCTAGATTTCTTTCTCTTGTTGCTGGCCAATTAGTTTTCCTCCTCACCGCCTTTTCTACCAAGATTCTCCTGTGCTCAGCAGTTCTTGCTGCTGCGTATCTGACCTACTTGTACACAGCTCCCTCACTGGGTTTGTTACCAGCACAATACTTAGATTTTGTGTAGACCTTTTCTTCCATTTGAATTCTGTGTGTGTTTCTATGTGTCTAAAATGCCCTTCTGCTTAGAGTGTTTCAATACCTCAGTAGTTTTCTGCAGAAATGCAAATTTGAAAGTTGTTTCATCTACCTCCCTTCCTAGTTAGTCATAGCTGGATTCTGAGCTTTGCAAACCCAATGATCTGCCTGGACAGGCCTTTCACTCCATGCCGCCTTCCGCTTCTCCTCATGGGAAAAGACCATTCTTTTTTCTCTGAAGCTTCTCTGTGGGTGCCTGTTTCCCTGGCTGAACATTGGATTTTCAGTCTGTGTGCCCCTGCCAGTCTTCCCTGGGTTCCAGCTGCAGTGTCTCTCCAGCAGACATCTTGCTTCTCAGGCTTGTCAACTGATCTCTAACAAATCAGTAGCATATATTTGTTTGTAAAATGTTACATGCTGGCATTGGTAAAAAACCAAAACCAATGAAAAACCACAAAACCAAAACTCATTCAGTTATTTTCTCTGCACCTGAGCATGAGCCAGGAGCCACATTCTTTGGGTCATTTGCTCATAAAATAATGGAGAACCTATTACTTTATTATTGTATCATGTGATCTTCTAACCAAAGGATTCTTTTACTGTATTAATAGCAATGATTAAATTGTTAATGTGAATTAAAAAACGTTTACTACCATTTTCACATGTCATACTGATGGGTCAAAAGTAGCAGCTTGAGCACTTTTCTTTGGGTTTCTTTCTCATCACTTCTTCTCATACCATGACTCTGCTCCAGTGATAAAGTTCTATAATAATAGGTTGTGAAATGTAAGTTAAATAAAAAAAGAATTTTTGAAAAGCACTTCATTCAGAAAAAGAAAATAAAAGTGACATAGTATGCATTTTGAGTGAGGTTCTTCAGAGAGGGAAAAATTCCTGGACTGCTATGGAGAAGTACAGGAATGAAGCACCCACGGAATGAGTGAAGTTCACTTAAGGTGTGAAGTGGAAACATGTAAGAGGGGGTTTTTAATTTTTTTTTTTTTTTTTGTGTATGTGTATCAGCGTGTTTTTGCCATGAACTGACTATTGGAACGATATTGTGGTTATAGTAAATTAAAAAACCCCAAACAATTAAATAATTATTTTGGTTGATAATTCTGGAGTTGGTTTATTTTCTCAAAAAGGGGGTTTTTGAGTAAGCAGAAAACCATCAAAAATAACTTCTATCTGGAAATTGATAACCCTTCTTGTTATAAGTAACAAGCAAAAAAATACAGACTAAGGGATATTAGAGGAAAATACACATTTTCCAAATTGATTTACTCAATGAATTTAACAATAGTTTGAGTGTAGTTAGTTTCACTTTTCCTGTATGTAGGCAGTTTCTCGAGGTGAGAAAAGCATCTGAAAAAAACCCCAACCACATGGTTTTAAGATTATAAAAACTAGTGCAGAGAGCTTGGACGTATGAGTTACTACTTTTAAAGTCTTCTTTTAAAAACAAGGCTAGGCTCCATATTGATGGAGTGCTTTTAAAGGCAGTGCCCTTTTAATCAGCAAACAGGTCCTCTGTGCATCAAATAATTAAAAATAGAGCAAAGTTTCTGAACAAGGCGTCTGGCAGAAGCGTCTGTACTTCCATCTGTGCATGATTAGCAGAATGTTTCATGATATTTAAATAGCACAAGCTTTGCTCTCTTTTTTATTATTTGTTGTACTGAAGACCTGTTTGCTTGTTAAGTGGTCTTTTTTGAATAGTTACTGGCAAGGAATCAGGAAAGTGTATGAAGACATCTTGTACACACTGCAAATGCCAAATTGTCCCTTTTTTCAGAGACACTGCCCTTACTATTTTATTTTATTTTTTTGATTGGAGTTTTACCACATCCCTCACTTGGTGTTTAAATTTTCTTAAGGACCGGTACATTTCTGAGGGAGTTGAGCCTCACTGCTGGCGGGGATGGTTCTCAGGGCAGTGGCGCTCACTGGGAGCCGCGTTGCCGTGTGAGCGCGCACCAGGGTGCACTTGCAGAGTACGTGTGTCGGCTCAGCTCTGCAGCTCCTGCTGGCGCTGCTGGGAGCCCTGCCTCTAATCTGCTGTGCACGCTGCTCCGGAGCCTTACCCTTTCATGGGGACGTAATCAGCCAGGCAACAGCTTTCCAAGCGCTTTTGAGGCCTTGAGCTGGGACTCCTCCTTGCTGGCAGTCATTCAGCATCGGATTGTGTGTTCTTCGTCTCTGGCTGGCAACACGGCGCTTTGCAGTTGTAGCCACTGATTTCCCTCCATGCTAGTAAAGATTTTGTGTGTGTGTTTTACAAAGGCCTGTACAAGAAGGTATGAAATGAAAAGAAGCCACTGTCTGGATGCTGAGTGCATTGCCGTAGCTGGCTGAGGGCAGTTCTGTTATGTGCAATGCCCTGTTGTTGGGAGCTGGCAGGTTGGCAGGGAGCTGAGACACTCAGATAGGCTCAGAGATCCTTTGTGGAGAGCCAGTATTCAGTCTTAGGACAATCTGTGGTCTTGGATGGGCATGGAAAGTAAGAGCTTTTGTGGTATGTGTAAGTGGTGTTTACTCTATAGCTGAGCTTTTTGTTGCTGGGGTTTTTTTCTTATGTTTGAGAAAAGCTGTGGTGTGTGATGTGTGAGTACTGACCTGGGTCATCTCTTAACTTCAGCTAAAAACTTCAAAAGAAATTGTGGTTACTACTGAAAACAAAGCTGCTAACCTGTCAACATAAATGTATAAACTCTCAGTGTTTGCACCTTAGAAAAAACCACTGAAACACCTCAGCTGTGAAGAAAGAGTGTGCTATAAGGCTCCACACAGAGTTCACCCCACTTCACCTGGTTAGTGCTGTGTTACTGGTGTCCATCACACTGTTTCTGGCCCAGGTTCTGCAGAGCACAGTGCTCTGCAGTCTCAGAGCAAATTCTCCTCAGCAGATTGATATCTTACATGTGAAGTTGTTGATTTTCAGGGGGGCAGTGTTAGGACCACTTTGCAAATACCTGTCCATTGCATCATTCAGCTTCAGGTCCAGGGAAGACTTGAAGATGAATGAGTATATACAAAAGAAATACTGGAAGGGCAAGTGAAGGAACAAACATGTTTCACTGTAAAAACTGAGGCTAATGTATGCCCATTCCTTCAGCTAAACCTCTCAACTAATGCATGAAGCAGTTGCACTCACATTTTACCCACATTGCTCTTAAAAATTGATTTCCTTAGTAATTGATTTCTTCAGAAATAATAGTTACTTCTAGAGCTGATTCTTGATCTGTGGAGTTTGGTGGTCTCATATTAGTGTCATTCCAGGAGTAGGAAGGAGAGAAAAGACTCGATTTCATTTTAGAAATATTCATCAAGTTGCGTTGGTAGGTTGGTTAAACTAAGCTGAGTTTTGTGTTGTGCTCCTAGAATTTGTTCTCAAAATATACCGTAATGCTTTTCTGGGAAAGCTTCAGCTTGTCTCGTGAATGTGCGTTAATCAACATTAGTACGGATTTCACATTGTCCAACAGAATTTGTTTTTCTGTGTCTTCTGTCATGCTCAAGGTGCTTCAAGCACTTTAAAATAATGAGTTCAGTTATAATAGTGCTGAGGCTCTGTAGACAAACAACCACTCTTCTGAGTGCAAGATCAAATTCAAGGATGGTTTTTTTTAATGGGAGTGGGAAGAATACTGCTTGTGATGCTAGTATTACCCCTGGTATTTTTTCAAAAGCAACTGTGACAAGCTCCTTATTTTGGTAGACTAGATTTTGCTGTTTATTACTAAATTTTTAATTCTCAATGCACTGTAAGTAAAGTGAAGAAGAATTGCAGGGCATGTATTCAGAAGCTGTTGTTCACACCTAATTGTTGTATTTCTAGTCCTGATTATTTGACATCATGATATACTACATGAAAAATCTGATAGCCCTTGATTTCTTGAAATAAAACCAAAGCTTCCTTTGGTTTATAGCCCTGCAAAAGTACATTGTATCTAAGCAGGTAAACTAGAATTCAGCCTAGGATGGTTGGATCCTGTTGACTTGTGTGAAAAATGATGGTTCTGTTAGTTGTCTGCAGGTCTCCGGAGGAGAGGGAGGGCCTTGTATCCCTCAAAAACAATTCCTCTCGGCTGGCTGGAGAGAAGTATGGATAGCATCCAACATACAGCCATCTCCAAGTACAAAGATTATAAAAGAAATGTTGATGACCAGTCAGTATTGATATATTAGCAAGTATTTATATAACTCAGAGTTGTTGACTACTGTAGAAATGTTGTTTTAGGCCTTGTTCCCACTGGCATTCCTCCTGTTGACTTTTGGAGTGTTAGGATCAGACCCCTTTGGCTTGAATTTGGAGTGAATTAAGACTGAAAGAAGCATGCATGTTCTTCAGTCACCCTCCACTTCTGCAGGGGAAAATGGAGAACATAACTGACTTGTGCAATGGTACCAAAGTTCTTTATGGCATCATCAGGCCGTACACTGAAAATAAAGCTTTCCTTAAGCTATTTGAGATATTTCATTTTGATCTATGAAGTGTTCCCTGTTAATGGAAGGCTCAAATGTGATTTTTATGCTTTCCTTGTGAAGCTGTTCTCTGACAAGGAGAAAAATGTATCTAATTAATATGCACCTTTCTGTATGTAGATTATTATGCATTCATTATTTTAAGTTGGTGCTATTATATGAAAGTTTCTCCAGAACTCTGGCAACTCTGTAGAAAGGAGTGACAGTTCAGTGCATTCTCAGCCGTGCAGCTCTAAAATATGTTGCTTTTGAAGACACCTACGTGTTACAGCAAAAATACCTCTTTATAGCCAAAGATACGTGACCACAGTCTAGGTAATGACAAAAGAAAGAGATTCAACTAAGTACTGAAACAGGAAAAAAAAAGAAGCAAATTTTTTATTCAGAGCAGTAGAAATGATGAAAGACAGAAATACTGTTCTGTAAATATTAAAAAAAAAGCCCTCCAAACCCCACAAAGCTCAAGGGTTCATTATATGTAAAAGTCACTATCAGTTAGGCAATATATGTCTGAAGTACTAAATACTGTAAATTTGATTGATACTCAGAGCTCAAGCTGTACTCTGGAAAAAGAACAAATGTGTAGCTTTGCTAGAAACAACAAAAGACAATTTGGGGAAATGCAGAAGTACTGCTAGAAAAGCTGAATGCTACATTTCTAAGTAAAATGCCATGTGACTAATATAAGTGCTGTTCTGTCCCAGATAGGGCTGCTGAAATTCTAAGCAGGTATCAAAAATGTACTGTTTCATATTTCATAGATAATAATTGTTCTGAGTGCTTTAAATAATACAGGAAATGTACTGTGACAAACTTGACATTTGAGTATTAATATTGATACTGAAACAGTTCACCACAAAGAATGCCAGGGCTTCAGGAGGAAGGATGGCATTTTGATCAGATAAAGACAGAAAAGTTATAAAGCCCTTCATATATGTTGAAAAAAAAAAGGCCTTGTGAAAATTGTGACAAAATTACCTTTCAGGATTAGACATTTTATATCCTGTTTTGGTAATATCTCTGCAGAGAAAGTTGGAAGCAAAGAGATGTCTTTGCCCTTTCTGTCTTCCCCCTTCCACCCCACTTGCAGTTTGATGAAGACTATTTGAAATAAAGTTAAGACTACAGGGCTACGCAGTGTTTTGGATTCACTTGTACAAATACGTCAGTGCATGTGGGTTCAAGAAAAGACACATGGGCATGTATACCCTTTGGTGACCAGTCTCAAATTTGCTTGAGATGCACTGTAAGTTATCCTTTGTAAAGTTGAGATTTGGCGACAGGTTACTTTATTAAAGTGAGACATTTTATTTCGAAACATAAAATAGTGCAGACAGTCCCTTTGTTGTTTTTTTTTTTTTTTTTTTTTAAACAGGTAAGCTTCCTCCCCCACATGTGTGTGCACATGAGTGTATGAACAATCCCTTACTATAAATTTGTTATGGCTTGCTCGATTTTTGTAGTTAGTGTGGTGAGACCAGGAGAATACAGCCCTTCATGTACAAGTAGGTTTCAGCCTACCTACACGATGGAGCCCAAGGACTCTGTCCTCTTTGCATTCACAAGGTCCCTCAAAAATGATACAAAATAAAAATGTAGACTGGTAAAAAGCTGATGATACTTTGCAAGCAGAACAGGCTTGCAGCCCAAGCTGAGCCCATGGAAGGAACAGGCATGGTTCTGTTCTGTTGCTCTGTGCAGTGCAATGCTGGTGTAAAATGTTGATAAATCTTAGTGGCTTTTGGCAGTTGTTGTTATATAGATGATTTGGTAAGTCACTTAGCTGGTCGTAGTACCGACAGGTATGTTGCTTTCCAAAATTCCTTGTCAGTGGAGTATGTAGAGTACCCTTTTGGCTTTGTACTGGTAGTATAGGTTGCACCAGTTTGATTTTGGCTGTTTAGCTATATGCAAACTAGTTAAAGGCGTTTTATTTTTTGGGACAGGAAGGAAAAGTTTGTCAGCCTCCCTTCTGAAAGTGTTTTGGTAGCTGTGACCACTTTTTCCCTTCAAAAATATATCTTGTGCTTTCAGACTTTCTCATTTTCAGATGTGATTAATGGTAATTTTTATCTTTAGAATGCAAATGGAATTTTTAACATACTTTTGCACTGTATAATGCTTCTTTCTCTACAAACTGCTTACCCGACAAATTAAAAAGACAGGTATGTATTTAAAAACCAACCAACCACCCTAAACCGAAGTACAAAGTACTTTACCTTCTGAAATATTTATATACTTGTAGTTCTGGGCACTGCAACATATTTATGTGGAAGTGGCACCATTCTGCTTTGCCAAGGTAAGCAGCTCCCTTTAGCTGTGTGTTGCCACTGTAGGCAGGAGGAAATGTGGGGCAGTTCACTGGAATGACAGCAAAGCCTTTGTGTCTCAATGTGGGTAACCTGCATGGGAACAACCCCTCTGAGGTACCTTTTGCAGGGGACTGTTGGCTGTTGGGGAATCCCAGGTCCCTGGCAGTTGTTTGCATTCCTGTAAAAAGGGTGGAACAAGAGCACTTATATTCAGAAATGCCAATCCCTTGCTGCCATGCACAAAGCAGGCAGACTCCTGACCCCTTGGTGATGCCAATGGCAGTTTAGCCTGCCCCGGTGAGTTGTTAAATTCGTTCGGCGCATTCTCGTTTTCACGAGGGAGACCTGGAATAAGATAGTAATGCATTGGAGATCTTACTCTCCAGGGCTGTGCAGTTTGTAAGGTGATTCACAGCATGTACAGAGGGAATGGAAAATGTTATCTTGGAAGCATTCCAGTGTGTTATTTTGAAGTAATTTTGCCGAGGCACAAATGCTGGTGATTGTATGGGAGCCTCTAGAGCTACAGAATGGAAGGTGAACCTCCTACACCCTAGGTTAGGCTATAACTAATAAATGACATTTTATTCTGTGGCCAACTATTCAGCTGACTGTTTGGACCTCTGTTGTAAATAAAAATCAAGAAAATAAAATACTTCGGAGACTTTGGCCTGTTACAAGATGGGTTGCTGTTGCAAATGATTATATAGATCTATTTTACTGCCTGTTCCCCATGCCAAAATTTAGAAAAGTGTCTTGATTTTGAACTGCCCAGAAACACAGCCCAAAATGGGAGCAATCATATTGAAACAAATTACTTTTTTTACATCCTGTATTTCCTCTGTTTCTTCAATCGTTTCTCAGAGCATCATCTGCTTCTACTGCCAGTGGTACAATAATAGGTTAAATTAATTTTAAAAATATATAGTATAGTTGCTGAAAGGAACATAAAAGTAAATCGTTAAGATGACATTTATCTTCTGATTTAGTGTCTAAATCTGCTTCCTTGATGTTAGGGCAAATTAATGAAATTAGAATAATACCTTTAAAGACATAAGAACAATAAAAAACACTCTAAACCCCAACAGTTGTATGTTTGAGCTGACCAACAAAAAAATGTAACTGAAAAATTGTGGCGTAAGCCTAAACATCAGCTAATTGTCATGGTGAATGGAATAATCTTCCGTGGAGCTGTGAGTGGCCAATGTGTTATTGTGCATTGGGGCCCTATTAATCTATAGATTATTGACAGAGCATATGGTAGCTGCTCCAAAACATGCCATATATAACATGCTTTTTGTACTATTGTTTAAATTGCATTCTAGTATGTAACTGAGGATATTGGTGGTCTAAAAAAACCACAGTTTGCACTGTGGTATTTGCTAGCAATATAGTATATGGCCAGGATGTACAGTAGATATTCAAATTCAGTATGCTGCAGAATTTGTGAATTTGCATGTTAAAATACTTGTCATTTCTGGAAATACCCTGAGATATAACTGTCCACAACCTTCTTCTTCTAAATAATTATTAAGTATTTGGTTGGAAAGCTGCATCTTTAGCCATTTGGAGCATGAATTTCCTAGCTAGTGATTTTAAAATCTCATAGTCAGGACTATGATCCAGAATTTTTTTTTACCATTTTTACTGTCCTGTTGATTAATATGTGTGAAGTACCAAAGCCTATGTACCTCAGTGCTGTGCCCTGTTGAGTGCAATTACCCTGCCTTTTGGAAAAATTGAGGAACAGCCAGGAAAGAGATGCAGGCAGGACCAGAGAGCCTCATGCAGTTCAATCTGGAGATAATTTCTTCTGGCATCACTTGGCTAAGGAGAGATAAATTGCTCATGCCTCTGGTCAGAGCTATGTAGTTACATGTGAACCCTTGGGACTAGGGGTATAAAACCTGGGAGATGTTCTTCCTGGGGAACATTTTGGAGCCTCTGGGAGGGGATCATGGTAGTGCTGGGACTAGTTCATCTCAAACTGTGAAAGCTCGGGCCTCACCTGCCTGTGTGCTGTTCAGAGATGGGGAACTGCCTGGATGCAGATGACCAGATTTTAATTTTTCCTGTCTGCTGCTGCAGCAGCTGCTCCTAATGGTTTTTTTTTCTGCTGCTCTGTGCTGCTGCAGGGTCAGGTATATCCTGAGAGCAGACGCTTGTCTGTGCTCCATGCTGGAGGTGCAGCTGAGATATGGGGTCGAAAGAGGAATGAGGAATGTGGGGGCTGCCTGTGAACCTGCTCATCTTCTGCTCAGTTTCAGGAGACCTGGAAAATAAGGCAATTAATTGCTAAGCCTGGAGTTGGTTTAAATACAACTCAAATGTTGCATAATGTCTATTACCTAAATTTTTCTATCCTTTAGGAATGCTGCCCCTTAGGAATAACTGGATACAAGAGTGTTGCACCACATTTGAATGAAGGCGGGAATGTTCCTTCAGGCTGCTGAAGCCCTCGCTGGAGGCTGTGAGCAGCAAGGTGTTGGTTTGCAGTGTAATGGTGGTTTTTAGTTTGTACTCTGTGGTGGCAGTAGTGACCAGTGACTGTGGTCTGTGAACCTGTTGACTTGGAGCCTGCCTCTGAAGAGCATGGACTCAGGAAAGCAAAGCTGGCTGTCAGCTGGTGCAGTGGTTTTATGATGGGCTTTGCTTTTATTGGGAAAACTTTAGGGGCCTTGCAAGTGGAAAAAGATTGAAAGCTTGCTTGGTCTTTTTGCAGGTGAAGAAAGTTCATAAAAGTTATCTTTTTGGTATGCCAGTTGTTTTCTAGAATATTAATTATACTGTGTCATTTTTGTGCCATTTTCCCTGTCCATTTTGAGTCAATTAGCACCTCTTTCTCTTTGACTATATGTGCAGTTGTTGATCTCCAAAATTCTTTATTGATATAATAAAGTAGTTAAATGAGCTGGCTTTGAAAACACAAAATAGAAGTGTATCTATAGAATTGTATCTGTATAAAAATGAATGTTTAATGGAGAGCATCTTTGATAAAGTTACTAAACTTTCTTTGAGAATTGTTATAGTTATGGCTGTTTTCAGAGAACTTGCAAGCCTTCTGGAAAACTCATCCTTTGGAGTAAAATGTTTTCTGCTTGTTTCCGTTATAAAAGGGAATAAAGTCTTATTATTGGTACTTCTTGGAATCCATTAATTTCTCATACCTTGTAGTAAATAATAACACTCCCCTTCTTATTTTTGAGATACCGAAGCATTGAAATGAAAATGCGTCATTTCATTATTTAGATATAGGCAAATAATCCTTTTATTTTTTTCCCTTTTCTTGCGCTCTTTCTGACTGCTCTTCAAAAATTCCACAGCATCCCTGGTAGATGGGCCTGAAACAGGAGAAATCATTCCTAAAAGTTTAGCCTGGTTCATATCTGAGCATGCTGCCTCTCTTGCTTCATTGTGAATCCACATCAACCCACTGGCATGATAATGTGGAATGAGCTGTAGTCATCCATATCTTTGCTTCATCTTGAGCAGTCAGGCTGGCAAGAGAGTGGAAAGTGCTCCTCAGCAGCAGGTTTGATGCTTAGGAAACCTGGTTTGGGAGTAAATTCTTGCTCACACAGGAACAGTAAATTTGGGAGTAAATTCTTTCTCCTGTCCTGTGCCATGGGTGCTGTGGTGCAGGGTGACAGAGGAGGAGCAGCAGGACGTGCCTGTGGCATGGGCCTTGCCCACATGTGGTTGCAGGGAGAGGCCAAACGGCAGGTTCTTCATGCTGGGATTCATGGAACCTTGCTGGAGTTCAACTGAACAGTATAATTAGTATCATTTTAGCTCCCAGTCAGCTGTAATAGGTACCAGGAAGCTGCTTCTCTTTGCATAACTTATTAGAAAAGCTATTTTACTTTCCTACATGTATGCCTTATATGGAAGAACAGGCAGTGTGGCGTTTTGTAGGAGACTGCATGAACTCTATTTTCCAGTGTCACAACTGGCAACTGTGAAATCTGCATCAAAATGCTTGTATCAGATATCTTTTAGGTCAGCTAGAGTAAAGTGCTGCTGGGTGTGCAGAGTGCTCATACCTGAGCTCAGGGCAGATGCCTGCTCTGGTCCTCACTGGTGTCAAGGGAGTTAGTGGTTGAACAAGGGAAGCTGATCTGGGCAGCCCTCCAGCCTGAAGGATGTGAGGCAGAAACGGATGGGAGGAACTGTAAGTGATATGAGGGAAGCAGTAGGCTAGGAGAAGAAGGGTCCAATAAAATCAAGTAATAAAACACATCCATAAAACTGCAGGACCTGAAGTTTGAAACAGTAGCTCTGTGCTTATATGCTTGGCACAACTTTCATTTCTAATTTGCCTGCTTCCTTCAGGCTTCCTCTTGCCAGAGAGATGGTCTGTACGCTCACTGTCTACAGCTGGAGAGTCCCTGGTCTGCTCATGCCAGTGGTGATAGAGGACCACAGAGAGATAAGAGTTTTCCCTGTAGCAGTCATTGGTCTTGGGTGGGTGTGCTTGGCTGGTTTTCCAGATCATAGACTTCAGGCAGTAAGGCATTAGAAATATTGTAGTCTATTAAATGTACTGTGGAACGTTTGGCTGCACTAACTGCTGCTTTTAATAGAGTTCAGATCTGACATTTTTGGGACTGAGAGGGTTTGGATGTAAACTTTGTTAAATTGGTTTTGAAAAAGGAAGTCCTTTCATGCTTTGAAGGGAAAAAAATATGAAGACAGAACTGCAAGTCTCTTCCTTAAATCAAAGTTTTCTGCCTGAAACGGGAACAGCTCAGCAGAACAGTTTAAGTAAACATGGCCATAACTGCTTATCTGAGACATTGGCATCCTCTCTTCTTACTGTGTTACTTTTTTGTGGTATCCTGGCGTCTCTCAGTCACTCATCTGTTTGTTCTCACAGCACCTCCTTTGTAGGCATATACTTTTGTGTCCATTTGATTGCTGCCACCAAGATTTGAGGCTTTATCTGAAGAGCTTGCTCCAGGAGTGTATGTTTTCTACACCTCTACAGATGAGATTTTGGAATTGCTGTCTGAACAGTCCTTTCTGCCTCCAGCTCTGAATTTCTCTCTGTCTCTGTTGTGGCTTCTTTATTTATTAAGCAGGGGGAAAAACAGAGGCAACTGTTTCTGAGTCATCCCAAGTCAGTGTTCAGCCCAGGACAGGATAAAATCTAGGCCAGTGATGGCTGGTGTGTAGTTGTAGCCTATGTGTGGGGTCAGTGAATGTAGTATAAACACTGGGGGATTTGCTGAAAATGACATATGTATGTGAGAGTGCAAGGAATTAGGTACCATACTCTAAAGCTGCTGTCTGAGTGTGGGGTCAGGATTCTTCTCCTAGGTAGGAAAAATGTATCATATTGTGAGAATGACTTACTGATACCTGACATTACAGCTTGGGTGGGTTTTGCCTGTGTGTGTTAAAATAATGTAGACCCAGACTGGCTCTTTTATCCAGGAAGCATTGCCACATGCAAGTAACTTCTGTACACTTCAAGTTCTTCCACTGTACCATTGCTTGAAAGTTCATTATTAAAATTAATTTTTAAGTTAATGCTTTGCTCTCAAGACCAGGTTCTAAAGAAATAGTTGGTTTTGTTTTTTTTTTTTTAATTTGTAAATGAACAACAAGAATATTTTAGTTATAGAATGTAGGATTATAATTTATTTGTTAAGTCTAGTAAAGTAAAAAATTCGGTGATGTTTCATAGAGTACTTCTGTGTGTTCCATAGCACTTTCTTCAAAGTAATGGAAGAATAAGAAATGAGAAGTAAGAGACACTTTTTTTTTTTTTCATGGGAGTGAATGTGTCTGTACATATTTGAGGCTCTAGTATATGTTCTTCCTCATTTTGGTTATGTTACGGGGAATAAAATCAATTAAAAGAGAAAAAGACGACTGTGCCTCTTGCTCAGTTTTGTTGTGATTCTGACAACAGTGCATTAGGTCATGGGGAGTGATCTCAGCCATATTTTTAGTTACAGGTTGAAAAACTGTATTTTTTCATGAAATAGTGTCCAAAGTTTTAAAAGTAGTATTGCACTGCCAGTGCCAATCAAGTACATAAAGAGCTTCACAACTGTTTGGATCTGCTCTTCTTTCATAATGGGCTGCAACTTGTTTACTAATGCTTGAAAGCATGTACACATCAAATAAATCTCTGGTATTTGGGCCATAGTGTACCAGCATTATGCAAAGGGAAGATTAACCACACTCAGTATTAAGCTATGATCCACTTCACTCTTGATTCCTCACCACAGTGAATCAACCAAACCATCAAAGAACAGAATTAGTGGAAGGGTTCCTCAGACAATGGATTTATTTCCATGTTAATTTGTATTATTGTTATGAAAAGGGAAATCAGCAGAGTAAATCTGCCTGGGGCTCGGGGCATTATAAATTATTCAAAAGACATGAAGTGAACTTTTGGGTGTGGAAAACCAGCACCAGATGCAAATGCTACATAGCTGCATCGTATGGTGTGTACAGTGTTGCTGCAACAGCTGAGAGGCAACATGCCTGCTTTGACTGCTGCTGCTCTTAATAGATAGTCTTTAGCAAGCGGTATATTGGCAAATCTGACACAGAGTGAATTTGCAACATTGACTCAGAAGACTTTCCTAACATGAAGCATCTTTAATGCATATCATTTTAGCTGTTTCCTGTTTTTACTCTGCTCTCTTTCAGTGAAAAGGTCAAGAAAAGCAGTAGCTCAGTGGCTGAATTTTTCTCAAGTGCTTTACAGCAGGGAAAGTGGGGAAACCTCTTAAAGTGGTGTCTTATTCAGTAAGTTAAACCTTTTTTTCTTCAGTTAATTAATTAATTTATTTTCTTTTCATTTTTTTAAATCTTGTGTGTCAGAATAATTATAGTGACTTATAAGGTGTCCTCAGGCAGGTATGAATCTTCTCCTCATCCCCACCTTGGCTTTCCCCCCTCCTGCAGAAGCAGTCTTTGCCAAATGAAACCTGGCAGCCCACTTTGGCAGATATGGAAGGTCACAGCTGACTCAAACCCTACCGTAATGTGACTGTCCTTCTGCCCCAGCTGGGGCTGGTTGCAGCATTCCTGTTCAGAGATCTGCACTATCCAGTGTGTGCCTCTTTCTTCAGCACTTGCTCTGCACGTGTGTGTGTGTGTGCACCCACATATTTCAGCAGTGTCCCCCCGCTTTGTCTTTGTGCATGTCCTTTGTACTTGAAAGCCATCCAGCTGCATTACTGAGAGATTTTCAGAGACCAAAATGGGAACTTTTTGGGTTTTCTCCTACAGCAATAGCATAGGTATATTTGATGTTGCTATCAGTCTCACTATAAGAAATAGAAGAGAGAGAAGATGGTATTATTTCTTTACGGTAACAGATAGGGAGCACTCAGGAGGATTTTCTTTAATGTAACTAGAGGTTCAGTTAGTGCTGCTGCCTTACCTTGATTCCAGTAGAAGGTCAGAGCCATATTGTAGTATCAATTCAGGAGGGCTTATAAGTTTAACTAGCCTTAAGGGTGCTAAGTACTTCCAGCTGAGGCCAGAAGGACTTTCAGGTGGTCAGTAGTTCTTGTGATTTGGCCTGACTATAATTTTCTTGCACGCCTGATATTTCTGCATTTTTTTGCAGGTATGAGTTTCTTTGCTCACATCCTTTTATGCCTCATTTGCTAACTCTTCTGTTCTGGAAAATTGGCAGGATGACAGCAAGCAACTCCCTCATCCTTTTGTGTTAGGACTAATCCTCAGGTTTCTTTCTGATGTGTCTCCAGAAATATGTATTCAGCTGAGGCTGAATGCTGATTTGATTTGTAATACTAAAATGTGAACAGTGCAGATCACTTTCTGTCTCTTAAAAAAAAAAATCACGGTACAGATGTATGTGAACAATTTCAGAGTTTTAAACTCAGTCACATAGAATATGTTTCTAAAATACAGATATACTTTGACACGTGCCAAAGTACTTTGTTGAATGTGGATGTTTGTCTTTGTTTTGTAAACTTGGAACTTCATATTAACAATTAGATGACCGATCACTTAACAGGTTATGGTATTTTAGTGCTCTGAATTGTGCTTTGGCATGACAGACAGATTTTTATTTTGATTTCAGATTATATGGCTTGTTTTTACTTCTTTTTTTTTGCTTACCATATGATTTAATTAAAGTTTTATTGCAGTGATTGACAGTTGCTTTATTTGATACCTGTTTATAGACATTTATTCATTACTTTTTCAGTGTACTGATATTTGTCAGAAGAGAATGGTATTATTTCTTTTGTCAATGAAAATGAGGCTATAAATTACTGTAATTTTGGGATATATTTCTGGTATGAGCAAACAGTATTCCCTTGGTGAGTTTTCTGCTGTGGAAAACTAGGTTATGCATAATATATTTTAGAAAAGACCTGTATTCTTCTGAAGAGGAATGGCATTGTGCAGCTCCTGGAAACAGAGAAGAATCTAAATCTATGTATAGTCTTACTCAAAGTACGGAAGAATCTGCAGTGTTGTTCCTCCTTGTTCACAGGAGGGACTGAAAATGATTGGTTCTGGGTTCTGCTTGAGATTTTATTTATTTATTTTTCTAACCCCTTTTTTTGTACAAAAAAAGGACATGGGGTGAAAGGTTCAGCTTTGAGCACCTTGGTGCAGTCACCTGCCAGGTTCTTCCCAGAGCTGCCCTGCACCTGCCACTTGTGCAGGTGTGTTAGGTGCCAAGGTGAGGATACCCACAGTCACCAAAGATCAAACTAGAGTCACACAGATGTGTGACTTTGTACTTTACTGACAAGTACAAAAGGATTTTGCAAAATTACAACTCGAGTATGCTGTGGGAGTAGGGAGGATATGATGTATTCTTCCCTGCTAAAATCATTGTTAACACTCTTGGCACCATCACTGAACTCCACAGTAACTTGTGGTGTGCATTTCAAAAACGCACCCATCAGCACACACTGTTTAATTCTGTGTTCTGTTACGCAACAGAGCATGATTGCCTCAGTGAAGCACATCTGCATTGCGAGAGTAAACTCTCCTGGGAAGCAAGTGCATCTTCCACAGAAGTAGGAGTGAGGCGTGGGCTGGGCATTGCTATTTTGGCAAGCAGAGGCAGCCAGTGTTGGAAAGCTGCCTCACCTTTCACTTTCCATGGAACTTACCCTTTCTCCCTGTTTCAGGCACCAGCCACTGCCACTTGCTTCTCCTAGTGGTGGCACGGGGCTGGGGATGTTGTCAGTGGTTGATTAAAGCATTTATCAGGGTTTTGGGAATCATGGTCTTTGCTATCTGTCTGGTTTATTTGTGATCCTTGAGCAGAATAGCCTGCTAGGGAGCAGTAAAGAATGCAATTTGGAAAAACATCTGGAAGAGCTAAGAAAACATTTTGTTTTTACTAAAAAAAGCCAAACAATACCACACCTGTGTGATAGTATCTTCTTTAACTGCTAAGTCGGCAGCAGTTGATGGAAGGCACAAAATTCCTGTAATTTTTATATTGTGTTTCAGTTTGCTTCTTCCAAGTCTCTCTTCTGCTGGAAGCAAAGTGAAGCTCCTGCTGTCTCAGTTCTGCTGAAGTTCTTCCTGTCATCGTAAGCTTGGTTATCAACCCTCGTTTTTCTCCTATCAGCATGCATTACATTTTTATGGCAGTGTTTAGCAAAGACTTTCCAACAGTGCCTATGACAGTGTAATTGGACCCCTCTGTCTCACTGAAATTGCTCCCTCTTTAATGGGGGGCTCTGGCTGCTTTCTAACACAGCTTTCTTTGAGGCAGGCTGGATGTCTCGTTAGCTGGTCTGTAACGTGGGTGCACTGCATTTCACGAGGCACTAGTCAAAGTAGTTATTCGTGGTTTGCTGTTAAACTGCAAGACTGGAGTGAGTGAGATTCCCCAGGGGTCTGTCCTGGCTTTGGTAATACTCACTGTTTTCATTATTGAAATGACTGATGGAGTAGAGAGTGGAGTTGTTAAATTTACATAGAATAAGAAGTGTGAAGGGAGGCTGCAGGCTCCTTGAAAGGCAGGATTAAAGTTTTGAGCTGCTCTGGCTAACAGAGGAATAGTCTGGGAAAAAAAACGGAGAAACAGCCAGGATACAAACATAGAAGTGCTGTAGGGAGATAGAAATACCCAGTTGTATGAGACAGAATGGAGCTGACTCAGTTGTGGTTCTACAGAAGAAGGTCTGTGCACTGTTGTTGGGCTGTGTTGGAGTAGCAGTTTGGCCTGGTTTGGTTGGATAGGGTGGTAAAAAATCACAGCTGGTTCCCAGGCCAGCAGAGAAAACCAGTCTGTGACACGTCCCTCTCTCCCCTCCCATGGCACCTGAGCTGCCAGTGCTCTCCTGAGTGGGCAGCTTTTCTTTTGATCTCCTGCCCACTTCAGTTCTGAACCTGAAGCTGGTGACCATGCCTGTAGGGAAGTGTCGCAGCTCAAATATTCCCAGGCCTGGTCCATGTGCACAGGACAGCGCATCTAAGAGGGAAAGGGGTCACAGACCTGAGACCATAGGTGTCATACAGTCTACAGGAGCAAGGCTTCCTCATCCATGTTCCTCAGAAAAGCACTGTTTTAGGGTGTGTAAAGAAAAGGCAGGATATAACCCCTGCACTCCATTCAGTGTTTGAAATGGTTTAACATCCAGTTTGGGACAACATAGTCAAGAGCCAGCTGGATGGTGTCCAGGGAGAAGGCAGGAAAAATGGTGAAAGATTTGGAAAGCATGACCTGGGAAAGAAGATGAAAGAATGGGGATTGTTTAGTCTAGAGGGGAGAAGGCCAGTAACAGACATGATAGTAGTGTTCAAGTATGTGGAAGGTTCCTACAGGGAGGAGGGGAATAAACTGCATTGCCTGACTGCTTAGGGTTAAGTCTAAAAGAAATGAGCTCAATATGAAGGTGGCAAGACTTAGGTAAACATTTAAGAAAGCTTTGAAATTATAAGGGTATTTTGGTCCTGCAGTTATTTGCCTTTGAGAAAGCTGTGGAAGCATCATCACTGGAGGTTTTTATAAAACAGACAAACCTCCTACGGGAATATTTTGGGCCTTGCTTTGGGAAAGGAGGTGGACTACATGCTTCTGAAGGTCGTTTCCCAGGAAATAATGAAGATTTTTTTTTTTTATTTATTCATTCTGCGAACTTAGGTAATTAGGTAATCTAATAACCCAGCAGATAACTCAAGAGATAGTGGCAATTCATTATTGCAACATACCAATGGTAAATAGGCAGCTGATTTATGCACAAAACCCAATGATGATGATACCCTTCTGCTCTCTGTTCTAGTTTAAAAAAAATCTGAGTAAGCTAATTTTACTGAAGTGTTTCAAAAGGCTGTTCCTGTAAATATCTTACTCTACACAGAAATAGAGGAAGTCATGTTGGTTGACTTTCCTTATTGAAATATTGTGCAAACGCTATCAGTACCTGTTATTGACTGTACATAGCATGGCCGTGGTAGTGGAGCCAGCTGTACTCTGAGGCACGGGAGTTAAACTGGAGCAAGATGTTGTGTTTTCAGTCTTGATGTCTATGCACTTGTGTGCTTCTTTTATGTGGAGTAGGGAGCAGGCCAAGATGAACTAAGGTTCAATTACCTCGTTGCTATCTATACATGAGTTACTCTCTGTTGTCTTGTTACATTAAGTGCCAAGAGAAATGCCTTGTGGTGTCCCCATGGGTACTTTCCTCCTTTTTTTCTTCACTGGAGGATCCCTTCTGTCTTTGAAAGTTCCTGCAGGTCCCCTGAAGTCTTTCAGCTCCATTTCTGCTGTAGAGCAAAAATGTACTTTTCTTTTTGCAACACAGTTTCCTCTGTTCTTGTCACTATGCATGACAGGGAAGAGGAGGTCTCATGTGGTGCTGTGATGCATGAGAACAAGCTGAGTGATGGAGGTGCTTACAGGACACCTGTAGGAGAGTTCTCCTTGTTGGGTGGGCCAGTTTGCATCCAGGTGAGAGCAGCCAGGCTCCCTGTGTCCTGCTCAGTGCAACCTCTGGCTTGACAGTCCTGAGGGATGTTTTGTCACCCTCATCCTGGGCCTACAAGCACTGGCAGAGGATGGTGCAGAGTCACCATGTGCCCAGCATGGATTTAGCGAGGCTTATCGTAATCCTGGCAGTATCCACACTAACCCCGAGCAGTCAGACATCAC
The DNA here is from genome assembly GCF_965231275.1 of Zosterops lateralis. Lineage (NCBI taxonomy): Eukaryota > Metazoa > Chordata > Aves > Passeriformes > Zosteropidae > Zosterops > Zosterops lateralis. The sequence goes on along the minus strand of NC_139762.1, from coordinate 63,876,975 downwards.
CGTGCATTTGTGTCCCTGGCTCTGCAGCTCTGGCCTCGCAGTGCTGCATAGGCCAAGACACCTGCTGCTGAGCCACTCCTCGTACTCCTGCACCTGGAAAAGTGGCCCTGAGCACTCAAGAATTGCTGCTCATTACCTCTTCACAAGTGTTTCCTCTTCCTAGTCGGCTGTGAGGCAGGTTTGCGTCCTGATTGAGTGCGATAACAAAATGAGGACACGTATTCACACGTGCACATATGTGCACATATTTTAGTCTCTTGCCTTTTTAATTATGGAATAGTAGTGTGCACTTTTCCCTGTATCTGCTTTGCAGCAGAAAACTAATCTTCTTCATGATCTTGAGTGTCCCATCTCATAAGAAATAAATTAGCACTGCTCTTCCAGTGGAGGTTCTTCAGGGGATTTAAATTTCTGATTTTAATTGTGACTAAAATCAGCAATCAGAACTTCACAGAAATCATCAGCTTCTAAATCTTGCTTTGCATTTACTCTTTTTAGTTATAGTCCTTAAAGAAGAGAATGCTTTCAGTACTTGAATTAATTTCATTTATATATTTTTAAACTTGCACTACATTGTATTTCTACAGATGTTCTACCGCTAATCTGCTCCAATGTAGATTTCTTTGGGCCTCTAATTTTTCTATTTTTTTAAAGATCAGTGGTGTGCTTTCTGTTCACTGTCGACTAGTGACTGCGACTTGTATCAGGCTATATTCACATTAAAATAAATGCTCAGCAAAAATCCCCAAAATGGAGATTCTGAAACACTTCTGTCGTGCAACAAAATGCTTCCTTAAAATAGGAGCTGAAAAATAGGAGGGGAGAACAGAAAAAAAATTCAACTTGTTTTGCATTAAAATTCAGTAATGTTTAAAAAGAACAGTTAATTGTAGTTATTAAGTCAAATTTGGTTTTTTGGTCACAGCATCTTAGATAAGAGTTTTGATAATCATAGATCTTGAACTCTTGCATATCACTTCTGTTAAGAAATTATTTTAACTCCTGTTTCCTCACGTCTACAACTTCCAGTTTTTTTCTTTTGTTTGAACCAGCTATATAACTCAGCCTGCTAAATGCACTGACATGACAGATACCCTATCTCGCCTGGCAGAAGACTGCTGCTGCAAGCTGCTGCAGGCTGTCTGGCAGGCCTGGTTTAAGAAGTGTAGTCAGTAACTGATAGCAGTTTTGAGGTTTGATTTTCTTTGACTTCAGCAGGAAACACAAACTTCTCTAAATGTTGCTCAAAAACAACCCTGAATTTGAACATTTTCAATAGATACAACATTTGAATGTAATATACATTGTCATAACCTAGTTTAGAATATGTCTTAATTTACATACATAAGTGCATGAGAAAGAAATCACTTATATATACTACTAGCCTGTATGCAGAAGGTGGTGACCCATCTACACTGTGCCCAGAGGAGGAGAAAAGGGTTGTGTAGCAGACTGAGGAGAGGAACAGAGCTTGAGGCTTTGCTGTTGTCTTCCCAGTCACATTCTTGGATCTTGCCAAGGTGACTCTTTCGGATTCATCAGGTGGTAAATGAGGAACTGAGACTGAGGACTGTTGAGAGATTTTAGGAATTAAGTTAGTAATTTTGTTTTCTGATATGCTACGTAATCTCTTCCAGGAAAAGGCAGTGATGGTTGTTGGTCCCCATGGGCAGCAGCAAGCTCAAGGCACATGTGGATCAAGTGTGATAACATTGATCACTTGTGGCGTCTGGCAGTTTTCTTCTCAGAGAGCTTTGAAAACATGAGCTGGAAGGAAAGATACTGGAAAAACTAATTTTCTTTCTCTAGTGTGTATAGAAAGGCCAGTTCTTGGAAACTGGGGAAGGAATCAATGATGTGGTGCTGAGAGAAATCTTCAGAGATGGGCATGGGTGGAGTAATGGGTGACTGCCCCTCTTCCATCTCTCGTAGCCATGACTGTGGCTGCGCACTCTTCCCAGCATTGCTCCTGGGCAGAGTTCGTGCATGGGCAGAGTTCATGCATGGGAAGAAGTTGCTGCTGCTGGCATGTACTGTGCTGGTTAACTCTTAGCATCATTAGCTCTGGGCTCCCTCACTTGTACCTTTCCCTTCTCCTCTCCTAGATTGATGCCCATCCTCAGCTGCCTCTGATGCAGGGTATCACCCTTGCCTAACTGTGTTTTGGAGCTCAGCTTAGAGGGATGAATGCATCTGATGGGTCCTTCTGAAAGGTGGTGCTCAGAAGTGTGTATATTGCCAGGGGCTGTGGCTAGGAGAGGAGGAACCTTTTTTGCAGAACTATCAGTCATAGTTTGTCATCCATTTGTCACTGTTCAGCAGTTTCTGCACTGGGTGCCTGAGAGCCCTGTGGTGGGAGTTATGTAGGTGCAGCACTGTCCCCAGGCTGAAGTCAAGGGAGTCCTCACTGAGTCTGCATCTGAGTTCTGATCACCGTGTGTCACTAATTGTGTTCAGGTCAGTTGATATGTCCACATGCAAATTGCACAGTGATTTCAGGAATCATCTGCAGAAGAAATAGAAGCACTTACATCAGGAGTTCAAAGAAAATCAGTAAGTGTGAAACTCAGCAGTAAAATGAGCATGAGGGTGTTTCTGCATGGCCAAAACCCTTCAAGGGGTAATGGAAAGATTAGACTGGGGGAAAAATTGTGCATCAGCTTCCATGAATCCTGTGCATTTGTCTTTTGGGAGGTTGTTTGTTTTTTTTTTTGTTTTTTTTTTTTGTTTTTTTTTAAACAGCTTGCTAGTGGATGCTATAATCAGGAGTATGTTTGTTTGTAGACTTACAAGAGGAAGGCCAACACAGCAATTTGTGGTTGCAGACTGATTCAGTGGCTGCTACAGCCTGCGAATGGTGGGCAGGGCAGGGTGGATTCCAGGAGCACAGACACTTAACTGCAGGCAGCTGAGGGGGACCTTCTGTGAGTGAGTAACAAAAGGAGTTCCACTGCACGAAGGCCAGAAAATAGCAGCTAATGAAGCCTCTAAGATAAGATTTAAACTGGCAGGAAATGAAAACTATCTTTACTGGTTTTTATACAGGCTGACCACCCTCCCCCTTCATTAATGTTCCTGATGAGTGTAGGGGAGCAGTTCCTCTACTTACTTCTTGGAATACACACTCGGGTTAGAAAAGTGCATGACCAAAGTTGAGAGCCATACTCTCCTGTCTGTGGGGCTGTATTGAGCCTTGGCTCTCAGTCCAGCTTTATTTTAGAGAAGCCCTTGGTGTCCTTATCTCCATAAAGCTGCATTTGAAGGCAAGGACTTGTGTAAAGAAGGAAAGTACAACACTTTCCTGTCTCTCTCTGCCCTAATCTGTTACAACAGATTAATCTGTTGCTGTGCAGAGTGTGTGAGGCTCAGCAACTACTCTTCCTTGGCATACCTGTCAAATTTTGAAATCTATAAATATGGATGTTTGGGGCAGGGGGAATAGACACACCTTCTAACTCCGTTGAAATGCTTGGACATAACATGCTTATTTTGGCAGGACAGATTGGGGAAAACAAACTCTATCTCTCTTTCTATATATATTACTAAAATATAGGGACTATCCCAAATAAAACAGCTGGTGTGTCTATGTGGCTAAAGCAGATTTCCTTAGATTTATGCTAGTCATGCTATGAGCTGCACTGAAAGAAAATTAAACAAGTTGTGTTTCATCTCCTTCAGCTGCAGACCTTTGCCAAAGTTTGTTTCTTAGAAATTAGATGAACCTGATGTAGCAGGATCTTGTGTCTAAAAATAGAGCATTTTACTTTCCATCTTGCCCCTTACAGGCAGGGTATAATTTTACCTCATCCACAAAGTGAGATGAAAGGTGATTTGAGCTTTGCCTCATGTCTCTATCCTCATTTGAGCTTGTGACAGAGGACCTTCATCTTTCCTGACCAGTTCCAGAAGTGGAGGGATCCTGACAGTGAGGAACCACCACTGCAGGTTGTTTATGTGGCCAGGGGCAGCATTTGCATTTTGCAGGTAATGTGGCCTTGCATATGACTGTATGGCTTCTGATAACCAAGAACGTGGGGCTAAATGTTCTTCTCTTGCAGCAAAACAGGGTTTGCAATCCAGAAAAAAAAAAAGATGCAGCTTTAAACCTGAGTTTTGCAAAGCCACCTGAGCTGCAGGTCCACTGGAATTTAGCTCTGCAAGTAGCCCCAGCTGCCCTTTCAGCTTCTTGAGACACGTACGAGCCGTCCAGCTGCAGCTGCCTCTGGGCTCTGCAGGTGCATGCAGGGGAGCCAGGACAGGGCCGGGGGGGAAACTGCAGCCGCCTGCCCTCGGCACCCACCAGGAAAGCCAAGTCTGACTAGCAGGAGCGGAAAAGCTGGCTGACGGCCAGGTTGAATGCCATGATCCCAGCGACAGCTTCCTTCCCCTCTTCTCTTCCTCCCCACCCCGCCGCCTGAGTGGTTCGGAGGGTGGTGTCCCAGGCGCTCCTCAGGGTGTGTGAGTGCTGGGGCGGTGCTGTTGCTTTGCTTTCTGGGCTTTTTTTTGCATGTGGATCTGTCGGCAGCTGTTTGCCTGCTGCTTTTCTAACCATGCGTGGCGTTCTTTGATTCACAGGATCGCCAGTGTACGAGCCAGCGTGTGGCAGCTTGGCACGGCCGTTTCATTAGAGCAAAGGAGGCCTGTGTCCTGCAGGGTTGTTTTAGTAAAGACTTGTCCCATCTGCTGCTTCTTATCACCCTTTTTATCTGTGCTGCTGACTCATGCAGTGTGGTCTGCTCAGCTCTCCATTGCAGTCACATCACACTTTGAGTTACCTTTACTGTGACTCATGTTTGCTTTTTCACTTGGTAAGTGTTAAGCTAAAAACAACCCAGTCTTGTCCCTCTCTCGTGTGTTGTGTCCTTTTTCTACCCTTTACCTCCAAGTCTTTTCCTTCTGTCATAATCTTTTCCTTCCCCTCAAGTAAAATATTTGTACATAAGTTTTAAGCTGTGTAATTTTGTCTTTCATAGCATCTCCGTACTGTGCACCTCAGGCTAGTGAGATTGCCAGTCTGTGCTGAAATATGATTGTTCTTCTAAGTTGCCATCAGGGGTATGTTTGGTGGAGAATATTTTTTTGTTTCATCTGTTTAAACACATCTGTGTTTATTAATGTTTTGTTGTGAAATTTTGCATTGGGACAATGTGTGCATCTTTGTGTTTTGATATGTAATATATGCACACAGATCCAAAACCCCTTGACTTCACATTTTGTGTTCACTTTCAAGCCTATGTGTCAAGATAATGAGACCATAGCTTGAAACCAACTTGTGCTGAGGTTTCCCTCTCTTGCATTTGACCTATACTTTCAGAGCCAGCTTGTAGACCAAGGTGTGTATGCTGTGTGGGCATCTGTAACTCATTTCACCAAGCCTGAAATCCCCACTTCAAGTGCTAGTGCATTGTTTCCAGGCTGAGAATGGCTGAGTAGTGCTACTGAAGGCTTGGTATTTCCTTACTTCGATTCAGGAGAATTTTGCAAGTGATTTCTTTGTGGACAGATTTCTGTGCATTTGGCCCTTTTCAGTCCTGAGACCTCTTAATCTTTTTGAAGGGAGAGCCTGGTGCGTGTTTCACTGAGGACAGATGATTGGCAGAGGTCGCTGTACAGTTTAACTGATGCTGAGTTCTGTGTCTTACTGTACTGAGTCCTTGGTCACGCCAAACTTCTGCCAAAACTGGCAGTCTGGTTGAGGTCTGTTTGCCCTGAATAAACCTTGAAGAGTTGTGCTTTTATAGCGCTGTTGTGATAACTACTTGGATATCTTAAAAATTGGCCTAGAAATGAAGGAGAGAAATTCTTGGAAGAAGTTTTAGAACAGGAAGGGAGGGTAATACAAGACTTTTTATTTAAAAGAAAAACAGTTGTCCTCATATTCTTCCAGCAAACATCAGGCAGGTTTAGATTGCTGTGCCAGATTTTCTTTTCTAGGAACAAAGTTAGACTTCTTTTTTAAATAAGGGTGCACACAACAGATGAGAAGACATGTCTGTCTCTTTTAGACTTGTGTGTAGAAAACACTTTTCACTGTTAAAAACTTGTTTTAGACCAAGCTGCTTAAAACTATTGCAGAGGCTAAGTGATTTATTATGTACCCCTGGACATAGCCTTTGAAGCAGCACCACCTGATCAAGATGACTCTCTAGTCCCATTTCAGCCCTCTGAGATGGAGAAAAATCCTTTTGGTACCTAATCTGCAGGGTTAGAGACTTGGTAGCTCCTTCCTGTGGAAGGCACCAGGCCATGTTTCAACATTTCTTCTGGTGTGTATGCCAAACAATGCCTTGGATAGACTGGGGCCTTTGCTGCTAGCAGTGTAGCTTGAAAATACCAGAGGATATGTGGTAAGTGCAGGAGCTTTACCTTTCCAAGCTTGTGGGATGGCCAGCTTCTGTCTCTGGGCAGGTATGTCATGTCCTCTCCAGTTCCCATCTCTCCTTCCTGTTTAGCTTGAAAACTTCATGATTTTGTGAATTTGCTGTTGCTGGGTGTCCCTGGCAGTGTGTTGTCAAGCTTTGTTGGTCCCTGGTGTAAATAAACAGGGCTAATGATGATCACGAGCAAAAATATTCCATTGTTTCTGAGAAGCATTTCGTTCTCTTGTCAGCCTAAACTAATACAGTCCATAACTCCAAACCACGAATGTAGGGCCCGCCTGCTCAGGATGTGGCATCTGACTAGGAGACAGGCATTGCTCATTGGAGTCCTTGACCCTTGGAGATTTTGCTTTTCCAAGCCCATGACCATTGTTATATATATACATGGTGCTGTCCTTGACCTGCTGCTAATGGTCCTGGAGGTATGTCATGGGCACATACATATGTGGAGCAAAGGAAATCAGTGCTTATGGACAGGCATTCTTGTGCCTCACAGACATAGGCTGCACCTTGGGAAGATGGTGCGTGTGGAAATATCTCTATTTTCTGTTTTCCCTCGTGGTGTGAGGGGGAGGTGTGGGTGTGCAGGTGGCCAGTGCTGAGCCCTCCTGCTCGCTACTGCAGGGCGGCTTTCCCTCAGCAGGAGCAAGGCAGTGCTTCCTGCCTCGGGACAGGCTTAGGTTCACTTTGCGGCTCGTTTTACCCATGTGCAAAATAGATGTGTAATGATACCTGCCTTTGATGTGGAATCCAGTCTTAATTAATTAATTAATTGATGTTCCCTAAATGCCTTGAGATCTGAGAATCACTGCATATGCTCCAGAACAGCAACAACACTTGGAGGTTGGAGAACCATTTTTACTCCCATGATGAAGTTTCTCAAAAGAAAAAACTCAGCTCCTCCCTCCCCAGCCCCTCTCCCATTTTTTTTCTGGATGAAGTGATACTGTGCATTAATTGTATGGCTTGCTCCTTCTGACTTCTGCCTAAATAAATAAATAAATAAACTGATGTGCTTAATGCAGTCAGCACGTAGGGTGCTTGCCAAAGAATTTCTCAAAGCAGCAGAGCTGGGTTGCCAAATGTCATGTCTTTTATATAAAGCATTCTTCAGGAAGCAAAGTTGCACAGGGGAAAAAAAGGAGAAGAAAATGTTATAAAAACTCTTACTGCTGTAAGAAACATTGTCTTCCCCCACAGGGAGAATGTCTGGGCCATGTCATGGTGGGATCAAGGGATCCTATTTTTATTTCCTCTCAAAGGCCCCTTTCTCGTTTCTTTTCTGCACTCCCCCTCCCAAAGAGTAGCTCTTCACTGTGCTGGCTGGGGGAAGTGGATTTCAATTAGCATTCAAAAGCAGGGTTATGGGATGGTCAGCTTAAATGTGGATTTTGCCAGTGGATTTTGGGTGGAGAAGAGGTTGTTTAAACAATGTCACTGTCAGAATATTTATTAGTATAATGTGATTAATTATTGAAGAAAGCCAACAGATTTTTTTTTAATATATATTTATTTCAGGGACCGTGGGGGAGGTAACAAAACTTCAGCATCAAAACATAAGGCTGTATGTTGTAAATGCATGCAGATCTGTTTTTACTGAGAAAGCTTATATGTACCATTGATATATTTAGTTGTGTCTGTGTTTAGGAGTGCATTATGTCAGTTCAGTGAGTGTGAGCTGCAGTGGTTGACCCTGGGTTTTCCCTGAGGGGTGGAGTTTGCTGTGAGATCTGCTGTGTTCAGAGGCTCAGCATCAAACCCCTCTTGTACTGCAATCCACAGCTTGCTGTGGGCTTGTGGAAGCCAAAGGTGCTCTGGGGTGAGGCAGAATCTGCCTTGTTTTTCCGGGGGCAAAGGATGCTGGAGGGTGCATGGGTGAGTGGGTGACAAGCTGGACTGGGCATTTTGGGGGTCAGCATTGTGTCCCATGGGCTGTAGGCTGGGCATGGATGTCCTGGGTAGCTGGGCTGAGCAGGGAGCAAGGTTTTGCCTGATTTCAGGGCCCTGTAGGGGTCCCAGACAGCAACTGGCTGCTGCTACTCAGCTCACCCAGCTGCTTTTTGGTAAAGATGTGGGAGGATGAGTTTTGGAAATCATTTTGTGTAGGCTCAAAGAATTGCTTCTGCTTATTTGTGTACTCCCAGTTCCTATCTCTGGGTGGTTCTTACAACTCCAGAGGCCACTACTTTTTCCTCTAAATTAAAGCTTTGTTGTGGCAACGTGTTGTCTGTAAGTGTCTGCAGGCCCTCTGTTGCTCTCAGTGTTGTGCACTAAATGGTTGACTTTTTAAGCCTGGCATGGATTTGCAACGTAAATGTGGTCCATTGAATTGGTATCGATAACAGAGAGTTGGAGCTGTACTGAGGTTTACAAAACAGGCTTGAAATCGATTTTCTGAACTTCGGCCCTCTACTGTGTTTTATCTCACAGGAGTATTTAATCTGGTAGCATAATGTGTGATCATTTATGCAGCAGTGCAGCCTCGCAACTCAATTCTCCCATGTTGTAGCTGCAAATGACTGAATGCAAATTTAAACTATATATACTACTATTTCCATTCGTATCTCTCACAACTCCTTTGAACTTCCGTCAGGGTTACTACATGGCACTGCAGAATAATTAACACAGTATGCATTAGCAGTATGTTCATTTGTCCTATATTTTGTCAGGAACAAATCAGCACCAATAGTCGGATAAGCAGCAAGAGCTTCTGCTTTTGGATTCTTAATGCCTGTATTGCAACAATGCAGCAAGTTAATGGTAATGAGGCTTTTTCAGTTAGTGGTGTTAGATAATTTTAAAATGTTGTGAAAAAAACCTTTCAGTCCTCCTTCTCCTTCCTTTTTCCAGGAGGCAACTTGAAATTCTTTGTGATGAAAAATCCACATCTCTTGGTATTGTGTCAGTAGGGAAGTCCTCACCACACAGTTAATTGTGACAGGTGCTGGTGTTTCTTCTGAGATATGCTGTGTCAGAAATAGGGACTCTGTCAATTGTACTTATTCCTTCTTCTTGTAATTACACAGTTCTGCAGTCCTGCTTCTCTTCCTGGGTTGCAAGCACTAAAATTTTCACTGCTTCTGAGTCCTCAGCCATTATCTCGTGTTATGCGTTGATCTAACAATGAGGAAAAGAAGACCAATTAATAGGCTAGTGGTCAGATTTTTCAGATTTTTTATGAATGCCTTTAAATTTAGAGTGCAAGTGCAACATAATTCCCAGATAGGAGAAAAGCATTCTGAGCAACAGTTATTGTATGTGTTTGAATGACTAGTGCAGTAAGAATGTAAATTAATATGGTATGTATTATATAAGCATAATTTTAGATTAATTTCGGAATTAATACGTTACTTAGTCCTCATAATACATGAAAGCGAAAGTGGTATTTGCAAGAAAGAGAACATGATAGGTAAGCCTTCCATTTATACTTAGGCATAGATGGGGTATGATTATGAGAATGGGAAGAACCTGCATCAGTTGGAATTACAGTGACCCAAGTTTGCCATGTGCCCTTCCCTCCCACATTCCCTCTAGATTTTTTTCCTTCTTTCTTTTCATCGGGAATTGTTTCTCTCTTCTCTTCTCTTCTCTTCTCTTCGGGTTTCTAGCAGTGTACTACTGTTGCTGAAGCCTGTAGCTCAGTTTGTGTGGCCGATTTCTGAATGGTTGGCTTTCAGCAACATAATCCAGGGAAAGATGTCTCTGCACATGGCAAGGGAGGTTTTGGAATAGCTCTTTAAATGTCCCTTCCAACCCAAACCATTCTGTGATTCTGTCGATCTCTGACAAGTTTTTACTGCTATTTTTCTCCAGTGCAATGATCATCTTTGCATATTCTCAGCAGCTACTCCTTTACTACTAGGAGCAGAGGGTACTGTGTCTTTGAATGTTTTGACACTCACTGCTTTAGTTCTTGACTCATGACTTACGTAAGTCTCTTGAGTAGGTTTCAGGTTGCTATTTAGAGGTGATGATATGCTTCTTGTGGAGAAAGCATGGAGGCAAGGAGCTTTAGACAATTGTCTTGCTTTCCTTGTCCTTTTCTCATGATTTTTTGGTACTTTTTTTTGGTTTGTGTGAATAGTCTGGGAAGGCAAAAAGGGAGAAAATAGGTTTGTGGAAAACATGTGTCCTTAAATGCAGATGTAGGCATGTAAATATTTATATGCAGATTTTAAATGTTGCTGGTTATCAGAGAGACTAAAAGAGAACAGAAAAATTAGTAGACTTCTCTGGGTAAGTGGCCTCTTGAATATGAGAACATTGCTGTGCTCAAATATGAGTATAGAAAATATAAGTCCAGGTATTCAGGTTTAAACATTTTACCATTATAGAAATGGGAAGTAGAAAGAGGAAGAGTTGGAAGGAACAAATAATATAGTGACTTATGGGGGAAGCATCAGATATTCAAAAACTGTTACTCTAAGCTTAAACGTTTTCAGCTTTTAAAAATCAACTTTCTGCACCAATTTATTTGACTTTTTTCCACAATCTTCACATTTCCCCTCCTTTACATTTTTTTTTTTTTTTTACAGCTCTCTAAACTAGAAACGTAAGTGAAGAGAGAGGGGTGGGGAGAGAGAGCAAGAGACAGTGAGCATGATTTATGAGTCTCACATAATCAAGAATGTGGGAGGGAGGGGGGATAAGATAAATCTGTGAATAATACCATGCAAAGAAGTTCAGAACGTGGAACCACTCCAGGCCATGAATGGTCCTGTGAAATTTCATGCCTTGTTTGTGTAAGACGGTCAGAAAGTTATTTTCTTCTTGTCTCTGAAAGAAAGCTGGCTCCAGACGTCCTTGAAATCTTGTGGGATTTGCTAAAAATCATGGGAATTGGTAGCAAAAGTCAGGGTGAATATAACAGTTAACTCTATATAGATGATTATTTTGGCTCTCAGTCTTCATACTTCAAACCATATTTGCATTAAAATGCTTGTTGTTAGACTTGTAAAATGTCTTTTGAGTCTTCATAAGATTTCTTGAAATTATGTGCAGAAGAAACATTAGGGCCATGTTCTTCATGAAAATTTTTGAGATCCTTTACACTGTAGAAACAGTGTGTGTATGTGTACATATATACTTTTTTATCAGAAGTCTAAAACTTCTCCTCATGAATATTTTGTTTTGCTCAGTAGTTTTTTTGTCAGATAGGAATGTGGATTTGAGATGTACTGTGGCTTTATCCTGATATTTTATGCTTGTTTTGCACCTGTACAATATTTGTTTGACATCTGAGTGAAATGCTGTATATGATTGTAGGAGGGCATATATTCAGCATTTTAAGGACTCTGTAACATAAAACCTGAACCTTCAGCGTGTAGTTTCTTACTGTTGGCTGTGCTGGATGCATTGCCCTGTGGTACTAGAGCAACTTTCAGTTTTTTGATAGTAGTAGTGATCTTTGCTTGCCTTGCTACAAATACGCTGAGTGGGCTTTTGAGGGATGAGATTTACTGCTTACTTTAGCAAGTTCTGCAAACAATATCCGACTTAATAATTTTATTTTCTGCTTGTAATTACATATCCTTCTTTTTCTGGTAATGCCTTCAGAACTCCTCAGTTCATTATAAACTCTCAGATCATAATTTTAGGAATAATGTGTATCCTGACTGGTCATAACGAGGCTGAAATTCCATCTTGGGCTTCTGGTGTCATCACAGAACTGGGATGAAATTACAGCTTTAATTTATGTACTATGGGGGATACATTATTTATTACTGTGCATTAGAAAATGATTAATCTCTGCTTGTGTTGCAAGGCTACCCTACTGCTCTGAGTCCCCAGGAAGTGCTGAGACATTGTAGAACTTCTTGTGCGGATTACATATGGTTTTATGAAGCTGCCAGAAAGATCATTGCATTATTCAAAAGCTGCTGGAGGTGATGAAAATTTAGGAAGCCACTGTGGGTTTTTTCCTAACTAGTAGAATTCCTACAAAGCCTTTGTTTGCTAAACCTGAGCATTTCCTTACCTTTAGTTGCTTTCAAGTGTTTGTTTTCACATAAAGCCATGATCAGATAACCAGACTGAGGAGCTGTATGTTTTGGGGACCGTTGTTCATCAAAGCACTTTAACTGTAGTCAAGCTCTACTGAAGATAATGGAAATCAGTCATGTGCTTCATTGGTGTGCTGGGTCTGTTCCTTAATTTCTACTTCTTTGGTTGTTCATAAACCTGATTTTCTTTCTTTTACTCTGCTTCCTGAAATTGTGTGTGCGTGTGTGTGTGCATGCATTTGCGTGTGTCCATGAGTACATTGAAACTGCTGTGGAGCAACATGATCTAACAGAAAACTGTCATAAAATTAACTGATATGTTCATATTTAATTTCAATGACTTTTTAAAAATGTATTAATGTTCTTATAACATTACATTTTTATGAGCATTTTCAGTACTAGGAAAGTCAGTAATCAAGTTCTGATATGTAATAATCAGTTCTCTGTTACTCGTCCTAACGTCCACAGCTATGGCTGTGATGAGTTTGAGTCACAGCATTCCTTCACAGCTAATTTTCATTGGAGTTTAGCCTTTCTACATTAGCTGAGAATTGGTCTGGTTTTGTTTCCTGGCCTGTGGACATGTGTTTGTACAGACCTAGTAGCAGCCACTATGCCATACAGCTGTTACCAAGTAACATAACTAATCTACCACTTCATGAAAAGAATTTGGTATCTGGGGGAGGTGACTGGAATTTTGCATTTGTAATGCTGTACCCTGGTTTGGAGGAGAGGAAAAAAACCCCAGCAAAACAAACAAAAAACAAAATCTAATACACTATCCCCACGCTCCCCAAAAAACCCCCCAAACCCTCACCAAACCCAACCCCCAAAGGTTTGTAGAAATTCTGATTAATAAGCCCTGGAAAATTGTCTTCAAAGTACTCAGCACTATTAGCTCTGAAAAAAAGAATTAGATATTTGTAAAAGATCAAACAGATACAAATACCTTAAGAAAAGAAGTCACTGATTTAAATTAAGTGAATGCTTTATACTAGTACAAAAGTATTATAAAAAATTAAATACTCCCACTTTCTAAGGTGGCATTTTTATCTTTTAAGGCTTTGATGACATGTATAAACCACTCAAGTTTCAGCCTTGTGGGTTATATTGTCACCAGAAGCTCTGACTAATGATACAGTAAAGTCTTACAAATGACAGTTGGGTATAGTATGACTCTAAAGTACCTTTTTTTGATTGTTTTATTATTGTCATATGCTAAAAAAAAAAAAGCTGCAGTGCCTACTGATTAATTGAACATCGTGGGGAAGTGTTACCCTTAATTTAATTAGGGTGGACATATTATAAATCGCAGATGTGGAATCTAAAACCCAGTGACAAAGCTGATAATCCTTAAGGTGTAAGAATCTTGAAGCTGGTGTAGGGAAAGACGTGCGAAACATGCCAGCAGCTCTACCCCACGCAAAATTAAAATGATTGTCATTTTTGCAGGGAACACCATGGGAATCAGAATTAGAGACATCCACCCCTCTTCAGTTTGAAAGCTGAAGAGATGGCTGCAGTTTCTGTGCAGAGTTTCAGCCCTCTAGAGCTGTATAAATAGATCTCTGGTGCCGTGCAGATCTGTGTGGGACCAATCGGTTCTTCCTTTCTACATCACGAGGAGATGCAGAGAGCAGTCCTCTGCAGCTACCCATGTCATACCAGTGATACTGACCACTGGCTGGGACTTCTGAGGGTGGAAAGGCTTGCTCAGATGATGTTCTCCACTCTGAAGGAGTAAGGAATGAGGTTGATGTGGGCTGATCTTTTTAAACCTCATTTGGATTTTAAATGGGACGTGGCATTTGTGCTGGCTTTCTGAATGAGTTGCAGCCTTGGGCAAATCCAGTATCATGTGAATCAAGATAGTGTATCACATCAACAGTGAGGAAACCAGCTGTTTAGCATTAGGGGAGGTTTAATTGTGCTATGATAGATACATGAGACTGGAAATAAACACAGCAGCATGAATTTTATATGTATGCTGTAATTTCTTACTTTTCTGCCTTCTAGTTCACTATAAATATTATTGCCAGTTTTGTATAGGGAGGGGCTTTAAGCGTGGTAGGAGAGGTAGAAAGGAGGACCAGAGTAAAAGCTGTAGATTTCTCAAGGTTCGTAAGCTACCTGTCAGTCCTGGTGGTCATAAGGGAATTTGTGTTGAGCCGTCACAGTCCGAAAGAGTTGGATCCTACTCCTGCAAGCCAAGAGTGACACCCTGAATGTTCTGCATGTATGTGAAGGACTGAATCCTCACACAGAGGACCATAAAAACAGAAAAGAAAATTGAAGGAGAGAGAGAAGAAATAATGACAATGGGTTTTGACATAGGACTGAAGGTCCATTAACTTCTTGGCACAGAAGTCCAATTCTGGGAAATGAATCTTAAGGTAGAATTGTTACACATCTAGGAAAGTGTGCAGTCACTCCTTCCTCTGCAAGTGCTTCCCTCTCACCTTGCCTGCAGACACAGACTGGAAAGACATGGCTTCAATCATTCTGGCAAATGTGTTAGAGCCAGTCCAAGCTTTGCTCTTCAGAGTGTGGGCTGTTTTATTGCCCGAGTTTTTGTTTAAGATCAGTAAAGGTTGAGTAATCTGGTTGTGCTGTGCTGGCACTCAGGGCTGGGCTGTGTCTGCCTTGGTGCACTGCGGGAGCTTGCAGAGTTGTATAATTGCACGTTTACTGTCATACCACGAATGACTGATGGCATAATTTGTATTTTCAAAATACATAAGCAGCTCAGCCTAATCAGGTGGTGTGGTAAATATTTCCAGGAGATAAAAACAAAGTATTAGGGCGGGGAACAGAGTTACAAACTTTCTTTAATGAGCTGCATATTGTTTGATCGTGTTTTTTTTCATATACATCAGCTTCTACATGCCAAATTCTAGTAATCACTGGCAGCTGCTTTACAGTCCTGGAGAAATAATACTGTAAATACTGGAAACAGTAAAAATGAGTGGCTATGTCAGTTTGCCTTTCAGACTCCTGTGACTAACAGGTGATTATTACAAATAGCAGAAGGCTCTTTTAACTTTCATCTTGCTTCTGGAAATAAAAAGAAAGGGAAAGCAAGGGACAGAGGGAACAAATTCAGCTCCTTCAGACAGTTAACAGTGTTACTGCTGACTGGCTTGGATTACAGCTCTGTCTGGGTGGGTGTTTGTCTTGTAAATCTGAGTAGTTCTGCTCACTTCTGTAACCCCTAAAGTTAAGCACATAAATGTTTTGGGACCTGAAAGAGCCTCCTTGGCTTATTCTGGAGAGTTTGCTTCAAAATCTTATGATGTAGGAAAACCCCCAAATCATAAGTCTTTTCCCATTTCTAATGAGTGGCTCATAATATCGTTGGGATGTGGAGGGATTCCATTTCTATTCTTTATGCACACCAATCTTCAGTGCTCCAAAAAGATGCAAAAAATGAGAATATTATGGTTTTGTGTGCTGTTATTTTTCAAAGGCACAACTTTTAAATAGTAGATGCTAATTTAAGTAACTTTTTAACATATGTGGAAAGCACTCCTGAAAAAATACTGAAGTTAGAGTGAGGGATTTTTTTTTTTTGATGAAACATTTTTCTCCAATACAAATGTGTCAGTGCTTGGTGACAATCACACTTACTGGAACTTGGGAGAGCAGGGGGAACAATTCACTCTTTCAGAATGAAGAGCAGTTTGTTTTTAATAATAATGACAAGATCCCTGTAATAACTGTGAAAAGGCTGAGGAAAGTAATGCATTCACAGGTGGATGAAATATTTCTGTTGAGTTTAGATGTCTTTCTGAAAATACTACGTAGCAAACTTCTGAATTTGATGCTACTCACTTGCACGAAATGGAAGGTTGTTTCCCACTCTGGGGGGGATTCTAACCTCAAATTTGATGTCCTGTCATATGATTATCATAAGTCTAAAGGAGCATAATTGTCCTTGCTGACTTTCAAAATCTCTATAATTTTTTTTTTGAGTCTTAAATTGATTAATCTAGTGTAGATGGCATCTAAATATATACCTATATGTTGAGGCATATGCATTTTAGTATACAGTAAGAGTCAGGGGACTAGTACAAGCAGGTGTGTTTATAGCTTTTTAAACTTATTTTAAAGCAATTATGTAATGATCATTGTCTTTTTTAAAAATAATATACCAGCTACTGAAAGCAGATTCTTGTATATTTCAGCCTATTTGAAAGAAAGTTGCACAATTGGTTTCCTTCCAAATGTTGCTCATCCTGCAGAGACTGGCTGAAGGGTTACTTTCATTTTCTCCAGGGCAGTGGTGACAGGAAACTTATGTGTGGTGTAGTTACTAGCTGTAGACACCAAAGAGAATCCTAGGTGTATAGTCAAGGAACTGTTGGAAAAGACAGTATAATGTTAAAATTGACACAGGCTGGTGCTAGAAAATGAAACTTGAGTGCTGTCTTTGTCATGACAAATATATGCAGGTTGAAGGCAGTTTTGTCCTGGGTGTGAATAAATGCTGTAAAGATTAGACTGCACTGCAGCCTACATTAGTACATGTGTATGTATGTAAAGAGGTACAATATCCAAAATAAATTAGACTGTAAATAATTTTTCTGGTTATAAATTCTGTTCACCAAAATTAACAAGACATACGTAGCCATATGCAACATTGTGAATGTTCCATAATTCTAATGATATCTGTCTTATAGTATGAATAATGTAAAGGAAAAAGAGTTTGTTTTGATCCTCCAGGGGAAAAACCCTTTCATTATCTCACCTCTCCTCAAAAACCCCAGACATCTACTTGTCCTCTGTCATTTGAAGCAGATTCAAATCTGTTATCTGTACTGTTCCTGTCTTGCATAGGAACAAAATGTTGTCCTACTTTCTGTAATTGGAATTTAGTAAATCACAAATAAGTTACAGTAGTAAACTGAATGTGTTAAAGAAATGGAACAGAGGACAGATTACAATTTAATTTCCCAGTAGATAGACCTAATATTATTCATAAACAGAATGCAGTTCGCAGTAAGTACAAGTAAAGCTGTGCTTCAAAACAGCCTAAGTAAAATAAACCTCCCTGAGCAAGACGATGCTTTATTTTGTTACTGATGAATGTTACGGAACCGGCACTGCAGTTCTGAGTTTTAACATCAGACCCTTTGGTTCACCTTTCTTGCTAGTTCAAGATCATTTTTCTCAGGCCAAGATATATATTTTAGTTTGTTTTCCTTGTGGAGTACACTATCTTTGTATCTTCTCGACTCTCTGCAGTAAGGTGGAGTCCACTGGCCAGCTCCAGCTAAATTTAATGGGCAGGTTGAGCTCTGAGCAGTTTTGTGGAACAAGGATTTGGGTACAGAACAATGACAGAAATGGGCGACCTTTCTGAAGGAAAGGCTCCCCCTGTGTTATCACAGATGTGAAGAGTGTGATGGGGTGAGCCATTGCTCAGGCTTGGCTTTGCTCAGAGTGTGCATCTCAGTGTGCATGGGGTCATGTAGAGGCAAGGCCACAGGGGAACAGCCTTCATGGACTCCACTGAGTATGGAACCACTTGGTCTTTTAATGAGGGAGACTATCCCACATCCTTTTACTTCTCACACACTTTATTCATAAATGTTGGATTTTAAGTTTTCAACTTACTCTAAACTAACAGCACCTTCACTCATTACACATGTTCTGTATGAGTCAAATGGAGCCTGGGACAGATGGACAAGGTGATGTGACCAGCGCCATGTGACAGATGGAACATGGTGCTGGTCTGTGCAGCTGAGCTGGGAGGTGAGAGCCCAGCAAGCTTTTTCTGTCCTGTGCAAAGCATCACCAGTGAATGCAGTTCAAACACAGAGATCACTTATTAAAGGTCCCAAACGTTCTCAGACAGCTCTCGAAAATGCAGGACAAGAAGTTAGGCCCAAAGCTGCGCTGTTAAAAATTAACCATATTAGAAACCATGTCCCTGGCTGGTTTACTACATAGAAACAATTACCTTTGCAGGAAACTAACACAGATCCACAGTGTTTTGGAGGAAAAGGACAAACAGCATGGTAGCAGTTGTGACAGGGCTTAGCTTCCCCTCCTGACTTTCCTTTTTCATTCATGAAAATGGACAGTGATGAAGTTGAGACTGTGGATTTTACACACACTTCCTCTGTGCTTGGGGTTCCTGCTTGAGCTACCTCAGAGTCATCTCCTGCACGGAAGGCATGTGAAGGAAGAGGGAAACTTTCAAGAAGGATTTGAGTACTAGGAGAGCATTTCACTTGGCCTCAGCCAGGTCCTCAGCACGATGGTCGATGTCACTCATGCTCACAAATTTGCTGCCCGGTCCAGAACCGTTCAACAAAAGTTGAACAGATGGATCAGTGAGGTTTAGTTGGTTTCCTGCAGCTGGAGTGCAAGGAAGTTTCTATCATAAGATAGTTCTTGGCAGCTTCCAGTGAAACTTCAGAGTGTTATGCTCTTGCTACTGCTAGGGACAAACAGCTTATGAGGAAAAGAAACAACTATGGGGAATTGTGTACAGGTGGCTTTTAGCCAGCAGCCTGAAAACCTCCACAGACTCAGCAGGTACTTCTTAATGGGTGGCAAAAAGTAAAGCTAGACATCATGCCATAGAATTCTTGGTCTTTCATGCACTGATAAAAGATGTGATGACTGTCTTATTAATTGAATTAATATGATAAGTGTCAAGATTTTGAGGGTCTATTTAATGACATTTTTGAAGAGAACAAAAGATCTACTGTGAGGACAAAATACCAGAGGACATTTGACATAGGCTCAGATGATAATATATTAGAAAAGTACTGGTGCCTAAAATTTTCTGCTGGCAATTTTACAACTAATGCCTAAATTTTTATTATTATGCCTAATGTTTATTATCTTTCATGGGGTTTAATGGTGAAAAGGTAGTACTTTTTTTGGTCTTTTTATTCAGTTTGGTTTACTTTTCCCCTTCTCTAAAAATCTTTACTATTTTGGTACAAGATGAAGAGAAAATATTCAGTTAGTTTTACTTTTTCCCTTCTGTAACTGTTTTTTACTATTTTGGTGTAGGACAAAGAAAATACTTTGAAGAGTAGAAGAGCTCATTGTAAAACTACAGAAATTAGGTTAGTTATTGTAGCTGAAATTACTTTGATCTATTCTTTACATTGTTCATTTTAAGGTGTTCTTGCTGCTTGTCAGTATTACACTTTTGCAATATTAGAATAGAATATAATATAATAATAACGTATTTTTATTTGGTAGCATAAAGATAAATGACAGCAGAATATTTGATTTTTATGATTATGCCTGTCATGGTTTGAAAACCATAACATGCCTACATTAAAAAGTCGTGTGGACCGACTGGAGAGAGAATCTGTGAAAACTGCTGGGATGCTGAGGTTTGCACTAGGCATGTTCTGGGGTTGCTTTTACTTCTGAACTGTCTGGTGCTGCTGGCTGCTCACTCTGGGGAATATGATGCTTCTATTAATTCCTGCCAAGAGGGATTTGCTCATGTGCTGCAGGACCACCCCACAGTACAACAGAAAGCCCAGGCAGAATGGATTATCTGGAGACTTGCTTCAAAAGCTACATGCTTGATCTAACAAAAGCAGAAGGTAGCTGTGCCCTGTAGGGATGTAGTGGGATGAAGGCATGGAAAGAAAGGCATATTTCAGTGATCCGATTGTGTACGGTTGTGCCAGTTAGTGAAACAGGTTTCATAATTTTTCTTTCTTTGTGTTCTTTCTTCCCTTTTCTTCATAATTATTACTGAAACGGGAAGGTTGATGTGAGTAGGCTTCTAAGAAGGAAGGCCATTTTGAGAAGTTAGAAAGAAGAATTCTTCTACTGAAAGGACTGTATCTTCTTTAAGGAGCTTATAAAATGCCAAGTGGACATTAGATGCTTAACCAGTAATGACCCGTGTCTAGCGGCTGGCACTTGACCTGCTGATGTGAGCATGTGCTCGTGTGGAGACAGCACTTGTAAGCTTCAGTCACAGAGGGCACTCAGACAGACACTACTCTCAACTGAGGCTTTCAGCCATCCTAGGACACTGGCTGGGCATCCTTTATTTAAAGGTGTACAGCCTCTTTTTGGTGTGTGTCCTGAGGCACACTTCCCTTCCCTGAGGGAAGGAGATGTGTAATGTCATATTATTGCTAGCATGACTTGAAAAAATACATGATGTTATCTGAGACAGTAGGTGTGAGAGCCAGTCTGGCAGATGTAACAGTCCTGCTTTCTGGATCTGAGAGCTGGCAGCCCAGGGAGCATACAACCAAACCTGGTATTTGCTGAAATGCTCATGTTATGACTTGCTCTGAAGGAAAGGAAGTAGAGGTGACAGAAGTAGGAGTACAGTGTTTCGGGTTTTTTTTACAAAAGACAAGTTTGGAACTAGACTTACAGAAAAGCTTTGTCTTTCTCAGTTTCCCATCTCTTCTTGATTAAAAGAGTAGGTCTGACTACAAAAAAACCAACCAATCTTTGTAGCCAACCAACTCACTGAATTCAGGTGGAGGACAACATTTCTTCTTCTGCCTGGAAGATTTTAGCTGCTGGCATAGTCCTGCTATTCTCAAAAAGTAAGACCAAACCACAGTGGTGCTGGGCTGGTTGTGGCTTAGTCAAATTTCTGTTCTAAAAACAGCTTATGGTCAGGCCTCCAAAGTTTCCTGCAACAAAGGTCATCACAGGTTTCTTCTGAAGTGTCCTGAAGTGTCCTGTACTCTCTGTCACTGGAGATACATGATTGTATAAAGAATGTTGATTGTTCAGATCTTTCTATATAGCAGCAAGCAACTAGGTCCCAAAAAACAACCTCATATAGCTAGAAGGTAGGTGAGATGAGTAAGTAAAGCAGAAGGCAACAGGAAAAAAATACGAGGCCCATCTGTTCCAAACAACATGGAATTTCTATTGTTTTTCTAGAACCCTTCCTTTGAAGAACCCAGAATGTATCTTCACATTCAATATCACACCTTATTTAATTTTCTTAACGTCTCTTTCTAAACTATAAGTGCTCTTTAGCAGAAGCATGCCTGCCTGCCTGCTGCTTTTTGTGGGCAACACACTGAACTTTTACGGGAGGATGAATGTTACTGTTCAGAGCAGCTTGGCCAGTGAAAGAGTGGGTGGAGGATATTCAGCTCTTCATCCACTGGCATTCCTTGTTTTCAGGGGTCCTGAGCCAAGGAGGGCTGTGCCTCTGAGCACAGGCAGTCATATGGCAGGGTTGCTGCCAAGGGATGAAGCCACTGACTTGTCATGCAGTCTGTCTCTCTCAGACCTTCATGCTGGGATAAAGGAGGCACTTAGGGTGCCAGGGAGAGCCTGAGGTCAGCACCTGAGGAGACTGGGGCCTTATGACTTGGAAAGACATGACAGGCCTCAGGGTAAGTGGGGGAAAGCATGGCTCTGTGTCACCTTGTAATGATAAACAGGTGGCATCAAGGCATGGGGGCAGTGAGCGTGGGCTGGTAGTTGTAGTCCAAAAATCATGCAATAAAGTCACTCTGGCTCTTAAGAAAAGAGAGGAGTTCACAGTGTGTGTGGGAGCAGAAGTAAGGGAGTAAATAGCATGTATGAACATGTGCCTGAGCCTGCCAGACCCTTGGCAGAGGCAAGGCAGGGTAGTAGGTCCATTCCTGTGAGATCTGGGGGAAGAGTTCCTGTCCGCATTGCGAGAGGTGTGCAGAGAGCCTGGTGCTGTCATTTCTTCATCTCTCATAGCTCATTCCAAAATGAGATAGTATTTTAGCAATCCACTGTTCTCAACTGGCCTTAGCTCTCTCCTGTCATGTGCAATAGTACTACTATTGCCCAGGCCCACCCCACAACTGCTTGCCCTGGGGATGGCAAGGGACGTTGGCTGTCCTATCTGCCCCCCAGGCTTGGAGGTAGGCAAGCCTGTCCGAATCCAGAAATAAGAGATGAGTCTTTCTCTGTAGCTTGTCTTGGGGTTTCATTTCTCTCTTTACTTGAGTCTTTGTTTCCATTGCTGTGGTTTTTCGTCAGTTTTGATCACAGTCAAGTCATGCTACCATAGTGAACATGCAATTTACCTAGAATGGAAAAATCGTCTCTGTCCATTCAGCTCCGTTGGTCTTTTGAGAGAGGCCCCACTGTGAAATGAAGGAAGAACTGGGGGAAAAAAGGCATCCTCCTGCTGATATTTTCTTAAGCTGCTACACTCTTGGTATTTTCTTTAAGTCCCAAGCTGGCAAAACAAAGGGTAGTGCCTGTCTTAGCCTTCACTGAAAAGCAAAATATTTCTGCCTTTGAGTGCAGAGCAGCACAGCACCTGTTGTGTTCCTGTGGCTCTGAAGCCAGAAGGCAGAGAAGTTGATCCTGTAACTTTCGTCCAATCTCGTTGCTTTTGAGGGAAGTGCTGTGTTTTGGGGAGATGTGTGCTGATCAACCATCATTTAATTCCTGGGGGTTAGTAGTAGTACATGCTGCAGCTGGGATAGGCTGCTGAATAGCCCTGGCTGAATTTGGCATCTTTGCAGCTGGCAGGGTTAATGCTGTGTGTATGGCAGGAGGAAGGAAGATTTGTACTTCAGACCTGCCTCTGCTGGCAGCTAGAGAAGCCAAGCACCGCTTCATTTATTGCACCAGGAGGAGTGAAGGAGCTGACAAAATATTCCTTTAATTTGTTTGAAGCTGCATTCATTTCTCCAGAAGGGGGAGAGTGGAATAGTCAAATACTAAGAGGAATGTGCCTAATTCAGGACTGTCCTTTTTCCCTGACTCCACAGACACTACAAGAAGAATCAAGACGTTTAGAAAGGGGCTCTCAGATCTACTCACATTTTTTTCAAAGTCCAGGATTATCTGGCTGTTGAGTGCGTCTTTCTAAAGTGTGACCCAAAAATTCTGTTTTTAAGAGTTCACTGTTGGTTTTGATACTATTTCGGTTACTGAGAAAATATTATAAATGGATGGAGGTGCAAGCCCTGAGTAGACAGTGACTGCAGGAAGAGCACAGATGTATGGCAGGCCTGGTGCTCCTTTCTGATGGTGAAATTTGAATTTGGCTCACAGATACATGTTGTAGCAAAAAAAAAAAAAAAGAGGGCAGAATGAGTTTAAAGTATTTTTGCTACACTGAATTTTTAGCGTTTTATCCTCTGATATATAAATTGTTACTTCTGTTTTTTTTAAAAAACAGACTATTTCCTCCATCACAGTTAAATCTATTTTCTTTTGACAAACCCTGATTTGTTGCTCCTGTTTCTGTAAGGATCAGATGGGTAATGGAAGCTGTACAGCAACTTTATGTATGCTACTCGAGATAGTAAAATGCAGGCCTACAATAGGCCTTTTTTCAGCAGCTGTAAAGCTGTTGTGTGAATACAGTGAATCCATTCAGTGTCCCCCACGCTTGCTGGGAGCACCCTGGAGAAGAGAGTTGTACTAGTAAAATGACTATCCAGCAAAACGGTTTCAGAGGGACAGACTGATGACTCACTCCTTATTTTGGTTTGCAGGGTCTTTTTCTGGGTATGTGAAGTTTCAGCCTGAGTTAAGAGATCTATAACTTTCTACAGCTTTCTCCTTGTTTCCAGATTATCCACTAAATCAGCATGCGTGTTGTGTTCCTTGCATCAGCCTCCTGAGATGGGAGAATACTCTTATTTTTGCTGTAGAGGCTGGGGAAATTGAGGCAGGGGAAAATTTGGGTTAAGTGACAATGTGCATTAGGAGCCAAACTGTCATGCCGTAGTTGTACTATAGAAGCTCAAGTGTCATTCAGAGCTATTTCAGCCTTTCAGGAAGTGTCACATAGCATTCGCCCATAGGTCCTGCAGAAAAGCCTGGAGGATAGCTGGAAATCTGTCCATCAAACTTTATTTGATTCTTTAAACAGAGCATTAAAAATGTAAGTATTTAAAGTAAGAACAGGAGGATTTTATGCTGATTTTGATCTTTGGCCATCTTATGTTTGAGCTGGGGAAAAAATGAGAGGCAGAACCTAGTCGATTCGGCAGCGTGACGCTTGGTAAAATAATCCCTCTTGCACTTTTCCTAAAATTAAGAATGGTTTCTAGGTGGCATGAGTCATGGACAGACTGTCCTCATTTCACTTTGAACTTGCAGCCTTCTCTGGATTTGTGTCACAGAGTTAGAGGGCTTTGTCCGCTTCCTGCTGTAGTAGGCTTGGCTGTTGCAGCTTCACTGGTGTTGAGTGAGAGCAGGCTCCTTGAAGGAAGAGGCAGCACCACGTCAGTGTGAATAAGCACAGTGGAGTAGGGGCCCAGGCTAATTTAAGCAGAGTATTTTGTACCATAAGCAGCTTTGAGGAGTGGTGACATAGGCACAGCCTTTGTACAGGTGTCAAGGTCCTCCTTCTTTGTGTGTTGTGGTCTGCGTCAAGTTTTGGGTTGTTTTCCTCCAGGGTGTGTGTGGGAATATGCTGCGGTGTAGAAAGCTGTACTTTTTGAATTTTTGACCAGTTTTGGAAAAGTTGTCCATTTTGAGGTATATACAGCTGCAGAAGGCTGTGAATATTGTCTTCATTTCTTAACTAAAAGCAAGGGGAAAATTATTCAGAGCTGTCTGTTTTAGCCAAGGAAGAAAATCAAAGTGTTCTGGCTTAGATGCCCACAAGGTCGAATCCTCTCGTTGTCATGTTGTATAAATTTGTTGGCTTCAGTGGAGGTGGCCACAGGTGTAACCCTGGGAACAGTTTCTTCCAGGCTTTTTACAGAGCAAAAATGAATGTGGTTGTTGGCCCTAAAAATTGTTTGTAGAGAAATAACTGGGATGGTTGTAATCCAGAGAGGCCATGCAAATGCAAGACCACACTCTCAGAGGGAACATGAACTCTGCACTGGCTGGCAGTGTTTTCCTGCTGACAGGGCCTGGTTTGGAGTCTTACGTACTCGGCTGGCTCTTGGCCAAGCCTTGCTGCAGGTATGGGAGAGGGAGGAGGGTGAAACAGGGGGCGGTGAGAAACTGTGCTGGTAGCAGCACTCGCTGAAAATTCAAAACCCTTCAGACCTTTTTTGGTGATGGTGGAGAATGTCAGAATTGATTGTATTAGAGACCTGCCAGTTACTCTTAACTCATTTGCTTTTGTCGCTCCTCCTCCCTTCCTTCCTCTCTTGACAGCTGGGCTGGGTTTTGTAGTGCTAATGCTGCATTGCTTCTCCAGCACGGCTACTACTTCCCCCACGCTGCTACTCCAGAAATACTACAGGAACTCAGTGAAGACTGAGGGAGAGGGCCATCTATGTTTTATTAGTGATAATAAGAGTGATAGCAATAATAAAACTGTGTAGCAGTTTAATACTTTACATAATGATTTTTCTTCTGGTTTGTGTTCTGCGTTTTCTTTCATTTTCACTGTCATAAATTTAGAGTCTGGTATATCCTGGATTGTGCTTTAAATGAATATTTTGTAGTGTGCTATCTTACAGATTTTTAAAATGCCATGTTTTTGAGTGGTCTAAACCAGTGAGATTTTTTTTTTGTTTGTTTTTTGGGGTTTTTTTTGTGTTCAGTTGGGTCTTTTAATTTATTTTTTTTTTAAGTACAGCCCACAGAAGAGCTGCTGCTGGAGGAAGTTACCGCACTTGCTTTAGATAATGAAATATACATGCAAAAAAGGTCAGGGATTTCCCCTGACCCACCCACCAATTGCTTCAAATGACATTTTCATTCTGAGTGTTTCTTTTTTTGTTTTTGTTTAAGATCCTGGAGCACAGGGGAAGAGTTTTAATGCAAAATACCAGAAAAAAAAGTCTACAACATCTCCTGTAAGAGGGGAGGGAAAAGGAGATTAACAATTGCATCTTGAAACACTCATGATTTGAGGTAAGTGATTGGGGGGTCTTGTCATAAGTTATAGTTAGTTTGTAATTAAATTAATCATTATTTACCTCAGAGTGTCATGATATTGTTGTTGAAGGCAATAAAAACAGGCAGGAGAGGGAGGGAGAGAACTGTAATGGCAAACCCAGAAACAGCAGTAAAAATACGTAATGCACTTATCTTTTTGAAAATGGGCCCCTTGAGTTCAAATCCCACAAACAGGCAATCATTCTGACATTTATAAGGGTTAAACCCTGTTTAAATCAATGAGGCTATTCTCCCTGAAAGTTAGGCATGAGCCTAAATATTTCCTAGTTTGGAATCTATATCATATGGGAACTATTGAAGAAAGCTATTGAAGAACATACAACACACAGCCAGAAAAATGCATATACAGATCTCTTACTGTTGGTGATAATGTCATGAGTAATCTGATTTTACAGCATTCTTCAGTGATATTTTTATATTAAATACATAGTTCTCATTTTTATATTTAAACACCTCATTGAAATACCAAACTTCTTAACTTCTTAGCAGAGCCTGTGAATTCTACACCAGCTTTAATAATACGTCTGCAGTAATTGCTTCAACACAGTGTGTCTTCGAACAAATTGAGTTAAATGTATAAAGAAAATAATGTCCCCTTTCATAACCAGAGTTGCAAATTGCACTTGGATATTTGAATCGCAGCTGAACTAAGAGTTCCCTGACTCAGGCTGAATTGTGTTGTCCAGAGTTGATTTTTTAAAATACAGACAATGACGAGGCACAAGGAGAAGCTCATCTTTTCTCTCTAGTCTTCTATTTATTTATTTATTTATTTATTTATTTATTTATTTATTTATTTTTCATTAGAAAAGAATCATACTTGAATCTAGAAAGGAGAAAATGCTACAGTTGTAAAACTTCTAACCAATGAAAATGTTGCATAAATGAACACTAAAAACCACCAGCATCTTTCTTAAATAAAGATTTTAAGTTATTTACTCTGTTCTGCCCCACAATTGTGCAGAGACAAAGCTGTTAGGAATCTGCAGAATCAAAGACACGTGGAATATAACCTGGAAAAAGCAGGGTATGTGTTCCCACAAATGTGCAGAGAATCAAAACCTTTTAGCAAGTGGCATTTGCAGACATATGTTGCTTACCAGATTTCAGAAGAGAGAAGAGCATAGCCGAACCCTGGTGATTGCTCTGTATTTGCTTTGTAGGAGCAGAGCTATTAAGTTTCTTTTGAAATCAACAGACTCACTGCAGGGAGCTACATATTTCCTTTCTGGTTGGTGGATGGGAGCCATTGCTTGGGAAATTGTAGTGGTCCTGTAGATATTTGTACTGAATTTTCTGCAATGGTCAAAAGTTTTTCAAATCAGTGTAGCCAACTCCTTTTTATGTGCAGGTCTTGCACTAGAGACTGTGCCCAAACAGGAATATAGGACTCTTTCAGCAGGAATCTGAGGCAATTTTTGTAATTGTGAAATGAGGTATTAATGCAAACCTGTTTGAAGGCTGAGGTGGGGAGATGCCTTGCTCTCTGGTTTCAGGTGTAGGTGACAGTCTTGGCCAAATCAATGAGAAAGAATTGCTCTGCTGTGTGATCACTCTCAGCCCACTTTTGCTTTGTGTCCATCCCTTGGACTCTCTTGGAGGCAAAGATTCCTTCTTGGTTCTGTGAAGCATAAATCAAAATGCTTTTATTGTTACCTTCTTTTCATTGACATCAGGCCAGGATAATGTGCATGGTTTTCCTTTCACAATTTCCTTCTTTTTGCTCTCTGAAGAAGTGCATGTTGATGTTCAGGACAAGGTATTTTGTAGCATCTGTGTGGCCTTTATAATAATTTTATCAGCCCTATGTTACACTCAGAAAATCGTTGAGGTTGTTTTTAGCTGTCTTTGTATTGGAGAGTGCGGGAGCTCATTGTCAGAGTATTAGAGGGAACCTCTTTGGTGCCAAAAGATCCATTTTAGGATATATTAAATTGTACCGCTATCCTTCTCCTTTCTTATTTTTTTCAGCATGTGAAGAAACAATGCCCTCATTTGTGTGCTTGGAGAAGGTCCTGTGGTATATGCCAGGGAGTTACGTGGGTGCTGAGCTGAGCAGGCAGAGAGACGGACTCTCTCCTGCTTTGTATTTTTCACTGAGAGTGAACACAGGGGACCGAGCCTGCCCAGATTAAACACACGCCTTTTTTGTTTTCCTCTTCGTTCAGCTGTCAGCATGCCATGTTCAGATGGCAGTGATCAGTCACAAATTGTCCCCTGACCATGCTCCTCAGCTCTCCTGAACCATTAGTTTTGTGGAGCTCTTCAACAAAGATGGCACTGGTTTGATTTCCCCACCCCCTGCCCTGGCTAATGGAAGAAGACTTTGTTTGTTTGTATTTTCCCTTCAAATCAGCTGCATTAGATCCCAAAGCAACTTGTGTTAAGTGGAAATGAGGCTTTAGTAATATGTGTGCTTGCTAGAGACTTGTTAAGATTTTTTTTTCCCCACCCCCTGTATATGGATCTTTTCAATGGGGCGCCGCTATTGTGAATCAGAAGGAAAGTGCACAGGCTGCCAGGCACATAATGGAATTATTCTTTTGTTTCAGTATGTGTGTGTGTGAGCCTTTGTAAAGAGGAGGTGGTGGGGACAGAGAATGGAGACGTTCACTGCAGGGAGGCAGGAGAGTGCAGTGGCACAGTGCAGGGCAGCACTGTGCTGAGATGTGGCCATGCCTGTGCCACCATGCCCGTGGCTCTGGTGAGCACTGCCTGGGACTCACACTGCCACACTGCATGTCCCAAGAAAATAGGTGAAGCTTCCACAGCCTTTCACTATGCTGCCTATAAACCACGTAAGGCAAAATATTTGAAAGCTGTAATGTTTCCAGTGCCTTCCCTAAACTTTCAAAAGAGTGATGTAAAAATGAACTGTGCCAATATTGTCCTTCCTCGCTGTGAGGCTATTTATTATAAAGGACGTATGGTATAAGTCATTTCAGTATGGAGTACATAAGAGCTTGAACCAAAGCCTTGGATCCAAGCCCACCAGCAGCTTTGCAAAAAGCAGGATCCAGATCTAAAGTCAGTGGTTCACACAGTTTCTAGCAGAGAGTGGTTTTAAGTTACTTCATGAAATGGGAGTAGCCAGAAATTTTAAACTGAGGCTTTTAAACAAGTTTTTGACTTTTTCCTCACTCACCATTCTCCTCTGCCTTAGAAGGTTATTGCAAAAGCACAGCAGCTATTTCCTCCTAGCCACTGTGGCCAGGACATACCAACTCAGGGAAAGGAGAAAGGCCTCTGTGGTGGTGACTGTTATACAGCTATATGCTTTTTTTTCTGAGTAATTTTTTTCTTCTAAGGAATTAGATCATTCTTCTGCATGAAAGTCTTTGAAATCATAGTGGATGCTCTGGAGGTAGGACCCTGAAATTTCAAAGACGTCAAGAAATGGTTTATCACCCTGGCATGGAGCAAATCAGGCCACAGTGTCTGGACTTCCACCTCCTGAAAAGTCTTCTCTTGAGATACCATAGCTGAATTACAGACATGAAAAATTTCAGCATTGTAGATAAGAAATCCATAAAGCCTAATTTTTTTCTTTTCTTCCTAGATATGTGGTTCTGGTTTTATTCTCTCACTTTTCTTTTGCCCTTGGGCAAAACGTTTTTAGGACTTTCCAGTCTCTAGCTGTGCATTTACTAGAGAGGCATCTGGGTATGTGTTGCTTTACACATCTGTTACATACATCAGAGTCAAATCCAGCACCCAGAGACTTAATATGTATTTGCAGTACTCCCTGTGGGACTTTGAATCCTTAATCCAATGAATTGCTTATAAGGAGACAAAAATGCAGTCTTTCAACCTAGTGCATATATTACTGCAGTTTATTGCATATATATTGCACATATATGCTCAACAATCTCCTTTGTATTTGGCAGAGAAAATCTGGTGTGGGAAGGATGAGAAGTGCAGGTGAACTGGGAAATATTTAGGAATGGCAGTTAATTTGCTCCCTCCTGAAAACATCGTATCTCTGGTTGGCTGCATGAGAAACAGTTTTCATCATGATTCTAATATCTCTAAAAGGTGTCCCAACAGTGTTTGTGTATTTCAAACTTAACTTCAGGCTTGTTGGACTGTGGGGAGAGGCCAAATACCTGAGGCAGTATTGGCAGCTGAGGCAAAGCTCAGGTTTTGCAGTTTTGTCTGTACAATTTGCAGGCTGTATAGGAAGCATGAGTGTCATGGCTTGACCCCAGATAACAACAAAGTACTATACAGCCACTCACTCCCTGCACCCCCACAGTGAGATGGGTAAGAGAATTGGGAAAGAAGTAGGTAAAACCCATGTGGTGAGATAAGAACATTAATAATTATATAACAGCAACAATAATAACAATAGTAGTGGCAATGGTAATAATGATGATGATGTAATGAAAAGGGAGGCAACCAGAAGAGAAAGAGAGATAAAACACAAGGAAGACAAGTGATACACAGCACCCTGCTCACCACCCTCTGACTGATACCCAGCCTGTCCCTGAGCAGCCATCAGCCTCTCCTGGACAACTCTCCCAGCTGACAGATTGAGCAGGATGCTCTATTGTATTGAATATCCCTTTGGCCAGTTCAAGCCAGCTGTCCTGGTCAAGCTCCCTCCTAGCTTCTTGTGCTCTTCTTTGCTGGCAGAATGTGGGAAAATGGCAAGTCCTTGACTTAGGAAAAGTCCTTGACTACTGAGCAGCTATGCGTGTGTTATTAACGTTATACTCATGCTAAATCCAAAACCCACAAAACTTGCAAACTACCAGGAAGAAAATTATCTCAGCTGAAACCAGGATACTGCACTAGTTCAGGTTTCTGCTTTGCTTTTCCTCTGATTGCTTGTTCTGCAAGAGCATTAAGTTTGCAGAAAACATATGGCTTCTTAGATGGCCTTTTTTTATGATCCGCATAGAGCCCAAATGTGGTAGGTGTTATTCCTAAAAATGCTAGCTTAGGGCTATTCATTAGTGTGCAGTGCATGCCAGTGAGCAGACGGACTTACCTGTTGCTTTTTGGGGTTTTCTGTTTGCTGTGGTAGGAGGACTGCCTTCTGGCTGGCCATCCTTGGGTGCAGCAATGGACACAAGCATTGCTGATAAACCTGTGTGCCTGTTGTCTCCCCTTTTGCTGATGTGCAGTGGAGCGACTGCTTGCTGTCTGGGGATGCAAATGCAAGCCCCTCTCATGGCAGTGTATGCCAGTCCCTGCTTTGGGAGCCCCTGGCTAAGCCACAGTTAAAACCTCTTGGCTGGGTGTAGAGGGGGCCGGGTACACAGGCATTAGTGCAGGGATGCTAGAATAGGGGAGATTTTATTGAAGCCAAGACAATGTGAAAATGCAGATTTGTCAGAAGGGCACACTACAGCAAGAGGGAGAGTGCACAGTGAGCATCATGCTTCTGCTGGAGGGCTCCACAGCTGGAGCCCATGTGGAAGCATTTTGCTGCTGAGCAGTGTTCCTTTGTGTCCTCATGGAGCCGTGGGTGTGAGGAAAAGGTGTCCCAAGGGTTCACCAACCCCGTGGCCCACTCTCCCTCTGCAGTAGGAGTCCTTTGGCAGCCCTCTCCTCCCCTGGCTCTCTGCGACGTGGCTGCTGTGGGCAGGGTGCTGCAGCTGCTTGTTTGAAATGATAATATTTTACGCTGTTACTGTGGAATACTTCAGTATTTTTTGTAATTGTGGGCTGCAGGCCAGTAATGTACAATAACATTTTGCTCTTCCTGTGCTGTTGCTACTGTAGGCATTCATTCCAATTTTAGCTGCATTTGCAGTACATGGTTGGTTTTTTGGACTGCATTTTTTGTTTCTAGACGCTGCTTGTTATCTATTGTGGATATTTTTGGAGTATTCATTTCTACCCGCGTCTGTCCATACAAATCTATCTGAGAAAGTACTTCAGAGAATAGCAGTCTCTGTTGAAGCAATTGTTGTGGCTTTCACAGAATTACATTTTTTTGAAAGTATGAGGCAAGAATAAGATGAAGATTGCTTTTTAAGTTTAAAAACAGTTACGGTTTTTAAAAATATTTGAGGCAGATAGAAAGCAAAGCCTTTCTTTGACTGATGGTGGGCATATTTAGCACTGAAGTCTCCATCTGCACCAAGCTGTAGGTGACTGAAACCTCTGGGATGTCAGAATCTGGGAGGCAGAACCTGTAATGATTCTCTGCAGTTTTGGTTTTAACTGTTAATTTAAAAAAATAAAAAAAATTCAGAGGAAAGTAATCATAACTTGGAAGCGGGTCAGTAGTGTTCATGCCAATGATTGTTTATTAATGTGGTCATGGTTTGGAGATGAAACTTTTGTGAAAGGGAAATTCAAGTCCTAGAATTAGAGCTCACAACTAGTCAGCCTGCACAAAGTTTGTTTCTTTCTGGAAGGTAGAGGCTGAGTCCAAAGGAAATGAAGAAAGTACAACACAAAGGAGACAATTAGTTTGTTTTCGGGTAAATTTGGAATAAAATACAGTGTGCTATACAAAAAAGATTGCGCTTTTCTCACATGTAATTTTAGTGTCCTGTTACTGTGCTGACTCACTAAATTACTTCAGTTTCAATCTACATTTGGTTTAAATTACTTCAGAGGCCTGCATTTGTATGCTGCTCTGTAAAGTAATTCTCATCTGTAATCCAGATTTTTTCCTTTTGTTCGGCATTTTGACTGACTTGTCTCTTTTCATTTTCCAGGTCTCTGTTTTACTAACATTTGAAACCAATCTCTCTGTGTGTCTGCTTGGGCCCTGCAATTGGCAAAAGTCATTTTTCAGCAACAGATAGAACAAGGAATGAATCATTGCTTTCTGCCTTTCCATTAAATTACCTAAACCACTACTCATAAATATTGCTTTATGTACGGCACAGCAGCATGATTATCTCACTGCATTGATGGAACAGTGCTGGAAGTGAATATAATTTTTCTTCTATTACATCTTTAATGAGCTTCAATTAAAAATAGTGTGTTGGCGTGCCAGAGTAGATGTGTTATTCTCAGAACTTTATTGAAGTAGTTTTGCCTGTTAGATTTAGTTGACATCGTGTTGTTCTGAAAACCATGGTGGACATGATGTGGTTCTAAAACCCTTAAGAATTAAACAATAGAAAACCGGAAAAATCTGCTTTGCT
Organism: Zosterops lateralis; assembly: GCF_965231275.1. NCBI lineage: Eukaryota > Metazoa > Chordata > Aves > Passeriformes > Zosteropidae > Zosterops > Zosterops lateralis. The sequence goes on along the minus strand of NC_139762.1, from coordinate 63,843,648 downwards.
GGGTTAAAGTTGACAGGACAGTAAAATCTGGTAACTGGGGAGATTCAGGTCTGTACTGAGTGGAAAAGCTTGCTTTTTGTCTGTGTTGAGGGTGAATTTTTTAACATATAGTTGAAAAAATAATCACAAAGCAGCAGGTTTCTGCAGAGCTCCAGTTAAGTCCCTGATCACTTGACACCTGTGGCAGCAAGTCTGAGTCACAGATAGCAAAAAGCTGCGAAGCCTAATACTCTCAGTATTCAAAAACACACCTACGTAGGAGTTTAATTTCAAGTACCTCTTTTAGCTCTGGGTTCCCCTCCCCAACCCAACAAATTTTAAGAGTCATTCTTAGAATTTTGCAGAGAAAAATTTTCCCAGCACTTGTGGATTTGTGAAGTATTGACATCACTTAGAGATCAGAAAATAGCTCTGTCAATTTTAGCTTGACGGCATTCCATTCTCTGCTCCAAAAACCTGATGAATTACAATGGATGAGTCAAAGTTTTCTTGGAATTTTCTTCCCTCCCCTCCCCCCTGCCTTGTGCAATTCCATTGCCATTTTTAGCATTGAGGGCAGCTCTCCAAAGAACGTCTGTGTGCTTGAACTGTGATTTCTTCAAAGTCCAGAACAAAACAGAGTTGTGTCGGATGACAAAAATCGTTCTATGTTTCTATGCATTTTTGTAACATTACATGAGCTTTATTGAAGAATCCATAGCGACAGGCAGGAGGTGTCTGATAGAGAGGTGTTGCATCTTCAGCATGAAGATCTCACTATCGTGCTGTTTCATTATGTTGTGATGAGTTTTTTGCTTAATTATTTCTGTGTTTTATCAGCTGTTTCCAGGGAAGTTGCCTGACAAAACAAATGATCAGTGATTTGGGAAACTTGGAGCAGCTTGAAGCACTTGTTGAACCACAGCATCCTTCTGCCTTTGCCTCGGTTTGAAAACCAAGGATAATGTATTTAATGTATTTTAGCAGGATGCTGAGAGTAGAAATACTAAGGACAAAGAATTGTGGGGGTACTACTGTTACCTAAGTGATGCGGTATGTTTAAGATAAACAGTGTTGTCAGCTGTTCTTGGCAAAATCCCTGGGGTTACGATGAGTGAAATTTTAACTCTGAACGGGTTCGGGTTTTTTTAACTTGCGGAAGTGGCCTGTATCATGCATATTCTAATGTGTCAGAGTGAATGTGTGAAATATGAAACTGCTGAAAAGAAATGTGAGGGGGAAGACAGGTTAAAGTGGTTGTAAATGGAAGATCTGTGTATTTTACTTCTGCACTAGATAAGTATTTTACTTAAAATTGGCCAAAGAAAAAAAAGAAGAGACAAGAAAAAAATGCAAGTGTCCCCTTAAGAGCTGCTGTGTCAAATTTGAAGAATGATTTGAATTGAGTCATTAAAGTGTGAAATGGAGGGATTTTAGTTCTGCTTTAAATTATGCATCTCAAATTAACCTTAGCTGTGGAGTCTCTGCTGACGCCCCCGTAATGACACATTATTGGTACTAATGGCTTCTTTGTGACTTGAGATACAAACAGACATCCTAGACAGAAACATTTCGGCTTTGAACTAAATAAGACGCACGGTGTGCATTTCTGCCTTGGGTTTCAGTTGCAAAGCCCTGCTCGCCTGGTGCTCGTGAGCTCTTTTCAGTTTCCATGCACTGCTCCCCATCCTGGCAGGCGAGGACAGCTGAATGAAAACCTGCTTCACAAGCTTTGAAGAGCAGGAGAGCAATAAATCTGGAGTGAATGTGAAGCCTGTCCAGACACTGAGCGCTGTAGGGAGCCAGAACAAAGACTGGGATGTGGGTAGTGGTCAGGGAGGGGGAACTTCCAGTTGATGATAATCTCGGGAGGAAAAGGCCCCAAGATTGTGAGGGAAATGGAGAAGAGATGCCAGGGCTTAAGGAGGAAGTTGCTAAATAAGGGAGGGGTGAGATTATACCATAAAATAAGCAGTAGAGGTTAGTCAACCCTTTATGTGCCTTCTGATGTAAAAAGGGGCTGTATCTGTGTAGCTCTGTGCACTTTCTTTTGAAGCTCATTATCATAATTTGAAAAATTCCACCTCTACGCAGAATCACTCAAGGGCTTTGCAGCTTTCTTGGTGCTGTTGGTGTCTCTCCTGGGACAAGGATGGTAGTTCAGTGTAGCTACTGGGTGGGCAGAGTGAGCGTGGCTGTGAATGAGTGAGAATGGCATTGCCTGGGGTGCTGGGTACAGAAGATGCACAGAATTTTACATGTTGATGAAAAAGAGGGAGGGGTTTGGCCTAGCAGGCCCGGAATTTAGACCCTGACATCTCTTTCCAAAGATATTCATCAGCTCATTGTTTCATCCTAGTTTTCTCAGTGAAATGTTAATATACACGATTGCCTCCTTTTTCAAGCTGCAGTTCTGGGAATTTGCTTGCAGGAGCGATGGAGAGGTGCTTCTGCCCCTGGTCTGTTGTGTGGTGTGTTACAAGGCTGTGTGACATTATGTGACTTTCTCTAGGGACCTGCTCTCAGCAGAGAGTGCTGTGGAGTAAGTAATCTTGTGGTGTTCTAGAGCTAAAGCAGGATAGCATTTGACAACATAGAATCAAATGCTCGAAAAAGTATTCAGAGGCTTTCTTTGTATTTCTGCAACGAACCACATTCCTGAATTGGGACCCAAGAATTTAAAAAAAAAAAAAAAAAAGTAGGTGTGCAATACATCACATTTACTGATGCATTAGAGATATTTATATGAATAATTAAAACACCATTTAGAATTGCCACAGTAATAGAACAAAATGTGTTTTGTCATTTTTCTGTTTCTTTTTGTTGATTAATTTATTGATTTCTTCCATAAATTTAGAATAGGTATCCTAAACATTACTGTAAATTAGCAAGACTGTGCTTTTTAATAAGCTGTTGAAAGTATTTAATGGAATGAAAAGAAATCAGAATTTGGTAATAAAGATCTGAAAAACAGAGACCTAGAACATATCTAGTGTTTTGCATCAAATAGGTTTGAAAAATATTAGAGCCTTTGTTTGTACTACCTGTTAATTTTAAAAAAAATATTTTATATTCATTATGAATAGCCTAATAGCACATCAGAAAAAAAGGGAAAATTAGGCAAAAACCTACCTTAGACATCCATTGTATTTATAGTTAACTTAAGGCTGGTTAGAGTCAGTGGGAACATGTGGGGGGATGGAGGACAGAACTGCACTGTTAAAGAGACCACAGTCCTTCTGAAACCATGTGTGAAAAAAGTAGTAAACTTCTGAAACTGAGGTCTGGAAAACAGACAGGTGTTATCCAATATACCAAGAAGTAGAAATTGTATTAAATTTCACATACACATGTACACAAAATATTTGTGTATTTCTTAGCTCAGATTTCTTCTGGTTTATATCTTTTTCCTTATTATTTACGTTTAGTTTATTAACCTGTTTTGTCATATTTTTTCCTACCTTGAAAAAAACCTGCTTTATGAATATGCTAGAATGTACACTTAACAAGAACCTTTAACAGTTTTTAAATCAGTATTGTTCTGATCCCTTTTCAGGGCTGTGTTTCTCTATTTTCCAGCTACAATGGACAATTTGTTGTACCACTTGGATTAGCATCATATGTTTTGTTTGGTACTGTTGTTCTAGCCAGGCTTGGAATATGTGTTTCCATATGCATTTTTGGGGGCAATTTTGGATGCCATCAGAGGCTTGTGCTTCTGCCTCTCATCCACTGGTGATGTCCAGACTTCACTGAGGAGAAGGAGGTGATCTAGTAATAGTCACAGTCTGGGTTTTAGCTATGGTTTGAGGGAATGGTTACCACTCCAGGCTTAATTTGAGCTGCTTTGCTCTGTTGTCTTAATGCAAAGTAAGTGACAGAAACTGTCTGCTGTACAAGGGGATGTAGAATATCTCAATATGGGTACTGCTGCATGAAATCGTTCCACTTGCTGTTATTGGTTGTCACACTGACAGTGGCTACAAATGAAGGATATTGGAGGGAGGAAAGTCATATTATTTCATTTAGTTTATTTTGTGCATACTTGACAGCCCTCTATGTACAGTCAGTTATATGATTTCTTGGGATAGCCAGATTTCTCTTATTTGTGTGTGGCTCTTTCAGCTATAGGGGAAAGAAAATACTTAAAAGGATCAGAAAATGTATAAGGCCAGGAATAATTGTCTGCAACCTCAAGAAGATGTCTAAGAGGATGTAACTGCTCTTTACTCATCTTCCAAAAGCAGCTCAGTTCCAGAATAAGAGTGCTCTTTTGGGCTATATTTCAAGGTGGTATGATTATTCTCAGACAGGAATTATAAGGATCGATAGCAAACCCAACACATCTTTTCTTTTCATGACAGATTTGCTGATTGCCACCAGAGCAGTAATAATGCACTGGTCAGCATAAACACCAGAAGCAGTAATCATGGATTTTTGTCTCCATCCTAACATGTGTTTAAGGTTACACAATTTGTTGTGATGGGTTTGCACCCACAGGTCACGAAGAAGAATTGTATGATCCGTTCATCTTCCCTTCTCTTTTGCTTTTATGCTTCCTCCTTGAGTTGGGGCTGGGCTGTTTGGTGTCTCTCCAGGGATGGAGCAGGGCAGAGAGAGCATGTCTAGCCAAAAAGATAAGGGAAAGGTCATTTTGAGATACGAGTGGTTTACAAGGGGCGTGCTTTCTTTGCGTGTCCTACTTAGGAAGTAGTAGAGACCAAGATTTTCCATGGGTGTGTATCAGGAGCCCGTCTGCATTGGGGTTTTGGTGGAGCTGAGTGCAGGGTTGCTTTTCCTCAGTGGAGGGCCCTGTGCTTCTGCTGTGTTTTGGCAGCTTGACACGGCAGTGGCTAGGTAACCTGTGTGTGTGAGTTTCGGGTTTTATTTTTGGTTTTTTATGTGTCATCCTCAATTTACTGAAGCTCTGTGACTTTTTAACCTGCTGTCTGTAGGCCGTTGTTTTACAAGCTCATTAAGGTGGCGAGGATAGCGATGGCAGCGATCCTGCCCCCCTCATGGGTGCTCATTAGATGGCTTCCTTGTGCTGACATAAGCGTTGTGTAGTCATGCTCTGAGCTGGGTCTGGGAAAGGATCCAAGTTAAAAATAATCCCTGAAAAAAAAAAAAAAAAAGAAAAAAAAAGAAAAAAAAAAAAAGGTAAGTTTTCAGCAGGATCTGTTCCTGGATCTAGCTCGCCATCATTCTCACGCTGGCCTGGAAAGTGTGAGGGTTTGTACTGGCACAGAGGGAGGTGAGGAAGAGCAGAGCAGCTGGGGCAAGGTGGTGAGGGGTGTACTGCTGGCAGCAGGGATGCTGCCTGCTTGTATGATGTCAGCCTGAGGAAATGGGGCTCTTGTGAGTATGCTGCCTGTCTTTCCTTAAGTGCATCGGCCCAGTAACTTACAAAGCTGTGAGGCCGTTTTGGCCAAATTTGCCTGAAAAGCAGTGTTGAAGAGTTGAAGGTCCCCTGAGCTCAGCAATTTATGGTGTCTGGTAGGCAGACCCAAATCAACTCTCCCCAGTGATCAAAAGTTGTCATCTGGGGCTCAGCTGCTGACCTCATCAGGCCTTCTCTTGTGGCACAGTCCCACTGTCCCAGTTTGGATTGAATTGTGCCCATTTTGCCTTGGGGCCAAGTGTTGAATAGCTGATGGGAGATGAGAACAAAGTGGTCTCTGGGAGTGCCTGTTCATTTCAAGGGGCAGGGATGGTTCATCTTCTAAATCCTGACTGCCCAGGGAGGTGCATTTCCAGCTGTGGAATGGTTTTTAAATTTGTTTTCTGTGTTAGGCGTGGTTTTTTTTTTTTTTTTTTTTTTTTTTTTTTTTTTTTTTTTTTTTTTTTTTTTTAAATTCTGCCTAGGTATCAAAATTTCTGGAAGCTGGGATAATTGGGAAGCAAGATTCCCTGCAGTTTTTTTGGTGTGGCCAACTGTTCAACCCTGAGGTCAAACAAATCATTCTAGCTGCACCTCTACACAGCTTCCCTTGACTGTGTGGCAGCATCCTTGTGCCCTGCTCGGTCCAGGTTCTATCCCTGTAAGGCTGTGCTCCTCTTTGGTGGCTGTGCCTGGGTTTCACCTGCCCAGCCTGCCCTGCTGCACAGGCAGCCTTGCTCTGCACCACTGCTGAGGAGCTAAGATGAAGACACTTGTGGTTTCCTGCTGTTTTGCTTTGTAACCAGTCCACTGGTAAATATAGCTTGTGTGTGGTTATAAATTCATTCTCTCATTAGGGGTGGTTGTTGTGCAATAATTATGTAGAAATTACAACCAAGAATTGTTGTGGATTTTTTGTTTTGCTTTGTTTATTTATTTATTTATGTGCTTGATATACCCTGCAGTGAGAAGGGGGGCAGGCTTTGGTTTCTGCTCTAACAAAGACAAGGCCACAAGCAGGTGTCAGCCTTTGGCATGGACACAGGCACCATCTAGCAGGCTGCTGACTTTTGTGTGGTGAGACGAGCACTGCAAGGGAAATCGGGATCTGTGTTATTTGGACACTTTTATTCTTTCTTGCTTTAGTCTGTGGGTAGACAGGCTGTCCTTCCCTTCAGGTTAATGGTTCTGAAATGAACTCGTCCTGTCTCTTTGGAGATGTTGGTCATACATTTCCTGAAGCCCTTGTATCTCTGGCAGCTTCCAGCCCTGCTCTCTGCGTCCTGCTGGGCTCAGGCTGTAGGGCTTGGGGTCTCTGCCCCCTGCAGCAGTGCTCAGGTTCTGCTCCCCAGAGGTCTTCCCTTCCTATGTGGGCCCCCTCCTGTGATCCCTCCTTCTGTTCAGATGTGGAATTAAAATAAGTGTGGGGGGTTTGTTGATTTTTTTCTCTCCTGTTTCTTTATTTAAAATTCCAGTCAAGCAGATCCAGAACAGTGCTTGTCCCTGCTGCGTTCTCATTTTCCTCTCATCCCTCCTTTAATTTTACATTATTCCCTGCACTGTGTTTGCAGGCCATATGTGTCCTTTGAACTCTGAAGAAGCTGTGCCAAAAGGAAGCCTTCTTCTCCTCCCCTCCTCCCATCGCGGAGCCGCTCTTAGATAATTGCAATTAGCAGACAATGCGGAGCGAACCCAAATGTGAAGTTCATGGGTGAGTGTCTGCAAATTTCCTGAGAGCTTCAGAAACGCTTGTGCTTGCTCTCTGCTTTTGCCCTTTAACCCTGCAACAGCTCCCTGAGTCCGAAACAGCTCTGGGAGGTGTTTGTAGCCCGCATTTTCCTACGGGCGTTGCTGGCGAGGCGCAGCCGCTGCTGGAGCCCTGGCAGGGGCCGCCTGTCCTTGGTGCGGCACGGGGCTGCTGCAGGACCGGCCCCTCGGTCCCAGCGCTCCCGGGGGAGCTGGGCGGGTTGCCTGCCGCAAGCTGACAGCAGTGGGAAAAGTAAAACTCGCCCTGTTAAAAAAAAAAAAAAAAAAAAAAAAAAAAAAAAAAAAAAAAAAAAAAAAAAAAAAAAAAGTGGGAGAATTCCTTCTTGTCGTCCGTGAGGCGCGGAGCAGAGGGATGTGCTGCTGAGCCGGCTGTTGCTCGGGGGGTCAGCATCAGCTGCTGGCTCGGCCAGAGGGATCACTGTTCAAAGGGGATACTCTCCATGGAGCAGAGTGACAAGTGCCTTTTGTGTCCCTTCCCCCTTTAGCCTCTAAAAAGTGTCTTCCGTGTTAAACCAGGTTTGTGACCTCATTTCTCAAAGGAGTTTTAAATGGGGAGAAATAGGAGTATTAATTAGTGCCCCGTTAAGTACTTGTAGTCAAGTATGATAATTTTCTTGAAAGGATAATGTATTAGATGAATAAAAATACTCTCCATTAAAAAATGAATACAAAGTCATTTTAAACCACAAAGATTATTGTACATTTCTGAAAAATTAATGTGATCAAAGCAAAATATATTTAATAAATTAAAAAGACCCTGTAAGGCTGTTTAACTTGTTGGTCTCGTATTAATTATTTTCAAATCTAGTGGTAGAGAACTTTCACCTTACCTGCAGGGAGAGGAAGTGATTTCTTCCCTCACTTCATTTTTTGGCTTGTAATTACTAGGTCTGGGTTGTGGGGGTGGTGATTTTCCCTTGTTTTGTGTTTGTTGTTGGTTTGGGTTTTTTAATGTTGTGTGGGTTTTTGCTTTTCTGGTGTCTTTCTCAGAAATTGGCCACAGTGAAAAAACCAACCCTAGACAGTGATCAGAAATTATATAGAGATTTCCTTGATGGATTTAGTTAATGTGACCTACTCATGTGCTGCTGTCTGAATTTGGAGCTGAGAAAACTCCAAATAGCTGAATATTTTCCTCCTGTTTGGTTTACCTGTGATGTGGTATAGGTTGTGTCTGCTGGGATCACATGGACTTCCTTCAGTTACTTTGTGTGACTTTACACAAGTTATATTAATTTTTTCCACACATAGTTTGCCCCTTAGATTATTTTTGTTTTAGGAACTTCCTTAACTCTCTACTGAGCTTTTACACATTCAGCTACCTAATGAGAAGTGCTCTGTATGTTGTGGAAGACAATAAAGTACATGGTTGGAGCTGGAGACATAACCCAGATCTATGGGTTAGCCTGGCCATTTGTGAAGTTTATGTATTGACCTGAGGAGGACTTAAAAAGCTCAGTGTAAAACTGGGTTTAAACAGTAGCCTGTTTAAAAAACTTGGGGTTTTGTGCATTAGGAATGAAGGCAGTTCCTCACCAGTCCCATCAAAAACGTTGCAAGTATTTTATCCCCCCTTTGCTTGGCATGTCCTTTTGCTGGGGGTATGTACAGGGCAGGTATTAGGTATGTGATTCTCCCCAAACTCTTGTTCGCTGTAACAGGTCTGTGGAACAGATTCAGAGCAGTCAGTTCTCAAGGTTTCCTAGTTTATAATTTGTTATGGTTTAGGTACCTGAAATTCATGTGACCTTTTCAAAATATTCTTCCAACAGACTAAAAAATAGAAGAGAATTTGGGTACCATACAGTGTTCTCTGAAACATTGCCTTCTGAACTTTCAGGGTATTTGATGATGTGGCTGCCAATTTTTTAAATTTTTTTTTTTAAGGCACATCTTTAAGTATTCTCTGTCTTTAAGAAGACAGCCTTTGCATCTGATTCTCCACTCTTGTATTGCACTTTCAGCTTTTCCCTTCTTGTCCTGTTGCAGCTTTGACAAGTTTATGCAACTTAGGTGATGATAGCTTCGATTTCTGTTATATCTAAAGGTGCTTCTCTCAGCAGAGCCCTTGCAGGCTACACATGTGAACAGGAGAAAGAGATTTTACTTGTCTTTAGGATGCTAGCAGAGCCTTCAGTGGTTGGATAATTGATTATTGAAAGCCTTGAGACATTTCTTCTTTTGTTTGAGGAGGTGGTGGTGGCTGGGGCTCCTTGGTGGTGCATGAAAATAGGTCTGGAATTCAAGGAGTGTGTTGTCTGTGTTAAATGGTGTTCACATACATGTTTGGGAGTTGTTATGCTGTTGTTACTATACCAAGTGCCTCCCAAGATGAATGGTCTGTACTGCCATAATGTTTAGAAGTATGATTATTAGTCTTTTCTGGTCTTAAATTATAGCAAATCTATCCCCTGAAGATTACCTTGAAAATCCTCTTAGTACAAATGATATCATTTTCAAAGCCACCTCCTCAGGTTACAGCTAAACTAAGCACCCAACTGGCTGCCGTTGTGGCTGCTGTAATGACACCTGCAGGTGTGGCCATGTGCATGTCCCTGTGCACGATCCATTCCGTGTGACTCCCACTGTGCTGGTTGGCTTCCCTTGTTGTTTGTGTGTATTTTCCTCACCACTCACAGAGGACAGTCACACTTTTTAATATTATGACACTGCAGCTATAAATCTGTCAAAATTGCAAGGGCATAACAAAGAGTAGATCTGACCGATGGCACTGTTATCTTTTTCTTTGCATTTCCCTGGAATTCTAGCTGACAGCGGCCCTTAATATAAATTCGTTATTTGCAAGGAGCTCTGTTTAAGCTAGCAAATTATTGTGCCAATGTGTGACACTAACCATACTGCAGAATAAAGAGCATTGAAGCATTTATGATGCTAAAATAATTTCAGGTCATGTCTTTTTTTTTTTTTCTTCTTCTTCTTTTTTTATTTTTTTTCCCCTTTGTGTAGTTTTGCTTTTATTACTAGTGCTGAAATGGTTCTTGCAGCACAAGTGAGAAAACCAGACTGAACCTCCTGTTTTTTTGTTGGGCTCCCAGCTGGAAATCCCTCCCTCGATTTTCCATTGATAAAAGTGTCACAAAGGGAATCCAGAGCAGCGGAATAGGCGGAAATAGAACAATGCAAAGTCTTGGACTTGAATCACAAAGAAAGTTAACTAATGTAGATACAGTACTGGACGAGCTGCTGCTCCTTTCATGACCAGGTTCGTTTACCTGTGGTCTTAGCATTTGTGGCTGGCCTCAAAGCCATGTAACAAATCAGCTATTTATTCTCTCTTATCTGTGGAGGCTCTTTAAAAGGACATTGCACACCATTTTTTTCTCCCCTTTCCTATGGACTGCTTTATTTGACCTTCAAGAATTCAGAGTCTCAATAGGGGCTAAAAAACTCACATACAAGAATGCTTTTATTGTTAATCTATAAAATATGTCTTTCACTAATAAAATAAAGATGTGACATTTATAGAGCTCTGATAAGGAACATGGCAGTGGAAAAGACCCAGGTCTCCTGCTGTTCAAATTAAGGGCAGCTGATTTCAGTGAGAGAAGAACCAGGCTTGTTAAATGTGCTTTTTAACACGTGCACTCAGGTGTTCCCATCATGCTCAAAAAACTTCCAGGAGTATTTTGCAAGAATTGAGAAGTAACACCATAGATAACTTTGTTCATTTAAGTCACTGAAGGTAATTGGTGCTCCTTCAGAGTTTTTTGAGAGGGAAGACTGCTTGAATTTAGTTTCATTAATTAGGTGGTTAAGTTTATACTTCTCCTAGACTTTCTTAGCATTGTATCACTAGAACAATGGCTTCTGTATTGCTGCTGTGTTTGACCTTTGTGTCAGGGTCAAAGAGCTGACATCATGACGTTTGTCACAGTGTCTCTGTGGTCACCTCCCTGTCACGTGCTGTAGGTGAGGGTCTGCACACAATGGTGTGACAAAGGGGCTTGGAAGCCCCTGTAGAAGACACCTGGTGGGCATGTCTTCCATGTGTCTTGTACTGGGGGCAGCAGGGAGTGCGCTGGTCTCTGACACAGAAGCTCAGTCCTGAGTGAGGCTTTGCTGCAGTGGGAGCAGCAGGTGCTCAGCACCCCACACCAGTGCTCAGCACACAGCTTGTTGCAGATCTGGATCTCTAGCTTTGCTGAGAAGTACTGTGGTTGTCCTGTGGCATACCTTCCCATGTGAAAGACTAAGCCCTGCTCTTGTCTTTGTCTCCTGTTCTCCTCCACTCCTTTCTTCCCCTCTTCCCCCTTTCTTGTCTTTCTTAAACCTGCCAAAATGAGAGACCCACACGCTGAAGTCTGTTTGCTTGTTCTGATGGTTTATTGTGATGGGGTAACAAGAACGTGCACAGCTATTGAAGTGCGGAATGATAATACAGCAGGAATTGGTTATGTAATGAGCAAATAAGTGGGATATGCTTGGCCTATCCATATGTTATTCAAGGGTAAAAAGCAAAATATGCAGAATAGTGAGTGAACAAAAAGGAAGATTGGAAATAGTGTTTGGATTTATTGAATATTTCAAATCTCTTCCTCTGACCCTGTAAATCAAAGTGGTTTTATTTTGTGCTGGGTTTGGTGGGGTTTTTTTATTTAATTATTATTGGGCCACTCTTCCTTAAAGCCAAAAAGGGATTTGCAGCAGGCAAAAAACACTTTAAAGTTGAAAACCAAGTAAGAATAAATCATGGTGTGCTACCTTAATAATGCTGCTAAAGAATTGCTTTCCACTGAAGCATACTGAAACTTAGGAGTAGTAACTGCTTTAAGTGATACAATTTGTCTTGCATTTTGACAATGCTGGAGTTTTTTCTTCTTGTCAGTGTAAGAGTCAGTAAAGTTGGGTTTCTTACTGCCCTCACTTTGCCCAACATGCTATTTCCATGCAGAGATGGACTCTTCATGCCTGTGCCTTTTCATCATAATGAGAATACACGAGAGATATGTACTCTATGTATGAGTAAATACAGCAACTCAGGCCATTTATTATCACTATTTTGCATAATATGCATGCAAATGCCATATACAGCAGAGGAAGATGCTAAGAGTCAATTCTTACTAGATTCTAAATGGGATACTAGTTGGTGAATGATTGCAAATAAAGCTACCCCACACTGTCCTTAAGAGACTCACTTTCAGAAAAGGCATGTTATCTGTAATAGTGGGCAGAGCATCCACTGAATCACAGTGTTTTTGTTTAAGAAAGGGCTGCCAAACATTGAAGGCAGGGAAAGCAGTATTGTTTTTTCATGCTCTTGGTGCCAAAGAAGCAAAATAAGGTAACAGAAGAAAGGGGTAACACTCTGAAGGCATTTGGGTTTTGTTTTTTTTTTCCGTTACAAATAAAAAATGAGATGTTTATGAGAAATGAGGGCAATTTAGTTGAGTGTTCTGCTTTGGACAATTGTAACACTAATAGGATGGAAGCAGTATAAGCAGTTGCTACAATTATAGCTGCAGTTACTAAGAGAAATCCATGTTCTGTTATTTGAATGAAGCACTCACTGTGTGGCTGAAAAGCAGCAGTATCTTAAAGAGACAGGGAAGGAAAATTATCCTCTTTTTTGTTTTGTTTTGTTTATTTGTTATCCACATGCTTTTTTTGAGAAAGTTTGTGCATGTGATTTGTCCAAGAGTTCAAATCCAGTCTTTCCTTTGCACCCAAAGCAGTTTAAACAGTTTGAAAAGAGAGTAAATCTTAAAGTGCATCTTAAAAGTATATATGTATACATATAAAAATGAAAGTATCTGCAAGAGAGCAAAATGGAACGATTGAGTTTGTATTCCCTGTAGCCCACTAAAACTTATGGGTCATGCACAAATTATTCAAAGGGTAATCTGCCTTCCATTTTCATCAGGTTTCTTAGTGTTGTGAGCCATTATTTGTTTCCTTTCAGTGATGTGTCAACAAACATTACTTTTCTTTGTGGATGCAGCTGAATTTTATTCATTAGAGAGATTACAACACATGAACAGTTACGCCTTTAGAGTACTGGCCTTTAAGCAGTTTATAAGGAGTATGTTTATGCTTTGGATGGAGATCACTTGGTGATTAGTCAAATTAGGGTGTTAGTCAAATTAGGGCTGAAGTAATGGAAATCTTAACTTTTCGCCCACTTCATGTATCTTTGACAATTTAGCATGTATGGTGGGCAGTTTCCAAATGCAAACAGATGGTGTGCTCATAAACACCAGGACACAGAAAGGTGTTATTAATACTGGATTTGTCTCTTAATAAATGAAGGATGCAGATCTATGGCTGGTACAAATTAGCATATTCTTGTCAAGTAAAGTTATGCCAACAAAGATGGAATGAGAATCTGTCTTCCTCGCCACTATTTTTAAACACAATGCTGGAAACTGCTTGTGTAGTTGTCTCTGTATGTGTTTCTCTATTCCCTTACACTGTCTCTGAAAAAAGGTGTTCTTTAGCCATAGTTTTAAAGTTTTTTTACGGATGACCAAACACAGTTTTTCAGCAGGTCTCAGCCTCTTTTTGTGCTTTAAATGCCTCTTATTCCTGTTTTTCCCATTTTCCAGTTTTGAATATGAAAGTAACTTCTTGCATCCTTATGCTGCCAGATGTAGCAACAAGATAGGATGTCTTTACTCCTCTCCTTTCCTGCTTTCTCCATCCCTATGGATTCATACATCCTGAGGAATTGCTTGAACTTAAGCTCAAGTTATGTTCTGCGAAAAGCCCGGCAAAACAGTGTTAGTCACACCTGGATAGTGCAGAGTGATTGACAGAGTTAGTGCAGGTTGTGCTGGGGTTTGCTGTGTGACTACATGGATGCTTTGCAAATCCTGCTTTGCTGGCTTGCAGCTGGCTCTGGACTTCCCAGTGGATAACACTGAAACAAATTGGATGAGCCCTTCCCATTCAAAATGTCAAATTTGTGTTCTAAATCTCCAGTGAAGATGTAACGTGATAGCAAAATCGTTCTGTAAAGGGTCAAACGCTGTTTTACTGTCAGTTTGTGAGGCTCAGACAGAAGGAAATGATCAAAAACACTCGATGCTCATTATTTATTAATTGAGTTCTGGCAGAGCCTTGCTACATTCTGGCTTTTTGTTTGTTTCTTTGTTTACAAACAAAAAAAGACAAGCACAGTTCACAAAATAAACGAAAAGGGAAATTTGTTAACAAAGATTTCTGACAAGGAAGAAATGGGATTTGGGGGCATTTGAGTGGAGGTGCCTTGGAATACAGGGAGAGCAACTTGGCATTGTCACCCTTTCTGAGTGCTGCTCCTGAAAGAGAAGGATGCTTTAGAGAACAGCAGACCATGAATCTTCTGTGCTGGCATGCTGGGTTACCAGAAAATATTTACCCTGGTAAGTATTCTGTGGTGGGGATATTTTAAGTGCTTGCACTTTGCTGCTTGTATGGATTTACTTTATTAAAAAAAAAAAAAAAAAGTCAAACTACAAGAAGTTCAGACTGTTTCTTCACTTTTCTGGATCTCTGCCTTGTTTCTGTACATATTCAGGTAAAGAATAGTACATCAAAGTAATTGTGTCTTTCTTTACTAACTGTGGTTTCTTGACTTCAAAAGTCCCAAAGCTACTTAAAGCTCAGTCTTTTCTTCTGCAGTGAACCCTATGCAGACAGACCCTTCCATAGATGCTGTGGCCCATGTGGAGCTGTGTCAAAGCCTGGGGTGTGAAGTTTACATGAATGAAAGGTCTGAAGATTCAGTTGCTGGCTTCCCTCACCTGAGAGTAAAAATTTACCAAATATAGCTGATTTTTTCCGAGGGATTACTAAGAACACATCTCTAATCAGCATAATCCTTCTGCCAAATTTTCAGACTTTCTTTAGAGCCTGAAGCCATTTTTATATCTCAGTAAATTAGCAACAACAGCAGCAGCAGCAGTAAATTTGACAGTCAGTGATACATACTTATTTGCCTGCTCTCTCAAAAATGGTTGATTTTTTTTCCCTGAAACTTCCCCTCAAAAGATCAGTCTGAGGCAGATATCAGAGGACTTTAAATAAAATATTTTAAAATATATTTTAGGATTTTATTAAGCCTTTTTTTATTAAAATATTAATTCATTTACTTGCCAGAGTTGTAAAAGGCTAAAACCAAAGCTCTTGAGGAAGAGGGTTGAATAGTCTTCAGCATCATGGTTGCTGTGAGAATTGCTCTTTTTGGGCTGCTGGTCTAAAGGTGTTGTGTTCAGCTGCAATTCTATATGCCCTGTCCTTGAGATACCCAATTCTGCCTTTCGCTTTCCTCTACTGCTGTTTGGTGGAGTGGTAGAAAAAAATGGTGCAGGAGATCATTCTTTCCAGGTCACTTAGATCTGCATTGTTTCAGCTCTCCTTTTCTTGTCTGCCTGACTTCACAAATGTTTCTTTCCTCCCTTTGGATAAGAGATGGAACTTTAAAAAGGCAAAATACACAGCAAGACCTGCTGGACTTCTGCTCTGGCCCTGTCCTCATCAGTTGAGCCCCCAGGGGTTCTGCAACTTACCCAGTAAACAAGAAGCCAGTGTCAGCTGCTGAAGCTCCTGCTGCTTTTCTCTGCTTTTATACCATCAGTGCTTTTTGGACAGTAGTGGTACCCAGCAGGGGCCTGTTGCAGTTCCTCTTGCCTGGTTAAGTGGCTGTGGTGGCTTTTCTTGAACCATGTCAAAAGCGGACCTGGGAGGTGCTGCACAGTGTACCCATGTCTGCACAACTGCCTTGTTGAATTTGGCAGGATAACTAGTCAGGATACAGAAGATGTTTGCTCTTCTGGGTTGCCTGAAGAGAACAGGCAGGTCTGGGAATGGTTGGGGGCAGGTCTACTGAAAGTTGGTTGGGGCAGGGCTGCTGAAAGCACTTGCAGACATGCAAGATTCCAGCTCTCCCTGGCTGTGAGCTGGCTCCCTGAAGCACTGCTAAAAATCCCCCTCACTGTTCCTCTGTGCTCAAATCAATCCCAGTTGAAGCTGGGAGTAATATTTGCATACCTCACTGGTTGTTCAGGCTAAATTAATATTTGTATAGCACACTGTGTTCCCCATAGTGAAAGGACGACATGAGCACTGCTGTTTCTAGGCAGCTACATCCCGTGCTTGAATGTTGTAAATGTACTTAGCCAGGACAGACAAGACTCATTGCATTTGTTTAGGAAAACCCTGTCAGTGCTTTGCTGTATGTGTGAGTGCATTTTTTTACACAGGTGATGTGTTTACTGTAAAGCTGAAGCTTTCCTCTGTTGGAATAGCCCTGTTTCAAAGGTTGGGGGTTGTGTTCATTTGCTGTTTTTTATTCTGCTTGCGACTCCATTGCATGCTGGGGGGGGGAGCATTATGTATTTTTTTTCAGGGTCTTTCCCTGCTTATAGAAACCTTCCAGTGCATACATAAATCCCCTAGCAATGCTTTTTTCTGAAGCTGATAACATAAATAGAGTAGATTATTGTCTGGTAAAGCTGATTGGTATTCCTTAAATCTTGATCTCATCCCTTACTTATTCACACATCATCTGCACAGAAGATATTTCTGCTGTCTTCTGAACTCTGTTTCACACGGCCCAGTGAGATGTTAAAAAAAAATAATTTTATAAATCTTTGCTAAGCCAAATTAAAACATTAAATGAAATCTGGGGGAAAAAATGAAATCTTAAAAAATAATTAATTCAAGCTAATAAATGTTCTAGTCATAAATTGTCAAAATTCTCCTGCAGTGTGTGAAAGAGGGTGATTTCTCCAAAGGTCCTGCTTGCAGAGCATCTGCTGGAGATGACAGCATCAGGAAAAATAGAACAAGCTGTGGCATCAGTGCTGTTGCATGGTTGGCATCGCAGCCTGAAGAGCAAAGCAGCACCATCTCCTGCAGGGAAACCTGGGCTTGTAGCTCTCAGCACATGGAATTCTGCTTGTTGTGTCATGCTGCCACAAATCCTGAGCAGCTCTATTGAAATGGAGGGAATTACTCCAGATTTATGCCAGTTTTGGTGAAAGGAGGCTTTCTGCTGAATGGATTGGGGCAGCCACTCGCCAGGTGGAAGGGAAAAAAGTGACTCAGCTTTCGGCAGTTATTGCTGATCCCTGGCTTTTGCCAAGCGCAGAGTCACAGATTTCCATGTTTTTTCCTCCCCTTCTTCTTCTCCCTGCCCCCTCTCTTCTTTTTTCTTTCCCCTTATTTTTATTTTTTTTCCCCGGAGTGAGTGACTGCTTTGTGCACTGCACAGAAAAGAGGACTTAATTTCTGAGGGAAGAAGGGATCCAGTGGCAGGATGAAGCAGCCTGAGTCCTTGCTGTGAGCAAGGAGCTTGTGGAGGAGCAGATCACTCTTGCTAGAAGCATTTGGCCTTTCATTTCAGAATGTGCAGTATTGGCTTCTGCTTCTCACCCTTGGGAGACAAACGTTTGTAAGAGGGAGTTCTCTGTGTGGCTGGCCTCGTATTTCTGTGTGCATGGCAATAACCTGCTAAGGACAGTGACAGCAGCTCCTCCCATGGGCACACACAGGAGCAAAGCCTGCAGCAGAGCAGAAGGAGCTGAAGCTGGGTGCTGCCTCTTACTTTTACTCCATCTGCAATCACTCTGCTCTGCCTCCCCAGCAAGATCCCAAGCCAGCAGCAGTGACCATTGCCTGCACCCAAAAAAACCCAACAACAAACAAACAAACAAACAAACAAAAAAAAAAAAAAAAAAAATGTGAGGGGAAAAAACCCCCACCTAGTTATGTTCTAGGGCCATGTGCTAGTTGAGTAAATACTGGGGTTTGTTTTGGACAGCCCAATAACTGTACTCCAAGTTTAGATATGGTGTTAAATTTCTGCAGTGAAAAATGGGGTATAAAAACTCTAGACGGAGAAGACAATAGCACACTGTAGATCTCTGAAAAACATGGGTTGTTGAACTGAAGCTCCCTGAATGTTTCAGCCCATCTGTCTTGATAGTTTCTGTGTCTTAATCACGGATTTCATGAAGTGTCTAATTTTCTTTTTTTAGCTTTCTGTCTTCCTCTTGTACAAAAGTTAAGACAGGGAAATCATCTGAGCTGGATTTACTTTTGCATTCGAGAGAAAAGCATTCTATAAAAAGAAGTGAGTGGTGTGTGTGCTGGGAAACCAAATTTGTCTGCTTTGGGTTTGGGGAGCAACATTTTCCCACAGTTCTGCTACTGTGGTGGTTATTGGGACAGTTGGGGAGTGCAAGTATAGCTGCCTACCCCATAAGTACCAGTGCTTTTAATTGTCTGGCTCTGGTCCATGGATGTCCAAACAGTGTGGAGTGGCTCTACTGAAGTCACTCACAGAATTCCTTCACTATCCCTCCCACTGCTGCCACTGTTCCTGGCAGCTGTTAAGATGTACTGGCAAGTCCCTGAGCCCTCTTGCACCTCGAAGTCTGCAACAACTCTTCTGAACTGGAGAATTGCTTCCTATTCATAGCTGCAGGGTGAAAAGCACAAACCAACCAACAGAAACGTCCTCCCAAAAATCAGAGCATTTTACTTGACCCCTCAGTGGGGTCATTTAAGGAAAGATCTGTGCATCTCCAGATCCTTCCTGTGTGAATCCATCATATAGATCCTACTCAATTTCTAGCAAGAATGGAAATTTTTGCCCCTGCCCTGCACAGAGCACAGATAAGGCCATGTATATTTGCAGTGTGTACTATGCAGAAGATGCTGATTGACATTAATTAGGAGAAGGAGGTGTGAAAGTGTAAAAATTAAATTCTTTTCTGTCAGGTTTACTACTAGAAGTGAAGTACATGGTGTGACACTGAGTGCATGTGAGCATGCACGTGTGTCTGCATGTGAGTGTGTGTAGAGTGGAGGGTGTGTACTCAATATTTAGAACAATAGTGGGAGTGAAGCATTGCAGGTTGGAACATCTGTAAAAGTAAAAGTTTACAAAGGTCTCTGATTACAGCCTTTTTCTTGGGAGCTCCTTGGTTAAACGTGCTTAAAAATGGTTTGTTTTCCACTGCTAGTTCAAAATGCTGTGCTAAAAAGCACACAGTGCCAGAGATTGTAACTTGTGTCAGTTCAGCTGCCTCTGCCTGGCTTTGTGTTTCTACAGTGACTGTTGTCACTGTAGAAGTATCAGAAGGGACAATATTTTTGGTAAATTTTAGCAGGAGCAATACTTTGAAATTAAATGGATCTTTATTTAAGAAGCTCCAGTATTGCTCTGGTTAGTAATAGTTATGACTTCCTTCTCTATGTGTGTACTAAAAATGAGAAGCAAAAAGTGAATTCTGCTGTGTTAATGGTCCAAGAATTGTGTTGTTGAATGCCCCTGGCTTCCTCTTACAAAATAAATGGACAATCGTCTGTGTAACTTAGAAAGCATATTCTTTGGATCTTAACTGCGTTAGAATATTCTAGCTCAATAACTATTGTGTATGAAATTTCTTCAGTATCTGTTTTATGTGAGTGATACTGCCAGGGGGGTTATCTATGGAGCTTTTAATAGCTGTCTGACTGTCCATCTGCTCTATGTGACTGTTTATATTTATCCTTTATACGAGAAAGTTCAAAACGTGGGCACTCCATCAGCCTAATTCATCTGTCACTGAAGTGGTTGGCACTGACTGGAGACTTCTTCCCCAGTGGTTGAGACCTTTCCATGTGGAACTGTAAGACTGTGTTTGGTCTTTATTGATTATAGCTAAAGGAGAAATCTCCTTTTTCTGTTACAGCTCTGAAATTATGTGTGTTACCCTAATTTTTGCTTGTATAAGTAAGCTCCTTTAAAGTGGACCCCTTTTTATTATTGCTGCTCAATGATTTGACAAAAATAAGTTGCCAATCTCTTCATTTCCTAGCAGAATTTTTCTCTTTTGGCAAACTGACCATTTGCTGAGGGTTGGAGTGACACCTCAACTCTGCAAGGTACTGATAGTACATGATAGTACATGCTGCAGATACTGTGAGTTGTGGCTGTTTGTGCTGGGTCTGTGATTGAGATTCAGAGCTGTTACTTAGGCCTTCTGGTTAAGTATCATTTTCTATCTGTTATTGGAAGTAGATTTAATGTTTTGGACATTCAGTTAAGATACTCTCATCCCCCTAGAAGGAAAGCACCAAAGCTGACATCATTTTGCACTAGACTAACCAATATTGGTGCTGTTGCTTTATCATTGTAATATAGAAGAACTGGCGCAACACCACTCCTCCCTCCAGCCCCCAAAACTCAAGGAGAAAAAAATAAATCCAACGCCTACCGAAAAAACTCACTCCTGGCTTGCTGATGCTGATCCTTCCCCTTACGGGCTGACACTCTGGGTGAGGTGTCACATGTTGCTGAGAAGGGGCACGTGGCTTTAGCCAGTAGAGAGTGCTGACCGTGGGAACATGGAGCTAAGGGTAGTGCTGGTGGATATTTTCCAGCCAGCTTTGGTATCAGGTTTACAGAGTGCATGTGGTGCAGCACTTCACATACTGTGTTACAAAGACAGGAGTTTAGAGGTTTCTCCAAATGTGTGCCAAAGGCCCCTCTTAATTAACTGAACTGCTGTGGTTTGTGTAGGTATGTCTGGGCTCATTTGGAAAATGCTCCCTACACTGTCCCTGGCCATGGGCACACCTTGTCTGACACAGTTTGGGTGATCTGTGTGGAGAAATGTTCCCATTAGCTATAGAAGCACCAAAACCAATTTACAGGTACACTAATACTGAGGTTTCCTCTTGAGAAGAAAGATACTGTAGTTTGGTTAGGAAAACCACAAGGAGGTTGATTTCTGGGTTTTGGTTTTGTTTTATTTGTTAGTATAACAACTTACTTATGTTTGAAAGGGTTAAGCAGAGACAAGTTCATGGTTGAAGCTGCAGTGGTGGGCACAGAATGCATAGCATATCTAATGTCAAAGAAGTTGTTTGTAGTCACATATGTTTAGATAAAAATATATTCAGTTTTCAACAGTGTTTTTTTCCTGGCTGTAATTGTGATGCTAGTAATTAATGACAACTGGGTTTCATGACTGTGTTGTCTTGCTGTAAGCCTGAAATCAGTGAAGTGAGCACATATATGTGAACTGTGAAGGAAAAAGAAAGCAGGGGGGTGGGCGGAAGGAAAGAGGAGGGCAGAGTAAAAAACCACCATGTTTGAAATCATCCTCAGGCTGTTTCTGTGCTTAAGGCCTGGTCAAGTAGTGTTCTTGGGAGAATTAATCAGAGCTTAGAGAGTTCAATGCATATTCAGTGTCTTTTAGAATGAGACCTCTACTGATTGAAGAAATTTGGTCTTTGAGATTATATCTCTAAATGTATTTTCCTTCTTGGGGACTGTAACTGCTGAAGTCAAATCCAGCAGTATTTTGGATTAGACCCACGCACAGGGTTTGATCTTCATACACATAAAGACCACTTTACACTCTTGAGGCAAGTAACAAGTT
The DNA here is from genome assembly GCF_965231275.1 of Zosterops lateralis. Classification (NCBI taxonomy): domain Eukaryota; kingdom Metazoa; phylum Chordata; class Aves; order Passeriformes; family Zosteropidae; genus Zosterops; species Zosterops lateralis. The sequence goes on along the minus strand of NC_139762.1, from coordinate 63,822,147 downwards.
TTTGAACCAGGTGTAAATCATACAGTTAATTTTGCCTTCTTCCTCTTTTCATACTGATTAATATATTAGGCTGCCTAAACATAGAAGACACAAGTAAAATGTGTGTGGGAAAACACTGTGTAGGTATATAGCCTTCAATGATTGGGTAGCTATTTGTAAGCTTGAATTAATTAGTTGGGCTGATGTACAATCCGTTCAGCTTTGTGGGGGCTGGACAGTTTGTGGGCAAGCAGGAGGGAAATCCTTTGAGGGATGTGTCATTGTAGGACATTCTATACTGAAGTTTTTTTGGAGGGGGGAAAGAAAAGTACTATTAGAATATCTGCTCATGATCTTCCATGACATGAACATAGTTTAAAACTGGAGTGTGTGTTTTGAATGGTTCTTCAGTTATCATCATGTTTTTCAATTCTGTGTTATTAAAAAAACCCCATTGAATTATTTTTAACACAATGCATAGAGACACTGCTTGAAATAGTTTGTAATCAGCTAGACCAAGTCCTGGATGGTGCTTTCCTGTTAGTGTTTATAGAAGAAAACAGTGTTTGCACAGTTCAAATGCTTTTCATGTCAGCACTGGTCACATTTGTTTGCAATCTATTAAAACAGAACATTAGATTTCACCTCAAAGCTATTCTAAGAAAACTTTAATGATCATTGATTGTATTTCAGAAACATGGTAGTACTCAAAATATTACCATAGCTATAGCCATGAAGTTAGAACAGAACTACTATTATTTTTGGAGTGTGTCTGAATCAGTAATTTTTCAAGTGGAAAGGCTGGCAGAATTTCATTGTACTTGTCAAAGTTACTTGCTTCCTTCCAATTCCTCCAGTCTAAGTTTTACTTACCTGTTTTGTGAAAGCAGAACACAGAAATGCCCATGTAGGGAGCCTGCATGCAGCCTGTCAATAACGACCTGAAGCCTCTCTGTGTCTGTCTCCACTGTGCTCCCCTCAGATGGAGAAGGTGTGGTGCCTCTGCTGCTCAGATTGCAGAGTCACCTCCAGAGGCAGGCTCATGGCCCAAAGGGCAGCACGGCAGACAACTGAGGCTGGATCTCCCAAGTTCCACCCAAGGAATCTTGGCACTGCATCGTCCTTCCTCTCTTCTGCTGCTTAAAGACCTGTTTAATACTGAGCCATGGTTGGAAATGTGCTTTTCAATGCCGTTGACTTGCATGAGTGGAACTCTGGGAAAGGATGCTGTGGAGCTGCCAACACAACTTGTCCGTGAAGTTTTCTTTACTGAGAAATGTTAAAGTGGCATTAAAGTTTTCCTTTTGCTGGGGTGGGTTTTTTGCTGTGTGCATCAGTGATTGTTGGGTGGGTGTGCTCCTTTTTTCAGATTGAGATTTGGAGCTGTGCTTTTCATTCTTCACTTGCACTTAAATAGTAAACTGATGTTTCATAACACCAGTGTTTTCAAATTCAGTGATAACTGAAGTGTCCCGATGATTATTTATTGGGAGTAGAAGTTTATCATTGTATTATCTTTGGGCTAAATTGGAAAGATAGTGCTTCAAGCGTTTTTTAACAGAAAAAAATTATCATAACTTGACATTCCACAGCATACATAAATTGATGAAAGTCAAAAGAGCATTTGCTTTGAGGCTGTGCATAATGATCTCATTTGTTATTATGTGGTCTGCACAGGCTACTCTCAAGATATGTAGGATTTCTTCCTTTCTAATATTTCTACATCAGGATGATAAATACTCCATAGATATGTGGCCATCTGGTTCTCCCAATTTCGCTGAATTTACCAGAAGAAAAAGTAACGTATTATGCCTTTCTAAATATAGTTCCTTTTCCATGATTGAAAATTGAATCACTTATTCTGTGGAAAACTCTGATATTCTGTAGTTTCCTTTGTTCCAACTTGAATATTCTTAGGAAAAGTGAACCCTTGATTTCTTAGTATAAATTTTGTGGGATTTTTTGAAATTTTTCTTTTTTTGCTGTCATTTTCAGATCCAGATGTTCTACAACTACACAAACCAAATAAAGGTATTAGTGACCTCTTTTGTTCCTCAGATTATAGCAAAAATAAAGATCTTAAAATGCCTTTGAAGGAAAGGAAGGCAGTGTAAAAAAAAAGCTAGCCTGCTGGGAAGAATAATTTAAGAAAGACATTTGAAGCACTTCCATAATAAATCTCAAACTTAATAAAACTCTTTGTGATTGGAGTTTGGTCTTGAAACTGTGTTTCTAGTTTGGAGCTTTCTGCTGGCCCAACGACTTCTAAGAGGGTTTGGTGTGAGTTTTGGGTGAGTATAAGTGGTTTTCCCTCGCTGAAGCAATTGCAGGATGCATGTTAGAGGCAGTTCAGTCTTTGCTGTGGAGCTGTACAGCGAGGTCAGTGACTGAATATGTATGCAACAATCTTGGTGCCACTAGGAAAAAGAGTGATATTAATAATAACGAGAAGAAGAGGGACCAGCACTTGATGTGATGACAGTTTCTGTCTGCCAGCCAAGTAAATGTGTCAGAAGGTCACCAAAGAGTATCTGTGGCAACCAAGAGGGGAGGATGGCTCTGCTGGATCAGTGTTGCTTGTTGGGTAGAACCCCAGGCAGTGAACTGGGATATGACCTGATTAGGACTAAGCTACCAACTGAAATTGATAGTATTTCTCAGCCACAGCCTTCAAAAATCAGTGAGAAGCAGAAGGAAAAAAATGGTGGAAAGCAGAAAAAACAAGGACTAAGAAAGTTTGTCAGATACCTTTCCAATTAAAAAACCCAGACTATTAAGTACACATAAAAGTATGGTAAGCTTGATGATCTCTGGAGAAAGGAAAGTTACTTGTCATTTCTGATAGGAATGCTCTTAGTCTGCAATGTCTTTTTTTTTCTTTCTTTCTTTCTTTAAATTTACTTTTTTAAAGAAGTTCTAGGTTTATCAGGAATCTTAAAAACCATCAGACTTGCCATTGGTCTAGCCATAAATTTTGTCAAGTGACATTTCTCGTATGCTTTTAAAAACTAAAAATAAATGAAAAATCACCAAGTCTTTTAAGCCTTTGATGGAAATCCAGCAGCTTAAGTATTGCTGAAATCCAGTCTGTGGGGTGGGTTAACTGAATTCCCAGTGTAGCAGCACTATTAAAGCAACTGTCTTAGATAATAAATGGCAGTATACTCTATGACTCACTTGAGGGGTCATTATTTTTGGCTGGCCTGAAAGATGGTGTTGTTTGCTGGGCTGCAGTGAGGAAGGTGTCAGCCTGTTCCATGTATGTGATCAAAGTGGTATAGTGGAAGAGTAAGGGTAAGTTTCCTCAGAGACTACTTGGGATGCAGGCTGGGGAGAGGAGATGGATTCCCCTCCCTGTTTTCCCAAAGCTGTTTCTTTGGCCTGTAACCCACAGTATTAAAAGCTGCTGTGAAAGTACTTAATTAAGGGAAAACTCCTTTCCCTTCACCACCCTCCATTTTGCACTGCAATATGGAAGCCTAAGGAGCGGCACTGCAAGTGGTACTTCAGGATCTGAAGGGCCCCGACACACTTTGTAATTTGCTTTCTATTAATGAACATGCACATAAATAATGTAGTAAAGATGTGTACATAGAATGTTAAAAATCTGCAGTTTGCCTGGGTGTTCTTTTTTCCCCCCGCAGATCTGCTGTATCTTTATAATTTGAAGCCTTGCATCTGAAGCACTTCTTGCTGCTGAGAGGATCTTCTTTAGCATGACCCCATGCTCTGATCCTTAGTTTGCTCAGAGCCAGCCTCAGACCAGCTTGTGAGCTTTGCCTGCTCCTCTCAAACCCTCGTTTTAGTTTTCATGTCCCTACGTTTTGTCAGGTGCCAGCTGGCGCCGCAGCTGCGCTGGTGGCAGTCAGAGGAGCCTGGGGTCACTGTGAGCTCAGCTGGGCCCTGGCTGCTGCAGGAGTGGCACCAGCAGCCACAGGGAAGCTGGGAGGGATTTGTCATGTTGCTCTTGAGGTGATTGCTCTGCGTACTCATGGAGCAACACGAAGAGACTTCTAGTTCTTCTGTATCTCTGCCAAGCAGAACGTTACTACAGAGCATCGTCATTCAGCTGAAATAAAGGAAAATAAAGGGTGAAAATATTTGCAGGATCACAGAACTGTTGACTCTTTCAAACCCTTACAAAAGTAAATGATTGAACAAGTCTACAGCTTGGGTTCAGCTGTGGGTGTGCAGCTCAAGCTATAATTTTCTATTTTGAGATAAACTCTGGTTATTGTTTAATGAAATAGAAAGTCAAGGCTTTAAATTGCAAGCAATTCAGATGTTTTTCTTCCACAAGATTGTGTAGCATTTTTTGTTTTGTCTTCTGTCTTCTTTTGTGAATATCTAAAAGTTTACTGTAATAAGTCCAAGTGGCAGAGAACATGGTTTGTTCTGGCATGAAGAGAACAGCCAGGCAGTGTTTCTCCAGGTTCAGAAAGCCTGAAAGGAGGGGAGAACTAAATCAGACTGATAAGTTTGAAATAATTTCTGACTGATACTTCTAGTGCTGTTTGCATCCATGCTTTCAATGTCTGTGTAATGCTTTACAGTGATGATTCTTAAAAACCCAACAATTCCTGTTCCTCTCACTACACAGAAACTGGCCTAGAATTTTCCTTGTTATCTGTTTTTGGATCCTTTTTTGTTGGCAGCATGGTACAAGCTATAGCTGGCACCCGCATGATGCAGTGCTAGGCTTTGTGTAAAAATACACTAGAGTGTATGTGGGCAGGGCCGTAGCCTCTGCAGTTGCTCTATTTGTAGCATGGCTCCTTCATCTTCCGCATGTTTCTGTATGTGAAATTTGGGCAGATTTTAACAAACCTGACTTAGGGTCTGAAATAACAATCAGCATCATGTCAAAGCACTTGGCATATTATGAAAGGCACATGCTTATACAGCAGGAGTATTTATAGCTAGCCCTTTTGACTGATGTAAGGAAAAGGTATTCCGAAAGCATTTGAAATATCTATGGATTTTTATTTCACGTCAAAATGCAGTGCTTAGAAATCTCACTATGAAAGCCTATATTGATAAAAATAGCCTTCCCCTCAGTTTCTGGGGATACTTGTGACTTGAAGGCCATTATGATCAGTTCCTTTAACACTGCATTGTTGTTGGACTATTAAGAGCACTGCACAGGTATGATATATTCACCAGGATGTGGTGCAGAGAGTCTACCCTTAGTAATGGTATGAGGTTTTTTAGGGAAGACAGATTAAGTGTTTCAGCAGATACGTTGTGTGAAACCCATGCAGTGTCACCAACCCCATCTTCTGCTAAATTGCACAGAACTGTTTTAAGAAGTAACCTGGGTTTTCTCATACCTAAGCACTTGAAGTATTAGGGAAAATGAAAGTGGATTTTATTCCTCCTAAGTTCAAATGAGCCATTGGAAATGTTTTTAGACAGGCAACCTATAGATTCAAAAATACGTGTAGCAAATTTATCACAAACAAGACATGTTTATTTCCTTACTCATTTGCTCCAGAGACACTTTAAACTAGCTTGGTTTCTGAGATCATAAGTTACAGACATTGAAGAGGAGAAAGCAGAAGACTAATAGCAGTGACAGCAGAAACAGCACTTATCTGCTTATTAAATAAAAAACTGTTTTGCTTCCAAGTTCTTAAGTGCTACACTTATTTAATCTGGTTTGGCTAACCTCTCTTTTTAAGTCATTTGTTCTGCTCAAAATTCTAAAGAAATTTTTTGTCAGAACACTTCGTTGGTTTAGATAATAACTTTTTTTTTTTTAGTTGCTTTTGTTCAACACATGGAATTAAACATTTTCAGATTGAGGCTTGGCCCTCATTAATTGGAGTTTCAGGAAGCAGAAAATGGGAAAATGCTAACAGAGTATATTCAAGTAAATCATGATGAATTGCACATAGAAATACTCTGACTTCATTTGTGTATGCTTAACAAGCCTTTACTACTACAGTTTCTGCTGCTCAAGAATAAAACTGAGAGTATGTAGCATCAGTATCTGTTTGAATATACCTCTGGTCCTGCTTTCACTGCTAGAAAGCACAAGCACTGGTTCTGCTACAATCTGTTGCTGGCATCTATAAAGAGCTGATGATGAGAGCAGACTGGATCCCTTAAATGGGCATCTTCTGTATACAACATGGGTACAGATCTTCCTCTCCAGAATCAGTGAGCAGCATCAGTCTTTTTTGATAGAGGATTCTTCTTTGTTCACCGTTGTTTTCCTGCCGAATGCCATTTCCCCTGCTTTCTCTTTAAAAAACAACTTTTTCCAATCCCCTACTGGTTGCACAAAGGTTTTCACAACATTATTTGGCCATGTGTGAGTTTCTTGTTGCCGTTAGAGCAGCCTACATGATACACCTTTCTGTGCTGTTGAAACTGGTTGTAGTATTTCTGTCTGTGCCCTGCCACACTTGGGACTTTGGAGGCCCAGCCATTTTGCAAGGCAAATTTCTTTCCTGCTCACTGCTGCCAGTGTGCAATTCTGGTTTACCCAAGGTCCTTCTTTTCAGAAGTCACTCTTGCCATGTTGGCAGGTGGAAGGTGCCCATTTGATGAGGAGGGAGAGGATAAAGGGTCAAAAGAGTAATCTTCATGCTTTAAGGTGCTATCACTGAAGCAATGCAACACACATGCTATATCAGCTGTCAGTCAAGGTGCTACACCACTTTACTGTTCATCAGCTTCATCAATGTGTTCAGCATTTGGTGATGAAGGTTATCCAGGGAAAGGAGATTGCAATTTGTGGAGATGCACTCATGTGGAAGTGGTGGCCAGAGGAGCCCAACTCCCCAGCCTCAACAGAAAATGCATCCGCAGAGAAGAGTTCCCCTGGCTCTGATTTGTAGCGTTTTAACCAAAGTTAACTCAGAAAGCACAGCTGCCTTCTACTGCTTTGTCGTACTTCACAACTAAGGAAGGAGAAAAGCTTTCCTTTTAACAGCTTGATGCAGTCAAGATCCAAGAAGTCCCAAATTCTCTGTAGTTGTGTTGTTGCTGCCAACTTGCAGACTCATTTGGGGGAATTATGCTTGATCAGTCTGTGCTTCTTTTCCTTATGCTCTGGGGTTTAAATCCCTTCCGCTTTTGCGTGGAAAAGCTTTTTGTGGGAGTCAGCTGGGTTTCATTTTCCATGCTTCATTCTGAGCAGCACAGCCTGAAGATCTCCTAGTTTTATGCTGCTAAAGGTGCCTTCTTTCTGAAATCATGTAGTATAATGAGGTTCTGTGAGTCCAGTACTTAGCTGGATGAGATAGAGTGTCAAACCACCTGTTCTGAGGGTTTGAGTTTTTTTCTGATACCAATTAGTTTTTATAAATTTGATCTGTGCCTTTCATATTTTTCATGTCTTTTCTTCTAAAGGAAGTAAAGGCAAAGACTGTGCTTTGATCTGTTATCGGTTCCATAGATTCCTAGAAAGGTTTCTTGAGTTTTTGGTATTAGGGAAAAAACAAATCTTAGGGCTTGTTTTTAAAAACGGATTATCAGTCAAAGGAAGGAGCAGTGGGATGATTATCAGTGATGGGAAGATAAATATGGGAAGGAGCTACGTGTTGAGTGAGGCTTGGGTTGGGGAGATAGTGTAGATGAGAACTGGAGCATCAGTGAAGTGAGTACAAAGTAACTGAAAACATCAGACAGGAAAGAGTGAGAAGGGAGAGAGTAGGAGGCAAGTGTATTGGAAGATGCTGGCACTGGATTTGAGATGGAGGAGTTTCTGTTGTTGTATATAATACTTCAGCAGTGTAAAAGACTGGAGTTTATTCTTGTTGATGTGTTAATAAGAGCTCAGGGATTTACATCTTACCTCTCTGGAAACTGAGTAGCTGCATAGTGAAGAGATCTGCCACAGCAGATGTAAACCAGTTGTTGGAAAGGTCTCACCTTCTGTCCCTGTTGTGCAGTCAGGGGACTTGTAAAGCCATGTGAGCATTCAGAGTTGTATGCAATTCCTGTTCTAACCCTTGTCCTATGCTATTCTTTTGAGTTTTCTTGAACTTAACTAGCTAATGCTCCAGTGGCAAAATACAAATGCTATCATCCATGTTGCTAGGAAAAATGATGGTATTTTTGAGTGTGTTTAAGGGTATCCAGTGGTAAGGTGCTTCAGGATAAAGATTTAATTCTCAGTTTATTCCCCCTCAGCTGTGCTCATGCAGATTGCTTTTCAGTAACACAGAAGAAATAATGATCAGTTCTTTCACTCTTTCCTGCATTATTTCTTAAATTAACAAATTGGTTATCTAGAAACACATTTTGAGAGAAAAAGATTATTTTTCTTGGATTTTTTTTGTTATATCTGAGACTAAGGTATCTCACTAGTAATTAAGAAATATGTTTTTCATAACTATATTGTACTTCTTTTTGTGCCACACATACATCTTTTCCCACCCTTTATCATCTAGCAACTTTTTATGCATTCAACTTTAATTTAATATTAGTTGCAGGCTTTTACATAGTTATTCTAATGTTATTTCTTTTCAAAAGAAGTGCAAATTACAGAAGCAACTCTTGTGATATACAAACTTCTAGATGATGATACCAATTTGCTTTTCACAGTTAGGCACAATAAATTACTTTTTGTTGCAGGTGAAAAGCTGCACTGACATGTTTTTTCTTCCACAGAACACAGTTGGGTTCTGGGACAGGAATCAAGAGCTAGCAGTCATGAAACTGAAGCAGCATTTAAATTTTTATTCAACTTCATATTTATCTGCTTGAAAAGCTGTATGGAAAGCTGTATGGACAAGTTATTTTCCTATTGCCTTTTAATTTCCTGTTACCTGTGAGGAATTTGCACTTAACTTTGTGTTGAACCCAGAATCCTAGAGAGTTTACTTTTTCAAAAATTTCTTATGCGAAAAAGAGTGTGTCTCTGTGTCAGAAACAAGGAAAAGAAATCTCTTGAGTCAACTATGTTTTTGATAAAGTAGATTATATTTTTATGGCCTGATTCAGTATTAGGGTATTGCAGTCTCATGCCTTCTTAATTTCATCCATCAGTGAAGTTATTTCAGCATAAATCTGGTACAAGGGATGGCAGAATTAGCCTCTCTGTGTGTAATTATTTTTTAGTCTGCAAGGGTAAGAAGTACCTTCTGGACGCCAGCAGTACTGCTCTATTACATCTGCTGCAAATGTGATCTGAGGCTTTGAACAGTGAATTTAAGTACTTGAAACAAAACTTTGAAAGTAATTTTTTTTGTTGGGTTTTTTTTTTTTTTTTTTGCTGCAAATACACCAAGGACTTGTTGCAAGAGAAAGGGTCTAATGCCCTTACCCTGTAATGAGCCCCACAGAGGCAAATCTTGCCTCGCTATTTACTCCAAAGCCAGGGAGTTTGCTTGCCTCTTGGTGAGAGATATATAAGAGTAGGCCCTATCAGAAAAACACAGTTATTAACTACCTTGCCCTAACCTGAAATAAAAACAACTTCTTTAAGGTGAATTCATTGTGCTGTCTTCTCTGATGTCATGCTTTTACTAACTTCTTGAGTTAAAGACACCCACGCTGTATCTTTGTATTTATAGGCAGAAGACAGAGTGATAGGCACTAAATAACCACTATGTGTATCTCTCAGTAGAAGACAGAGGAGGTTGCCTGCCCTTCAGCCAACCTATACCCTGCAAAATAAGTGTTTTAAAAGCCAGCATTTTAAATTGCTAAGTTGGTTTTTGCCCTCAGAGGTGCTACAGGATGTGTAGCTGCAGTGTATGTATTTTCAAGATTCAGCATTTAATTCGTGTTTTAGAAACCTTGTATTATTTTCCTGCTGGTGCTAGTCTTGTGTGTGTTTCACAGCTATATCTGTTAAGGTCAGAGCTATCAAATCTGGTCAGTCCCAGTCTGATTTTCAGAGCAGGCAAGTCTCCTGCAACCTTCTAGTTCATTTTAATGGGCCTCTAGCTGCACACAGCACTACTGTGTAGGAGGCCAGCTATTTAGGTCCCAAAATATGGATTGGTACCTAATTTAGTGTATCCAGGGGTGAAAATGTTGGCTTAGTATTCTCTTTCCCTGGGACTTCTATTCCATGTATTGCTTCTTGTATTTGAGATGGGAGCTGTCATTTGCTGTATGCCAGTACAGGAGCCAAGTAGGTCAGTGCCTCCAGGTATTGCTGTGTATCATACAGCCACCCCCACGGGTGAGTTACCACCCTCTGCTGAATCTTACTGCAGGTGTTTGCTGAAACATTCTAGTGGAGCTCTGCTCAGGTTATCCTGGTACTGAGGGTTGCTTGAGCCCTGCATGAGCAAAGGTGAGCAAAACAAGCCCCTCCTCTTCAACAGGTTCCTGTAAGGGAGATCGAGGGAGTTGCCCCTTCTTGGAGACTTGAGCCAGAAGAGGCACAGTGGCAAAAGCAGCCAGAAGAGAAACTGTGAGTCCAAACTGCATATAAATCTCTACCCTAAGCTGATTTGTTGTTTGATCCAGCTTTCCCCTCTTCCCTGAGCCTCTTCTATTTAACTTCACTCTTAACTGGATCATGTTTGTCCACTTCCTGCAGACCTTCCTTCATGCTCCTTTCATTCAGCTGATCTTTTCCCATGGAATGCAGAACCCTACGTTTCACTGCCACGCCAGCTGCAGGGGAGCACAAGACTCAAGCACACGCATCTTCCACTGAGACACAGGAGCTTGCTGCTTGCTTGCTCCAGGTCTGTTTCAAGGCAAGAGGGAACTAAAATAGCTTAAAACACTTATTGCTGTTGAAGATGAACATGTGACTACCTCAAACTGCATCACCACTAAAGGCTTAAAAATAATGTGATCTGCTGCCATCTGCTTACACATCTTTCCTCCACCCTCCGTTACTCTTGTCACTTCAGGCTGCTATAAGCTCTTCAAAGCAAAGATGGTCTTCTCTGCCTTTGCAAAAGGCATGCCACTGTGCCACCTGCCCTACCCCATCTTTGCTTAGCTCTCAGCTTGCAATGTACTACAAATAAGAGAGTTGATAGTTTTATAATTTAGTCTTAATGGGGATGTGGATTGAAGCAAACAGGACTTTCATTTTGTGGTATCTGCCTAGTTGTAACTCATCCCCAACATGAATTTGTTGGTCACACTAAGATCTCAGGTATTGATCAATGATGTAATTGCCATCCTATAGCAGGACAGATGATGTAATTCTTACCCAGTTACTGAAGGCAGTGACCTTGAGACAGATCAGATGGTTGAGTAGCATAGATGGTTCACTGATTATAAAATGCTGTTGTTTTAAAACTAAACTGTCATCTGTTAATTATTGGGGAGGAACAACTACAACAAAATGCCAGCATGTCACAAAAGATACCATGTATCTTGACTTTTACCAGCAGTTACATATTTCTGTTTTCACAGGTGATTTTTGATAGTTTTGTTACTTTTTTTGCTTTGGCCGTCATTTCAATTTACATTAGAATAGCATAAAACCTGACTTCTGTGAGCCTATAGAAAATACTTGGTTTGATAATCAGTTGCACATTTAAAAAAAGAAAAAGTAAAGGTGTATGTGGTAGGAGAAACTCTGGTAGATGGGAGGAAAATATATGGCCAAGTTTTGCCAATAAGAAAGCCTAATTCTTCCCTAGTTCCAAGTAGAGATGGCTTAAATTCACATTTGCGTAAGAGGTAGCATCACTTTTCATTTGAATACTTAATAAGAGAGAAAAGTGACAAGCATTGGCCACCAGCTTATGCATCTAGATAAACAGTAGGCAAAACTCAAGAAAGTCATGGAGATAGAGGAAATAAAACCACTTGCTATGGTTGTTAATAATATGATAGGGAAAAAGACATATTTTTCTTTGAGTGCAAAGAGGATCTGAGAGACCCCAGTAGAAGCATATGAAACATTCAGTTATGAGAAGCATGGATCCTAAGAAGAAAAAACAGGTTTGAAAAGACAAATGGTTGAAGACCTATTTTTGGTTCTACTGTTGGTATTTTCTTCTTAACAACTAATGTTTTTCTGGCCTAACATTTGCTGGTTGGTAGCAGATTTTTTTATTATTATTATTCTTTTGTTCCTTTCTTCTTAGTGAACTGGCACATTTGCAAGATAAGTATTAAACCAAAGAACTTAGCAAAGACAACTTCTCAAGAAGATCATTACTAAAAGTAGTAGAAGAAGTTAATAATTTGCATGGATTTGTGACCTAATAAAGAAGACTACAAAAGAGTGATCTGTCTAATTAATTACTGCAATGAATTGATCTTAGGAAATCAAAGAGACATAGCTCAGTCAGAATCTGTATTTTCCCCTTTTCTCTGAATCAGACTTTTCTCTCGTAGCTTGTGTTTGAAACTAATGAATATTGCAAGCAAGAATTTATTTTTCCAAGTTTTATGAGCATGTACTTTCTATTGCCGAGATACACTTCCCTGTTTTATGGACTCTTCAGGTCTTCTGTTTTCCCACAATATTTGCTTAATATAATATTGTCGAATGTCCAAGGGACTGGTAATGTGTAAGATCTTACACTAAAGGAAGATCTTACTACTAAAAGCAGTTGTCTGGTTCTTTACCTTCAAAGGCCCTTGTGCTTGAAAATTCTTCATGCTGTGTCTTAGTGAGAATTTCAAGTTTCAGAGGAATGAAAGAAGAACTCTGACAGATGTGGTCCCTTCGGTAGTATTTCTTTTCTAAATGGGCAATAAATCTAGATGTGGATAGTTGAAATTGTGAAAAAGTAATGAAAAGGAGGAAATTACTTTAATTCTGTAATGCCAAAGGAACCAGAAAGCCTCTCATGCACACTCTGCCTCAGGGATGAAGCATGGGTCTTCATTTTTTAGCAAGCTTCTGTAGAGGGGTGCAACCATTTCTGAAACTAAGTTTCTTTGGCAGGCAGAGGTTCCAGTTGTGTGGGGAACCCTTCTTCAGTGATCTGTGAGATCTGCTCTCCTCTGTGGTTTCATTACCACACCTTTGCATGAGCTGAGCAGCAGCCCTCCCTCATGGTTGGAATAACAGAATCATTACTGTCGGAAAGGACCTTTAAAATCATTGAGTCCAACTGTTAACCTAACCTAGGCCACCACTAAACCATGTTCTTAAATGCCACATCTGTGTGTTTTTTAAATACCTCTGGCAACGATGACTCAACCACTTCCCTAGGCAGACTGTTCCCATGCTTGGTAACTCTTTCCATGAAGAAGTTTTTCCTAATAACCAATCTAAACCTCCCCTGGCACAGCTTGGCGCCTTTTCCTCATCCTGCCACTTGTTACTTGAGAGAAGAGGTCAGCCCCCACTTAGCTACAGCCTACTTTCAGGCAGTTGTAGGGAGTGATAAGGTCCCCCCTGAGCCTCCTTTTCTCCAGACTAAACAATCCAGCTCCCTCAGTCTCATCAGACTCGTGCTTCAGACCCTTCCCCAGCTCTGGACACGCTCCAGCTCTTTCTTGTGTTGAGGGGCCCAAAACCGAGCACACGGTTTGAGGTGTGGGCTCACCAGTGCTGAGTCCAGGGGGACAATCACTGCCCTGGTCCTGCTGGCCGCACTATTGCTGATACAGGACAGGATGCCATTGAATTTATTGGGCACCAAGGCACACCTGGGCACACACTGGCCCATGTTCTTTGGCCAGCTTTGGCCAGCAGCCCCAGGTCCTTCTCCACTGGGCAGCTTTCCAGCCACTCTGTCCCAGGCCTGTAACATTGCATGGGGTTGTTGTGACCCAAGTACAGGATCTGGCACTTTGCTTGTTGAACCTTATAAAACTGGCCTCAGCCCATTGATTCAGCCTGTCCAGATCCCTCTGCAGAGCCTTTCTACCCTCCAGCAGATGAATACTCCTGCCCAGCTTGGTGTCGTCTGTAAACTGACTGAAGGTGCATTCAATCCCCTTGTCCAGATCATAGATAAAGACATTAAACAGAACTGGTCCCAATAGATGAACCATTATCATCCTTGTTGTTGTTCAGTTCCACTTGGATAGCCCCCTTCCAGTTTATGCCAGGGCACCTGGGAAGGTGGGGCAGTGACATAGGGAACGTGTGTGCTGTGCTGGGCAGGAACTTGCCACCACTGCCCCCTGTCCCTAATGTGACTGTGTTCAGCCAGACAAAGAGAGGCCAGGGAATCTTCTGTATCATGTATCTTGTCTGCCTGCTGGGCCTGTCTCAGGGAAGGTAGGTAGGGTGCAGTTTCAGTATTTTATCTCTCTATCTCTCTCTCTCTCTCTCTCTCTCTCTCTCTCTCTCTCTCTCTCTCTCTCTCTCTCGCTGATGTTCCTCAACCTACTCCTCCTTGAGCTCTCACTACGTGGAGGAGTTCCTCTACCTGGGCACAACTCCTACAGCTGTTCTCACTGCTACTGGCTGATGCTGGCATAATACTGCAGATGAGGTACAGAAAGGCTGAGGTACAGGCTCATGAGAGATCAGTGATGCTGAGGGATGACTTCATAAATCAGCCAAATCATTTGCAACTGTTTTATACTGTAGGTCACCCTTCTACTTGAATCCCTTCCCCCATTTTCTAAATTTTGCTCTTTCATTCTTTTGTCATTCATTTGCTCTGTCTGCTCCCATTTGTTCAGCGTGGTCACAGCTCAGTTACCTCAGCTAACTCGCATCCTTGACTTGGAGCCTTTATAAATTCAGTGACAGTGGCACGTCACTGAACACTTTCTCTCTCTACAGTACTGCTTCAGAGAGTGAAATTTGCCCTGGGGCTCTGGAGCAGACTTCAGTCTGTGTATCAGCTCCTAAAGTCCAATTGTTTAACCTGCAGCAGACCCCTTGCTTTTTGCTTCTGCACTTAGTCAAATTGTTTTGTTGTTTAAAAACAAAATGAAGTGACAGTGCTTGTCCATGAAGCTTTCACTTAATGCAGATTCCTTTTTATTTTCTCATTTCTCTGTCAGCTACTGCCTTGCCCTCCAAGTTTAGATAGCAGTTGTCAGGAGATTTAGACCTTCAGATGACTCTTCACATTAACTGTTTTTCTCTCTTTGCTGACTAGGGTGTTGAAAAAAACCCCAAACCTCTAGCAAAGTCATGGGTAATAAATCAAGCCATTTGTTCTAAATCTCTCTCTTCTCTAGAGCTTTTAAAAGCTATTTCACTGTGTGGAAGTGGAGGTTAAACACTGAGCTGTTTTTCCTGCATAGGGCGTTTATACATGGCTCTTCTCACCTGTGTTCTCTGAGTAGGCAAGATTTCTTGTTCAAGGTTGCTCCAGATTATCTGGGAGAGGGGAAGAGCCCAAACCTCTACTGTGTTGCATCCAGTGTGATCTCAAGCTCAAGGATGCTTTTTCCAGATGCTCACTTGCTCTTGCTGCAGGAAATCTCCCTTTTCTTCAGACCCTTTGGCTCCCCTACCCTATGAGTGTTTCTAACATGCTGGGTAGGTGCTGCCTTGAGATATCCTGTTCCAGACTTACTGATTTTTTAGGGTGTCTGCTGTGGCAAGTTCATAACCATCTGAACCTTAAATAATTGTCTTTCTTTAAGTTGCTATAGCTCTTCAACCCAGAAAAACTCATGTAGGTTTGCACCAAAGCACTATCTGGTGAATTATGGTGATGGAAATCCTCCTCACATCCCTTGCTAGACTATGTTTTTCATGTTGCAGTTGGGGAACTGGGTCTCTGAAATCAAAGCATGTATCCTCTGCTTCCTAACATTCTTCTTCATAAAACTGTGAAGAGTTCTGAACACAGTCCAGTTAATTCTGGTTTATTTTCTTGCCCTGAATTTCTTCACTAGTGAGCGAATTTTTTTCCACATCTGTTCACTGCTCTCCTAGCCAAAGTGGAACGTTATGGAGACTTGTTGCGTAGTCTAGAGTGATGAATTGTGAGGATGAGAGATCTGTATATCTGATTTTCCTGGAAAGCTCAAAGGAAAATCAGGATGGCTTTTAAAACATGGAGACTGAGTTGTTACTGCTTACCTGCCTCAACTGCTGACTTCAGTTCCTGACACTAAGGGATGTGGATGTTATTAGATTGGGTATCCAAAATCCACGTGAATCAAAATTAACTCCTGCATGCCCCATGAAATAAATATCAGGCTGTACACATCTCTGTCTTGTCTTGTGATCTGAGCAGTTACACATTTTCAGAAAATAAGTATATATTTGCACCAAGTATGCTTTTTCTTGCAGCAGGTCTGCTTGAAAGTGAGAGAATTTGGCTGAACCCTTTGCTCAGCCTGGCACTCACGCCAGGTTGCAGCTACATTCTCTTGTACTGTGTTACTCTTTCTGTAGTCAAGATACATTCACCAGATGGAGGGAAGGAGCTCTCCAGCCAGAGCACTCACCAGGAGGATGGTAGAACACTCTTTGTTTGGCTTAGTTTCATTTCATCTCCACTTGGAGGAAGATTTCAATTTTCCTTGCTGCGCCTTTGGTCTTGCCTGACTCTTTAGGATTGCCATGAAAGCCTCATACTGATACATACATTTTGGTTTTTCCCCATATATATTTATCTGTTCAGAGGAAAAAAAAGTTTGACTTGGTCCACATAATAGACCTGTGTAATAGATGAATGCAGAAGACAAGATGATGTTTGCAGAACTTGTTATTTTTTAAAAATTCAGATAAGTGAGAGCCTGGAAGTCCAACTTAATATACAAGTCAGAAACTTGGAGCTCTGTCTGTATGGGATAAAAAAACCACACAGGCCTTCTTTGTACTACAGCTCTTATGATGGTTACGAAGATATGGCAGTAATGCTTCATACTCTCCCAGTGTAGATGTAGTTTATTATGGGCAGTGAAAGTCAGGTGTTGCTATATTTGCTGCTAGAAATATGTGGGGTTTGTGATATTAAAAGACACCTGAACAGGACAGAGTTTGTGTCATACAGTGTGATGGGGTTAGATGCCTGACTTTTATCTCAGGAGGTTTTTAGAAAGTCTCAGCAGTGTTTTAAGTCCCTTTGAAGACCTGTTCCCAGCTCCCTGGTTTCCAGTGGAGCACCTGAGAGATCAGCCCATCTGTAGCTTTGCTCCACCCCTGCATTTGGAGGCTGCCTGCCTGCTGTTCTTTAAGACTTCTGTTTTTTAAATCACCCCTGCAAACCTGTGCTTAGCCTCACATTTTGGGGAGGAGAATAAGTAGGAAGCACCAAGGCCTGCAAGTCAAGTTTATCCTTATAGGAAGGTCCCATCCAACAAAAGGAGGGATCTCATCTAAGTGGGACCTATTTTCAGGGTTTTTTTATTTCTCTGCTTGTACGTCTTTCTTAAAATCTGAGAGGTTTAGCATCAATGTTGAAGATGCTCTGCAAAGCCCAGATCTGGAATGTTCCATGGTAGAATGTTCCTGCCTGCCTCTCTTTCAATAAAATTAGAAAGTTAGACCTTTTGCCTCTGTTTCGGAAGAGTTACTCGAGGAGACGGTGACTTTACAACTCCTCGCTGTCATGCCATAAAACTGGGTGGTAGTCATCTTTGAGGAAAAAACGTTTCATGCCCCGTTGCTCTTTTCTTGTGAGGCTCAGCAGCTGTGATGGTTCCCTTTGCAAAGGGTTCAGGAGTGTAGCTGGCACCCTAGAAAATGAAAAACACTTGAGTCATTTGCATAGTGGATCAGAATCCAGCCCACCCGGCTGCTGGAGCAAAACCCACAAATTTTCACATTAGAGTCAACTGCTGAAAAGCTACACGAAAGAACTAAACATTTGATTTGAAGAAATTTTATTTGCTTTCTTGTAGCCAAGTCACCCGACTCTAAGGTGGTAAAGGTTATGTATCAAGAAGATTTTCTTGCCGACTTTCTTTTTCTGCTGAACTACAGTAATCATAGATTGACCTTGCTTTCAGTTATAAGAGCAGTTGTTTGATTGAAGTGTCAATATCAATGTTTGTGTCTACAGAAACCAATCAACATTTCCTGCTAATTTTTGTAAATAGGCTGTTACTGTGACACTTAGATTTCCTGTCTCTTGCATATCTGAATCAAAAATTCACTGCACAGTCTTCTCTTCTGTGTTAGCTGTCTATTGCCTCCCTAATAGGCATCTTTATTATAGTCTGTAGTTCTCCTGTTGAGGTATGTCCAGACATCACTGGAGCCTATAATCTTTCATTTTTATTCTACATCATGGATTTGTTTGAGGGACTTTCTCAGTAATAGCTGTAGGAAACAGCAAGTAGTGTAAGAAAAGCAGGCTGAACTGCTTATGATCAGCATTGCACAACATTCAGGATTTTTCCAGGATAACCTTTTAAAGTGACTTTTTTCCAAAAGCAGTGGCAGTTTAGTGTTGATTTTTCTTTCTTTTAAAGTTTCAGCATGAATGATTCAGGTTGTCTTGAGAACAAGATATAAAACTCTGCATTTTTGTACCCTTTTAAAAAATAGGTCAGCTGTTTCATTTGAGTACCTGTGTAGCACCTTCACATTCGTGGGTGAATATTTGAAATTTGGCTGTAGAGTTGCCCCAATATTAAGGATTTGCCTTCTCATTTGGAGAAGCAAACCTTGTCCATAATCAGTCAGGGTATAAATTCTGATATCTTTCATTTTGTACCCACACAGCAGGAGCTCGTTAGGTAGCATTGAGTATGCTGTATTTTAAAGCTAAAAATCTTGCTTTGACATTTCTACATTGGTCTCCTGAGGAGTGCTGTGGTCCTAGGCATATAGGAGGCAAAAGAAAGGAGATTGTCCTCCCATCTTTTCAGCAAAGCTGTTGTTTGCCCAGACAGGGTGCAGCAGAAGGAAAGAACGTAGAGGGAACACAAGCTGTGGAGGAGTGTGCTCAGGAGTAGTAGTGAGGAACATGGCACTGTCTGAAGCAGGAGAGGGAGGGGCAGTTAAGGCCAAAAGCACCAAGTGTGGGGACAGCGTTTTGGAGCTGGTGTGACTGTCAGGAGTGGATTGTGTGATGTGATTTGGATTAAGATGAGGAACCAAGTGGAAGATGGTGCAGAGTCTGAGGAGGGAAGCAGCAGAACTTAAGCCACAGAAAGGGGAAACCTCTGTTCTGTATATTGGTATGGACTTTGTGATTCCTGAGGCTGCATTTGGATGCTGTTTGTCCTGTCTGGTGTGAAGATACAGGGTCATTTCACCTTTGGTTGTTTGCTGCAGCCCAAGTGCTTGATGCAGCCTCACAGCCCTACTGAGACAGCAGACTGACTCATGCAGTCCTGTCCCTGTGCATCAGTGCAAAAACCCTGGTGTGAAAATGCACAGTGTAGCTTAAACCGCTGCTAAGTCTGTTCAAAGAGTCTAACTTCACTCTTCAAGTGGATGAGGAGTATTCATACAGTTTTTCAAGCAGCTCAGTGGTGGAGAAGCAATCTCCATCAAGAGGATGCTACAAGTGTGTTGCTGGCAGTAGAACCTTGTGTGAATGCATCTCTTTCCACCTGCTCCCACACCTTAATCTTGCTGTCCCTGTGCTGTCAGCATGAATCTGTGATGGCAAACTGGGTATCTTAATGCTACAGCTTTGGTTCACGTGAGATCCTTGATAGCTTGCAGTTACCTCTGATCCTCCAGTAGAAGTGGTCTGTTTTCATTTACAAGTTTCAGCCCTGGTAATGATTTTGACCAGTGTAGGTGCCCTGTTCTGGGTCTGCCTCTGTCAGCACAAGCTTCCCATGTGCTCACTGCACCTGCCCTTGGAAAGGACCCTCTGGTGAGTGCTTCCCAGCTGGTTGGAGGCAAAATTGGGTTAGCATAAAAGAGCCTAAAGAGTAGTTTGTAGCTGCTCCAGTTTATTTTCACCATAGCGGATTACAAAATGCTTTTACACCAGACTGCTAGCACTTCTGAAGGGAGACAGTCAGCACAGGAAGAGGGGCAGCTGGTGCCGAGCACATGTGTGGGAGGAAAATCTCATCAAGCAGCATAGCTGGGTTTGGAAAGGACCTTTGTCCACACTCTCAGTCTCTCTGAGTCTCAGTTCTGTCTATGTGATGGGGGAAAAAACCCTCCTCACCGGGGTGTTGTGAACATGTGCTAATTTTAGTAAAGCAGGCAGTTAGGTAATATGGTGACAGCCAGAAAATAACCTAGAAGGAAATAGTTTTTCTGTCTTTAAAGCACAGCGTTTAGGGCCATTTTTAATACTGAGAATGAAGCAAACTGAGGATCGCTTATTCAGTAATACCGAAAGCTATAGTAATTGCTTTACTATGCCATGAATGGCACCATTTCCTGTGGAAAAAAAGCCCTGTGTGATCACAAAATTAAGAATAAAGATTAAATGTCACACAATTGGCCACATTTCTGGTATTTCCCTGCCTTTTAGCTCCTGGTTTAACATTTCTGATACGTCTATATGTGTTTGTATGCATAATGAACTATTTGTGACCAAGCTGACAGTTGCTTATACTTTTTGTCCTAACATATTAAGCACTTTAACGAGGGCTTAAAGGACATTGAAGCATCTTGCACGCCTGCCATTATGTGTCTTTAAGCACATTTCTGTCTCCAAAAGTACTTACCTCTGGTTCTTAAAGATGATTGCAACTTTAAGTGAAGGAGATAAGGGCAGGAAATGTTCTTCTAAATCTGGTAGAAAATCACCGTTGGTCATTTTTTGCAGATGTCCCTGATAAATAATTTCTCTGAATTTGTAAGTCCTTGCTTTGTGACAGGTGAGCAAGAGGTACAAAAACCTAAAGTTATGAAACCACAGATGTTGTCAGAAGGAAACAGAGCCAGGTTAACTCTCATAACTAGTCTTTAACAATTTTGAAAATGACACTATCTGAAATTAATTTACTTGCACAGAATTGGGTGTCTCACTGTATAACAGAGGAAACGGGTACATTGATAAGTAAAAAATAAAATTACAGAATACTAGTGTGCATCACTCCAGCTGATTTCATATGGAGTTATGAGGATCAACCCTGAAAACCAAACATGCAGAGTCTAAGGTGCAGAAATAAGTTGATGCGAGGCTTATTCTGTGGCAAGTTTGTTTGCCACAGAATAAATGACATGTGAACTCCACGTGTAAGAGCAATCCCTGAGTAACTGCCCTTGGCTGAGGTCTCAGGCCAGGGTGCCTTGCTGTAAACAAGAGGTGGGTCACTGTCACCGCCCTGCCTGGAAGGAGTTGCCCTCCCTGGTGTGCTTGGGCTGCCCGTTGGCACACGCCCTTCCGTGCCGTGTTTGTCACACCGGCTCAGTGCTCCAGCTTTGGCTTCGCAAGGTCACTCTTCTGCAGTGTGGATAGAATTAGAACAGCAATGGGAAATGGCTTTGGCTTTTTTTTCTGTCTTGAGGAGGTAAAAGATGGTGTGCCTTGTCCAGGCAGTCTGTTTTTTGAACATCATTGGGGCTTTTGTTGCTGGGGCGAGGATGTTTAATAATTTGACTTTGCTGCTATTCTGTTTGTTTTATTCAGCCAGGGACATATCACAGATCTATTTTTTCATCAGGCAGCATTCCTGTACTATAATAATTCACAAGCAGAATTCACACACTAGTTCTGTGAAATGCCTGTTGATTACTTCTCTACATGTGCTTCTTGCCCTTGTCTTCCTTTAGGTACAGTTTACTCTGCAAGTTGTAAATTCCATGGAGCAGGTGTTTGTACAGTGCATTGCACAGCAGGACCCAGGTTTCATCGAGGTGTCTGGACATGCTCTTATGTAAGTAAGGGTACTCTGTCTTGTGAGCAATTAGAATAGTTCCCATTAGCTGAGCTTGTAGAGTTTCCTGTGTGCAGGCTGATGAGAAAAGGGATTTTTCTTTCCAGGCTGAGAGGGGCTTTGCAAATATTCTCCAAATCACAGCAGCAGCTGGCTCTTTGGACACTGGACAAAGACATGATTTGGAAATAGCTTCAAAGTTTAGAGATGGCCCTTCAAATATTAATGCTCGCAGATGAATTAAATGGAGGAAGTTCACACCTCTTGTGGTGCTTTTGTTTCAGTCTGCCAAGCTGCAGACTCAGCACAAGTGCAGCATGCAGGTTTTCATAGTGAGAGGTTTTGTGCTCCCAGAAGTGCTAGAAACTTAATTGCTTTCAAAGACAAGCATGGAATCTGGAGGACCCGGTACAACCTGCTGAGAGAACATAAATCATGAGATACTATCACGTTTCTGTGCTTGGGCTTGTGTGGAGTGAGTTTGCTTTGTGAGCAAATGCCTTTGGAATACACTGGTGGTTTTTTTGTTGATTCTTAGACATAGCAGTAATTGTTGTTGGCTTTGTTAACAGGCATCTATGTTCTGTTCTGAAGTTACTGTTCATGCCTTGTAAAAAGTGTGCAGACAAAAAGAAATATTTGTTCTGCCTTGAAATCATGAAAGCATTTCTGCATTTAAATGGATTGATGGTCTTGATCCAGGTTGTTCCCAGCCAGGGTCCCTTCACATAGGTACAGAAGGAGAGCTGGTCAGTTGTCACTTGACCACGCTGTCTATCTTTGCTTATAGACAGCACTTAAAATGCCAGCATTTACTTGTTCCTTTCTTTTATGCTAGTTTGCCAGCTACTTTTGTTCTTAAACAAATGAACCATGATGGCAACTGAGAAGAAACTGCTTTTTGTAGATAAGGAATAGAATTTTCAAATGGCCTTATATAGTATGCTTCTCTAGGTTTTGTTTTTCAAAGTAGTCCTTGTGAAAATTTGTGGAGCGTGTCCTTCAGTCGGTTTGAGAGGTTTTTGGCATTTTTAACCACAACCCGTAGTTTCCCTCATCTCCTTAAATGATTAGTTGATAGGCTTTCCATTCATAGGAATACTGTTTTGATATATTTTGCATGGAAACTGAAGCAGGAAAAGGTTTTAAGGTAAGCCAGCCAAATAATCTAAGGTCTTTTGATCAGTTTCCATTAGTATTAAACCAGTAATCTGCCCTATTAGATGTTAGAAAGGAAGCTCAGTGTTTAAAGAAGATAAACATGCCAAGTGACATTCAATATGTCTTCTCAAGTCACCAGCAGAAACCTTGTTGAACCTTGTTGGCAGAGGTGCCTTCTGCAAGGGTTCCTAAAAACACCTCCCCAGCTCTTGGCTTAGTTTTTGAAGTGGTCTGGCACTGCAGTGGGTCTGGTGCCAGCGCTGAATGCTTGGTCTGGCTCCAGTTGGAGCTGAAGAAAGGCTGGATTTTAAGACCTCTAGGATGCCTTCAGGTCCAGAAGAAACTGAGCACTGGAATAATGTGTCATCCAAACTGTGATGTATTCCTAGAAATTGATGAATATGCTGTTTTAATTTGGGGCGTTTATATAGTTGAAGTTACTGGGATCTTAATGCTTAGAAGAGAGAGTTCTGCAGCTCTTTAAGATTGCCTGGCACACAACAAGCAAAGATCTAAATTGCTTAGAGCTGCTGACAGTTATCACAGCTTTGTGCAGACACACCTTTGCTGGTACTGACAAAACACAAATACCGGTTTCGCATCACTGTACTCTCCTTGGCTGGTGTACATCTTAAAACAGTATTGTACCTTCACAGTTTTCTCACAGAAAATGGAAAGAAGAGGTGAGCAGCAACAGTAGCCTCTTATCAAATGGTCCAAAATGCTCTGAGTAAAGACAGCATTTTAAAACAAAACTTGATCTGTTGTTTCAAAACTGGATGTTTAATGCATTATATTGCTCTGCTGAAGTCACACTGGATGCAAGAGCAGGCTTTGGTCTGTGAGGAGGACAGTAGCATTTTCTTTCTGTAAATGGAACTGAGTGCCTCCAAACTTCATAGATGACTGAAAAGTCTGTTTTCAAGACATCACTGACCCTATATGCAAATAAAATTTCTGTGATTTTGGCTTTTACTAGCAATCATGTCCATTATGCATCTGCGTGACAAGGCACTGGTATATTAGTACTAAATGCTTCCTAAAGAAACTCACTTGAAAAGTGAAGAGGCATTGAAAATCCCCCTGATCTGTATCATGGACCATCATATATTTCACTCAGCTGTCAGTAATTGCCTGCCTGTTGATGGAAGTTTCATGTAAAGAATGTATTGACAGATTTAAATGTATTTATTCTCCTAAGACCATAGATTGACATTGTGGTGGCTGTTGGCCACCTCTGTGAGCCCTGGCCTGCAACTATGGAGTTAGAAATGACCAGGCAGACTCTGGCTGGCAACATCGGTGTGGCAGTGTGAATATATTAACTTCACTAATTCATTGGGAAAAGAAGTGTCACAATTTGACACTCCAATGGTAAAACTATCAGTGTTCCCAGCTGCTGTTAGCGCTGGGTTTACTCTCAGTACTTTCACCATCTGCCACGAAGGCATTGCAGACTACTAGAGGAGTGGGAGATTGCACTGGCTTTGAGTAGCTTTCAGCAGAGCTGAGCAGATTCTTTGATTTGCCATGATCAAAGATCCCGATGGACAGAGGGTAACTTGAGATCCATTTCTGATTCAGTGATTGAAGTTTGTTGTGAATTCTTCTATTGATGTGGCATGCAACTTTCTTGAATTAAAAACTCCAGTGGCTGTGCTTCCTGGGTGCTGCAGAGGTGGCACAACAGCAGCACTGACCAAAGTGTCTGCTGTGGATGCAGGTTTGCTGCCTTTATCTGTTCTGCTGGATGTTACCCCTGCCTGTGCTCTTAAGGGCAGCAAGGCAGGCCTCACAGCAGGCACTCAGCATAACCAGCCCCTTTGTCAGCTGGAACATTTTCTCTGATTCTTTATTAGGTTTCTGTCACAATGTACAAGATGCTTTTGGTGATTAGGGTTACTTTTTTTAGCCTGTGACCTGTATTTCTACCATTGTAGGCTCTGAACAGTTTTGTCCGTTCTGGATTGCTTTGTGGCTCTCCTGGGATAGGCAATGGTCTCTTGTACCTTCATCAAGAACTCACCTCACAGACATTGCTTGGTAAATAATTCCAATGCAAGGTAAACTTGCCTTGCTGTTAAAATTCTCAGTCTTCTGAAAAGCCAGTAGATGGGGTGTGTGCAATTCCTGTGCAAAGTCACTGTACTTCTCAAGCCAAAGATCCAACTGTAGTTTCTACATTTTTGTGGCAGAGACTGTTGTTGTTGCTATCGTTGTTGTTAGCAATGGCTTCCCACATGAATCACAAATTTAAGCAACACTGAGTGGAAGCACCAAAAATTCTTGATTAATATTTTTGCATGAAGTACTCTGAACATGATCTACTGTGCACCTTCTAACACTGTTAGGTTTTGAAATCTGGGTATGAATTTTTATCATAAGCTCCCCCTCACTTTTTTTTTTTTTTTTTTTTTTTTTTTAAATTTACTATTAAAGAACTGGAAAGATACTGGAAAACTGAAAACAGACTGGGTTACCACAGACTTTTGCATAATTTGAGATTGCAGTATTAGGTATAGATGCCATGAGGACAGCTAAGAACTACATGTTTTGTGTCTCCAAGCCCAGCATGGAAGAGTAAACATCTATTTGTAGACATGATTCTGTTGATCATAGATGATTGAATTTGCTAGCAAATTAAACTATTTTCCTCTTGTTAATAATGATCATGTGAATAATCATGTTAATACAAACTGTAGAAAGAGTCACCAGTCACATTCCAGAGTGGATTTCATGCCTATAGGTCAGTTATAGTAGACTTGAAATAGGAAAGAATCTAAAACAGGAGACAAATGGCTTTGGGACAGATGAGTTGTTCTCCTTAGAGGTCATAGCAGAGCAGAGCATGAACCAACATGGAAATAAGCTGGCCTAAGGGAATTTATGTCATTCAAAATGAAACTGTCTAGAGATGGCGTCCTGTTAGGTAGATCATAGTTGCTTATACCTGACTGGCAATGGAGAAACCTTCAAATGGCTTGGTGATAGTTAACCAGGGGAACTCCACAATCCATGTCTGACAGGTATGAATGCAAGGTGGAAGTATCATGTCAAAAAATGAGTTAGAATTAGAATACTGTATCGAAGCTCTCTCATGAGAAGAAGCATGAACGCTTATGGCAAAGGTGCACAGGTGAAGTTCCCTGAGAGATATTTGAGAAGAAATGTTTTGCGTATGCATGTACACTCTGCTCCAGGCTATTAATGCAATTATGGGAAGGTAGAAATCTTCAAATAGCAGAGTACCCTCAATTAATTCTAAAGAAAAGTTTAATAGTGGAATATGAAAGAGTTCTGAAGGCACTGGTTTTGTTTGTGCCTGTGATGAAAGGGGCAAATAACACAAACCTGATACCTGTTACATTGCCTTTCAGAAGAGAACCACCAGAGCTGTGTTTTAATCTGGTGTGGTAAAGCGTGCCCATAATAATTTAAGTGTTTAACAGTTGCACAAATGATTCACTTTACTAGCAGTCTGATTTTGTATTATAATCTGTTTCCCTTCTGTCTTTAATGTGCAATTCTGCTGAGCCTGCAGTTCACATTGGCTGCCTCAGGCAGGCTGCAGGTCAGCTTTTGAATGTAGAAGAATTCATGAAATTTAAGTATTTTGTGTACAGTTAATGGCAGTTGCGCAAGTACAAAGACTTTGCTTTATCAGCAGATGTGGTCGAGGTTTACATTTATGTCCACATTCAATCCTTACATTATTGCACTTGAGAGAAAAAAAAAATCAGGAGCTCAGTGCAGTCTTTAACAGTCTGCTTTGGTAGCTGACCAGTCCACTTACTCTTGAGTGGAGCACATGGTAGGGTGGTTCTTTCTTCCATTAACTCTTTGATGCTGAGAAACAGTGATGATTCACACGATATGACAGGGAGGGGGAAATTACTATAAATGCAAGATTAGCAAAAGCTTTGCTCACCTTGTGCCAAGCCAGGAAGGGATTCGTGTACTGTGGGAATAATTAGATGACAATGTTTGCTGGACTGCTGTGGCAGACAAGGGTAAGACGGTGATCCAGCTCTGCTGGAGTCTGCATGGTAAGTGGAGGGCAGCCTTTCCACTTGGAAACTAGTATTGGGTTGGGCACTTTCTGGTTGAGTCAAAAGGGTTGCAGTTGTTTGCAATAGCTCGGCTGTTTCCCTTGTGACATGGCTGTGTTTCCTCACTTATTGCCTGAGCTGGTGCTGGAGTTTGGAGCAGAAGGCTCTTTGCCATCATCGCATTTGTCTGGTTAAGGATTTGGGTTTTTTGTTAGTTTGGGAAGAGGTGAGGAGGAACCATATCCGTGCATGGAGAAATGATGATGATCAGAGTGCAGAGGGAAGGCCACATACCCCTCCTTCCCAAGTGCAGAAATAACCAGTGCTGATGCAGGAGCTTGTTTGTAGCACCTCAGCTCGGCCCAGCCAAGCATCCATCATGCGGGGAGTAAAGAATGGGGTGGGACTTCCTTGCAAGGTGATTAGTGTGATTTCCACATGCTGTGGAGGGCAGTCATTCCCAAGCAGTGGTAGGAGCTTTTTTTCTCAGGGTTAAGTAAGTAGTGTGCTGTCCTCCTTTAAACCCGGGAGACGGCAGTCTGGGAGAAGGATATGAAAAATAGATGGGCTTAAATTGAAACCTGGCATCTGGAACAGCTTTGGCAGACCTCGAGATAATACTTCAAAGTTGTTCAGCCCCACAAGGTACAGTATAATTTTCTGCTTGGTGAAAATATTACTTGAGAACTTGAATCATTCTTAGGGCCTTCTTATGCTGGGCACTATCACAATAGGTAGAAAATAGCTGCTCCTGACTGAGGTGACTTTGAGCCTGCACATTCTGAGCTGCTTACTCGCCTATTCTCTAAGAATTTAGCAGTAAACCTTACCCTGAATTAGTTTTACCACACTGAACAACAAAGTGTAAATATACCTGAGCATTGCTGATTCTGCTTTTACTCCAGTGAAATGATCTTCCATATTTTAAAATCATTAAAGCTGAAGCAACATAAATATTCTGTATTTCATGACAGCATGAAAGGAGCATGGCCTCCTACTTACCCTGCCATTCAAATGTGTGCAGGAGCACTTGGAAAGCGCAAGCTCCCTCAACTCCCTGCAGTTTGGCAGGTATCTGTTTCCTTACAGGACTGGCTTTGGACACTGAAGAGAAATTTATCTTATCTGTGATTTTACCATTCTAGCATTGATGGGGTGATTCCCAGAGTTCAGTGATCAGAGGCAGAGAGCATCCTTCCATAGGCAGTTAGTGCCTGTAGTTCTCACCATCGTTCCTGAACCTGCTTCCACTTTTGGTGGTTTACAAGAGAGAAAGCAAGTCAGCTTTGCTCAGTTGTTTTAGCCACGTGTGTTTGGAGATCATTCTGAAATACAATTAATACATGCCTGCACAGACGTAGGGTTGTAAGGTTACTAATGATGTTTTTTAATGATGTTTTTGATGCTGTTTGCTGCTTGAATGTTGGTGATTTTTTAATCTAAGGTAAAAAGAGCATAATTATTTTTAACATATAGCAACCCCCCATTTTCTCTTAAATATCTTGATATTAAGTAATTTAAACTAAATTTCTGCACAGATACTTTCCAAGAGATTGGCTGTCAAGTACAATAAAAAAGTCTACCCTTTTTCAGGGACCCAATGAGACTTTGCAAATTTAGATTTATTCTCAACATTAAATGTGGTTGAAGATGTCATTTCTTAAACAGCACTTTTAGAAGTAGTTGGCTTAAAAGTATAGCAATTCAAAGCACAGAGGGAATGATTTTGAAGTGTAAAGTCTTGAAACACAACGCAGAGGTTGACAGTTTCACTTCAATTAGAAGCAAGGCAGGCACAACTCCCACTTCTGAAAACTTTCCTATTGCACTGCTTCCTCTCTTGGCCTAGAAAACCTCAAAAAATACCCTTTGAGTGGCTTTGTTTATTGACTTAACATAGTTATACTCAATAGCATTAGGAGACAGAGCAGAAAGGGCTGCCAAATGTGTCTGTAAAGAATAATCTTTACAGAAAACTTCACAGAGGTATTTTTTTCCACATGCTTTCAATGTCCTGAGAATGCTGCTTTTTGGAGGAAAGCAAGTTTTAGGGTGATTTGGTCTTTTCTTCTTTTTTTTTAACCAAGGCTTGTTTTGTTAGGAAACCACTCCCTTCTGCTGCTGCATTTAGACTCACTGCTAATTGCCTTTTGGTCGAAGACATTTTCCATGAATTGCCACATTCCCCCACACTGTTACAACTTCACACTGATTACACTATGTTAGCGGCACTTCTGCCTGCTGCCTTTGGGAGGAGTGGCTGAGAAAAGGATATGCTGTACCTGGGAAATTGTGAGATTTACAGGAACAGAGGTTTGTAGCTGCTAAGACACAGCAGAGGCTGCTCCTCCCAGACTAAGACAGGTGGTATAAGGAGGGCATCCTCTTACTCTGGTGGTTTATGCAGTGCTCTGCTGTGTGCCACTGCTGAGGATTTTGCATAAGAAGTCCTGGCAAGGTGGTGTGTGGTGTGTTAGGTTTATGTTTTTCATCCTAGTCACACAATGTAGTGGGAAGCCAACCCCAAACTCTGGTGCCAGAGAGGGTGTGGGAGGGGTAGATCTTCCAAGAACACTATTGGCTCACTGAGCTCCTTGAGATTGAGCCCACAGAGTCCAACCTCCTGGAGCAGCTGTGTAAAAGATCACTGCTGGCTGAAGCTCGAGTACTGAACAGGGGCACTGGATGTAGCAGAGTTGTTTAGCACAGCTAATCCACTTAAACTGTGGAGCTCATCTGCTGATCTGCAGGGGTGGCAGTGCTCTTAGGTGTGATAGCTAAAGAGGCTTTGGCTTGAGCTACAGTTTCAGGGCAATCAAAACCTGCAGCTCGGGCTGAGGATCTGGTTACATCAAGTTGGCCCTGACCCAACCAAACGTGGTTAAAAGTGAGAGGTTGTGAGAGATAAACCCCTCTAGTTAAGCCTTGTCCTAGCTCAGGAGCTGATCAGTGTGTTCAAGTGCTATTCCAGCCTTAACTACTTTGATCAAAGGTAGGGCTTACTTGGTCTGTGAATAGGGATGAGCTTTGCCAGTAAAAGCCCTCTTTTGAACTAGGATAATTGTACCCACAGGGCTAGTGTTAATGTTTCTGCTTTAATTGTGTCACTGCACGTAAGTGTACAGATCTTTTACAGGTAAAACCCCTTTAATTTCTAATGCAGTAAGCGTGGTTGGGTCTCACCTACACTGTGGGTGCTGGTTGTGGTGCAGAAAGAACAGCTGGTGTTGTAACAGGATCTCTGTCTGCATTAATCTGTTGTCCAGCCTGTGGCATATGAGGGTTTTCACCTCAAAGAGATGGTTAAACAGTCCAGGTCCATCCAGTATGCCAATGCTGGCTGAGGGCAAGCCTGGTGTGGAGTTTTCTGCCCTGTGACAGTGAGCAGGGGTGGCTGCAGCCCACAGGAGCAGGCGCAGTGGGCACTGCTCCTGCCCTGCCATTGTTTGCATGGGGTGAAGCCTTTGTTTAGTCTTACCCTTTTTTGGTGTTGAGGGGAAAAGAGAGGGAGTAAGAAAAGCAGTGTGTGGCACACTGCTGAGTCCTCTGCTGTCCTCCTTGCAGTACTAGAAGATATCCAGAGAAGCTGAAACTTGGTGGTCTTTCGTGAAAAAGGCTTCTGATGTTCCTTTTACCAAATTAATAGTAAATTATTATAGACCAAGTATAGATCAAATAATTTTCTGCAGGTATTCCTCACTTACCCCTGCTAGAAACAGCAGTGCTGCAGTCCTGTTGATTCTGGTCCCACCACAGGAAATGCAGCTAGCAACCACTCTCACAGCACCCATGTACCCTCTTACACCACCCATGTAGCACTCATACCACTGGGTACAGAAACCTGCTCCCTGCTTTCCCTCAGCAGCAGAAAGAGGCAGAAATGAAGGCAGAACTCACTCTGAATTTCAGAAAAGACTGAAACCGGTCTGTTGGCATGGAAGGAGAACCAGGAAACAGGAACACCTGTGTTGCATAGCTTTGGGCAGGTCAATTATCCCATCTCCAGTGAAATTCTCGTTTGCATAAGGTATGAATAACAATACTCAATTTACCTTGCAGGGATGTTACAGAGTGTGCAGTTAATTTTTTTCCCCACAGTGTTTGTGGTATGTAATACCTAAATGAGTGCAAAGCATTATTATTATTTAATTTTATTGAGGGTTAAATATTGGTGTTGTGCCCAGCTGAGCACTTGCTGCCAGTGAGTGAGGCAAGTGACCAGCAGCAAGCAATGGACAAAAAAGGAAAACGGCACCAACTTATTCCAGTCATACCTATTTTTTTTCCTCTCTTACCACTGTACATTTCCCAATAAGCAGATGGAGATGATCAAAATATCAAATTGGAACTCTGCGGTTTAATAGACTTACATTTTACTGTTTAAAAGTCAAATAAAGGTTAATGACATGAAAATTTGTCTTGTAGGAGAGTGAGTGGAAGTGCCTCCAAACACGCCCTGAATGGTCCTTAAATAATTTCCTTCAGAAACGGACCATACCTGATTAGTTAAGTGGCAGATTTTTCACTGGGTTGGTAGCATGCCGGGGCTGCTGGTTCCTCCATGTTTCATGCTACTGCTGTTGAGGGGTTTGTGCTGGATTAAAAACATGGATGAAAATCACTTGGAGAAGGTTGGTACCTCATGGCACCAGCATGAGCCAGGGGATGAGCAGGGGCTGTGTGCAGGACTGTGTGTTGGGGGCTGCTCCTGAGTTTGAAACGAGTCAGTGCCAGACGACAGCGTGTGTCTGTGTTAGAGCTGTGTAAGAGAGGAACAGACAGCGTGTGTGATTTCTCTGCTTTGCTCTAATCTCGTGGGAAATGGGGGCTTCCTGTAGTGGTGGGGTTACTCTCAAGTGCCAGCAGGCTTCATGTTGCACCTCGGGGTCCAGGGCATTTTGTTACTGCCTGATCACATTCGTTCATTTTTATTAAGTGTGAAACGCAGACGCTTGTTCTAATTAACATTGGTAGACATAGCACGATTGAGTAACAGTCTTCTGGTGATCGGGGCTAACTTCTGCCCTCAGAAAATAACACTCCAAGTATGGTGGAGACAGGTATTCCCAGCAGAGAGGAAGGATTTGACCCTCACTTTCAGTGTTTGTTAGTTCAACGTCTTTGCTCTGTGAGTGTCCTGAGAGACAGGTCCAGAGGTCAGCAAAGCAGAAAAAGATCTTTACAGTGTCTTCTTTTAAGCTTTGGGTCAAAGTCTGTATCGTACCCTTATTCTTGTTGCATTTGAAAACATTGCTTGGCCATGGATTTTTTCAGGTTTTTTTTCCCTTTCTTCCTGAGCTCCAAAAGCTGCCATGGTCATTTACCCAAATACAGTGATAGCATTAGCTCCACAGTTAACTTCTCATTTAGTGGTGTTTCTGAAAATAACAATTCCTGCAAGAAAACAAATGGTAGACATGCAGCATATGCTGCACATGATCTTAATTTATTGCCTTTTTTAAAAAAAATATTGCAGTATGAAATTTAGGGGGCAAATCTCAAATCCTGTGGAATTCATGGCACAATGCCAGTTTACTTGAAAGAACCTTATATTTGTCCCTCAATCTTACAAGTCCTTAACTACAATTTGCTTTCTCATATGCCACTCGCCTTTAAGATGATACTCCTTTTTTGGCATTATTAATTATCATTATTGTTGTTGCTGTTATTATTCCAGGAAATCTGTATGGGAGGAATGCTGAAATCTGGTTTAAAAATAGCATTTTCATGTCCTCCTACTCACTGTACTTTGTGCATAGAATGCCTTTTATAAATGCAGACTTGCTGCTTGGCTAGATAAAAGAAACTGTCACTTGATTTCCATAACTAAGTCATTCCCAGGAGAATTTCATTGTTTTAGCAATAAAATTTTTCTAAAAGGCCTTCTATTTTGCTTGAGAAAGATAACAGAAATGAACTTCTGAGTGGTTATTCCACAAAACAATTAGAAGAAAGCAAGACTGTCTTGATTTGATGTAAAAAGATTTGTATGTGTATGAGTTCCCTTCATGTAAAATGAGAATGAATTCCCAGCTGAAAATCAAATTAGAAACACCCCACCAAAAACCTCACCCAAAACACTTTTTCCGCTCCTTGCTCACAGACACGACACATATCTTTATCAGAACTCTCCTGCATAAATTTGGTCATATCCTGGAGTTCAGCCCTATTTCAAAAGGCACTTGCATAACTTCTAAATCAGATACTTTCCTGAATTAGAGGCAGTCAAGGATAATCATTGTCAGTTATTCCAGAGCATTAATTTTGTGACCAGGTATGTTCATATTTGTGGGGAGGAGTGATCTCTGCATGCTGTCTTAAGGCTGAACACTCCCTGAAGCAGGGATGGTGCTTTAGCTGTGGGTGCACACACTGTGGATGGAGCACAGTGCAGGCACAGTCCCTCCTTGCTCACGTGCACCATGCTGCCCTGGCCTCTCACCATTTCCCCAGCATTTCTCACCCCCTTTTCTCAGCTGCTCTATCTCTCATGCCAGCATGATGCTCCTTCTCTCTGAATGCTGAACATGCTAATGCTTGTCAGAATTACAGCATCAGAATAGATGTAGAAAGCATATCCAGTAAGTGAAAGGTCCTACTGCTTGTATTTAGTTTTTTTTGAGGAGTTTTGAGGAGGTTTTTTTTTTTGAGGGATGAGGGCTGTCTCTAATTTGGACCTATTTTGAGCCATGCTTGCATTTTCCTAAGTGTGAATCAATGCAATTACCACTTCAGGTACTGCAGACAACCTACTAGTGTAGGTAGATACACGCAATAAGAAGCGAAAGGGAGTAGGAAAAAACCCATATTCTTTGTAGTCAGGAAAGCCTTTATGGACTTGGCATCGTACTTAAAATTGCGTTGTATTAAAGAAATGCAACAATTTCAGAAATTATTATTTATAGGAAGGTTTGTGAATTCAGGATGTGATATTCTGACTCACCCGACAGCAAACATGTTTGTGCTCCGGCTGGTATGACTCACGCTGACATTTGTCTTAAGCGTGGCAATTGTTTTAGCCCTCTGCTTGGTGCAGGATGAATGAAACGGCTGAGCTCCACTGTTGCAGATTTACTATGTGCAGCCACCCTGGTAAATCGCAGGCTCAGCTGTGGAGTATTTCCTGTCACACACACACGTGCACAAACATACACGTGCACACACACACACACACACACACCCCGCCCCCCAGTAATGCTTTACTGTTAAATACTAGATTCATAGAAAGGAAATGCATAATTACAGCGCTGCCTTTTGCACCACATAAAGCAGCCCACATCAAAAGATGTTTGTCATTAATGTTTCAACAGGTAATCTCTGGAATTACTGCCAAGCCGTGTTCCTGTTACTTAGTGCTCGGTGTCGAAATCGTTGAAATCTTTGTTGTAAACCAGCATAGTCATCTTAATCCTGCAAAAAAGTTAGTCAATAGTGCCTTTGTTTTCTAGCTCTGTATCACGTTGCATCAGCAGTGCAGAATACGTGGCGGCCCTGGAAGCAGGGAGAAGGTTAAGGGTGCGTTCTGGGCTGGCTTCCTAAGGAAACGAAGCTCACGTGGTGGCATTGTTTGTGCCTGCGCCCCTGTGTGTCCCCCCAGCCTGGCAGCTGCTATAAGTCAGGTCCTCCTCGACCCTGCGTGCTGTACGGGTAGAGGAGATGGGGAAGCTGCTCCCTGAAAACTTTGTGTAAGTAGCAGATGAATAGCTCTGGGCACCTGTGGCTGAACCCAGTGAGGCAAACTCAAATCTTACTGGCACCAGGAAGTTGGTACTGTAGGCATCTCCTGGAATTACTGCTGCCACCAGAGGTCAAGCCTCTTTTCTGGTTTTGTGGGTTGTAGGATTAACAGTCTTCTTCAGGAGGTGTTGTCTCTGGCTGTTTAAAATACTGCAATTAAACAGAATCTCAGCCACTGCTTTTGGTGCTGCTACTGTTTGCAACTTAATCATTTGGATTCTCCCTTCAACACCATCTTTGCAGGAGAGCTGTTGCCATTGTATGAGAAGTGTCTGTACATGTTACTAAGGCCCTTGAGCTTGCTCTCATCTGTAGCAAGTTAATAGGGTGCTGCAGTTCTTCAAATATACAGGAGGCTCACCGTCTCCACTCAGGGCTGAGCTGCATTTTTTCCATAATAGCTTCCATAAAAGAAAAAGAGAAATATTTATGTCATGTAACAGAAGCATCCAGAGTGGTTATTTTTATTGCTTATATCTGTTCAACATTACTGGCTCTCAGCCTGAATTATTATGGACCATTTGCATTCTTTTCTCAATCTCTTCTGCTCAGAAGACCTGTAGAAATGACTGTGTTACAAACACGCAGGCAGTAGAGTTGTTTTTACTTAAAACCTCTGTATGAGAATGAAGAAAGTTGGCATCCTAAGAGAAATGTAGATCTGTGTTGAAATTTCCCCCCCTGTCCACCAGTATTCCTGCTTTGATAGCCATGCAAAAGTGGCAAATAGGGGGTGCTGATGTAAATAAGGTGATGGATTTTTGTTAAGAAGTACATCACTGTTATCTGATAGGAGGTATTTGTGAGGTATTTTTATGGGTATGCACTGTTGCTGCTTAGACAAAATGACCTGAACAAGCTCCTCTTAATTTTCACCTGGCGTTGCGTGTTGCACCCAGACCCCACCTCTTGACTTGCTATTTTAATACCTTGTACTGCACTCTCTTTCTGGGGGAAAATCACATGGAATTTAGAAACTAAGCCCGCTAAGAGAAGCACAAGGATAAGCATGGTCTAACCTCAAGTCTTTGTGGAAGAACTGGGTATTAGTAAAGTACAAATAAGGAGTATGGTTGTGGCTGCTGTTATTTGTGTAAGTGTGATGTCTCTGAGGTCCTAGTTACATTTGTGTTTGTATTGTTATTAGGCATCATGTAAGTGGAGAGTGTGAGTTTGAGCTGTTGTGCATTTTTTCCTAACTACTACTGTGGTGATGAACCTTCATCTGTTTTCCAGTCATTCGTTCAAAGGTGTTGAGGTCAGGGAATGAGTAACGAGCAGTGGAGACGGCTCTGGGAGCAAAGTTGCTTCCATGGTTTCCAGATGAAAAAGTTTGGAAGGGCAGATGAGTCCAGTGAGTATGGCTGGAAACTCTCAGTCTGTTTGCATAGGCTGATGCTAAAATGAGAGGTGGTTTACCTGAGCCTTAAGTCGTGGAAAATACCTGCTGTGGGTGAAGCAATGATGAATAATGGTCTTTAGATTAAGTCTCGGGACACAGATTTCTAGATGACTCACAGCTAAGGTTTGTTGTGCAGAATCGGTGGCCATCTTCAGTAGTGGCTCCTGCACTAGAGGGTGTGAGCTGCAGCCTTGCCCTTTCAGCCCCACGTGCTGCTCCTGTCTCTGTACTGTTCACAGATAGATGTTCCTGTCCTGCATTTACCTCTGAGTAAGCACTCACGTTGGAAATGCTTTTCATACAGGAAAGATGTGCTGGGCTGGGATGTCCCATGTTCATAGAGATGGGGAAGGCAACATAGATGTTCTTCCCTTCACTACAAACTGTGAGGCAGGATGGATTGCTTCCTTGTCTGAACCCCATGATCTGCATGCTGTTTTTCTGGTTTAGGACCTGCAGGATATGCAAAGTGCTAACAACTTGATTTACTGTTCCCATGCACCCAGATACAGTTATTCACCCTGCACAAAGTGGGTGTAACACCTTGTGAAGTTGGGCATTTTGCTGTGGACCACATGCAAAGCCGTGGGAAATGTTTGTTTACATGACAAAGCCGCGGAGGATCAAGCTTCAGATGAGGAATGGATGCTAAACAAAAATCAGGGTGATGCCTGCCTGTTTTATGCAAACAAAAGCCTCTTTTGTCCTAAGGTGATATTGCTTCACCATAACATTAAAGTAGGCTTAATTGGGATTTAAGTAATTTTTACACTAGCAGAACATTAGCAGCAGCTTTCGTACACTAGACAAAATGTCAAAAGGTTTTTAGATGGACAAAGTTT
This sequence comes from Zosterops lateralis, assembly GCF_965231275.1. Classification (NCBI taxonomy): domain Eukaryota; kingdom Metazoa; phylum Chordata; class Aves; order Passeriformes; family Zosteropidae; genus Zosterops; species Zosterops lateralis. Next base: position 63,785,419 of record NC_139762.1, on the reverse strand, counting down.
GGCATGGCTGGTGTAGAGAAGCTTTTATTAACTTGAAATCTAAAATATTTGGTTGGTTCGTGGCTTTTTGTTGTGTATGTTTTTTTATTTATTTACTTTATTTTCTTTTCTTTTAATTTATTTCTTTTTATTTCCATTAGAATCTTTTGTCATTGTGTCAAGTCAGCTAAACCTGTTGAAAATAATTTAGAACTTTTTTCCTGGCATGATAGATGATACACACATTAGGTAATTGAAATCATGTACACTCCAGGAAGATAAAACCTCGCCTTTCCCATTTGTGGTGAGGCAGGATTGAGCTTGTCTAAAACTATTGCATGTAGAGGGAGAACAAAGCAGGAAATGAATTAGGGTTTTATTTGAGTTGAAGGATTAGTTGAGGGATAATAGCGAACAACGAAACAACTTGGGCACAAGGCTGCCGTCTCTTAAACAGTTTTATTAGCTTATGCTGATTTGTGAATTAGAGAAACCAAATTATGTCATGCAAGAGAGCAAGGGATGACAATTAAAAACCTGCAGGAAAGGACTAGTAAAACGGTAATCTCTCACTGCTTGATCTTCAAAGCAAGATGGGAGAGCATGACCTTTTCTTGGAATAAATACAGGATATTGCACGTAGCCAACTTCTGGTTTTCAGGTTTTGCCAATTTGCAGTTGCTCACTTGTACTACAGTCCTTATTTGTTGATTGCCCTGGGGTCCAATTTTAGTCTGAAAATACTCCTGAGAAGTACTTCCATGTTCTTTGATTTGAGATCTGTTCATGTCTCAATTACACATCTAATCTGTCAGCACAGTGTCCTTTTTAGCTCTCAAAGACAGGGCTGTGCTGTGATATTTGAGTAACCATAATGCTGTGGGACCATGGAGAACAGCTTCCTTGGCAACGCTTACCATTTATAGCGGAGATGTGATCGGTAACCGTGTATGTGAAAATGATTTGTTGATCATGTTGGAACTTCAGGCACAAAGTCTGGTTATGACCTAATTGTACTGTGAACCAACTTTCTCTGCTGGTCCCTCTGAGTTATGAACGTTTTACATGTTCTCTGAAGAACGTTGTCCTCAGAGCCCATCAGATCTGCATAGCAAAATGATTGTCCCCATTAGGGATTGAGTGCTCTGCTCTTCAGGTGAGCGTTGTGCTTCATGAAGCAGCATCTCTACATGCATCCTGAATTTTGTGCTGTGCTATCTTTAAATCTTAAACATAAAAGTGCCTGGGAACATTTGCAGGCAGACATGCCTTGGCTCTCACAGAGTGAAGTGCCTATGGGTAAGGTCAAGTGAACAAGTCGTAGCAAATTAAACTAGATTGTGAATTAGTAGTGCATCATCTGCTCTGTAATAACTGGCTGTGTGCATGGTACAAAGGCACTCTGTAGTAAATGCGAGGTCTCTTACCCCTTTTTTGCCTGAGGGATAAGCCACCTTTCTTCATGTCATCTTTCCTGTGAAATGTGATTGCCTGGAGAGAGTATCTGCCCCAGAGTACCACCACTGCACTGTATTGCACAGGTGCTGCTTGTGGCCTGTTCCTGTGTCCCTGTGCTGGCGTCTGCAAGACACATTGCAGGCTGACTGCAAATCACTGCATAGCTAGCAAGCAGCCTCACTCCTGATTCAGTGATCAAAGCCCTGGTTTAGGCAATCAGAGCCTTTCTCACTTGAACAGAATCAAAATCCTAATCCCACTTGTTGAACTTAGTGGAAGGACTTAGTCACTGAGTGTGGTGGGTGTCAGCCCAGGGTTACACACAGCTGACTCTCCAGGGAGGCTCACAGGAGTCTATCCAAGGAGTATCCAAGCAGTTTGCAAGCAGTAAACTTCCCTGTTCTTACTAAAAATAATTGGAAGCCATCTATTTTTGTTGGAAATGTTAAATATTTTCTCATAGTCATTTGGACTCCATTTGAAGGTTCCCCTGAATGCTGAATGACAAGAGATAAGGATTAAAAATTGCAACTTTTAGGGTTGCCAAATTATCGGGGAAAAAAAAACCATAAATAATTTGGAAATGCTGAAATCTTTCATTTTAACATTTAGAAGCAAATTGTTTTGATTATTTTGAGCTGAGATTAAGTTTTTTTAATTGTGAGGTTCTCATAATTTAAAGAAAAAATAAATGGCTTGAAAATAAATTGGTTTGGTTTTAAGCAAGGTTTCAAGGGCTTTTTTTTAAATAGGTCTGTGTTATTTTTCTCTCTTTGGTCTGCTTTCTAAAGTTAAAACTCTTGTGGTGTGTTTCTCTGTTGCATAAGCAGCAGAGTCCCACTTCAGTAGAGGAGAGAAGCTGTTGGCCAAAGTCTTGGAAGTGTAGCCAGGGTCTGGGTACCTGAAGGCTCTTGAGGTAGTGGTGCCTCTCACATGGGAGAAGTAGTTCCCAAGAAATGACTGTGTTTTAGAATGGGAAGATTTTTGTAACAGGTATCTTGAATTGCTACAGTCCATCAGGGAGAGGACAAAGACACATGTCCCTTGAGACTAGTGGTCACTGTCATCATCATTGCCAGGTGCCTGCCTGAGTCGCAGCCAGCTGGATGCAGCTTTACAGACACTGCTCCATGAGGGCTTAGCCTTAGCCAGTAAGTCCAGGAGTAGTCTTATGTCATAACTGGATCAGCTGAGCAGATACTGCTTTGGGCTTTGGAAGGTTTTGTTGTTATTGCTTTGTATGTTCAACTAAAACAGTCATAAGTGTAAACTTCTTTTGAAGAGCAACTTTTTTTTTTTAATCATTGCATTGTCTTCCTTCTGCTCTTCTACCCATGAACTGCACTTGTCCATCTGTCTGACTTGTTTCCTGCCTTCAAGTAATGTGAGATTCATCTGCATTCATATGTAGCCATCTAATCTGAGCTCAGTGTCTAGACTCAATTTATGGAGAGAACCAGACCTTTCTAGAGAGTGAATCATTCTGTCCTAAACCAGATGCGTGATAGGTCAAATGAATAATTTTCTAGATTGCCTCGTTTCCTCCAAGTGAAGAGAGTTTACACTGTCTAAGGTGTGGAGTTTTGTCCTGCATTTGTTTTGTGTTTGAGGACATAGATTCCACCATAAGGCTGGTAGGATGGGATCCATGTGCACAAACAAATCCTGAAGTGACATGTGAAATGTTTGAGAAGGCTTACATTAAGGAGGTAGGAAATGTTGGTGGCACAAAGTGAAACTAAGAATTTAGGGAGCACAAGGAGACCATGGGTACCTGGCTCAAGGAAAAAATGTTTGATCTGGGTCTGTGGAAATACACACTCTATTTCAAGTATTCTATGTGGAGTTCACATAAAAATGAAACCCAGCAGTTTCCTCAGACCCCAATAAAAAGGCTGAGGATAGTCTGATACCTTGTGTAGTAGGTAAAAAAAAAAAAAATCAGAGTTGGTCCACAGTGAAAGTTTGTAAAGAAATCAATGAAAGAACCACACAGTATTAAAAATCTCAAATATGAAAAATACTTCCTACTGAGGAACAGCAAGAATATGTGTGTGTGTGTGTGTGTGTATTTTTGGATTCAGTACTCCTCTGTTACAATACTGCAGATAACCATGGAAATAGATAGGTGTTTGCATTCCCTTAGAGGAGATCATTGGGAACAAAAATCTTCCTGTGTGGAACTCTCTGCACATTGTAGACTTTGTTTGCAGACACTTTCCTAAACAGCAACTCCAAGTAGTTTTTTCTTTCTTTTGTTACAGCAACAGAAGTATCCAAGAATTATTTTAATTATGTATCTGCTTCAGCAATTCTGAGCTGGGTTTTAATTTTTTGTAATAATATGTACAAGGAAAATGACTCTTCCTATCCTAGATCAGTGATTGCCATACAGCTCACTCTGTAGTGGAATCTCCATCTTGGTAGCTCATTAAAAATGCATTTGCTTCAATGAGATGTAGGAATCAATTGTTCATTTGTTAAACAGCTCTACGGCTTTTCCTTTTTTTGTTCCTTGCCTTCCTTTCTTACTTGGTTTTGCTTTTGTTTTACAGCTCTACCTTACTTCATATGAAAGAGGAAAGCCAGTGAGGACCTGTGAACAATCCAGCAGCTTCTGAAAAATCTTCATGCTTAAGGATAATCCAGAATTCCCTGAAGGAGAACATAGTGAATGTTGTGAGTTCCTAGCAGTGATAACAAATATTTCCAATTGTGTCTTTGGGAGGTAGCATCTGCCCTGTACTGTTTGGTCTCTTTCCTGTGATGCACTGAACACCAAAGAGTTGAATTTCTCTCCCCCCTCCCCCCCCCCCCTTTTTTTTTTTTTTCTTTTAATGGGTTTAAGGGAAGACTAGTGTTATCTAAGGAAAGATGATGGGCTTCTTTTCCTTGGACTGCTAAAGTTATTTGTCATACTGCTGTTGCTTTTCAGTTAAATATGTGAGCCTGCATTGAAGGCCATGTGACTGTGTAGCCTAACAAGAATGAAAAATACTATGGCTAACAGTTCATGAATCTACAGGTCAGATTCAGGAATTTTATGTGTTCTTGTACAGTGGTTGAAATTATTTGACCACTTTTGAATTAGAGGAATGCCAATGTAGTTATTTCTGCCTGGTATTCCAAACTCCTGTTGGTCAGTTTATTTTATTAGTTTGAGTATTTCCAATACAAATGCTCCTCTCAGAGGTTTATGTTCATTGGAATTGGAGTAGCACACTTTTCTGAGGGAAACACAGTCAGTCAACTGAGACCTTGATTCAGTTGTGGCATTAATAAAAGAAAATGTTCCCATGAGGGATGGCTAAAGAGAAGGTATGAATATTTTTGTGTTCATTGTTTTTCCTATGAAGCCCACTGCTTTCCTGGGTTGAAATGGGCAAACATGCAGATCAAATGTAAACATTCTCACAAAAAGAGGAAAACAACAGTTCTCTGCCTGCCAGTTCTTTCTTTTTTTCTTAAGAAAGAACCATGGGGATTTCCAAGTTAGGCAAGTTAGTATTTAATTGTTATGCCCAAAGTATGCAGTGGTCCTCCAAGATGTTAGTAGTGATAAAGCAAGTTGCAGATTCTTCCAGTTTGAGCAAACTATTTTGTGCACTTTCCATTAATGTAGTAAATATGTTTCCTGGCATGCCTTCTAGCTCCCTCCTTTGCTCTGCTTTTTCCTTTGAGTTCAGGCTTTGGGAAGCAGATTGAGACAGAGTCTAAGTGATGCTGCTTTCCCAAGTGCCAGTTGCAAAAAAATATTAGAGAAGTCATTGAAATTTTTTCATCATCTCTTGCCTTTCCCACCTGCTTTGATCTACAGTGAAATAGTTAATAAATCCAACCTTTGGAATTGCTACTTACTAGTTACCACTAAGCTACCAAGTTAGTAGCTCATTAAGATGAATAAGGGGCCTCTGAGATGTGGAGCTTCTCACTGTGTATCCAAGCAGACGTGGCCATATCAGCTTATTCCCACATTTTGAAAGGTTTCTTTAAAACCACAAGAGCTTACTTTGCATGCAGGAATCCTAGAACAAGAGAGGACAGCCTTAAATAATAGTAGTAATAATAGTAATAATAATAAATAAGCCATCCTAGCATGCAGAGCTATTGGGATAACAGGAGATGTTTGTTCAAGATGTTGCAATCACCTCCACTGATTGCAACAGCAGCACCACCTCAGGTGAAGAAGAGCAATCCCTGGGTCCTGTAAGGTGTGTGGTGTGCCAGATCAACCAGATAAACTGAAAGAGGCAATCCTCAGCCATTACAGGGGATGGGATACCTGTTGAAGATGCCTTCAGTGTTACCATTACATTCTGCCCTGTCCTAAATGGTTTAAAATCAGCCCACTTAAAGCACAGTGTGATGTTCTGCTATTGTGGTTCCAAAACCCTGATTACAAGTCAGGAGGCCTGGATTTGTGCAGAAATAGCAGCACTCTTCTCACCAGGTAGGGATAGGCAAAAGTGTTCTTGATAATTGCTCTTACCTTGGCATCCAGCCCTGGTTCCTTTTGAGGAATCATTTGTAGGTGATGGAGAGCTTTTTAGCAGTTCCTTGAGAGTGTATTTCCTCACTTGGCTTCTGCTTGGATGACACTGCTGCAAGAAGGAGGCAGTCAGCTAGGCTCCTCCTCTCCTCTTTCCTTCACCCTCTTAGGGAGACAGAGGTGAGGAGGCACAGTGTTTCTCCTGAAAGGAAATACTGGCATACAGTGATTTTACTTAAAAATATTGCTCTCTCTTCCCTGTTTGCAGGGTGTTGTCATGTTAAGATGTGAGGAAAATGATCAAACCTTTCCCATGGCAAGTGATAGCTGTTCTCTTCCCTTCCTCTGCCTCCTTCTGCCACCCAGGCAAATTTCAGAGGAAGGGGGTGTGAGGAGGGAGCGGTGCAGTAAATTGGGACCAGTGTCTTGTATCCACCTGGAAACTGCCTGTTTACTAAACAGTACAAATTCCTCGCTTCCTTTTTCCTGCTCTCTTCATTTGGATGAAACACATTTCTGGAAAGCAGTGCTTGTACAAATGAAGTCCATATTCCACTTCTGGGGAGACAAAAAGGGATGTCAGGAGCATTCATTAAGGAGGAACGTTTACTTTAGTAAGAGTAAAAATGAAGCAAGACAAGGCTCCTTTGCTCTTGCTGGAGAGTACCTTGTGTATTCCAGCATATGGTTTTGTAATTTTCTGGTAGGATGTAGGTATCCTGAGGGGTTTTTTTCCATTCTGAAAACATATGCCACAGCTTTTTTGGAGTGCTAGCCACACAAGCACAAACACATTCTAACAGGAGCAATGAATAAACTCTTCATGTTCCTCACTCGCAGGCATTTCTTCACATTATTTTTTTTTTCTGTGCTTATGCGAAAACCTCTGGCACGGTTTGTGGGAAATGGAAAATAAATCTCTAAATCCAGTATGTGTCAATAACAGAAACGTGTTTAGTTGATCTCATATCTATAACTGTTATTTTGGGCAAACTGCAGATGGTAGGATAGTAAACATCCCCACTCTAGCCCAGACAGGCTTTCTATGCCCTGCCTTCAGTGGGAACCTGCTGCTGTTAGGACTGACTCTGAAGAGGGTCTCAGGGGACTGTGGTTGCATATGGCTTAGCCCCAGTCCCATCCCATTTTTGAGCTGCTGCCTTCTTTTTCTGTTCCTTGGGCCTCCTTGCTTCCTTTACCCATGGTCCTATCTCCTCTGTACTCCCCCCGGCTGCCGGCTGTTTTTCCTGGCACGTGGAGCTGCGACGGGTCTGGGAGCGACAGCTCCTGGAGCTGATGTCAGTGCTGCTTCCTGAGCTGCCTGGCCAGGCTGGCTGCAGCCCAGGCACACCCTCTCCCCAGAGCATCACCTTCTCTGCCAGCCCATCCTGCTGCTGCAGCAGCCCCTTGGGGAGGAGGCTTGTGCAAGGGATGGAAATGGAAGGTTAGCAAGCCTTTCACGGCGGTTTTCTGTGAGCAGCCATCTCCCATGCCTGGAGCCTCAATGCTGGGCTTGTGGTGTGGTTGGAGGTGATGCCTCATTTCTGCTCTGAGCTGTACACACCTTGGAAGAGGGACAGGAAGCTTTGACACATGCAGACTTAATGATTCTGGATGTCTCTGCTTTTGTGTCACCTCAGTATTATCCGTATGCTAAATTACTCCATGGTTTTCTATGGAAATTACCAGGCTGCTGAGAAAAGAGCAGAGCTGCGTGTGTCCGTTCTTCCAAACAACAGCCCAGTACATGCCACTTGGTATTTATAGTGAGAGGGAAAAAGGGAAGAATCATTTTAATTTGAGAAATGTCTCTCAGAAACAGCAGTAATTTATTCCTAGGCATTATTCTTCATTAAGAGCTACAGACAGCTGCAGCTTCCCTTTAAATAGAAATTGCTCTCTGTAGGCATGCTATACATAGGGCTTCAGGTTTCTGCCATTTCTCTGCCAAAAAATCAGAAGTATTTCTCACCAAATAAATGTTTATTCAGAAAGTCATATTTCCTGGCTTTTATTTCACGTCACAGGCTTCCGCCAGCCAGGCAAGAACAGCTCAAGGCTGTCGTTTGGGAGAGGAAGCTAAAACAGTTTAAGTCTCTTGTGGGGCTTCAAAAAAAGGTCTCTGACCATAACTCTGGGCCTTCAGTTTGGCAGTTTACTTTAGCTGTTGAACATTGGATTAAAATGGATGTTGCAGAAATCCTGCAGGGCAAGTGTGCCTGTGCAGGTGCAAAGTGGGTGGTGGTGGGCGTTTTTGTACATCAGGTCAGCTCATCTCCTCTCCCAGCCTTGAAGCCACAGCCATTCTCAGACTGCATGGGTGGCAAACTGGCTTTGGCAGCTGGCAGCAGCTGAGCTGTTTTGTTGCTGAGGGATCCCCTGTATGATCAGTGTATGGACACCTAGAGACAGCAGGTGAGGGCTGGGCTGTGCCTGCTTGCACCTGCCACCCAGCAGAGAGGTGGCCAGGGTGGCTTCAAGTCCTGCAGAAGGATGTGCAGTGATGAAGCTGTAAGCCACCAGTGCTCCAGAGGACCATATACCTTTTTGATCCACACCTGCGCAGCTTCCTTGGATTTACCTTTGTCTTCTCCACATTTCTGCTGGCTGGCTCCTCAACTAACAATTTCCTAAGCTGCCTTTTCCCCGTTGTCTTTTCCAGCCTGAACTGCTGAGCTTCCTCTTTTATCTCCAGGGCTTGTCTACTGGACCCATACTTTCCATTCACTATGCCAGCCCCTACCACACCAGTAGATGACTTTGCTGTTGTAGCAGCCCCAGCTGGTTGTCTTTTGTCATCTGTGGCTGTGGTGTTCCTATCAATACATAATGTTTTCCTTCTCCACATCTCCTCCCAGTTCTCCCTGCACTCCTAAGTTTATGGCTTATAGTATGCAATTCATGTATTAAAATAATTTTTAGTTAGGTCATTCATTACTCTCTTACTTTCTTCTTGTCCGGTGTAGGTTCTAGAGAAGTGAGAAGCTGTAATTTTTCCAGGGCTAAAATCCAAGCCTTTGATAGGCAGGCATGATGCCTGAGGCCACTACATGTTGCTACCGGTTGTCAGCTTTGTAAAACTTACCCTGCAGAGCAAAGAAATCTGGGCACAAAGATTGTTCTCTTTACTGTGGCAAGCTGTAGTTTCCCAGTCTGTTCTGCCTTCCCTTCATTGTCTTCCAAGCAAATGGCTGTAAGATTATGACTCCCATGTTTGGACTGAGAACAGCTTTTGCCTGAGCAAACAGATTTCTCTTTGGCAGTCACTTTAACTGCTGCCCCAGCTTTTTGCTGTCAGCTTTGTTTCATGATTTGGCATTAGAGAAGTCCAGGCAGTCCTAGTGCACAGTGCATTGGAGCGAGTAAATGCAGCAAAGGCAGGCAGGTGAATAATGCCTTTGTTAATGATCACAATACCAGTGTGGCCCATGAGACCACAAAAAGCATCTCCTGTAGTTCAGCACTATATTATGGTTCCTTATCTTTAACTTGGTGGTGCCAGCTGGAGAAATCTCTGATCCTTGCTGGCAACTCTTCTTGGTCCAAGTGACTTCCAGAAACCAAGAAGAAGCATTGGGAACCAAGCCCAGCCTTCACAGGTTTATAGCATGGTGTGAAAGCTGCCCCACTATTTGCAGGTTGTGTCTGGGGTGAAGCTGGTCAAAACACAGGTGTCTCATGCCTGTGAGAATTTTTTTCTGCTTTTGTTAACGCTTCTTGTGTTTCACTGCCTCTTTCTTATACTGCTGTGATAGTTACCATCACTGGTGAGTTGGTTTGCTGCACCCATGATGACCCTAACAATATCTCATAACCTGCCAATGCTTCTCTCAAAGCTGATAATGTTTGTGGCAGCAGCAGCAAGAAGAGAATATAAATTAAGCTGTCCTAGAGAGGAGAGTTTTTTTTCCCATTTTCTGTTTGGAGCATGCATTCAAAAGGAAAGGCTGCTGATAGTTGTAGATTAGTTAAGAGGAATCATGAGCCCTTTGTAGCAGAATATTATTCTGAAGAACTTGTTCATTCATATTTATTTCAGGTTTGTTTGCAGCCTGCTAGGCATGTTGACCGTGGATACATATTTTGGGAAGGACTATCAGATACTTTTATTCAAACTGGCTGTATTGATGCTATCAGGTTTCCTTCTCAGTGAGTTTTATGTTTCTTGTTGTTAATCAGCTTTGCTGTTTCCAGCTACAGACACTGATTAATGTTTCAGAGGCACCTGATGGCACAGAGGTCAAGAGGAAGAAGATAAGCAAGTTGACAGGATTGCCTTCAGCTTCTTTTCCTGTTGAAGTGTCAGAACTAGAGACAGACTGAGGAAACCAGAGATACTGTTTTTTATTAATTTCTAATGAGTTTTCCTGGCAGCTCTTTAAATAAAAGAAAAACCTTCCCTACTATGGCAAATAAAGTTCACTGCAGTAGTGAAACTTATTACCAAGTTACTGCACTAGTAATAGAAGAAATCTTTTGGGGGAGTGAGAGCTGCAGTAGATGAGGGGAAGACCATTGTTTGTGGTTTTCTGTGCCAGGCAACCTTCAGTCAGAATTGGGGTGGTGATTTATAAATTCCCTTTGTCTCACTTCCAACGTTTGGACTGCAGTGAATCCTGCTAAAACATTACAAAAGCCGTGTCAGTTAAAAGAAGCTGGGCAAAATGTGGGTCAGCTTCCTGGACAGGGGTACATTTGTAAACAGAGCTGTGGAGATTCCTTGCAACAGAAGTGTCCTTAATGGAGGCAATCGGCAAATTGTGCTTTCAGTCTTCAGCTCCCACGAGTTTGTGTCTCTGGCAGATAAAATTTGTCTTCTTAGCAGATTGATTTATCATTTCTGATGCAAATAGCTGACAAAAAGAAACTTCAGGTAACATGAACCTCTGGTGAAGTAAAAGGGAGTTTGACACTCATGGTGGAGCAACAGGAAGAGCTCGGGAGGAGCTGCCACTTTTCATTTCACAGTTAAAATGTTTTGGGCCTATTTTATGTTGTTTGAAAGGAGTATTTTTTGTTGTTTCTGGTGCCGCTTTTTTTTTTTCTCTTTGCCTTTTTTTTTTTTCCTTTTTTTTTTTTTTTTTGTAAAGCTGTGCTCTGCAAGCGGCTGTGTTAAAGAATCAGCTTCTTACAGGGAAGAGACAAAATAACATCTGTTTGTCACTCAGTCCTATACTGCTGCCTTTTCAAGTGGGAAGGTCCTTGTAACATATTTCTGATTTAAGACATGTCCATTAATTCCACAGTGCAAATTACCAGGATCCTCTTTCCTTTTACCAGAACCATTAAAACCTTTGTATAACTATCTTTATTCAACCTGAGGGATGGCCTGCAGAGCTGTCAAGGAGATATAAGTATAAGCACTTCCGTCTTGTTATTGACCAGTGAGACCAGTTCAGCTGAAAGGATTTGGCTTAGTAAGCAGTCCTGCTGCTCCTGATGGCATCCACAGAAAGGGTGAGTGAGCTGTAGAGCATTATATGTCTTCATTATAGGGTGAAGTCTCTTCTTAAATTAAATGAAGCCGTCAGGCTTCATTAGCTCCGGGTTTTCTTGTTGTTATTATTCTAATGTAATTATCACTTTTCTTCAGTCAGCCGTCTGCTTGCCTACTTCCAAATAAACTCTTTCCATCTGGAGAGTATTTTGAGATGGGGAAGGTACGGTGAAGTAGTGAAACTATTCTCAGTATTGTGTTCTTCTTCTCCTTTTCAACTACCTAGAATGCTATATAAGGAAATAGAAATAAACAAATACACAGCAACCATAAGAGGATCCTTTTCCCTCAGAAAAGGTTGAGCAAAGGAAGACTGTTGAGTATCTGTCTAAGCACATGCAATGGGAGAAAGCATCATATGTTGATAGATAAGATCCCTGCAGTTCTTTGCTTCAAAAAAACAGCATTAAGAACCGAGGAAGCACCCCACTCTGCTCTCACATGACAAGACACGTTTCTTCAGCAGTAAGTAATTCTTGGGCATAATGAAATACCTGCTGACTGCAGGGAGTAAGAAAGGCTCAGTCACGATGGGTACATCTATTTGTGCATCCAAGCTCTGTGCAGAGATTCCCAAGCTGACAAGGTGCTTTGCTCAGGCTAATTAGCCCCACTTCTCTCTTTACATCTTCTCTGCTTATGCTAATTAGACTGAGCAGGGTGCTGCCTGACACTGGTGAGAATCAAACAAGTGTGTCTGTACAGCCTTGCCCTGCAGTGTACCCTCTGAATGCCTGAGCCTGCTCACAAACCCACAAGTCTGTGCCAACAGCTGGGCAGCCAGCACAGGTATTGTCTGCATTTTGACTGTATGTACAATCAAGCATAATTCAGCCTTGGGTGGCTTGCTGGGACTGCAGTGAAGGAAATAAGTGGTAGGGAAGATCTCGGGCACTTCATAGCCTGTAGCCTTGTTTCTCTCAGAAAAACACATCCTGCTGGGTGTCTTTGATCCTGTTCGTTCTGTTGCATGTGAATGACTTTCCTGGTTCTGGAGGTGGTGCTCTGGAGCCCCAAGGGAGTTGGGGGCATTGTGTGAGGGGACAGAAGTACCAAGGCAGACAACCAGAAATGGTGAAACTGAGGAATGAAAGTGTGAAAAACTTAGACTTTCTGCTTTTCTTCCTGTTTATATGTGCAGGACTGACAGAAAAATGGGCTGGCATGTTGAATTACATCGCGAAACCTTGCTAATTAGCTGCTCTTTTCCCACTCCACCTCTCCCTTCTTCCTTCCCAGGTGGAGTTCTTGCAGAATGAAATGAGTGCAGGGATAAGTGACCTTTATCATTTGGTATTTTAACATTCAATTCCGGCTAAGTTTCCTATCAAGTATTTTTTCAAAGACATTGAGTAAGCTTACAGAACACAGGTTTTAGAAGAAACAATCAAAAAATACCTTGACAATCCCAAAATGACAACAAATAAAACTGTTTTCCCTCATTATAGCAGAAGTGGCTTTTTACTCCCTGACTGTTCTTCCTCTGACTGGCACTTTCCTGGGAGATGCAGTTGAGAGCAAATGCGTATGTATACACACATACACGCATGCCTATCTATATATACATTGATCCGAGCAAGCCTGGGAATGGAAAAGCAAGTGCAAAAACATATGCTGGGTTTGGCAAGTTGGTCCTTTTAGTTGCAGTTTCCTGATTTTCTTCGTTTAAAAGGTGCGTTAATGTTCTGTGTGTGATGTTCTGAAGTGTGATACTTGGATCTCGTCAAAAGATGGATGTTCATGTTCTGTTCCATATTGTGAAATAGTAGTCCTCAAAATATCACGTCAAGCCACAAATAAATAGCTGTGCTGTATTATTTTGGGGAGTTGCAGTTTCTAAGACAGTCAGTATGATCTCAACCATTAAGCGAGTAGAAAGTGTTTTGAAAAACTAGAAAGAGCTTTGTTGACTGAAATAGCTGGGTCAGAGCTGAAAAGGAAGAGTTTGCTGTTTTAAAACATAGCAGACATTTTAGACATTCTTATGAGGATGCTTCAGTAACGCAGTTGTGTGAAAGACTGATAAGGGAATGTGCAATAGCAGCCCTCATCATTTAAAGTGCCCAAACTTGGCACATTCTGTGGCAATGTAAAATAGCAATAAATATAAATCTTGTATTCTGGAATTCCCGTGTCTCCTTATTAGCAGATCAGTGTGTAAACACTGGCTCAGTGTGTCTAGTACTAGAGGGATGTGTTTTGTTCCTGCAAACAGATGCGTGCTGGCTCTGCACCCCCTGGCGCATGTAGAAGACAGAGTAGATTCAGAATGAGCTGTACTCTGCATTTTCTAGAGGAGGTCTGTTTTGTATAAACCACACATGAAATCAGTGTGTCCATAATTTTTCACTGCAATGCAGGTATTTCACCAGTTTTAAATCATGACTTAACTTACTGGTTTCAGTCAAGCTGCTTGGTAATAACTTGCCAGGAGCATCGTAACAAGACAACTCCATCAGAATTCCAGATTTAATGCTGCTCCTTGGTCAGGTTGGGACTGGCAGTTTTCATTTTGCTCCTAGATCTGCACCAATTAAGTGCATAAAAATGGTTTCAAAGAGCAGGAAGAGCTTCGTTCACTGAAATGACTGCACTGAAATTGGAAGTGGGGAGCAGCAGGAGGAAGAGCACTGGACTACTAGTAGCAGGGGACAAATCTCAGTGTTTGCACCCCATGGCCTTCATTGTAGACCTGAAGTAGCTGTTTTTTCTCCTACAAGCTTGAGCCCTGAGCCTGCTTGTTAACTGGTGCATGATTTTCAGGTTGTCTGCCATGTCAGGCCTGGAGCCTCGAAGCAGTAGGGAATGGTGTTGATCCTTGGTCAAAGAGGGAAACCACCATGCCAACACAAACCCGGTTGTCTGATGAGAGCAGTGCAAAAGGTAACATGCAGAGCACTGGGGATTGCGTCTTTGGGAAAGCAATTGGAAGTAGGATAAATGGTCCTTAATTGAATTATGATTGGCATTTTAAGGCTTGTGACTTAAGCTCAATGAAGACATTTCTATTTACATGTTCCTTCAGGACTTCAAAATATTGCAAAGAGCACAACAAACTTTGATTGTGGTTGCGCAAAGGTGGCATTATCGGTGTAGCTGAAACTGAAATTGCACTCAGATAAGTTTGGTCTCAGTGCCTATATTGTGCCAGAAAACCCAAGTGATTTGGTTTAGAAAAGATTTGTCATATTAAAGTCTCTCTTCTTGGTTCTATGGGGGTTTTTTTTGTACTTTCCATTTCTGTTTTGGCAAAGATGGTGTGGGGGATGAGGAGTTGCAGATTGATGATTGTTTGTCTGTAAACCGTCTTACTGGAACAGAGACTGTAGGAGGCTTTCTCATGGCTCTTAGTCAGACCACTGCCTTATCCAAACAGTATGTGACCCTCAAAATGCTACATGTGGCTCTTAACCCGACCTACCTGTCTGATCAGAGTGGATAGGGACATGTTTGTAGCAGAGTGAGAGGAGCATTAATTTGGGGAACTGTTCCCATGTGTTCTTAAGTCTTTCCTTTCTGATAGCATCCTTTCACTTGATTTATTTTAATCCAGTTCAAAGGTGGTCCAGGAAGTAGAATTTGATACCTCAATAGAGGAGGTGACAAAATTAGGGCAAGGCTGTGTCCTGACATCACAACATGGTACTTCTCCTGATATTGCATTGTTATGCAATGACTTGTAGAGGTAGCAATGCAGCAACTTGAAACAAGCACTGCAAAAACTTTCATCTCAGACAGTGGTTGTCACTAGAAATGCAGTTGCCTGTGAGAACCATCAGTCCCAACACTAGTCATAGCAGCAGTGTAGGACAGTTTATGGAATACAGTTTGAGGCATTTCCAGCCCACAGATTTCAGGCTGACAGCTGGTAGGAGACTAATGGCAGAGATCAAGACTTGCTGGGCAGTACTTGAATCCAGTTTTATGGTGCAATAGGGAAGAAATTGTATCCTTGATATTTACCTGAAAACAGTAAGAAAGGATGAGATACAGAGAAGGATATGCAATTAGAGAAGTAAACCAACTAATCATGCTGCACTTTCATATCGCTTCTCGCAGTAAAAAGTAAATTCAGTAAGTCCTGTCTTCTTATTTTCTAATCGCTTTTAGATTAATCTTATAATGATAGGAACATTCTTCCCTTGGTAATAATTAATTCTGATATGAAGAATTTGAAACCTAAGGGGTAAAATAAGGGACACTTTTTAAATAAATAAGGAATCATTTAAATTATTCTTGAGCAACTACCAATTACTTTATCCTTTTACATGCAAAGGGAACAAAGGAAAATGGTAGAAATTCAGCTTTGGTAAAGTTTGGTTTAATAGTGCTGTGCATGGCTGTATTTGAAGAGCAGAAGAAGCATAGGTTTTTTAAGAGTGGAGCCCCCAGGAGTTTGAGAAAACACCTGATCAGAAAGCTGAAGTGTCAGATCCTATCTTCTCTCTTGTTCAGTCCTCTTTGGGATTCTGCTTTGGTTCTTAATTTAAGCAATCACACAGTCAGTTTTGTCTTATGTTACCTTTTCATTAAATGCATCTACAATTCAAGTGCACTGAACCTGTTACAGACCAGTCTGTCTTTGGGACAGAGAATTGCATTTCATGGTTTTTGTCATATCTTTATAATTTTTTCCTCTCTGTTCTGTCTGCAAGTGGAATAGCTGATGTTTAGATACTAGTATATTAATTCCTGCAGCCATTTGCTCCTGTGCAGCCTGTGGCTGGGGAGGACTCCACTGGTGAGGCACCGACTTGCAGTCAGGAGACAGTGGCAGAACCAGAAGGAACAGGTATCTGATGGGTGACTTGAGACATGTCTTGACCAGTCAGTACTGCAGCCATAAAATCCAGATAATGATGCTGATATCACTCCTTGGTAAAACATTATGAAATGTTTTCATGAGTGTTTCTGCTCAAGAGCCTGGGTGTTTTTAGTCTGGATTCCAAGGACATGAGGTGTGTGTGCTGGTGATGATGCCTGTCTGATTGTCCATCCCCATCTTCCCCCCACCTGCTGTAACACTATTTTGGCTAATTCCCAACAAATCCTGCAGTAAGCAAAAGTCTCAAAGGCAATTAAACTCCTACAACTATTTTTGTTGTTGCTAAATTCAACAGGCAAGGGAGATGAAAGGGATGAGCTACTGCTGACATTGAAAGGAAAGAGACAGCCAAGCTCTGCCCTTGGTAGCTCTCCTTGATGGTGGCTGGCAGCGAGTCTCACCTCTGCATCCAGAGGACTGTGGCAGCCCTTGCCCAGGTGCCCGGCCAGCATGGCATGATGTGGAGCAAGGCTGGGCAGTTGAAGGACACCAGAGTGAAGAGATGCAGAGATGGATAAATGCAGAGGGGTAGCAGAGCTCAAATCCTGCACTCTGTTCTTTGGGATGTGTTGTTAGAACGGTTCTGGCTGAATTTGTAATTTATAATTGTGGATGTGCTTTTGTTTCTGGCTGCTTGAAACATGACTTTCTCATGTTTCTGGGATGTTTTCACTCTTCTGTACAATGATGGGTTCCTCTGCCACAGAGAGCTCTGAATCTTTCCTGGAACCTTTGGCTAAGCTCTTGTGCCTCGTCCCTTTCATACTGCTCACATTTAGCTTCTGCACTGAATGCAAATTGAGAGCTGTTCTCTTTCCTTGTAACTGTGGGGTTTCTGTGTATACCAAGTGCAAGGGTTCTCATGAAAAAATTCTCTCAGTGTCCTCAGTATACACATTTCATGTCTGGCAGGCCCTGTTTTTAGTGACTGCTGAGTTTCTCCCTTGCACAGTTCTGTTTGTGCCTCTAGAGCACTGGACTTTTTCTCCACGAGCCCTCTCACTTACTTGGCACAGCACTCTGGTTTTGTATTGTTCTGTACATTGGAGGCAGCTACATGGTAGTAGTAAATTCACAGGGATGCAAATTTATTATCTCTTGTTTAGTAACTCAGTGGGACACATGTTTATCTTGTACGCCTGAGTGCTGTTTTGAAATAATACTGTATATACAATAGATAGATTTAAAGTTGACTAACCAAGAAAACATCCTCAAGGCTGAAATAATAAGTGTGAAAGATATGCAAGAGTTGCAGGCTGGTTTTTAGCACTGCTTTGTGCCTGGTGGGCTGACGTACACGGCTGTAGCAGTTAGATGTCTCATTTATGCACCCAGATAAAGCCAGGGGAGTTTAAAGCAGTCAGATCAATCTTGTGTTTTGGAAGAACAAGTTTATCCTTTGCAAGAGAGATTTCCAGATTGTTGTGTTTTTGTTTTTGTTTTTTTAAATAAGAAATGCTTGCAGAAGCATCCTTTCACTGGAAAGAAGAGACAGGTAAACAAGTAGCCAACGGACCACAGACTCTATGGCTTCTACAAAGGCAATTATAGGACGATCAAGACTCTTAAGCTACCTTCATTGAGGTCAGCTGTTTTCAACAGTGTTAGTTTAGGTGAGTTAGGAGTTCAGCTGCTTTGAAATGGAGAAGCCGTGACCAGGAAGGAACATGATTAGAAAAGCATCAATCATGGAAAAATACTGTAGCCTAAAGTCAGCTTTCAAGTCTCCAAGTCTTTTTATTGACTTGATAGACTTAAGGTTAGGCTTTCAGTAAAGAAAGTCAAGATCAGACGTATTTCTGAAATAATTTTCAGGGGTTATTTAAATGTAACACACTTCTTTGCCATTTTAATAAGAATCTCTTGTGTTGAACTTACTATTACTGTTGTGGCTTTAGATTTGTAGTTAAAGCCCATTTTGGCTGGGCATTTGAGTACATAAATCTAACAAAAGGACTCCCCAAGCCAAAGAAGTCATAATGTGCATGTGTATGTTTGCGTGGAGAATGGAGGTTTCAGACAATGTGTACCTTGGCTTTCAAATCCACCTATCTTTGCAGTCATTTTGGATGATAGTGGATAGTAGCCCGGGCTGTTGTACAGTGAATAGAATAATTAGTCCAGGAAGGACACCTCTAACTTCTGGCTGAAAATCCCATAATTGAATAAAAGGGATTTTACAGCGTGCAAATAGTGCCTGAATCTGTTTCAGATCTTTATCTCTTAGCTTGTCTCTTAATATTTTTATTTATTTTCATGCACCTCCTGTTTGCATTGAAATAAGAGATACAGAAGACCCTTTTATATGCTTCATGCCATGTCTGTTTTCCTGACAGGATGTGACAGGTCACTGCAATGTATTTTTAAGGTGTTTGTCTTATTTAGTTCCCAGTGTCCAGACCTCATGGCTTCCTCCACTTGCCTTCAATGACTTGTTAATAAGTCTTATAATATTCAGCCTAATTTTCACTTTTTAAAAATTCCCTTAAGTTGCCTTAAGTTGCCCAAGACATCATCTTACATAATTCTGTCTAACTCACATGTGATGTTGGATATAACACTAGGGGTGGAATCAGCAGTAATTGGATACTGGTAATCGACTGTTCTTTCAGTGCATGCTTGGAGATTCTCCTGAGAAGCTGCCCACATGATATGTCAAACTCAAAAGCAGAGAAAATGTGCTCTGGACAGGCACTGAAACTCTGAGATGTTTGGGTTTATCTGAAGCAATGTGACTGAGCCTTTTTTGTATTGGCTGATTGAAGTGGTGTTGCTGCACTTCAGAATTGCTGAAGGACTCATTTCATCACTCTGCCTTTAATTTCCTTCTACTGCTCTCGGTTCTTTCTTATTTTACTGTCAGTCCTATATGCTCTCGCAACACTAAGTTTTCATTTCTTCCTTTTTATTTCCACAGTAGATGGTGTAGTCACATCCCACATGGCTCTGCCATCTGGAACAGCTTCCCTGACTCATATTCCTTTCAAGTTTCAACTTTATCCTTGGCCTCTATGTGATAATCTTCCTACTAATAAAACAATCACATCTTATGCCCAGAGGCTTTCAGTTCTTCTCTGTTCAGTCTTCTTCCTCAAGACGTAGCTCTCGCCTACCCTTTGATACACAACGTATATTGTAATCTGTACTTATTAGACATGAAAGGCCTATTTTAGAGACACCTAATACATGTGTCTAATTCTTGTTCAGGACAACACTTCAGGGCACACTTACCTTTTTAACACCCTCTTGTCCTTTTGATTGCAGTCAGCTCGACTGATTGAAAGTTAGGTACATGTCTAAGTACTGCGAATATGATAAAGCCTCAACTGTGAAACATGTTTTTTTGATTTTAAATTTTTAAAAACTCAACTAAAGCATATTATATTGTCTGAAAATAATAAAAGATTCAACAGAGAAGATTTCAAATCTGATACTACATCTCCTTGTCTCATCTTGAAAACATCAAACGTGCTGTAAAATCAAACAAAAATATACTTTTCAGACTGTTGACTCAAAACATTTTCTGTTGCACACCAAGACTTTCAGTAGTTGACGTAGTATGCAGTTTTTCTAAATTAAGGAAGTTTCATACTTTGTGGGATTCTATAGTACAACTGCTGAGCTGCAATACTTGCATAAAAATGGCTGTTGGTTTATTGAGTGGGTGGACACCACTTGCCGTGCTACTGCTTTTCACCTAGTGGCTCCCTTAAAGCCTCCGTGGGATGAGGGGAAGATACAGCTAACAGCAGCTGTGCCTGGGCACTACACAGTCCCGCCTTTGTCAGCAGTGCATTCACTGACAGGAATTGCTCTAGGAGCAGTGCAGGGGCTCAGCTGTGTGTTTTTGAATGCTGGATGTGGTCAGACTCACCGTAAGTTCATGGAAGATCTGCTCAAACTTCTGTTTCAGACTGTAAGTCTCAGGTGTGGGCTACTGCAGACAGATAACCACTCACTTCTGAAGTAAATGAAAGCTCATTTGCAGGGTCCTACCCATTATCCACCATCCTTACCCCTTTCTCACTATTTCTTACTTCTTTCCAGGCAGAAGGTCTGTCCAGAGAGAACACACAGGAACACACATCCTTCCTAATTCATAAAAAGTAAGGAACAGGGAACAATGCCTGGCTGAATAATAGCTCTTTAAAGGAGGCTCATTTAGTGTCCAGCTGGCATTGAAATTGGCTCTCCTTGGGGAGAATGCCTCAACTTCAGTGTGTCTCTCACCAAAACCAAGAAGGGGAAATGCATTCCTGCTCACCCCTAGGAGTAAAGCTGCCCTGGAGTGTCTAAGTTGCACCTAAGCAAAGTGGCTTAGGCTGCTCTTGCAGCCCACAAAAGCAAAGCTACCAATTAATTTATTATGGAAACCAGCATGGTGTCACCGTGGCCTAACTTTGGGCAAATCACTACAAGGAAGAGAGTAGTGGCAAAGCCTGCAGAGTGTTTTTGTAGGCTTCTCAGGGTTTTTTGTTTGTTTTCATTTGGTTTAGGTTTCTTCGCTTAGTTTGTTGTCCTTACCTAAGCATACAGTTCCATTTCTTGCTGCTTCAACAATCCTCTCCTTGCTCTGGATCACTGGGAAGTTATGCAGCAACTTCTCATTTGCTTCTGGAGTGATGACACTGGCAATGTTCTAACATGAGAATGTTTTTGAAGCCTGAGTGTGGGCATATGATTGTCAAAGTTGAGGGGTTTTAATATAGAATTTTAACCACACTGCTTCATTTATGAGAGATTTGTTTTGTCTTCCATAAAATGAGGAAAGTATCCAAAGACTGTGTGATACTTAGTTCCTTGTGAACCATGGGGATGCGCAGCCAAAAGTGCTTCTAAAACACATTGGTTTTGTGCCTTTCACATAGTCCCCTGTCCAGACTTGCATGAATCTGTATTTTTTTACCTCTCTTAAATTCTCAGTACCCGTGAAAAACATTTCTGTGTGTGACAGTGGATATACCACTGCAGGTAAAAAAGATTCATGTGTTCCTTTTCCCATTCATCACAGTTCTTGGAGATTTTTGTGGAAAATTCACCCCTGAGGACCAAACTAAACCTAGATTATGGGATTAAGCCAACCTGAAGCACTGTTCCGGGGAATTTCTGAAAAGTTCATTGTTCCCAGGGAAATCTCTTTTTTACTCTGCTTCCTATTTTGCAGAGAGCATATTCCTCACACAGTGTTGCCATGCTCGTCAGTTCAGCAAATGTTTCCTTGGCATTGCACTTGCTGTTTTTGAACCATGAAATGCTTTTAGGTAAAGTTATCATAATATAAACTGAAAATTGACAGGCTGAATAGTTGTGGTTAGTATGTGCTATAGTGGTGATGACATGGGAAAATACGTTGTTTTTCTCCAGATGACTGTTTGAGGTTAGTTTTAGACCGTTTTGTTCATGATGTGCCAGCTAAAATTAAGAGAGCATGGCTTTGAAGTAAGCAGGTTAATTTTATTTTTTTTTAAACCTGATAAAGGCCGGTTGTCAAACAATAGATGTTGTTGTTATTTTGGGAATTAAAAAGAACAGAACCAGCCATTTAAAGGAGTAAAAGGCTAAAAGGACTAGATTCCCCCTTCCAAGAAGTTTGTCTCACTGCATAATCTAACCAGAAGTGTCTCACTCACAGTTCTGGCAAAGGCACAGTGTGGCCTGCAGGGCAAAAGTCGACAGAGTTCAGAAGCCTCTTCTTCAGCAGAAAGTGGCAGTGTGAAGGGGGAGTGGGTAGCAGCAAGCAAAGCTGGTGCTTTCTGCTGGCGGCAGGAGCAGCATTTCACACACCTCTTCCTTATGTACTCCTTTGGTATTAACAACTAGAGTGGTGCAGCATCCTGCCAGCATGGCACCTCAGCAGAGCCATGAGTTGGGTGGCACCTTACACCCTTCATCAGTGTGGGACAATCTACATACACCACAAGATGTCACAGTGCTGAGTCAAGCAGGCAGGGGTCTAAAGGACCACAGAAATACATGCTCTGTTCATAAAGATAGAAGCAAAAAAAGGAGCCATTAGGCAGCAGGAGATGCTTGATGTTTTCATATCTAATAAGAAAAACAAAGGTGACTCAAATGTCACTTTCTTCCCAGACAGAAGTCTTTTTGGTGTGGGCTGCCAGTTCCTTTCAGGAGTGATATGCAAAATACACTGAATTTGTGTGTGGCTAAATCATAGATTCTTTTACTTTCATCTGCCTCCGTGTCACTTCGTGTTGCAAGGTTGCAGCTGCATGTAAAAAGGCTTGACATATTTAATTGAACCCTGAAACAGCTCCAATGAACTGCAGCAGAAAGAGAAGCAGAGGAAAGTAGAAGGTTAGCTGAAGACTCGTTAACCAAACTCACATTTTGAAATAAACTCCTGAAGTTTTGGAAAAGACCTAACACCATCTGCTACACCAGTGTGTGAGTTTGGTCTAAATTCACTCCAAGGTCTTGGTAGTGTTTGGGCACAGAGAGAGAAGTTAGCTGTGGAGGAACGGCAGCCTTAAAAGGTGAGTGTGCTTTCTTTCACCCCAGCTGAAATGCAGGCCTAAAATAAGGCTATTAAGACAGTCCACTCAAGTGATTATTTTTCTGATGTTTCTATTTTTTCTTTGCTTGTATGGGCTAATCTAAGCTCTTTTTGGGGTGTGAAGAAGACTGGGGAGTGGAGCGTGTTTGCTGGCATCTCCCCTGCCCCTGAGCTGAGGGGCCTCTGAGGCTTCTTCAAAGTTAGATCATGCTGAGTTTTGTGTGGTGCCCTTTAGCCCCCCAGTATGGATGGCTTGTTTCTAAAACACTGCCAAAGAGCCAGAGGAAGAGATGGTCTTCTAATGCTAACATTCTCCTAATTCTGGCAGTTATCTAACGACTCCTGAAGGCACCACTCCCTTTCTCAGCAATTCTTTTTTTCACTCCTGTGTGTATTTAGTGCTGGCCAGTACTCTGAGCAGTTTGATTTTAAGGTCCAACTCTTCTGAGTTCCCATTTTCCCTGCTTCTGATGAAATATCATAAAATACTGGAATATGTTTGAATTAACATGATGATAGCATAATGATTAATAGGATAATACAGTCTGACCAGTAGAGTTGTTCAATGAGGTTAAGCATACCGAATATAAATAAAAAGGCCAACTTCGACAAGGACAATCAGTTGTTTTGATTGTTCAAAGGGTGACCTTTCAGGCTTGGCATTTGTACATCCAGAAATGAAGGCAGGTGGAAACAGCTAGCTGCTTCTCTCAGGCAGATATCCTTCAAAGGGTACTTCAAAGTTCACTGCAAGGCAAATATGTGTTGCTGCGCATTGTGTATCTAAAATAAGAGGTGAGATTTTGGCAATTCCCTGGATCAGTTACTGGCATGTATCTTTTTTCTTTTCTGGGGCCTTTTACCCACATGGGATTTTTTTCATTCATTGGATGAGGGTCCTGTTTATAAGATACAAGCAAGCAAACACAGCAGTAGATGAGAGGGCTTGCTTGTGTTGATGTGTTTAATAGTAACAAACCAAAGTGACTCAACAGTCTCTTTCTTCAAAAATAGTAATGTTTTTGGAGTGGGTTGCCAGTGCTTGATAGGATGTGATGGCTTAATGCACCTACATCACTTGTGCCTTTTATTTCCATGGCCTCGCTCCCTGTCTTCGGGGCAAACACTTGCATAACAGTTTGGTCAAACCATTAGCCAGGGTTGGGGCCTTTTCCTCGAAATCATGCTGGGAGGAAATTCACGCACACTCAATGGGATGCGAAGCACAGTGGGATTCCAATCCTGACTGGGGCCTCTGGGCACAATGCTGTCATAAATTTTAAGTAATAATAATACTGTAAAAAGTTAAATAAATGTGTCAAGTTAATTTTATGCTCCCCTCCCCTCAGGCAAATTAGCATAAATTGAATTTTCTAATAATTAGTCCAAGGAGTTATCACTGAGTAGATATACCTGGTTTCTGTGAATTGTGCTAATACATGGATGACAGGTTCTGCAAGGAGCAGAAAGGCTCCCAGCCTGACCTGTCAGGATCAGCTCCAGTTGTACAGGTACTGTGTGACTGCATTTGCCATTAATTGGGTTAGTTATAGGCTACATGTGTATTGCCATACAGTTCAGTTTTTAGTCACTTACCTTTACAGCCTTACAAAATAATACACTGAACTGTGTGCACTGGGCTTGTTAAACTGTTGTAATAAAGCATTTTACAATTCCAGGCAGCCCTTCCCAAATGTATTGTAGAGCCTATTAACAAACACCTGTCAAGTTCAATTGAAATGTCTGAGTGGTCTGATCTACAGCGTCTGCTGCCGTGCCAGAGAGAGCAGGGCTTGTACAGCGCCAGCCACGCCAAGCACAGGGCCCAGAGATGGGGTATTTGGTAGCTCAAAAGGGGGGCTTCAAGGAGCTCTTCGCTTGCCTTCAGCTTTTGGTAGTAAGTAGTGAGGAAAAAAGAAGGAAAAAAATAGGTATGTGTAAGGCAAAGAACCTCTCCGTTCACTCTGCTGTGACATCAGCCTTAGAGCATTTCAAGCTTTTCATTCTCTTGCTTTTTTCTGCATTTTTTCAAGTGAGGATACAGAAGTGTAAACAGATCTTTTTCTCTGCTGCTGACTTTAATGAGGGCTGGCCCCTGCTACACGTGTGAAAATTTCTTGGCTGGGAAGAATCTACTGTTCGTTCTACCGTAGCTTTGGAGATAAAGTCCAAATTCCCTATTTGCTTCTCTTGACAGAGAGTGCTACTTACACTCTCTTACAGAAAATGCATTTGCTTCCAGAGACTGAGCTTACAAAAGAGGAGAGAGGGAAAATTAGCCCAATAGCATCTCAGAAATGTTTGTGGAGGGTTATTTGTTTTGTGTTTGGGGATTTTTTTTCCCTTCTCTTTCTTTTCTTTTTTTTTTTTTTTTTTTTTTTTTTAATCATGAATGCGGAATCCAAGGAGGCTCAGCAATCAGCGTGTTTGAATGCCAGCCAAGGCACTAAACTGGCAGCCATCCATTCTGATATCAGTGTGAGTGAAATGTGTACTCAGTAACTGGATTCAGGCCCTTCATAGTTTGCAAGCAAATAGTTCTGCTTTTGCGGATCAGATAAAAAGCAGAAAAAGCTGTGCAGCTCTCGCATGTAAGAGAGGAGAGTCTGCACCTTTGAAAAGGGGCGTTAACATTTGTGTGTCCCAAAGTTCTGTTCTGTCATTAAGTTGAAGGCTATGTTCTATTTCCAAAGGCATTTAATTATCTCTTTTAATGTTTTAACGACTTAGTCTGCCTTGCATAAAAGCTGTGAGTACCTCACACTGGTACTAAGCTGTAGGAAAGTGAAGTAAATTGGCATTTTGCAAGAAAGGTTGTACAAACCCGATGGAAAGCTATGCAAATCAGCTATGATACAGCCAAATTTGCATTTTGTCTTGGGTTTAGTGATGATATGCACAGCATGACTTTGGCAGGCTTGCCTCTTGGGATGATGCATGCACTGGTGGTGTGACCCTGTAGGGTCAATTTAACAAGTGTAATGTTGTGATTTTCCATGCAGTTTCTTCGAACCACCGAGTAATGTGCAGCAATAAATAGTGTCAGAGGAAATTGATTTTTAAGAATAAATGCATTCAGTAGGAGGAAAAAGTGTTATACAAATCTTTTGCTTTGCCAAAAGAACATTAGCAGTTTTGTTCAGTGCTGCTCAGCTTTCCGGAGTAACTCTCTTCTGCTGTCTTACTTGATTCTTTGTTACTCTTTGCTTGAGGAAATGTCAGGACTTGGAGGTGACACCGAGTTCTTGTGCTCAGATCATTAGAGAAATACACGGGGGAGGGCAACAGGCTACAGGCGGCTGACGGTGCAGTTTCACAGCCTTTGAGTTCACTGAACCAATGGTAGCTCCTAAGACCTGTTGTTCTTCCTTCTGAGAAGGAAGGTGGGAGTGTACTGAGGTTTCTGGTGATATTAAAGCTATTCTAGGGAGGACGATGTGCAAACGGACTCTTGATGCCCTTTGCAGTCTGTTTTATCTTGGGAGAGACATGCATGCCTTATAGGTGTTGCTATAAGGCACCTCTGGAATTACCTTACCTGCCTTTTTCCTCATGTCAGTTTTGGTTCACCCTAGGAATTCTTTTCATATGTCAAATTGAAAGAAAACAA
This sequence comes from Zosterops lateralis, assembly GCF_965231275.1. Classification (NCBI taxonomy): domain Eukaryota; kingdom Metazoa; phylum Chordata; class Aves; order Passeriformes; family Zosteropidae; genus Zosterops; species Zosterops lateralis. The sequence goes on along the minus strand of NC_139762.1, from coordinate 63,759,047 downwards.
CTAAAACGCTAAATGAAATTAATTGGAATTTTTGGCATTGGCATTCACATGCTGCATGCTCTCTCCAGCCAGCTATTTGAACACAAATTTTTTTATCTTTTCTGCTGTGAAAATGGACCAAATTAAAATTTCTGTACAGGCTTTACTTGTCTCACTAGAGTGATTTTTCTGCATCATCCCTTCCCAGTTCATTGGAGTTGGAGATGGAGTGTGACTGCTCCTTCCTTAGGGGTGCTGGGAACCCAAAAGAAGTGGAGGGTGTTTTAATTTCCTGTGCCATGATCCTACATTCCTTAAAGTGAATGAAATGTCAGCCTTGAACCTGCAGTAGGGTTTGGGCTGGAGTTCTACCAGGGCTACTCAGGAGCAGCCTAAGTAACCTATCTCTTTAAGGCAATATTTAAGCAGCATTTCTTCTTAGGGCAGGGCTTGAGCTGGAGTTCAGTATATTTTGGTCAAAGCACCTGGTAAAAGGCTGTCCCTAGTTCAAGCACAACCTTAAGTACTCTCTTCCTGTGACCTCAGTGCTGTGTTAGTTTGCCTTTCAGAAGCAGAAGGGAGTTTGGCTGCTTTCAAATAAAGTCTGCCAAAAAAAAAAAACAAACCCAAAAAAACCCAACAACCAGAAAGCCCAACAACCCGGCAAGCATCTTCTTTTTCTCATTTTTTTCCTTGGCTTCTCTATAAGTAGTCAAAACATTTTTCAGAGCAAGTTTAGTTAATGTTTTGCAACGGTGAGTGAACACTGTGATGCTCCAATATGTTTCATGTTCCTGAATCTCCTAAGATTCTTGAGTGTAATTTAATTTATATTTTTAAATGAGAGAAAGAAAGAATGCTGTGAACTCCAGTCTGAATTTTGTCATTGACTTCACGAGGAGTCCTTTGAGTGCATTTGGGAATAGTTTGGCCACATTGGATACACACTGAAACTTTTCTTATCTTATCCTTACCACACAATCATGTCATTCTTGGACATGATTTTGTACTTGTACTGCTTTTGCTGTCAATGTGCTAGAAATTATGCGAATATCTATGTAAGTTGCAACACAGAAGAAGGCGAATTCTTGGTAGCAGAGCCCTTTCATACCCCTGTCTGCAGAGGGTCTGTGTGCAGCCATCACCCTTGTTCTCACACCACACACTGTCAGTTTCATGTTCTTCCACCACTTTGCTACTAATAACAACTAGTAGGGGGTTATCTTGTTGGTTTTGGGGTGTTTTTTTTTTTTTTTTTTTTTGTTTTTTTTTTTTGCGCACCAAATGTATAGGTTCATTTTGGCAGCTGGTTTTATCAACCAAATGGTATCGGACTTGTGTGGGATTTTGTGAGTCATTAGCAGAAATACTGCAGTGGGTGGACTAACCCCTTCAAAGAGTGTTTCCGGGGTGCTAAGGTGCAGGGAAAATAGGGTCACATCTGTGAGGTTGGGTTTTTTTTGTATGCACCTTTGGGAATACCCACTGCAAGGATGATATCCTTATTCCGTTGGCAGCTCTCTGCTGTTTCGTACTGATACTAGAAGGAAGAAAGGTGATGCTGTCAGTCTCCCTGCAAACAGAGCGTTTCTCATGGCTGTCCCTGCGTGACAGGATACGGCAGCACAAAACACACGTGTTTTGGTTGCAGGGCTGTGTGGCACAAGCCTGTGGTGAGAGAAGCCAGGGCAACAACACTTGCAGAAGCACCCAGAAGAACATGCTTAGGTGTTTGTGCTTTAGGTGTCAAGGCTTTCAAATCAGCTTCACTGGCTGGGTTTATTTCAGTTGCAGATATCAACGCTTCTTCCAGATGTGTTACTGCCTCTCCACCTACAAAATGCAGCCCTGTTCCCATCCCAAACCTTGTTGGAGAACGCTTTCCTTAAAGTAAGTGCTGTCCCCTCACTTTTACTGGCACAGCCCAGCCCTGTGTATCTGGGCTGTTGCCATCAGCCTGGTCTTCCCAGGAACAGCCCGTTAGTGGGACACTTTTAGAAACATTTTTTAGTCTCATTATGTGTGCAGATTTCTTGTCAAGGGAACCATTCAGGAATAATGTGCAAGATTTTTTCAGAGTCCTGCTGTGTTCCTAACAGAATTACAGGTCTTCAGAGGCCAGCACCAGAAACTGCAGCTCTGAGCCTCTCTCTGCCAGGACCCAGAGCACATGGGTTTGCATTAGCACATCCCACTGCCAATGTGTTTTCTCTCTGATGAGGTACTGAGGAGGTGTGCACATGTTTGATTTTGTGTGCTTCATCCAAATTGTAGCAGAGAAATTTCTTCCTAGAAGCACATTTGTGTTGATTTGGGCTTTCCCTATTAAATCCTAAAGTATCATCCTGTCCTGTGCATGAAAAAAAAATACATCCCTTTCCAAAAGACAATCTAAGAGACAATGTGAGAAGAATGATGAAACTGAAGAGGGATTGGAGGGAAGGAGTAGCAGAGAGCTCTCTCCTTCCAGTGTCCAGTTAATGCTTTTGTTGAAGTGTAGTGCAATGCTCTGACACACACCAAAAACCTGCTTTGATGAGTGATAGCTTGTTGGGCCTGTTGCTCTCCTAAGCATAATTTATGACAAATAAATATGTGATGGCCTTCTCTGGTTCTTCCTATTGCTTGACTGCTCTTTCTGTTTCCCCAGTTTAGGAATGTCCAAAAAAAAAAAAAAAAAAAAAAAAAAAAGAGAGTAGTATTGTTATTTTAGGTCAGCTCCAGGAGCCTGGGGGAGCCATGGGAGGAGCAGGGTGTGTGTAGGTGGCTGCTCTCCTGCCTTCTTATGTGAATCCAAAGTGCAGCTTTCTCCTTGAAATTCACCCAGGTGGGCACTACAGCTGGCTCCTCAGGCCCCTCAGCTGGTCTCTCTGGACAGAGCTGCACTGAAAACTGCAGAGCTGTAAGGAGCACTGTAAAGAGTAGTGAGCTGGCTCTCAGTGGTGGAGATAAGCAGGACAGAGCACTTGGCCAGTGTCTCCACTGCCTCCTCCTGAGCAAGGTGGGCCACCTACAGCCCTTTGTCTGACATGTGTGCATGCCTGTGAAGAGCTCATTTGTTAAGGCTGCAGATTATCTAATTGTGCTGTACTGCTGTCCCCACAAAGCAGCCTTGCAGCCCCTTTATGCTTCTGGCAGGTCATTGGTGCTGTGGGAAGGGCAAGGTGGGAGTGCAGGGCAGATCCTGTTGCAGTGTGCAGAGGGAACATGGTAGGAACACTTTGTACCCATCTCCCACTCCTGCATGCACGATGAGAGGAACCAAGACACAGCACGAGGAGGCACAGAAGGAGCATCAATCTCCTTGGTGTGCTGCCAGAGCTCCATGGCTTTGGCTGCTTCACCAGGTCAGGTTTCTTTGCAGCTGCACCCACCAGCAGTGGCTGGGCAGCAGTCCTGGCATTTCTCCCCTGCCTTGATGCAAGTGGCAGCGAGATGTGGCTGCTGTTGATGGCTGGGGGGAACAGCTACCAGTCTGCAAAGATTACAAACTCTTTTCAACAAGCTGCTGGAGCAGGTGTGGGGATTAGCCTGCCATGGCATGGCCACAAAGCGAGCTTGGCTGCAGCCTGCTGGGGCTCCTGTGGGTGAGGAGGAGGTGGTGATTGCCTGCATGCCTGTGCCTAAAATTTGGGAACAGTGTTTGCAAACTGAAGATTGATTGCATAAATCCTCTAGTGCCATCCCAGTTGTGGAGAGCTTGCACACTGAGCCCTGGGGCAGCACCAGCTCTGGGAATGTGGTCTGGCAGAGAGGTGATGGCCCACGTGGTCACCGTGGGAGAAGTTTTGAAATGACAGCAATGGTAACGGCAAACTGTAGCTTCTTCAGGATGCTGGAGGCAGGGCTAGGCCAAGTGCCATCCTGGTCGTGGCAGAAAGAAGGCCTTTGTGGTGTACTGTCCTATCCCTTGTAGTTACATAGGCTCATGTACAACTTCCATAAATGTATTTCCCCAGGCATATTTCCTTTCCTTCCCACCTAGAGATTGAGCCTGCTTGGAATCTGAGGGGTTTTTTTAGAAAATAAACTACTAATAACAACAGTAATAATGATGATTTCTTTTTCTTTGTTCTGAGGATTTTATGCGTTTGGTGGCTCAGTTCAGGATAAAGTACAGTGTCTGAAACTGTGTGGATTCAGATGTGGCAGTTAAGAGCCTTTCCCCCTCACAGGTACAGACTAACTGCACGGTGTGTATGTATTGTAGCCTGGTTTGTGCTATTTTTTTTCTAATCTAGAGCAAAGATGTGATCCTGCATGCTCATAAGGAAGGCACATACATGTGTGCACCTTACCCAGCATGTCCTGAATAGAAACAGGACAGCCCCAGAGCAGTGAGTCTCTTCACTGAGTCCAACAGCACTCTGTTCTGGAGCCAGGAACTTCTCTGATCAGCCTCAGGGACAACATCGCTTGGTCTTTCAGCAAAGCATTCCTGGTCCCTGATGTAGAACAGCATTTTATGTGCACGCAGACGTGTGTTGTCATGTTGCCTTTTGAGTCAGTGCTGTGTTGTAGGGTGGAATATTGCTGCCTTGCTTGGATATTATTCTTAACAGGATAGTCAGTTGCTTCGTGCTCAGATGCACAAATGCACATGTGAAAGATTTGCAGAGGCAGGTGGTAGCCTGTATTTTTCTTCTGTTTGCAGTTTTTAAATAAAAAAGAAATCTTTTCAAGTTCTACACTGTCAAGAATGTGGGTGTCTGGCTGAATGAAAGAAAAATAAAATAAACTTGCATAATAAATACACTAGTAAATTTGCAATTTCCCTAAACTGTTAGCATAAATACAACTACTTTGAGGGGTTGGTTTGCTTGGTTGCTTATATGAGGAAGAGGAGCGGCTTTTAAAGAAAGTTTCCCAGAATGTCTTTCCTTACTATAATTATGCTAATTACTAGCAGTGTAAGTACTCCAGTTACAGCACAAAGTGCTACTTTCTGACAAAATCAGATGTGCTTTCTTTTACATCATGTCATGTGTCAAGTATGCAATAAGACTCCAAAGGCCTTGAGACTATCTGCATGTGGGGTTTTTTTAATATATTATTTATTTAATAAGACTACTTCTTTTCTTTTTTTACGTTTTAAAAATTGACTGCCTAGAGGTAGGCACCTGGATTTGTATTTAGGGGCTGAAGTAAACGGGATGGCTTTCAAAGGTCCTGCATACCTGCAGCTCTCAGAATTAATTAAAGGCAGATGTTCTTCTTGGCAAGTTTGACAGAAACAAGTAGGAGATGCTGGGCGCCCAGCACCTTTGAAACACTGGCAGCTCATTCAGATGCCTAAAGATGGAGTTAGGCAGTTAAATTTAGGCACCCAAGCTGGAAAGGTTTTGGCCCTGTAATCATAACAATCACTGTCCCCTCTGTCCTGGAGTGCTGTAGCAGAGATCCATCCAAGAAGCCGGAGGTTCGTACGTGGGAGTGAGCGGGGACAAAGTCTGTGTCTCGCTGCAGTGGAAGCGAGCTCGGCTGCCTGCCTTGTAGCACATGCAAATGAGGGTCAGATGGCTTGACAGTTGGTTATGAAACTAAATAGAAATTATGCAAAATGGGATTGATTTTGTACATATTTTTAGGTTTTGTCTTTTAGGAGCTGAAATCTTTAATTAAAATACCAAAGACAAGTAAAAAAAAAAGTACAGGCAGCAACTGTTATGTTTCACATATATACTGGATGTAAAGTAATAGCCTGCTATGCTCTTTTTAGGGATCATTTTTATCCCCTTGCAACTGAGAATATAAAGCCATCTTACAACTTGCCAGAAGTGACACCTGCTTTCATACTTCTCAATAATTACTTTAGCTTTGACAGAAAGTACTTGGCAGGGTGCATACAAATTATGACTTGCTTCAGGGTACAAATAATGTCATAATGACTTTAAGAGTTTCTCTTTATGCTCAGGATATTTGCATGTACATGTTTTGTTGGTATGAAACAAGTGAGTAGAGCAGTTTTGGATGTCTTAATGTGTACTAGATAGTATAAGCCTACAAATGGACTAAAAAGGGGAAATAGGTTTTCAGTGGCCATTTGAGCATGTTTGGGGTTTTGGCTTTTTTTTTTTGCAACTCTCTGTTATAAAAATGCCCTAGGCAAATACAAGAAATAAAATGACTTCTAATGCTAGATACTCATTCTAGTTGTCTTACTAGAGGAAAAAACTTCCCTGCAGATTAGTGGCATCAACCTTCAAAGACTTCTCTCCCTCTTCTCTGCCTTGCAGTCAATGAATGTTCATTTTAAAGTGCATTTGAATGTCATATACATCCTTTTACCCATTTTCTTCCTCTTCTTGCTGCAATTAAGTAGAACTTAATGTCACATGAAGTCATATCTGAACAAAAATCAAGGTGTTTATTGTATATCTGACTCCAAACTACAGCTGGGAATTTAACCTGCTGCAATGGTTGATAGTTACTGAACAGCCTTTAAAGTATTCAGGGCTAAATGCTTTAATATATTCTATATAAAAGCCCATTTTGGGAGAAGTTAGCAGGTGCACAGAGGTCAGTGATACACTTGCTCAAAATCAGTCCAGGATGTCTGGTGGAACACAGGTGCACTTCCTCATCAGGATGGCAGGAGTTTTACTCTAGGTCCCAAAGGAAATCATACCTCCTCTTCATTGTTGTGTCGTTCATCAGTAACATGAAGTTCTAAAAATCTAAGGAAAGGGAATGCTGAATTGGATTTCTCTATTTGTATCTGCAGCCTGTCTCCCTGACCATTTTTCTTTTAGCAAAAAGTAGGCAAAGAATAGAGTGAGGGATGCGTAGAGGCTGCTGATAAGCAGCTCTCACTGAACTGCACCTGAAGGTGAGACAAATGATTTTTGAAAACCGGAACATAAAGTCTTAATGTGAGATTCCTTAAAGAACTGGAAGAGGTAGGCATCAATAAGTATATGGGTTTTGCAAGGCAAAATAAGCAATTCTGGAAAGTAGTTGGGAGTCAGGCAGTTTCTTAGCTGAAAAAAAAAATACAGTGTGTGACTTTTACACCTCTGTGAAGGGACTTTAAAAGACAAATGCCTTTTGCTTCCTGCCTGGAAGAAGTTAAGTTCTTTCTACAAAAAGAATGAATTTGGAAAATGTCTGGTGTCTTTCTGTGTGCGTGCATATTAGTTCCATGTCTTTTATCAGGCAGTACTTTAAGAGATGTAAAGTTCATATGTGTGTGGGTCTTTCATTACCAGAAAGACTTTGGCAAATTGCAGGGAATTCAGACAGCTGCAACAAAAGTGATTAATGGACTAGAGAGGAGAAGAAAGATTAAGAATTAAATACGAATGGTTTGTCTGAGTGAGAGACAAAGAGGGTGAAGGAACAGAGTGATATTAAAACTGCCAGTGAGGGATCTCACACCTGAGGGATCATAAATACCTGAATTTGAAAAACTGTTTTGGGTGGTCCTATGACTGGGACCATAACTAGGACTAGTGGGATAAATTTTAGTGCGGAAAATGTAGGCTGAAATCCAGAAACACTTCCATCTAGTAAGATCTGTTAGACTGTGGAATAGTCCCCAGTGGGAAGAGGTGGAAGTCACGTCACTCAAGTCATTTGATCTACACCAAACAAAGGCACAGCAGAGGTCCTGAGTTGAGCAGGGGTCTGAGCATCACCTTTGAGGCATCTCTCCCTCCTCCTTGTGCTGTCTGTGGGTTGTGCCAATGCTGACAATGTCTGGAAATCACACGGGGATTTCTAAGAGTGCTGTATTTTAGCATGTATTTGAATAGGGATTTCCTTGCGGAAACACAAAAATCTCTCTCTGTTCAGCTTTCTGCCCTGCAACTGTTTCTGCTTCTTGTACAAAACCCAAAAAAACTAATGAAAGAGAGCAGAAGTTGCCTTACTGTAAAACTACCTAGTGATAAACTTTTTTATACTTCACTTGGAACAGGCTCATCAGGCAGTTCTCTGGGGCTGAGGAAGAGCTGTTGGCAAGCTGCATTCAGCCATTACAAGTGAGAATGACTGAGCAAAACAGGCCTGTTTTACTCATTCACTTTTTTGCTGTGTCCAAGCAAGTCATAAGTTCTTAAATTCCACTTTTCATGTAGGGGCTTGGTCTCCATAGTTATGCCTCTTGTTTTCTTGGCCTTCAAGGTAATTTTCCAGTGTATGGCTAGAAAGCTGCAATATATATGATGAAAACTAGGGACTTCATTTTTTTATTAATAAGCCTACTGAGTTCTTTCTGTCATTTATGTTTGCAGCACAATATCCTTCACAGCTTTTACTTGCCATCAGGTTCTCTTTAAAAGAATGACATGGAAATGTTTATCTCCCCCTCCCCAGGCTGCTGTGGGATTTTTGGATTCCTGATTCTTTATTCTCTTTTCTAAGGAGAAAAACCTTTCACTTCCTTCAGCTCAAGTCCCTGCAAAGTTTTAGGGACAGGAAGGTCTGTGGCTGAGATGGCTGTTCACCTGAAGCTTGCACAAGTTGCATTCTCAGATGCTTCTTGAGGAGAAGGTCGAGGAGTGGGGCACTCATTCCTTCCTGCATGGTGCCTCCAGTGCAGAATTCTGCTGCGGTGTGTGGACCAGGCTGTCAGCATCCTGCATCTGCTGCTGCCTGGTGTTTCAGTGCTGTGTTTCCTCTTTCCAAGGGGTCCCTGAATGAGGAAGAGGATTCATGTGGCTTCATACAGGTTTAGATGCTACAGCTGTGTTTTGTACTTTTCCAAGTCTCAGAAAAGCAAGGTTAGTGATTTCCTGCTGCCAGTGAAATACCAGAACATGGATGGGATGCAAGACAGAAATATTTATCAAGGTGTTGTCAAAACATTTATTTCCTTAGCAGGAAGTATTGATCCTGAAAACCATATTCTATTACAATGACTTTATTTCTCCTATATTAAATGACTGATATGGACTACATTTAATTAATTTGTGTGATGGTGGTGAACCAGTGTAGCAGTTGGCCACTGTGCACGTTGTCTTCTGCTGCTGGCTGGCTGGCTGCTTTCAACACCCCAAAAATAGGGTTTGCCTTCAGATCAAGGTTTTCAAGGTTTATTTTGTCACTTAGTAATACACTGGGCTTTGGTTGCCTGATTTACTAATTTTTTTATCAGTGTTTGTCAGCACTGAGTAATGCCTGTAAATAATGAACCATGCTTCTGCTTGTTAATGTGCTTTTGTTGTTTTCATTGTTTGTAAGCCTGTTTCAAAGGAGCAGTCCGGGTCATCTCTCAGACAGCATTGTATCTTCCTAAATGTATGCTTGTAGAAAACAAAGATGGTTCAAAATGGTTGTGAACCTTTTGCATTAAAGGCCATGCTTGAGATCTGCAAGGAAAGTAGTGATTTTTTGTTCATATTTGTGAGGTGTTATTTGCCTTTTTTTTTTTTTTGTTAGTTTTTTAAAAATTTCATTTTACAATAAAGAAGCATCTGAATTGCAACAGTGGTAAAGAATGATAGAAACAGGAGCTGTGTTTCTGCTAAGTCCTGTAGAATTCAGCAGAAAGTATGATCCTCTTTATATTATCTTTGAGCTTTTCTGTAAGCAGACCTGCTGGACTCAGATTCTGAGATATTTTTTAAATGATCCTGTCTGTCATTACAGTTAGCACTCAGAAGAATTGTGCTGGTTTTGGCTGGGATAAATTTCTTCACAGAGGCTCATAGGAAACTATGTTTGGATCTGTGCTGAACACAGGGTTGGTAACACAGGGATGTTTTCCTTACTCCTAATCAGGACTTGCACTGTGTCAGGGCCTTTTCTGCTCCTCACACCACCCCACCAGTGAGGGGGCTGGGGGTGCTCAGGAGCTGGAAGGTGACAGCCAGGGCAGATGACCCCAGCTGACCCAAGGGATGTTCCAGACCATATGGCATCATGCTCAGCATATAAAGCTGGGGGAAGAAGGAGGAAGGGGGGGGCTTTCAGGCATTTGTCTTTCCAAGTCACTGTTATATATGATGGAGCCTTGCTTTCCTGGCTGAGCACATGCCAAATGATGGGAAATGGTGAATGAATTCCCTGTTTCACTTGGCTTGTGTGTATGGCTTTTGCTTTACCTGTTAAGCTGTCTTTATCTCAACCCACAAGTTTTCTCACTTTTACCCTTCCAATTTACTCCCCTGTCCCACCGGAGAAAAGAGAGTGAGCAGCTCTGATGCTTAGTTGCCAGCTGAAGTTAAGCCACAACAGAATATTCTATGAAATGCCTGTCTCCTCCATCCTTTGGTGTACTAATTTTAACCTAATGACTCAACTGCACCGCTGCCTTCCTCAGCAGCCGTTTCTGTGGCTCATGCTTAACTTTGTCTTTGGAAGCCAACCTATTTGCCTCTGAATGAGTGAATTTTTTAGGGTATGACAAGATTTTTGTTTGCGCAGTGAAACTAATTTCTCAGGTGGAGAAATCATTTAACTGGAAAGAGTGGTTTTAAAGGGTTGTGGGGTAGTAACTACCTGTTACTGCTGCCCTTCTTGATCCTCTAGTGCCACTTTCTTCTTCCTGTGGAATTAGATGAGGATTTCAGGATTGCTGACAGCAGGACTGGAAGGCCAAGATCCTGATTTTCTCCCCTTCAAGGGCTAAACAGAAGTCTTGTCCTCCCATAGAGGGGGAGTGAGAAGTGAGATGCTGACTCTCATCAGCTGTCTTGGCTGTGTGGGCACAATTCAGCCAGGGACATGTTGCTGGTGTGTCTGTTTGGACTGACTGCTGGGAAGGCTCCACCTGGCCCTGCCCAGCTGCAGAGGAGTTTGTATTTTCTGGCTCCCTGTGGTTCTCTGCTGAAGCCTTTCTGCATAGGCACATTGTCTAGGACTGCGTCTCTTCATCATCCGTGGCGGTATGGGACTGTACAGAAGTAGAGAGCAGCCTCTTAACTTAGGTGTAACTCATCCTGCTTGATCTAGGGACTTAGGTCGTGCCCTTCAAAGGGATTTGTGTGGACAGGTTGGGTCTTGTACCTGCCCAGCAGTACATCCATTCGGTGAACAAGGATTTTTCAGCAACTAAGGCAGACTGAAAGAAGATGCAGTTTTGGAGAGGATAGAGAGCTCACCTTTAACTTTTCATAGAGGAAGGGAGTTGTGCTTGGCTCCTCTCTCTGAAATACCTTGGTCTCCAGAGCAGTCAGTTTGACATTCTTCTCAGCTGAAAGTTACTTAAAATAGATAACAACAAAGGAGCGAGAAAGATGCTTGGAGAAAAATTGCTTATGTTTTGCTAACAAACCACAGTGTACAAGGGGTTGGTTTATAGATCTGGGCAAGCACACAAAAATTAAGAGGCACCAGAAAAATTTCAGCAGGTCAGCAGAATACTGAGAGATTCCCTCGCAGATCTAAGAGGCAGAGGAAGTGAGCAACAGACAACTCAGAGCTCGTCCTGACATTTGCGGGCGGCGCATCAGTGGGTCTGGGTTGTGACTGTAAAGGTAAATGGGACACTGATACGGATGAGGTGGCACTAAGTGCAGAGCAAATCAGCCTCACATGGCAGCAGCTCCCTTTAGGGCTCATCAGGTGTGCCAAGTGTAAGACAAGCATCTTGGATGAGATATAAATGGCTCAGTGGTAAGTGTGTTTCAGGAGTAAAGAGCAGGCACTGAAAGGTTACAGGAGAATCAGGCAGAAACAGAAGGAGCCAAGGGATGATTGTGAGGAATAGAATTGTGCAGTGGAGGGAGAGCCCTGCATACCAGCCTCAAGATGAATAAAAACACATGTCTGTATATGAGAAAGTCTTCACCTTTTACATGTGCACATATTAACACATCTGTAATTACCAGCAGACTTGCCTCAAAGTGGTGTTACTTTTACTTTCATCACATTTGAGTATTCACATTTGTGAGATGAGTTGAGGAGTACTTCAATTTTTCCTGACACAGATGTGTAATGAAGACTGCTTTAGCTGGTCTCTCCATCCTTCCTTCCACTTTCCAGTAGTGTAACTGGGATTTCTGTGCACACCTGGGGACAGACTTCTTTCCCTGTAGGAATGACTTCTATAATGAAAATGTTTGCATGTGTTCTTATGTAAGAGTGTATGTGTGTGGTAAGTATTGTCAAACCTGAGAATTACTTTTTGTTTTTATTCTTTTTTGACAAGTTTCAGAGTTAATTTTTAAAGCTTCAGGGTATGTTGAAAAGATGTTAAAATAGAAAGCTTGAAAATTGTGGATTTCAGATGTTTTCTTTCTTGTATTTTTCTTTTTGTCCTAATCCAGTGAAAAAGTGAAAAAATCCTGCATCATATTTTTCTGTAGGAAAAAGAATAATTCAATTACTCTGTTTACAAAAGAAATAAATGCTTCTGAACATATGAGAAGGGGCTTTTTCTATTGTGAGAGGTGGCTTTTTCAAGCATTTAAAAAGCTGGAGGTGAAATGATTAATGTAGGCACCATCCTGTAGCTGTGGCATCAGCAGATCTCCCCTTTTAGTATCACTAGGAGCTTGTTTGATGCAGTATGAAGGGGTGAGTAGTGTTGTGCAAGTGATTTTCACAGAAAAGGAGATGATGTGTGTAGTTCATCCCAGCTCAGTCCTGCCTGAGTTCAGTAACAGCAGAAATCAGCAGAGTTTGGTGTCTGTTTCTTTCTGGGCTTGATTCTGGGAATGTTTCCAGGTGGTTTTTACTGGTTTGAGTGTTACTGGAGCTGCTTTCCAGTAGAGAAGGAGGGGGGCAAGGAGCCTGCCTACCTTTGTATATGCTCCTAAAGTGAGTAAAAAAGTCAGGCTTTTGATATATTGTGACAGACTGGACCAGACCAGCATCTCTGGCTCCCCACCTGTGGCAGCACAACAAAAAAGTGTAATAAACAATCTGTCCCAATCTATTCTCTCACAGGAGCACAGTCTGCAGCTCCTGATAGGGGAAAAAAACCTCATCTGGTTGAACAGAGCCGGTGCCAGTGTGACCTGTCCATGTGATTGGGAAAAGTGCCTCAGGATTGAGGAGGGAGCGTGTTTTACCCCTGACTGCAGTTTAAAATCATTTATCTTTGGCTCGAATGTAAACTGAGTAATCCTCATGGTTTGGCCGCCTGTCCTGCAGCCTCTGTGCATGTGTTGGAGCAGGGAGGGAGATTTGCTCGTTCTTTCTGCATTTAGTGGAGCTGCCTGGGAGACCTCTGCCTGCTGCACCGCCCAGGGTTAGTGCCTGGTGCCGGGTGTGCAGCCCTGCACGGTGCTGTGGCCCTGGGCACCCCTCTGCTGCACCTTTTGGGGGATACTGGGGAAGGGAGCGGGGAGCAGAGGTGTGCAAATCCACATCTGTTTCAAAGCAAAACGCATTTCCTGCCAGGATGTATTCTGGGCAGTTGCATGCATTGTAGTTGCACACTGTGGAGATGGAGTACCCTTCAGGCGTGCTGGACCGAGTTGCACTCTTCCCCTTTGTGCAGAGTTGCCGGCTTGTTAGCTGCAGATTAGAGACAAAAACTTTTACAATTAGTTTTTTTTTAATGGGAGAGGAGTGACATTGTGACCCGCTTACAAATGTGGTTGAGATCGTCTGGATTTCAGCCCGCACTGGGGAGAGTGAAGTCCTGTTTCCTCGGGATTAGAGCAGAAAATTACACCTTGTTATCAGTTCTCACCATTTCACAAGCCCAAGTGAGCATGTTCTGGTATTCCCAGGTATTCAATAAGCGTACACCTTCTAGTGGTCCAACTAAAAAAATTCCAGATAGCCTGGCGATCATTTCAGACTCTGATGAAGCTGAGATTTCCTAAGCGCAGTATTTACAAGCCCTCCTGCTGGAGAAGTGGAGGAAGGAGCTTCTTTCCAAGAAAAATGTAGGCTGGGTAATCTGACATCACTCAGAGTCACATCACCCTACACCCACCAGAATTCAAAGATAGAATGGAAATGGCATAATCTGTTCTCACGGTAACACTAATAGTACTGCTCCCGCAGTTTATTGTGCACTGTCCCCACCCGCCATTGCCACAATTAACATTTCTTGCAGTGACTTTGAAAAGTGTTGCCATAACAAGGTTGCTGATCAGCAACTACAAAAATCTTAACGAGGTACCTAATGGAGCTTTTTGTTTCCATTATTTCTGCTTAATATATTCTGAAAAAGTCAGGAGGTTTTAACCTTGCCTTCAGCTGCAGTACCGTGGCATGTTTAATAGAATACCACTTCGTTTGTACTGCAGCTAGTGTACACTAAATGGGTTTGGAGACCCCTCTAATGTAGTCAGTCAAATTGGTGCCTGAAGCCAAAGAAAACGTATATCTGAACACATGTTTTCGGTCTTGAGCTAAAAAAAAAAATCACTTCATGTTGAATAGCCTTCTCTAAGTGCCGCAGTTAATAAGCCATGTTGTGTTTTTACTGGAAAAGTATGCTTCTAGCCAAGCATTCTTTGCATTTTTCCCAGGATTTAGTCATAAAATCACTTTAGACATATTGCAAGTATGAAATGTGTGCACATCAGATAAAGGGCAGCAATTTTTGTTTTGCTATAAAGCTCCATGGAAACATTTTTATCCCCATCAAGTGCATTATCCTGAGAAATCTGGCCCCTTTCTTTGCCATTAACATCTATCTGTGTAAGAAAACGCTGAACGACAGAGACCCTGCTAACAAACTGCTTGGGGATCAAACACAGCACTATCTCTGTGAGTCTGGTGGCACCAGGATCCAACTGCCTTTGCATACAGTCCTAGACTCAGGTATCCCGTGCTAATAGCCAGCCAGCATGCAGATGTACATCTCCAATCCTGGCTGCCTAATTCTGCATGCAAAAAAAAGCAAGGAACCTGAAGACTTGCTGCACTATTTTAGGCATTATTATTTCAAGAAATGGTTTACGCAAGCGAGAAAAGCCTCTAGCACAGTCCACAGCCTCAGCCCTTCAAGGCTGTTGCATCTCACAACACACTCTCGCAGCCCCCTCTGGCTGATGCTCGCAGCATCGTTGCTCTGCTCTGGAGCCAGCCTGAAAGTCCTGCTGATGGCTGGAAGAAAACCTTCCCGGGGGCGAGTGGGGCAGAGAGGAGTGAGATTCCTGGAGGGAACCTCTATGAAAGTCAGCAGCAGTGAGGTTTTAAAAGAACAAGTGTATACGCGGTTTTATGTATTGGAATAGAGTGATCTAGCTATCAAACATATGTTCACACATACAGAGTATACAGAGTAATGTGTATATACCACCTCGACGAGCCAATCTGTGTTCTGAAGAGAAGAGATATTTAAAGCAGCTCTGCAAACTTTGTAGCACGGGGAGAGACTAGCTGGGCTTGTCTCTGCGGGGATCTGCAGCAAAGCTGGTCCAATCTGCATTTCTTTGTATACGATTTCAGTATCTCTTCATGGGCAGCTATATAAATGCTGAGAAACAGGCACGTGGATGAGGACTACAGAGGAAAGGGAAAAGTCTAAGGGAGAAAAAGGATTACCCAGCCCAAAATCTGACTTGAACCTCATGAAGATGTCATGGAACAATGAAGTGTGGGAGGAGGTTGTTTAAAAGCCATCCCGTGGGCCAAGAGAGCACCATGAGCACTGAATCATCACCATCTCACATCTTCTTTGGGATCACTATCTTTCTGCTCGCTACCCATGACAGGCAGCTGCCTGCCCAGTTTGAAGAGCAGGCAAGAGCCAGGAGAAAGGAAGGACTGTCTGTGCCATGCTTGGCCTTTGCATGGAGGAGCAGAGTGGAGGTGGCAAGGGGACATCTACTTGTTTGGAGTTAGGAAGCCCTAATGTGTACTAGTTGTGGTGTACAGTGCTCACCACCTGCCCATGATGAGTCAAACTTTTTGACAGATGAGTAAAACTTCTGTGCTGTGTTACTCGTTCTTAATCGTCTTGGGAAAAGATTAGCTGATAGGTTTGGAGCCTTTTGCAACTAGCACATTTGTTGGTGACATTTTTACTACAGTGCAATACGTCAGACATTTTACAGATGTCTGTGGATCCAGGTTAATATCACCAGGTTCAGGGGTCTGTGATGGGAGAGTCCACAAAATGTTGTTGAGTTTGTGGGATTCATACAGCATACAACAGAAATGTTTGTCCTAATCTGTTCCTTCTGCCCTGGGAGCACCCTTTGAAGGAGCTGCCTCTGTGGTTTTCAGCTGGCCAACAGGACTGCCCCCCTCTACCTTTGTCTTCCTAGGAAAAAGCTGTTTTCTAAGCCTAGATCCCTTGAAATAGCTCGGAAGAGGAAGAAATGGGACATGGATCATCAGAGAGGAGGCTGGTTCACTTCAATCATTTTTGCTCCCTGGCATCCTGTCTGGGATGTGTCTGCTGGAGCCTTCTGAAGGAGGGCAGCTCTCCAGGGAATATCTCTTTCTGCTGGCCAGCTGTGGGAGCAAAGTACTAGTAGAAGTCAGACTAAGATCTTGAAGGCAAATGTCACAATTATGGTGAGAGTAGTTGGGTGTTCCTTCATGGGATGATATGCTGGAGATACAGTTGTAGGTTTGTGGGTGCTTCACCAGAAATACCATGCTGCATTCATTCTGAATCAGACAGGGCTGAGGTTTCTTCCATTATAAACAAATATCTGAATCTCCTTACTAGTGGAGTATCTGAAATATTTGAGCATTTTGCCTTTTTTGACTACTCTGCAGTTTTTTGCTTACTTGCACTGTGGCAGCTTTCATAGAGGAGGAACTTTATTTCACTGCTGTCTTTCCCAACACCCTTTTTTTTATTGTACCTAATCAATCTTGCTGTGTTACTAAGAGCAACATCTCCGTCGGCCAGTCAAAAAGCTGGAAGTGTTACATGGCCTGGTGTGTAGCTGGGCACAAAGCTCCCTTTCATGGCTTCGGCTGGCTGCATTGCCAGCCGTGCCGAGATCACAGTCCTGATAAAATGGTGTTGAAAGCACTGAGAGTTTCAGGCTTCGTGCTCTCTGCTGAAGGGATAATTTTAGAATGTTCTTCCCCTTGATAATAGTAATTTTACAGCAATGTAACTGTTGGATTTTAGAGTTAGATCAGTGTAAATGAAGGCAGAACAGATCATTTCTTCTGAGGCAAAGAACAAAACTCTTCACATCAGCAGTTATAAATGTATAAAAAAAAATCCAAATGTGCATACACACACAAAAATCTACATCCTCTTAAGGCAAGGCTGTAAATAATTAATATAATAATCTGCTTACAAATTCAATCTTGGTTTATTAAGTTAGTCAAAACATTACAGCTCAGTCCTCTTTTTTAAATCTTGTTTTGCTTCCTATACCTCCATAAATACAGGTAGCTTCAACCTGCATGAAGGACAGGCAAGCATTTTTCCTTCTGGTTTGAGAGCTGCATTTTGAAAAGAATGTTACACCCTTCTTCTAGATTTCCAAACTGTGCTTCTGTGGCTTTTTTTTTGTTGTTCTATTCAGATTTTTCAGTGTTTCCAGAAAAATAAAATGCGACACCTTGTATCCATATTCCTAGGGGCAATTTTTACAGCTCTGCAAATAAAACGCTTTAAGGCATCCTACAAAGTGATTGTACTAAACAAATGTAGTAAATAATCCTGAAATTGCAATGCATCTCATTTACACTTGAATGGAATTACTTGAATGTGGGATGTCGCTGGTACAAGTGGCTCCAAGTAGCTGTTCCGTTTTGTGTTGGCTAATACAGGCAGCTTTATCACTTGCTTATATAAAAAGCATGACACTTTGAGAAGGATTGGAATCTCACTTGACTCTGCTGTTCTATGGGTGATTGAAGTTAGGGACCTAAATAAAGCTGGTCCAATACTCAAAGGTGCTGAACAACTGCATACTCTCTATAAGTAACAAGTAGATGCAGCTGCCTGGCACATCTGAAAATCAAGAATTTTTTCAGGTTCCTAAAAATGGATTTAGAAGCCTAACTTAAATATAGAGGTTCAAAAATGCTCATCCACACAAAGTACATTTTTGGCAATGAACTGGGCAGGGACGCAGGTGTACTCTGATGTTTGTTCAAAGCTACCTGTAGGCCCTTCATGGAGTACTGAAGGACAGAAAAGGCCTTTGTTAAAATGCTGAATTCACAGAGTTATGAAGATTCATTAGGGGATTTTAGGACCGTCAGTACACAAAATCATTTTGTTTCTTGCAAACAGAGATCACAAGGTAGAATCCCCAAGTTCTGGACATTGTTTTGCTTCTCCAGAATGTAACAGTTGCTTCTTACAAGCCCCCTTTTTCATCCTGGCTTTCTTATCAGGGTCGTGTTATCAGGGGTGTACAGACAGAGATGGCTACTACCAGCTGTAGTTTTAGGTAAGGAAACCAAGTTGAATTTGGCCTCCTCTACCATGCCTGGATGCAGGATCTAAAATACTCTTGGTGCAGTTGACTCTGTAAAGGCATAGCAATTTCTCAGTAGTTGATTTTTTCTTTCCTAATTTCTGGGGGTTTTCCAGTTTATGAAAGTACAGTAATACAGTGCCCGAAAACGTCCCTCTCATGGGCAATTCATTGAGTGTCTCAGAAGGCACTGTATGTCTTTGCATGTGAGCTGTGGGAGTACCATGTTTGCCAGACACAAGGTGAGCCAGCTGTCAAGCTGTCTTCATGATCTAGAGAGGTGTTAGGTCTGGCACTGCAATGGCAAAAACCTTCTGCTGTCTCGGTGATGTCCACCTCATTCCCTGCTCCTGCCAGAGGCTTGCCTCAGGCTGGAAACTGTTCCATATGCATTAAGGCAAGAGCGCTGAGTCCTCCAAAAATTAAGTTTATTGGAGACCACTTATGTTTAAAGGGAGAAGAGCAGTGACTCCTGCTTGCAGCTACTTGTCAGACAGCCCTCTGAACTTGTGTTAGATTTATTGCACTTATCTGCAAGCAAACCCTATGCACCAGTGACAGGAGCATTTATGTGCCATTTGCACAGCAGTGAAGTAGGAGACAACATGACACTTAAATTAGCATTCTGCTCATTGATAGGTAAGGACAGATGCTGTAGTGTGTAGTAAACCCTTCCTGCATCTGCTGCGTTGTAGGATGCTGTGGGTAGTGTTGTGATACAGCTGAAGGACCTATAAAGTCATGCCAGATAAATTTGGTTAATAGCAGTGGCTCAGCCCACCTTTCCTTTGGCTGTGTGTCATGTTAGACAATACTTACAGAGGGAGACCAGCAGGCTTAGATCCAGTGGGTGCGGAGATGGACTTTAGGGATTAGTGTTTGATACTGATTTTGGGGAAAAGGTCCCCTGAGGATTGTGCAAGTCATCATGCACTTAAGAGATCACTGCTGTCACCTGTGCATTTCTGAATAACAGAGCAGAAGTGCTTTTGGTCATGCAGGTGGACAGGTTCTCAAACACCTTCTGCCAGCGTGTTGACATGGGTAAGTTATTCTGGTGGGGCTGACACTGACTTACTACCTTGTATTATGGTGAAAGTCTTCTTGCTTCCGTGTTCCCAGAGGTAGTTCATGCCTCCCTTGATTTCGCCCTTATTATGTCCTTTTTTGAAATTTATACCCACTTGTGCATTTGAATTTAGGCAGGGTAAAATGTCCTCAGATCATAGTTACATTGCAAGGAAAAAATAAACACAAAGTTGCATGCACAGCTTCATTTTAATTTTAGGAAAAGAGTTCGGAACATCTGAGAGTAAAATTTAGTGCAGAATGTTTAGATTAAAAAATATATATATTCTTTGCTTGACTTGCCTTTGAGCATTTTGTTAAAAGTACTAAAAGAACTCTTTTAATGAAGCATAAAAATTGATTGTTTCTTGCCAGGAGGGATCGTCTTCAATCTTCAGATACTAAAGACTTCATGAGAACCACAAGAAGAATATCTTCTTGAATCATTTACATTTTTCCCCTTTTGCAGGCTTATGTAACCATGCAGAAAATCTAATAATAAGTGTGCTATTAGTATCCAGTGTGGCACCTTCTGGAAAGTGAGGTGTCATGTTATTACAAATAATGGTGCAGAAATGTTGTAAATGTGGAGAGCTTCCGTATGTGGCTTATTTGAGTAATCTTTATCAAAAAAGACCTTGGGCTAATTGAATCAGTCTTTGCCTCTGATTTACTATTCTATCTTATTGTTCGAAGGAGGAAGAGCCTGGCTGCTTGCTTTTGTTTCTGTGAAGTCTGGCATACTATTAATGGTTTTGGAAGGAATAGGCTAGTAGCAGTATTGAGAAACCAGGTGTCTTGTGGTCTCTTATTTTTACATACGTGCCCATCCCTTCTTTGTTCACCCACCCACAGGCTCTGGAGGTTTAAACCTGACCTACAAGCATCTTTTTCAGTTCTTTGAGCAGGGATTGTCAGCCTTGACAAACACTCTCAGAGGGAAGGCTGCCAGGCTGATGTGCTTGTACAACCTTACTGCTTTTGAGTTCAAACTCAGTTTGGCTTCACAGTCCTCACTAACAGGACTGTAGGCATTACTTCAATATGGGCAGACTACTCAGCAGCAAGAAGCAACCTGCAGGGTCTTTTCTTCTATTGCAAGTGACTGTCTCTTCTATTGCAAGCAACTACTTTATTTTTTTTGGGGGGAGGAGGCTGTTTCTGTCACCCTCACACTCTGCAGCAGCAATACCTACACCCAGAGCCTCACCCCCTTTTGCAGCGACCGTAGAGTGATCGCTTTATAGGCATTTCCCTACCTGCTGGCATCTCTTCTCCTGGGTTTGTGCAAATTGCACACTTAGTTGTTTCTCCAGGTAAATATTTAGAGTATAAGTCCCTTCATCTGTGATTGTTACCATGCACCTTGAAGACACAATGAAAAACTATAGTGATGAAAAGTGTGATTCTACTTTTGTGTAAACTGCCTCTCTAACCTGACCCTTGAAGGAAGGGGGAGCATCAGAATGTTCTTGATGGCATATCCTTGCTCCTGGAGTACCAGTGTGCTTTTCTTACAAAACAAAGATGTAGAACATTGCCCTAGTCACCAAAACAAGCTCCTGAAACCTCTAGGTGTGTCAAATGTCAGTGCTCATGGATGCTTGTCTTCAGACCTTCGGTTATTCACTCAGGGATGAAGTTCTTTGTGAATATCCACCCTGGGTTTGCTCAACAGTGCTACCTGGCACAGCTGGGTGTCTGCCACCCCCTCATGGCTGCAGCCCCCATACAGAGCTGCTGCGTAGGGGCATGGGCCATGCCATTCCCCCTGCTTGTGTCTTGCCAGTGAGTGAGGCAGTCACTTGGGAGCCCTGCTGTGGTCATCCCACAGCCTGTCTCAGTCACAGGCATTTATTCTTATGAAGCTGATAGTCCCAGGTTTAACAACACATTCAAATGTGAGTGTGGCCCAAGGAACAAGGCATGTAACTACAATCTTACCAATATTGTCCCAAAGCAATTTGGAATAACCAGTGCTTTGGACATGCAGGCTTTGCAAGGTGATGATTGATAAGGGA
This sequence comes from Zosterops lateralis, assembly GCF_965231275.1. Lineage (NCBI taxonomy): Eukaryota > Metazoa > Chordata > Aves > Passeriformes > Zosteropidae > Zosterops > Zosterops lateralis. Next base: position 63,737,725 of record NC_139762.1, on the reverse strand, counting down.
AGATTTGGGATAGGAAGTAACCCAGCTGTTGCCATCAATGACTTTCATAAGCAGTAAGTCACTGGAAAAAAGGTTAACTCCCCCACTTCAAAGTGCACAAGAAAAATCTGGGAGCTGGGTTGTTTGCTGTATTCTAGCATGAAACAGCTAAGGAAGACAGTGCATTTTCCAAAAGCATTCAGTACCCTGCATCACCCTAAGAATTCCAGCTTGGGATATTGAATGTATCTGTTATTGCAACAGCTGATAGAGTTCAGTTATGTGTAAAAGATTGTGCACAGTGTAACTCTCCAGGGTTGGTTTACTGTAATTTCCTCTTGTGTGTTTTCTTAGACAATTTAGTGTTTTTTGCCTAATCCTGCAAGTTACTGAGCACCATGAAATCCCATTAAAGCCAGTGCATTCAGCTCCTTGACGAATTGTAACTTTATTTGATGCAGGTTGTGGTGGTGCTTTGGCAATAGAAATAAAGCTATTTTTAAAGGTCGCTGTGTTGTAAGCTTTTATAAAGCTGTACTCACATAATGGATCTTTCTTAAATCTGTACTTCTCCCTGCTAATCCTGGAGACTTATTTCCTCCTCCTTTGGTATTCTTGCTTTGATTTTTTCTTTTTCCGTAATAATGTACTTTCTTTCATGGCTTCTCCTAGTTCCTTAGCTTTGCAGACTTTCTCCTACTTGGGTGGGTCTTTTTATATCTTTGTTAGCTGGGAATTGTTTTCCAGCAGTGGTAACTATAGGACTCCTGAGGTCTCTGCCACTTGAAATGCTCATTCAGAACCATATTGGATAATTTCCTGGCCCATTTCCCTTCTGTTTTACTTCTAAACAGGCGATAACTTTGTTTACAGAAGCTGGGGTGGTTGATGCCAGCCTAAAGGAGGGCTGTATTCACAGGCCAGTAACATGGTGGGAGGGCTGAGCTGAGTGACCGTGAAGCTCTGTACTCACACTAACACAGAGGGAAGCTATTAAATTCTTCAGATCTAGAGCCCAGCCCAATCTTGAACCCTTCTTGGGAAAGCTTGAATTTTTCTCTTTAGGAGCCATTTAGCATAAGGTATTTGTACTATTGTTGTATGTTTAATTTCACTTTGTTTTCATGAGAAGCATTGCAACTTTACTTCAAAACTATCCTTCAGGAGTCATTTGGAGGCTTTTCCAAGGCACTTCTTTGAGAAGAAAGCTGACTGTGAAAGCTAGGCAATAGAAATTGTTCTGCCAAAGTGGCAAAGCCATTTTCCAGTGTCCAGTCTTTGTAAAACTGTTTTTTTAGGGAAATCTCTAGGAGCAGCAGTGTGTTCCTTTCCTGTAGTTGTTAGGTACAGGCCTTTATATTGCAGATGCATGGCTGTGCATGTGTTTGTGCCATGGGGAGCTTAGTGGTGGAAGTGAACAGTGGCAGTTCTGCAAGGGAAGAGCCAGCCCCTTGAACGCTGGAGGGAAAACGATGAGCTCCATATTTCTTCTGTGCTTGGGTTTTGTCCTTTTTGCTCCATGGTTAGGCTTTACTGGCAAGAGGAGTGTGGGGTCAAGACTGTGCTGTTTATTTTGCTTCTCAACTAACTGAAAAATTCAGCCTTGCTTCTCAAGGCAGCCTGCCAGGGACCAAACTTAATGGGTGAGTGTTTTAATTTAAGTGACACCAGCCGTTAGGCGGGCAGCGTGAAGGGAACGGTCGGTCAGCTCTTCCTTCCAGTGGTTTGCTGTACATCCAAGGCTATCGACCCTTGCTCACAGACAGTGCATGGCTGGCCAGTGGCTGGAGGGCAGCTCTGTGCCAGGACTTAGCTGTGCATCCACGCCCCTTGTGGGAGAGGAGCTGCTCTGTGGTGGTGTGGGGATTCCATGTTGTGTTTTCTGAGGATACCAAGGGCTGTCCACGTGGCTCTGGGATAGGCTGGGGGCACTGATTTAGGTTCAAGGCTGTTTTCCCAAAAATGTAAGTACAAGAACTTTGATTGTACATCAGAAACAGAGGCATCTCATAAAGCGTTTGTCTTTTAACCCGGTTGTGTTTCTGCGTTGGGAAGATGGCGTGAGACTTGCCATGTGATGGTGCCATGAGCGACACTGTGCGCCGGGAGTTCACAATCGCCGCTTGGAAACGGTGGGGAGGAGCAGCAGGCTCCTTCCCTTCATGGCTTTCACAAATAAGAGCTTTTTTGGTACTTGGTGATCATCACATTCCCTCTCCCGTGACAGGGAAGGAGGCTGCTCCCCTTTCAGCCTCTCCCACTCGTAAGCTGTTTATTCACATTAAGTGGTGAGGAGGCTGGATCAGCCATACTTCTCTGGTGTCCTTAGTTAACACAAGGCTCTGACAATTGTATCTCTGATTATTCTCTCACCATTCCTACCTTTTAAAAATATTTTTCTTTAATTACTGCTTTGTCGGCTCTGTAATACTGTACTGGCATCCAAAGGTGCATTTTAAATAAGGGATTTGAGGCTGCAGGGGACTGAGCTGATCATTATGAGTGTGAGAATGGGACCTGTGATGCATGTTTTTTGAGGCCTCCATGGACAGTTGAATTAAATGAATGCTTTTGTGATAAACTTTTCTTTCAAATTAATCAATTGTGTGAAAGCAGAGAGTAAGCTGCAGCAAGCTGAATGGTGAGAAAGACACAGCTGTTGTCACTTCCCATTGCAATGCCATTAATGTACACGTAAAGACTATATCCTGGTCCCAATGTTTCTAGATTCTTAGGTTTGTTTCAATCATTGCCCTTGCTTAAAAGTGGCTCAGAAAAGAGGCCCATAGGCAGAAGGCATCAGGAAAATGGAGCAGGGAAGCAATGCTGTGCAGCTGTCCCAAGACCTGTGCTGTCCCTGCAAATTACACTCTGGATCGTCTTGTGGGAAGCAGGTACAGCTATCATTGTGAATCACCATGCTGCTGGATGCCACACAGAGTCAGATGGTGACTCTGGAACTTGTAGACCACACTGCCTCTTTGCACCAGGCTGAGAAGGCAGGCTGCCTGCTGGTAGAGACGCAGAAAGCCCTGCTCCAACAACATCAAGTTCCTGCCTTGTTTGCTCTAACAGTTATTTTTCCAAAGACCTGTAAAAGTTGAATTCCCTTTTAGTTTTGCTTGAACGTTATCTGTGCTTTAGAAAGTAAAATATTGTCTGAGTGCCATCTCCGTTGAGGAGCAGCTTGAGCTGTGCCCTCCCAGGCATGCCCTGGCCTGTACAGCCACAGTGAGAGGGACAGCATTATGCAACTGCAGCTCCATGCAGCAGGATGGGTACTTCCATAGATTTCCTGCCTGCTGGGCTTTGGGAGGTGAGTTTTAGATAGGAGGCAGGTGAGAGGGAGGCAAATCTGGAAGAAGTCTGGTGCAGTAGAAGACAGCAGAGGTTTTCCCTGATCTTCTGCATAGACTTCAGGTGCAGTAAGCTTTATGGGTGCAGTGAGTAACACTGACCATCATCAGCAGTGTGAGCCCAAGGGGAAGGGACCTGGCTAGGGGACACAAAAGGTGAGGTGGGATATATAGTACAGCCCTGAGAGTGTGAAGGTGCTGTCATCAGCCAGGGACCAGCTGGCTGCACAAAGACCTAATTTCACTGACGCCTTGCATCAGGGCCAATAGTATTTGCATTGCCTCACTGGTGGTTATGGTTATGGTAAAGGCTGATTCTTGCCTTGTTTTCCTGAAGTACTATGAACTTATTCCTTTGCAAAGGGAGGGGGAACAATGAGCAGGGGTGTGGCAATGCTTTCTTCGCCACTGCACTTTGCAGGAAAAAAATGTTATCCATGTGTGAGGTCTGGACTCCCCAGTGGCTGCAAAGGATGTCATGGGTGGTAACACTTCCTACATCTATTCTCTGTTGCTAATGGCCACAATTCCATCATGTACAAGCATGACCCCTTTGGGGCAATAAAAAGCTAGTCTTCTGTCCCTTTTGCTGTCAGCAGTGGGATTTTTTTTTCATTTTTGGATTGCTTTATCATTGTTTGCTCCATCAATTTAGAGAATGCAGGCTTTCTCTGGTCCCTGCACACTTGGTGTGCAGGGCATATATGTATGTTCTCTGGTTATCTCTCTCTTGCATCAGTAATTTAGAGCAGGGACAGGTTTGTGGCACAGCTGTGTGAATTCAAGGGGGGGAAAAAAATAGTGCTACTTGCCTCATTTTTTCCATTTTCATTCTGCACTGCTTCGTCAAGACTTTTTCACCTTCTAGAGGTCTTTCATCCATGAGGAAAAGGTTCCAGGAACATAGTTTCTATCTGTCCATAAAACTGGGAAGCCCTGAGATAAATTAGCATAGAGCATTTTACATTCATCATCTCTTCCCTTTTCTCACTTGGTATGGCTTGGAAGTGGCAGCTCTAGTCAGGCTAAAGATGAAAGAATTTGTGTCTTGTGTATGAATCTGATTTCTGTCCGTGGGTTCATAATACGTGCAGCTTCTTCCTTTCTACCAAAGTAGAAACCACAGTATTTTCTGCTGTGTGTGGATCCAGAACTATCTGGAGGAAAAATACAGTTGTTGGGACATGTCACCCATGGCTGCATGCCTTTGCTACTCATCACTCAATGATGAGTACAGGGAGTGTTTGACAGTACTTCTCTTCATCTCACTTCCCAATTTGACTTGCTGTTTTGAATTCTTAAATCTGAAACAATAAACAGCTCCTGCCTTGTACTGAATAGTGAGAGAAGTGAGCATCTTGTCCACATGGTGATGCGGGAGGCGATTGACAGAGGAACGACTTCAGCCAGGCAGTCTGGAGGCAGCACAATTTATTTGTTTGCTTCCCTGATCTGTGAACCTTCTTGGTCACCAGAGCACCAAGACCTTCAGCTGCACAGGGCTGGGTCTGCCCTTGAACACTCTCTGTGACTGCCTGACTCCCAAGGCTTCACTCCTCACTTATTGCAAGTGCCTGTGGTCCTGCGTCTCGCTGTCCCCAGAAACAGCTCTGTAGCTTCAAAAGGTGATGACTGCAAACCTGGGATCTCCATAATTTATGCTCCCCACGCAAACAAACATGCATATGCCATTCACACTCCCAGTGTATTAATAGTGACAGAGCAACATGTGTTTTCCACAAGAGCAAGACACCTGTTGAGGTTGTTTAGGGTCACAGAGCGCTGCAGTGATGCTTTACTGCTTTTTGCAGACTCCAGCATGTGTTGAGGAGAGAGGGAATGGTTTTTATTAGGCCAAAAGGGAAATTACTCAGACATCCAGACATGGCAAGTCCTCTCACTGGATTCGTGTGTGCAGCCCAAGAAGGAGGGCAGATCAAGGAGCTGAAGTTGTTGCGTGTTTTAGTCTAAATCTGGCATTTGTGATAAGGTAAATGAAAAGTCTCCTAGCAACTGAGGTCAGTATTTATCCTGTGGTATGTACAGCACTCCCCAGCAAGGTGCTGCACTGATAAATATATTTTGTCCCACAGGTGCCTGATCTGCAAGTTTGAAGCCACTGTTGCAGTCACTCTCATTTTATAGGCTAGAAATGGATTTTAATTAAAGTTCCTCTGATATTGTTTAAAAATTATTAGATCCTCAGTCACCGGACAAGTAACTCAAGGACACAAAAGCTGCCTTTGTCTGCATCATGTGAAACAACATGAACCAAACTTTGTCTGATATTAAGAGGCACTGAAAGCAGCCCTTAGTAAATCTAAGCAGTTTACATGTCCTCCCTCCTTCAGTGGCATTTGGGCCTCATACTACCCTTTGGGTCTCAGATGCTCTTAGATGCAGGTTTCACATACATGATCCTTCATGGATATCATTTTTGTGGAGCAGTCTAGAGCCCCTAGAGAAAGAGGTGTGGGCTGTCCTTGCCCAAAAGAAGAGAAGCAATGTCCCATGTGTTTAACCCTGGGTACCTTTCCAGTTGTAAACTGGAAAGCCATTTCTCTCTGAAACATGTCATTTGGGAACGAGCCTCATCCATGCATCCTGGATCTGATTCACCACCTAAGGGGAGCAGAGCACTTATGGGGGGTTAGATGGAAAAGGGAGAGTAGGATGTGAAGCCAACTTCTTCCCACAAGACAGCAATATTTGGAGCTCTGTCTATTTAGGATACTGAGCCAGGTAAGACGTGAAGAAACTGAAAGGAAGTTGCTTGGTACACTCTACCTGCTAATGCATAGAGTTTTGGAGAATTTATGGTGATCCTATTGGTAGTGCCATCAGTGACACCCTGGTCCTTGCAGAGGTGCACAAAGGGAAAGGAATGGCCAGTGGAGGGCAGGCAACAGGCTGAAGGAGTGGAAATTTTCTCCAGGATCTATTAATTTCCTGGGAGACTCAAGCTTTCACTTCTAATTAGGGACTTCAGCTGAAGGGCTGAGAACTCTCAGGTCCCTAAACAGGCTGTCTTAGCCTTTTTGTTTGCTTGGTTTGGTTTGTTTGTTTTTCCTTAATTTTGTTTTACTGGGAGGGACAAGATTTGACCTACAGAAATTCCATTGTTTTAAGGTAATAGTCCAGACCTTACAGAAAATTTTGCTGTTCATGTTTAGCAATTTATAAATGCAGATCATCTTTTAGTTCTCCTCAGACTGAATTATACAAATGAAAAATTTACTGCTATAAACAAAAGGGAAACTTGCCTTGGGTTTACCAGGTAAACCCAAGAGAAAGAATTAAGAAACCAGATTAAGAGAACTGCATTCTTTGTCATTTCCATTCTTAACTCATGTGCCCATTAGAATGGGCACAGAATACATCCTTTATATCCCCAAATGTTCAGCCTGGAGTAACTTTGAAAGGATGGCTGTGGGCACAAATGTATGCCCTGCATTCCTCCTTGTGTTTTCCATTGTGGCAGTCCCTGCTGGTGTTTTCTATTCCCGAGTTTTATCAATCTGAGCAGGTCTGTTCCTGAGGCTTTGCTGAAAGTCAAAAGGGTGAAAGAACGTTGTGTCTACGGAAGTGTCAGAAGAATTTCCAACGTGCTGTGGATCATTAATTTGGTTTCAAAGACATGTTTTATGCTTTGGGATTTTACAAAGCAGCTACATGAAGGATTTTTTTTGCTATGGGCAAGGCATGTTTCCCACAAGGTAGCCTTTTAAAGCATTTTCCCTGCTAACAGGATTGCAGACAAATAGTTTCTTGTCTTTATCCTTCTGTTTTATCTCTGTTCTCCCCAAGAATCCCTCTTAATTCTTTGGTTGCTCCTTGGGGTGACATAAGGACAGTGAACCTGGAAGTGGGAGATGAAAGAAATGCAGTGTTAGAACAAACTAAAGCTGGAATGATTTGCCAGGACTGGGGAGATAACCCCTGTGATTGGGGTAATTTCACAAACATCAGGGGACAAGGTTCAGGAGTAAATTCTGTTGTTAATGAATCTGAAAGACAGCACTGCCCTGAAAGTACTGAGTCAGCCAGAAACTGCTAGAGTTTTCTACTGAGTGAGTTTTCGGTGACATCATCACCAGTATTATTATGAGAAAGCAGAATATTAGAAATTATTTTTCAGTTTTAGGAGTATAAATACGTGGTTTTCCTGTTAAAGTCAGTTGAATAATGACACAGTATGATGTGCAAGGGAACACTTCCTTTAAAAGATTACTTTTGATGATGGATGGAAATTAACTCTTTTGTTACTTTGCATGAAGGTGTGTTTTTTGTGGTTTGGTGGCCTTTTTTTTTTCCTGGATGGGTCATGCCAGAGCACTGAAAAGCTTGCAAGAACATTAAGCAGAGTAGCGGTAAGGGTAATGACTGAAACTCACTGTTGGTAACTGAAATGGTAGTAGCTTCCAGCTGTCCACACCCCAACTCCTTCCTATCCCCTCAGCCTGTTTTGCTGTGTTTCAAAGAGGGTATGTGCCTTTTCCTCAACACAACAGTTTTCAGTGTGACCTTTTAATGCAGCCTGCTGCCAATGCCAATTTGCAGCATCCCCTGAAGAACTCAAAGTATTTGTTCCCATCTGTGAAGTGAAAGTTATAAAAAGAGTTCTTACTCTGCTGGAGCACAATGAGGTTAAATCATTAAAATTTGGAATAGATTTCTTGTGATTTAAAGATGTCGATACATGTTGTTGCCCTGTGAGCAAACAGAGAGTTGGAAACAGGATTTGAGAGTCTACAGTCTAACCACTGAGTCATTCCTTCCCAGGAGAAATTATTTCAAGTGTAGGGATTAAATTAAAGAAAAATGGACACAGGCATGACAAGATAAATATCAATAGCAAATACCAGAAAATAAAGCAAAAACTCTCCCCTAGAGGTACCAAGGTTCTGTAAACATTTTTGTTCAGTTGCGCCCTTTCTCTGGAATGATTGGTTTTCTCTGAAAACCCAACCTGCAGTACTGCATTGCATGAAGGAGTTAAGGAAAATAAGTATTTGTTGCGTATGTTTATTCACTTAAAAACCCAAACCAACCAAAAAAACCCACCACTGAAAACCTAACCAAGCAACCAAAAAACCAAAAACAACAAAAAACCACACCAACAACCTACATGTACTCTTTCCAGCAAGTTTACAACATGCACCAGTCACAATTTCTCTGGCTTCCCAGGAAGCAGGTCTGTCACTTTGTTGCTGTAGTAATGCACAGTGTGCCTAAGTCTGGCTGCTGCTTGGATAAAGCTGCTTGGTTGCCCAGAGATCAGTTTACAAGTTCATTGCAGTGAACTCACTGCAAAGCGCTGGATTCACAGTCTCTGCCCATTTAAATGCTATTTTTCTCCCCCCACTCCCTCAGATAGCTGTGGCTTGGCACAGCAGCAAACATGGCTGGAGTCTCAGTGGCTCAGTTCATCAGAGAATGTAAGCCTGCCTTCCCAACAAAGCTACTTAATGTTCTCAGTGATTGGACTTTAGGCAGACTGGTTTCCCATGTTTTCACATTAATCAGCACTCGGGTGGAATTTTAAGTCCATACCTAGAGAAACAGTGGCCTTGATTGCTACTCTAATGAGCTTAAGTCACTTGGTCAGCAATTTTGTGCAGAGAGATACCCAGTGACTGGATCTATATTAAAAACATTGTGTTTTGGCACTGGCAAAGTTATATACTAAGGAAAAGAAATCATTGCTAGATAAGGAAACTATGTAAAAATTAAAGTTGAGTGTTTATGCTTCTAAAGACTGCTATTTACTTTTATAGATTTGTTTATATGAGTTTTGAGGACAACTGCATTTTTATCATATGAATCTACCCAACTCCCAACTAACTCCCCTAGAAAAATTCCTAAGAGTTTTGCTTAGGGCTGTTAAAAAAAGAAATAATAATTTTTTAAAAAGACAGGGTGGAGCAGTTTAAGAGATGGTGTGGCTGTGCAAGGTTTTGTTTACTTTTCCACCAAAGATTAAGTAGTGGTAAATTATGCCATATATAGGGAACAAACATAACCAGTGCTATGAAACAGAGATATAACCATGTTTTGAACAGTTTTAAAGGTGCACAAAAGTTACTGTCCCCTGCTTGTGCTATTAACACACAGACTTTATTCCTCGTACAGTTGCTTCCCACACATAAGTTGAAGTTACTCTCTATAAGACACCATATCCATGCAGTTTTCTTCTGGACAGTGGATTTCCATCTGTTACATTGTTCCTAGGACCAACATTAATGGCATCCTGATCATAAGATACAGAGATGTAGTTTATATGTAGAAGTGTTACACTCTCCTGGAAGACCATGTTTGTGGCCTGGCAGCTGGTAATGTCTGGATGCTGTGAAAGAAAAGCTTTTTCTGGGGGATAAAACCTCCCAGGGTATCATGAGATGACTTCTGTTCGCATAGAAATATTGGTGGCAGTAGCCAGATGGCATGTGGCAAAATCCTGAACCTGACAAATTTCACAGAGGTTTTACCTTTCCTTGCTCTGGGGACAGGATTTCATACATGTTTCCAAATCCCACAAAGCTGTGCAGCCCTGGGGAGGATAGGAGCTTGGTTATGGAAGGTGACTGACTGCAGCTTCTGGTCGGTGTCCCAGTGTGTCTGGCTCTTAACTGCAAAACAGGGATAACTGGAAAAAGGGTTTGAACTTGGGTCTCTGTCCCACCACTCACAAGTGCAATGTGTTCAGTAGCATAAGGCAAATGATTCCACAGAAATGACAGATGTAAAAAAAAAAGGTTGCAAGCAGGAATAAATGTCTTCCCCTCAGCAGGAGTTGCATGTACATTACACATTGCAGCCCCGCTTTGGTCATGCTTTGATCTTAAGTGGTGCTGGAGCAGCTGCCACTCATGTGAGCAATGCAACTCAGCAGTCAGGAGTAGAAACTGTAGAGGTCAATGAAGTGGGTTTTTCAGTTGCTTTACACTGTTTACGAGTGCCTAGTTGCTTTATTATTATTGCTTTCATAGTTTTTGCCTTTCTGTGAGGTACCAGGTGTTGCCCACTGCCAGCAGCCTGGGAAAACAGTGTGGTATCATTGTGTGAGCACTTCATGAAGTGACCAAGAAATGGGTTCACTTTGTTTTGCTAGAGGTGTTGTGCAGAATGACGGCCAGATCATCCATCAAATGCTAATGGTCTGAATAGATAGAACAAGAAAAAGAAACCAAAACTGATGCAATATAAGGCTGCAGGGAAAATGGGCTAGGTGCATAAACTTGTGACCCTGTGTTTCCTTCCAGCTTCAAAGAAAGCTCTTTGTAGAATTGGTTAAAAAGCTCCGTGTCTCAGTAGTTCATAATTTGAAATCTGAAAATGGAAATAGATACATGAGAGGTACTAAGAATTTCTTCTTCATTGCATATATTAATATACCTTCACTCATTTCTTACTGCATCTCTTTGTGGTTTAAAATTTAGACAAAAAAATGTGCTACTAGCTCATCTGTGCAGCAAGTTTTAGTCATGTTTCTGCCATTGCTGAAGAACTGAATTCACCTCTGCAAAGACATTTAGGGAAAAAAGTGGTTGGTCAATGGTATGTTACTACAGTAACTACAGTGAGATAATGATAATCTGAAAAGAAATACCCTTGGGAATCCAAATACATTGTCTAAATAAAATGTAGGTAGAATTGGCAGGAAAGGATTAAATTGGTTTAATCTGATTGTATTGTTTCTAAGATGATGCTATCCTAACTCATGGGAGAGAGGGAAGCATATATCTGAAGGCATTGTGCACAGCCAGCTGTGGTGACAGGACTTCATTAAAGCGTGGAGGCCCATGGCAAGGCCAGTGTGAGTTCCTTTTTTTTCTAGATCAGACTTTGACCTTGGTTGGCCTGAAAGAAGATACATCCCTGAAAGAGGATAGTGGACTTCTGCAGCTCCCACACAGTCAGGCTTAGTGAAGACCTAGAGGGCCTTTTAACACAACAAAATAAAGGACCTTTACCCTAAGAGGCTGTTTTGAAAATCCTATGGTGGATGTGTTCTGCCCATTAAAAAGGCCAGGTGGCTGGGGGTATGACTTCTTCTCTTGCATTAATTAGATGAGGAAGTGTGTCTGTAGAAGGTAACTATAATTTTTAATTATAGTGGTTTACTCTCCCAGTTCCCAATGGCACACATCCAGGGTCTGATGGCTGGGAAATGCAGTTGTAGCCAAGGACTCCTCTTCAGCACATTGGAAAGGCTGGCTCTTTGCTCTGCTCTCAGTTCTCCAAACTGAGTGATCAGTGTGTGTTTAATGCAGTGACGCAAGTGAGGAGAGGACTTGGGGAAGGTGATGTTGGAAGGATGCTGAGTACCAGCATTGCTTGGAGATACAAGATTGTTCCCACACAGGGTGACGAGCTAGGTTAACATCCTGGTGCTGTTAACTTGGGCTTCAGCCCTGGGCAGGAAGGCCAGCTCCAGCTGGAGGTCATTGTACTTGGCTGCAGTTAAATCTTTGTAATGTTAACAGCAGTCCTGGAAAGCACTGGAGTAACATCTGGCCAAGAGGGGACCATGCATGGACTGGCCTGGACCTCCCCTGGCTTCCGGAGGCAGGAGTGCGTCAGAGCATGAGGTCCCTGGGCGCTTATCAGCCTCCACCACTTGCGCATGAAAGAAGGAAGCGAGAAGTGATTCAGTTTGCATCCGGGCCTTGCAAGTGGCCTGTGCTGCTGCTTGATCTGCCTTCTTCCCAGTTCCTGCTTCCCCACTCTGCCTACAATAGTAATTCCTCTCTGCTGGGGAGACACCCAGGCTTCATTTTGTTCTGCAAAGTGCTTAGTCCGGCCTGGGAAGTGAGGCACGTTTAATGAAAACCAACCTGCACGCACAGCCCCCGGCAGCCTTTTCCTGCCTGCCAGGCACAAGGAGAGTCACTGTTGGCGTGTGGACAGGGCGACAAAAACCTTCAGCAGAGGACAAAGATGCGCTCACCTCTGGAGGCCAGTGGGCAGCCAGGGATTGGGGGGGATGCTGGGGAAGGGAGAGCTGCAGTTTCACCACGTGAGGATGGTGGGGCTGTGAGCAAGGACCGTCGTCAGCTCCATCTCGCCAGCTGGCTCGCTCAGCAGTTTTTGCAGGAAGTGTGAAGAGAACACATTTTATGGGAGATATTTATCATTATCCTGTACTGCTTAAATATAGTCTGTGTAGCAGGTTAGAGCTTGTTAGGCTTTTATCTTCTCAAGTTGGAGGGTGATGAATTAATCTATGAGTGTTGCAGCCTTGAGTGAATTATAGAAAGTCATCCCCAATGAGTAAAGATAAATGACATTTGGAAATTAACCCATTAGATAGTCTCTTCCAATAAAGTGCTTACTGAATTATTAAATTGTAAATGAAAATGCTTCATGTCTCATTTGAAAGTCAGAAAGACACTTATTTGTAATTCCGCTACTGGTTTTATTTTTTTTTTTTCTCTTGGAGGTTTCATTTCTTCTGAAAGATTTGGGGCTGTCAGCCCCAGAGGACAAAGTCTCCATTAATCCATGGAGCCGGCACAGCAGCTACAATGCAAGCTGTGCTGCCCTGTTAATGTGCTGCAGCCTCTGCCAGGAAAGGGGCAGTCCCGAGGGTGTTGTTTTACACTTTGCAGTATCCAGCCTCCAAAAAAAGAAGAGTTGTTCAGCTCTTTATTGACCTGCACCTGTATTAGTTTAACTGGGTTTGACTGCTTGTTTAGCTGGATTTAAGGTGACCTGTTGGGCAGCATGAATCTACTGTAAAATCTTTGGCCAGTATAGGTCCTCTAGATTCAGCCTGACCCAGGATGCACCTTGAAGCTGAGCCTTGCTCAGGTGTTTTAAAAATGAGCAGCAATAATACTGAGATGCACATTCAGCCATCAGTGTTACTAAAGTCTTGGCAAACCTCATGGTTCCTGGGTTTGCTGCCCCTCACCAAAGTAATGGGGTTGCACAGGGTAAAAACACCCTGGTTACTGCAAGGCAAGTCCTTCTAGTTTTAAAGTGATATAAAATACATGCAAGTTTCATACAGTCACTGCTGGTAAGATTTGCTTTGGCATAAATATCCTCATTCCAGGCTAGGATTTATCTGCATGCTAACAAAAAGTCAGAGACAGAGTATTTTCAAGAATTTCCATCTCTGGAACAGCCAGTTGTTGTGGTGATGGGTTTTGTTCTATGAATGTGGAAAGCCTGAGAACACCAGCTCACTTCAGAGAGGAACCCAGCAGGAATGACTTTCACTTCCAACCTGAGCTGGCTCCAAACCAAGGACCAAGAGGGCAGAAACTATCATTCCCATTATCAATTGGCATTAGAGCCAATTTCCCATTTTCTTTTAGTGCTAGCAGTTTGATGATAGCAGAAAATTATTAAAGCCATATACTATTAAATATGATGGTAATTAGATAATTTCCTATAACTGATTTTTAAAGACTGTCGATCTTCACTGGCTTTTTCTTTCTGATAGCGCAAGGACAGACTTTGTCTTGTATGTTTTGCAAGCACTGCCACTGCATGGATATAACCCACTCTTATGAAAGGAGTTTGTTTCTACTCATTTAATAATGATTTGGCTTCTTAATAAATTCCTAATATAAGGAAAGACTGATCTTGTTCCCATAGCCATCAACAAATTCTAGCAGTAAAGAAGCAAAACTTTAGGTAGTAACTATCAAAAAGTGTTCTATTAGTTTCATTATCTAACCAGAAAGATCCTAGCTGTGTTACCTCCTCTGCATCCAGTGTCTCCAGGCCACATTCTGCAGGTAGGAAATGAAGAAAACAGAGAGGTTGTCTTGCATCAGCTCATCTCTTCAAAGATTATAATCTGTGCCACTAAATTCAAACCAAATGGCAATTCACATGTGTATTTAACATTGTTTAACACCTGTTTGATATCAGTAGTTTGAGTTTTTACAGAAATTTTGCACTGACCTGCCTGTGAAGTGTGGCTCTGCAGTGAATGTGAACAGAATAAACACCTCCCCACACCCCACAAGGGTATGGAAAAGGCCCCTCAGGAAGGCTTCTTCACTGGTTTATGTTGTTAAAATGGGAGTGATGCAAAAAACCTCATCCTTAGGAACATGTTGATGTATGATTTAATGCCCATATGAGTCTGCCAACCCTCTCAGTGTTTTTTCTTTAGGCTTAAAGTTGGGGGGTGGGAAAAGACAGGACAGAGTGAAAAATTTTCATGTAGAGTGTGATACAATAAACACTTTATAGTGATTGTAAACATACTGTACTAGTGCAGTTCTTCTGTTCCGGGCATCAGTGTGAGGGCATGTAATTCACAGTACTTTTTTTGGCTTTTAGTAATTCTTTCCTAGAGTCAAAAGTGCCTGAGTGCGCAGTCTCAGTTCTGACTCAGTCTCATGCTGTTAGTGATAGTGGCATTTTAACTGATACTGAAGCAAGGACAGAAACTAACATTTAAGAGGAAGCAAGAATGACAGAAATGCTAAGATGAGGAGAATAAAGAAGAAAAATGCTAAAATGGTAGTTCAGAAAAGAACAGAGTGTGGGGGAAAATAATTTTATACCAGAGCTGTAGAAAGACTACTTGACCACAGACTGAAAATGGATAAAGCTCCTGTTTCCTGTCAGACCAGCTTGATTTTCAGTCTAAGCTGCTGAGTGACAATTTTCCTCTAGTCTGATCCTGTGTCTTTTAATTAACCAGTGTTGTCATCCACATCTTTGAGATTCTGATGGGAGCAGCAGCTCATCTCTGTTGATTTGCTCAACACTCTGCATGCAGAAAAAGCAGCAGCTGCTGCTGGTGATCCCAGGGCTGATTTGTCTGCATGTTCCACTGGAAATATTTGCCTAAATGAAGTAAGCTGTGTGAGGAGGCACCTAGTCTAATTGGAGCATTAGGTCTGTGCAGTAGGTGGTAGGCAGCTGGTTTTTTGCTGCTTTTCTGTCAGCTGGTAATTTATCTGTGACATGTATGGGGTTTTGATGGATGTAGGTAGTGTAACTGCATGGAAGAGCCATTTTGTGCTGGTACAGTGTGGCCGTGCTGTGGCTTGCAGTGTTTTCAGTGCTTTGGGCTCTCACACTTTGAGTAGCAGCTGCCATGGATCTCTGCAGGGCTCCTGGACAAGGCCTTGATCTGAGTGGCACAGACGACTCAGTTGTGTTACCCCCACCTTTGCAGCTCCTCATTGGAGTGGTTTCAGCTGTGCTCAGTGGCAGCACAAATCATAGCTGTCAAAATCACCTGCTAGAATCTAATTTTTGGGAGTCTTCCAACACTTTCAGTGGATAGATGTAACAGGCATATTCCATCCTTGCCAGCAGCCTGCTGCAATTCCAGTGAACTGGAATTGCACAAGGTTTCACTGATAGAGTTGTAGCAGTGCACCCCATGGGAGATTATTATCCCCCACTATCATAAGATTCTTATTTAGAGGTTATCATAAAGTCATTCTATGGTGCTCCTTGTGTTAGTCATGCAGGCAGCTACACACAGCAGCTGAGGCAACATATGTGTAAGAGACATCTCCTCTCTCCTTCCTTCCCCACTGAATGGAATGGAGCAGCCTCAGAGATGCTGCAGCTCCTTCAACCCCAATTTACCAGACAGGCTAGCCATGCTCTTCCCTCTCTTCTTTCCCTTCTCATTAATCCAGTGGGGTAGCTGTCAGTTCAACCTGGCTGTACATCAGAGAGAATGCTGTTTTGGCAGCAGTTTGAACCAAAAGGAAAGGTTTTGCAGGCAGAAGTGAACCTTTGGGAGGTGAGCTGAATGATGCTGTCACAGAACAAGAAAGACTCTTTTTCCATTGTAGCTCATGGTTTTTGCCAGGCAAGAGCAATTATGTGAATTTTCATATATATATATATATATAGGTATACAACCTGGAAATGTTTCAAAATGCTTGGGTAGGTCTTGCCCCAGCTACGAAAGATTTAAATCTAAATAGAAATCAGAGATAAGAGGAAATGATATTTCTGCCCATGAGAATTTCCAAGATCTCAGAAAAACATTTCTTGCTCTAATAGGAGGAAAACTTAAAAATCTGAGATAAAGTGAAAATCATGTAATAGGTGAAAATGTTTTGCAAAACAGTACAGCAAAGCCTATAGTCCCATTTAAGCCTATGGCCTATTCAAGCCAAGGGGTGGTTTAATTTTAAACCAGATTTCTGTTGTAGTTACAGCATTTTTTAATTACACCTTCGTTAACTGTTTAAAACACATAGTTTTGCAACCAGCAAATAGATTTTATTCTTTTTAATATTACTGGGAAAATATTTACAAAGAAGTTCCAGCAGTTTTTCCCAGATGTAAATGTATTCAATGATTTTTGCCTCCAACAGGTTCAGGTTTGAAAACAAACATTTCCTAATGTAATTTTTCCTTGAAAAATTCCTGCCATTTTTATTAGACTCCGTTGGTTCTTACTTAATTTTAGCCAAAGGGCAACAGTGACTTATGTACCTTATTTCAGTTTTAGTTTCACTAAGCTTAGAGCAGAGTATTGTCAAGGTTTTTTCTCCTTAGGAGTTGAATAAATTCTGACCAATTATGTTGTTGTTTTAGTCATTTAGTCATCCTGGTTGTATGATCTCATGATCATTCCATATTTTTATAACGTGTCCATTGTACCAAAGTGATTATGTATCACCCATTGCAGTTACTTCATGTTTCTAAGAAAAGATGTCATTCATCCATAAGCACAAGAACAAAAGGCAGAAGAAACAGCATTTTATTTCATATTTACCATAAGGAGTCTGCAAGTCACTAACCACATATGAATAAGAAACCAAACTAGATTAACAGATGTAAAGTCATTACACATTCAGAAGAAACAGAGTAGGCAGAGAAAGTGGTAAGCAGATCAGAAGCTGGAGAATCACTTGGTCCAGAACTAAACAGGCGTAAATAAAACTAGAAAAAAATCGGTTTTCCTTTTTGCTGTAGGAATGGTGCTGGTGAGTAACACTCTTGGGGCTGCAGGGGAAGCTGTGGAGCAGTGGGATGCATCACGTCTGTACTCAGCTATTGCTTCTGAAACTCTCAAACCAGACACAGGGTGCCTCCATGGTCAGACCTGCCTGCCTGTCCTGTCAGTGTTCCCTGTTTGTCCTGGTTGGAGTGGACGTCTTGGTGAGATGAGGCAGTGTTTTGCAAGGGACTCCTCCAGGAGCTGTCCTCTCCCAAGAAAGTTTCCCCTTTGGGTTCTGCTTTGCAGTGGGAAGATCTGAGCCTGTTTTAACTGTTTTCTTCTCTGGGAGAACAGCACCTAAATTCTGGCTTGAAGGAGAATGCACAAAGGTTTTGAGCACTCAGATCCCAGGCTGCATCTCTTTCTTTCCCCTAGTTTACTTGGAGTGTTTCTGAGAGGTCCTTAACTGATGTGGAAACTGAAATCTGGTCATTAGCGAGGTATCCTTGGATAGAGAAATTTTCACACTAGGTCTTGCCTTAGCCCCAGCCAGGGAGTAGCACTTCAGAGCCCTGTGGGTAGTACCCATTGAAGCTCCTTGGCAAACCTTGGTGGGACATGTCTGTCCCAGGTTTGCTGGGCCCTGTGCAGTGCAAAAGGCCCTAGTTGGTAGGAGAGCTCTGTCAGTAGAGGACACACAGTTCTGAGCTGGATTTTCTGGCATGGGTCCAAGGAATGCCAATAAAATCTGGAACTGCACTGTCATTTATTTGTGTGTGAACAGAGCTGTACAGCAAGTTGTACCAGCCACGTATAGTGTAATAAAATGAATTTTAAAGGTCAACATAGCAGCCCACTAGTGTTAAAAATAAAACTTTCAAAAGGTGAATTTCTGTGCTTAGAAAGTTGTGGAGTCTCCTTTTGTAGCTGAGTTGCAAGACAACAGACTTCAAATGAACCACTAACTTTTGATTGTCTTTGCCCCACTTTCTAGTTCTGACCAGTGGATAGAGCTAAAGTCAGCTTTGATGAAGAAGGGAATCAACATTTCTCTTTCAGGCTGTATAAACAGGCAGCTGCTTGAGTATGCTGAAGTATGAGGAATGTGAGCAGAGAAACAGCAGAAGTGAGTGGAAATCTCTAAGAAATACCACTAATACACTGGACTGCAGTTCAGCATTTTGTTAAGGGCATCATTTGTATTTATACTGTCAACAGAGGGTGGATGAATGGAGCTACAATAAATTATACATACAATTTGAATTTTTCAGTGTGCTTGAGACATGATTCTGTTTCTCCAGCAAAAAAGATGATGTTTTTCTGCCGTTTCAGGGATTAGGTAAATCCCCATGAGTGATGACAACAGACAGAACTAGGGCTTGCAGAAGTACAGAATGGAAAATATACTTGACACTTGTGAGAAGTGAACTCTGAGCTGGTAGTGTGGTTAGACACGCAAGCCTCATTTCACAGTGCTGAAATATTGCCTTCTCATTCTCCTATCTTGAATCATGAAACCCCACACTCTCCTAATGATTCTTTCAGAGGGAACAGTGAAATTATTCATATAAAGAACCAGAATTGTTCAAACCACATCCTTTTTATTTATCTAGATCAAACTACAACTTCTGCCAAAGTTTGGATCATTTGGGATAAAATTCTCAGTGTTCCCAGGCTGGTTTTCTTCTCCTGCTCCTTTATGTTCTTAACCTTCTTCTGATAGCCTGCTTTAAAACTGCATAGCTACTTCTGGTGTCAGAAATCACACCATGCTGGGTGCTCCCATGTATGGAGCATGATGCATGGAGGAGAGGCTCAGGAGGGGAAATTTCAGGTGATTTGTTGCCCTGATGCCAGCAAAGGAGGTGACTGCAGTGAAGAAGGCTTGAGCAGCTGTTCAAGCCAAACAGAGAAAGTTGGGCCTGGGCA
Organism: Zosterops lateralis; assembly: GCF_965231275.1. Taxonomy (NCBI): domain Eukaryota; kingdom Metazoa; phylum Chordata; class Aves; order Passeriformes; family Zosteropidae; genus Zosterops; species Zosterops lateralis. The sequence continues at coordinate 63,718,576 of NC_139762.1, read as the reverse complement.
GAGGAGGAAGGATTTGTATTGTGTCTTGAATGTGTCTTGAATTGTGTCAGGGCTGCAAGAGAAGGGAGGTGAAGTGAAAAGAAGGAGCTTCCAACTTTTGGACCCGTTTGGAGAAGGATGAGAGATGGGGGCAAAGGTAATGAAAGAGCCAGAGTGCGTAAGAGCTTAGATAATTGAAAGGCCCTTAGCTCAAGACTGAACTTCTAGTGAAGGAGGCTGACTTCAGTGTAGAGTACTTAGAGACTGCTTGGCTGGTGTCCTACACACTCTGGAGTGCAGGAGGCCAAGGACTAAGAAACAGGTTGCCTTCAGACATCTTTGCATCTCTTTGTCTTTTTTAATTCTATTAATGCAATAAAAGCATGCTGAGTAGTTTTTCTCTTACAGTCAGCGAATCCATGGTGCTGTCATGCAGCAAAGAGTGATGTTCAGCCATACCTCACTGTTCACTTCCCAGTGAGCTGCAGTGTGTAAATCTCACATGGTAGCCCTTCGACATGTCAACAGCTGTTTCCTCAGAAGCTGTGTGTTTGCTAGTTACTTGGGTGCTCTTCAGCACCATCCATCTACAGAGAACTTCGGGAAGGGATCCTGGAGTTAATCATGGGCTTCTGTGCTATGGTCAGAAGTGGAGTCAGGATCAGGTTTTGGTTTGGGGTCTTTTAAATGCTTTTGCTAAGTGCATCTGAACTGCAGACCTTTAGCTAAGTGTTGGCCTTACACTAATGACCCTTCTTGAAAGTCTTTGTCTAATTTGCCATTTGTATCATGGTTTGTGGTGGTGGCCATAGAAGATTTCAGGGTTTGGGGTTTTTTTTATCTGAAGAAAAATAGTGACTTTTAGGCTATCTATAGAAGAGGCACTTGAAGTTCCTACAGAAAATATTTGTGCTCTCCATAATAATAGAGCATGAAGGGTTATAACATCTGATTTGCATCACTGGGGGAAGGTGGGGAGTGAAGATGCTCTTGGGCCATGTCAGTCAGGTCTGTGACTGAAGATTTGCACCAGGATATGTAATTTGCATTACATAACCATAAACACTATTTTGAAAAAATCTAAAGTGCTTCATATTTCCATGTTACTTTTATGGACTTGCTCAGAGTAATCTGCCATCTGGTATTTTTTTCACACAGGGCAGAATGAGGTAAGGGGGGAGAGATGCTGACTGCTTCCATGCTGTTGCTCAGCTTCCGCTGAGGGAAATGTAACACCTTTCCCCTTTCCTTAATGTCCAGCCTGGCTCCTTGCATGAAGCTCTTCACATCAAAGTCAGAGCTGACTCTCAAGGCCTGCTTTTTGGAATAGTTATGAAGCAGCTTTCTTGTAGTGTGCTGGGAAAAAATGCAGTGAAAGTCATTCTGATGACAGCTAGAGGGAAGCAATAACATTCTTTGCAGACTTCACATGCAAAGACTAAGAAAAATAAGTGCAAGAACTGTACAAGGGAGGGGGCTGTAGTCAATGCTTGAGTGCTACATGCCTTTAGGAAGTCTTACGTTTATAAATACAAGGGTCAAACATATTTCCATTACCAAGATGCGGCCCTTCTTTTTTCTGGTTTGCTGTTTTTTTAAAATCCTATTTCTGTTCTGCTTTGGTCCCTTCTGTCTGGACTAAGTTGTGGCAATGTACATGGTAAGTGCAAAAGAAAGGGGGGAGCAACCTTGCAGCAAAATGAGTTGAGTCGATCCTGCCACAATTCCCTTTTTTTCCCCCCCTAAATAATCAAATTGTTTAATTAGTCATTGCTCTGGGGAAGTTCTCTACTCAGCTTCCTGCTGTCTGCACTGACTTACAGGGCTGCTCTCAATTCCGCGGTCTCCAGCGCCAGCGTCTGACCTCAGCACAGCTCCCAAGCCCTTTGCGCTCTTGGCTTTGGAGGCTGTGGCAAAGATGTGCTTGTGCCTGGGCTGCGTGCAAAGCTAAAACCCTGTTCAGAGCTTGAGGAATGTTAGATTATCCTTTTTCTTCCAGCCCCAGCGGCTGATGTGAGCATGCTCTGTGCATGCATGGCACTGGCTATTTGCCAGGTTTAGAGTAATTTTTTTTTTTTTTTTTTTTTTTTTTTTTTTTTTTTTTTTTTGAATGAGTGAGTGAATGAATGAATGAATACCTGATTAAGTTAATGAAGCTGAGCCAATGGTGGGAGGGAGCGACTTGGCTGCTGCCTGCTCTAAGAGATCTGGCAGCACATTAGACTTGCATAACGCTTTATAGCTCCATGCTGCGCTCCATATGAGCCACAGGAGAGGGCTGCAATAATTACTCGGCTCTCCGATTCAAACCAGCTGCAGGTAGCTAGTCATCCTTTTGTCCATTTCACTGGTGTCGGGAGTCACTTGTCTTGCGCCGTGGATTTCCAGGGGCAGATGGGTAAGATGCTTTCACAGAAGTGATCGCAGCGGTGAGAAAGCATGTTCATGACTCAGTGGCTTTTACAAAAGGTCCATTCAGGTTTCCAAGATGTGATTCACTGGACCCACAGGTTCAATGCAGGAATGTTTTTAGTTCCTGAGTTCAAAACTTCTGTATAAATAACCTTGATGGGAGGTGTGTGATTTTTTTGTTTTCTTGTTCTTTCTTCACCCTGCTGGGAAAAATAGAGCCAAAGGTTTTCTTGTATCTGGGGTTTTTTTTTGTGAGAAAAGTAATTTTTAAATCCTCAGAGTTCCTTTTGATTGTTGTTTAAGGCAAGTTCTTTCTGGCAGCCCCGGATGGTACATACCTTTGTTTCTCACATACTTAAATTAAGAGTACTGGCACTGCCTGTTAGCACACCGCCTTCATTTGTCAACGTTCCCTGCTTGAGAGCAACGATGATGATTTGCATTCTTAGTTGGAACGGGTGTTTTTTTTAATTGCAACTGAAGCTTGTGACTGTGGAACCTGCTATGTTTGTATAATCCTGCATTATTTCATTTTCTTTTGATTGTTTTCTGTGTTGCCTAACCAGAACAGTTGGGGCAATCTCAGCCTACCCATGCTGGCCTCAGTCAGGTGATGCTGGTGATGGATGTGGGCTCTGTGCCCATTTTATCTGCTTGCTCCCCATTAAGCAGGAGGGAGGCTCCCCACTCACTGAGTCAGGAAGAGCAACTAGTCACTTGGTTTTGTGGGCTGCGGGGCCTGGGGAAGTGTTCCAGAAAGAGAGAAGGTGCAGAAGAGTTGATCTGGCTTTTTCCTTGCTCTTGTGTATTCCTGCATGTACTGACCCCTATGACACCGCCTGTGCTGAGATGGTCAGCGTGAGGGTCTCTGCAGGATGAGTGGGTGGGGCTGCAGGCCACACCCAAATGTAGCTGACTGGAATGAAGAAGAAAAAAATTAAAGAGTTAGAGAAAAAAAAGGTGCCTGAGGAGCACGTTTAACTTGTTCTCTGTCTGCAGCACTGGGGGTAAGTGCTCTGTGCCTTGAGATCAGCATGAGCTGCTGGCTTTTCTGTTTTGTCCATAGTGATGGTCAGTCATCCTGATTTGGAAGGGCGCCAAGGCAGTGTGCTGAGGCAGTGAGCAAGAGCTGGTGCAAAATGACTTCAAGTTAAAGCTTTGCTGAATGAAGTCTGAGAGAAGGCAAGGTGTTGGAATCCATTTCGAGGGGAATTTAACATCAGTTCATGTTTCACACTTTACAGATGGACTAATTATAGTCTAATTTGCTGGCACGTGGAATCTACCAGAGAAGCAGTCTGCAGGGAAGACTTCCAAGGAAAGGCACTGAGCAGATGACCTTTCCAAATCTTCCCCTAAAGCCATGCTCTCACACTGTCCCCTTATCAGCCAGGCTTAAGGGCACACTCCTCCCTGGGAGCACTTGTGCTTATCTGTAAAATGGCTGCTCTGAGTTGGCTGCTGCTTGCTGGTGTTTCTGGCTGGATCTTCAAAGGGGTGAAACGCCCCCGGTTTCTGTAATTTTTCGTGGGGGTCTCATTCAAGTCTCCTGGCAGCGAAGCCAGGCGTCTCTCTTAATTTGTTTTGCAGAAGGTGGAGAGAATGTTAGCACGCATTTTCAGACACATGGAAGGAGACCTGTGTGACATATCTGCAGTACAAATGTGTTCATACAGGCATGACAGTTTCTGTCACAAGTTAAAATGAGTGGCGAGTGGGTGTTGCTACGTTTATAGTCACTCATGTGAAATCTTCAATGGAAAATTGTGTAGGCAGCTCCCATTGTAGCCACATTGTAGGCACATTTTAGATAAATGAAAAACATCAACAAAGTAATTTCTGTATTAGACTTGTTTATAAATGAACTCTATTCACTCATTTAAGCTGCAGAAGCGCCTCTAGGGGATGGCTGTGAGAGTAAAGGGTGCCACTGAGCACTGTCAGATGTCCTGCTCTGGCAGCAGTTGCTGCAGAGCAGGAGATAAAAGGTTGGGTGCTGTGCTGGCCACTTGTGGAGTTGCATAGGTGTGATCCCCCTTTCTGTCCTGCTGGTGGTGGGGTTGAAGGAACACTTTAGTTTACATGCGTTTGCTCCATGGTTTCTGTGCTGCCACCACAGACTCTGGGTATGTGTCTAGTGGAATGCTGACTTCTTAAGCATCTTGGGTTGGTGGACCTTATGTCCTGGCACAGCCAACTCTGAGGCTTGAGGAGCAGAACTTTGGAGGGGTTTGGCAGGCCTCTGTTAGGCTGTGAGGGCTTCAGTGTGGCATGGTGGTAAGTCATCAAGCTGCTGGAATGAACTTCAGCCATGTGGGACTGCTGGAATAATCTCCAGCCATGTGGGGCTGTGCAGCTGGCAGTCAGCCTGAGCTGAGACCCCAGGTCTGAGCAGCCCCAGAACTTTCTTTTGTGGCTGCAGATGGAGCTGCTTCTTGTAGGGTCAGCTGAGGTGCACTTTCTGCCGTGCAGCTGAGAGAGAAAGCTGTGCATCAAGCTGTGCACACTCAAATGGCTTTGCTCCAGGGCTCAGACCCTCACTTAGCAGTTACATCCTTTCCCTTCCCCCACAGAGGCAGAAGGCTCTGGAGTCCAGCATTTCACCCTCAAAAAAACCTCACTGTAATCAGCACTGTCAGCTCATGCATTTTTATCTATGGATATCTGATGCTATTTCACAAAACTCTGGTTCCTGGTGTCAAATGATGAGATGGGAAATTCCACTTTTAGCTAAACTAGTAAGTTTCTGATCTTCTGGGCTGCAGGAAAAAGCTAGAGACCCTGAGACTGAAAGGCCTCACCCAGCAGAAGGGCAAGTTAAAAGAGGTAATAATACTACCCTTCACCTTTATACTTTTAATAAATCTTTTTTTTCTGTGAACCAGTATTGTGTGTTTCAGAGGCAAGAAGCTGGCCCTGACTCTTGACATCTGAGAGCCCAGGTCTGGCGCTGCAAGGTGGGGGATTTCTGTGCCAGGGAGTGAGGGTGCTGCTGTGGGGTGGGCTGGGAGGGTAGCAGGATGGCCAACACAGCCAGCCCTCCAGTGTCAGCCCTGACATGAGGTCAGCTTGCGGCTCTCAGAGAAAATGCTTCCTTGCTTTCAGCCTCCCTGGCATCTTGTACTGCATGCTCTGGTACTACCTCTCTGCAAGCCATGCTGGAAGAAGAGGGATCACCTTTGCTAAAAGCTTTTTTTTCTATATAAACAAAGGATGTAAGCAGCCATGAATCCATTTAAACCATCTGTGGTACTCACAGTCCTGCAAGGCTTATATGTAGCTGCACCACTGTGTGTGTGCACAGAAAGGACAGAAAGGTTTGCTGCACACCCAGAGCACAGAGTGACTTCTACAGATGCTGAAAATAAGGGCATCTCTCCTGTTGTAGAATGAAGTGATGGCACCAGATGATCTGATGGCAGAAACATGCAAACTTCTGAAAGTTAATTCCACCTCTTCATTAAGCAGTTGGTTTAACCAAAACCAAAGATAATTCTAGCACCATGTTCCTGTGCAGTTCACCAGCACCTACCAGGCATAATAACTATGTGTTTTTAACTAAGCACAATCTAACCATAGTAGCACAGGAGGCATGTGCCCTGCTTAGAACATGCACTTCTCTCCTTATCCTTAGAATTCAGGATAAGTAGTAGAAACAGTTAATCAGTGGAGTGGCTTTCTAATAATCCATTTGTATCACCTGTGCTCATGAATGGCTGTCCTGGGACTCCATCATCTGTCCATCCTTTTGGGAATACATCTTACAGTGAGAACCTAAACTTTTTCCTCCTAAACTTTCCTCTCTCAACTCTGGTACCTACATGCTTTCATGAAATAAATGGGAATGTTGACCCTTTGGGCATCTCATATCTGGTGATGTACTCGCTGATGTTTGTTCATATCACTTGCTTTTTGTCTTGTGTGGGGTCTGTCTGATCTGACTGGGGACAAGGAGGGACATGCAGAACTGCTGCTCACTGTGCCCGAAACCTGTAGCAATTTGCTGTGGCAGATTCCCAGAAGTATAATAAGAACTAACACTGCACTGGACAATCTGTCTTGTGGATGCAGTGTTGATCAGGAATCTTTTCCTTTTGGGAGGAGAATTTCAAATTTTATTAGAGGTTTTCATGTTCCTTATTAATGGATCTCTGCAGTTGGCCCTCCCGGGAATTCTGCCAGGGAGCTGTGAAATTGGTCGGGTTGGACAATAAACTCCTATAGCTATTGTTGGCATGCGCTGAGCTGCACATGGCAGGGCTAATGGAATCTGTAGCGGTTACAACCATGAATATGTAGCTGGCAGCGGGCAGGCTGTAGAGCGAGGGGAGGGGAGAAAGCTGGCGTACAGATCTGAGAGCCAGAATGCAGCTGCGGAGCCCTCTGCAGTGTGTCTGCCTTTTCCTCTCTTTGAATCTGATCCTGCAAGATGCCAGCCTCCCAGGAGGGGAGGGGAGAGGTGGGACGAAGTGCCTCCCTTCTCACTCATTTCCAGCTCTGCCGAAATTACTCACTCGTGATAGGATGGGCGGCTGATTTGAGGCGGGAGCATCAGGCTGCGTTGCTGCATCTGCCCGGTAACACCCCAGACATAAAGAGCCGCGTATCAGGCTCGGCTCCGCGAATGTTGCGTTAACATCAGCGTGCCGGGCAGGGCAACAGTGTCTGATGGAGGAGAGACACAGTTTTTCTAGTTCACGGATGAATGTGAGAGTTTGATGGTCATACCTGGCGCTGGAAAGTGGAAGTTGAAAAGTCATAGTACTGTGTGTGTTTTTAGGATTTGCCATCAAAGAAGCCTTTTGACAGTAAGTGACTGGTTTAATTGAATACCCCTGAAGTTGCAGGCGGACTACTGCCCCACCTTGAGTGTTTGCTTCTTGCACCACCCCTTCCTCCTGGTGGCACATGATGTGCGAGCTTGCTGGCAACTCAGAAAAGTCAGGGACCAGAGCAGGATGAGGCACCAAACTTTTGGAGGTTTAGAGACCCAAAAAAGTATGTTAGCTGCACCATGGAGCAAAGAAAGTACTGGATTTCTCAAGGCAGTGAAAGTCCCACCGTTTACATAGCCAGGTGCTGCTGCCAGGGTTTGTGGTTCTGGCCCCAACTTCCCTGCACCCCAAGACTCAGTCCTAGGTGGTGGGACACAGCATGTCGCTGTGTTTGGACATTTGCATTGCTGGTTTTACCTTTGCTGCAATGAACTCCAGCTAAATAAAGGAGGTCAGCATCTGAAGCTATAACCCAATATCCTCTCCTATGTTTTAAATTCATTAGATGAAATAAGTAGAAAAATGCTGTTTTGGGAAACAGTGAGATTTAAAGTGCCTTGCAAAGAGATGCTGGAGTTTTGCATGAAGATGCACATCCCGAGCTCCAGTGAGCAATCCCTCTGGGACCAGAGCAAGCCCAGATGGTGACTCCTCCAAGTGATTATTTTTCTGCCTTAAGCCTTTCCAGGAATTTGTGTGTGGGCAGACTGCCAGCGGACACTGGCTGTCCAGACAGTTTAGCAATGTTCCATGTGTACTCACTGCCAGAGATACCAAAGTCCAGCTGCTCTCCCTGATCTCTTTGTCCCTTTTACCTTCCCAGCCATAATTACACATGCCTGCACGCACGCACACACTTGTGACACACACAGGAGCAAAAAATCACCTGGTGTTTCCTACTCATTTGTATATCTTACAAATTGTGATTGACAGCTCTAAAGTTAAAGAGAAAGGAAAGCCTCCAGCATCAGAAAAATGACTTAAATTAAAAAAAAAAAAGCCAAAAAACAAAACAACCCCCAAAAAACAACCAAATCACAAATCCTGTGGCATGCTGCAGAAGGCAGGCATTCATCTTTCTAGGACAGCCAGCAAAAAACTGTTTAACCAGGTCTTGTACCTCTTGCCTTTGAGACAGTCTTGTTTGGGTTATCTCCCTTTCATTGCTTCCCAAGCAAAATCAATCCTATCTTACCTTTACTGTTGCTGGAACTTGAATTATGTTGGAAAGTTACTGTTTTACTTTTAGATCTTGAAGTAGAAGTAGGCTGTTTTATGCTGCATATTTGCATTTTTTGCAAACCCAATCCTATGTCTGTTAAGAGTTCAAAGTCTCACTGTGAAGTGTTTGGGCTTGGAAAAGTGGGGCAGTATTCACTGCTCTATGGCTGTCTCATCCCTTGTCTCTATTAAATTTATTCATTCCTCCTGTGTTCTCCAGGAGATCTTGGGCAGCCCTTTTGTTACTGCTAAAGATGAAGTCAGCTGTGTGAGAGATTTACACTGAAAAACAAAAATGCATGACCCAAAGAGTTAGTATTTGGTATTTTTGAAAGATGTTAACTTTGACATTGGAGGCCACCCAAACCTCAGTGGTTCAATGCTGTTTAGCAGAATAAAATCTTTGCTTCAGCTCCTGCATAATGAAACCCCATTTCATAGAGCTTCACAGCAGTACTTTTGATGCAGAGAAGCTGAACCCAGATGCCTCGAACTTTTGGAACCACTGGTTTTGGAGAGCCTGGTTTACCCATCACAGCAAAAGAGCCTGTCCCTATTCAGTTGTGTGTACAAGCTCCCTGCTCTGTTGCAGGCAGAGAAGCCAGCCCTCTGCCTCTGCTCCCAGCTTTTCCTCGTGGGAATGTGTTTAAATTCTGGATTTGCAGCTCATGTTCCAGAAGAGATTGGAGGATGGTCCAAACCCAGCACAAGCTCCCTGTGGCAAGGGGAGCAGGATGAGCACCCCATGCTGAGGTTGTCCCTGCTGGGCAGCTGCCTGGTCCAGGATCTGCTGACTTACCTACCCAAGCCGACTGCCCGGGGCAGAAGGCTACAGGGAGCTAAAGTTAACCAAGGATGACTGCGCAAATGTGAGCTCGGCAGTTTTATTTTTAGTCGAACTTAAAAAGAAAAATCTGTAAGTCATGTGTAATATAATAATTTTAGCTGTTGCCAAGACACGCTGAGCAACTGTTAGGAGGAGGGGAAGGCCTGTGCTGATCTAGCAGGGACCCTGTCTCCTGGCTGCCCTCATCGCCACAGTCACGGTGCCGAGGTGATGGCGCTGACAGATCAGGGCAGGTCAGGATAGTGCCGGGGCTGCTGTGCTCTGGGTGTCACCGGCCCTTGCACATCTGAAGCTGCCCTGAATTCTTTGATCCTCCCTATCTCCTCAAAGCCAGGGAATCTACCCTGAAACACTGCTTTACCCTCCTCCCCCAGCTCTAGCTATTGGTGTTTCATTACTGTTTATCAATATTTAAAGAATGGAATAATTAACTTAAGACTGATTGTATCAAACCATTAGAAGGTTTGAACTTTTCCTGCAGGCTTACAACAGCTTGGAGGACCATAAACGTAAAAAGTGCTTTTAAAGATAGGTTTAATCTGAGTCTAGTGTGTCTTCAAAGTACTTCATACACATATAAACATCAGGCTTATTGTTCATTAGAAGTGAGGCAGCAGGGAAAGAAATCCCCCAAAGGAATATTACTTGCCATAAGATAAGTATCATTACTGCTGCTCAGCATTCCCCTTAAAGCAGGCTATATCCTATTTCCATCTTCTTTCACATCCACTCTTAATTCTTTCTCTCTATTCTTCTTACATGTAATGCATGCTTTTCTTGTTGAGCTGCTGCTCATGTGAGGTGCGTGGTTTCTCATCACCCATTCCTTCACAACTTTCAAAACAGCCAGAAATGCAGATGACAGGTGGTGACTGGACAGGGGCTGAGGAAAAGTTTCACTCTCCACAAAGACTGATTAGGCAAGGTAAGGTAGGTTTCAGGAAGAGAGTAAATGTGTTTTAGTTACAATATTTTCTTTCGCAGGTAATAAAAGAATTAGGAAGGCTTTGTTGCCTTTGGATGAAATAGGTGATGCAGAGAAAGCAACTTACTTGCTACAATAGCAAAATCAGCCCAATACAAAACTGCGAGTTTTTACAGTGGTGGGGGCTCATGATTTGGATCAGGAAGCTCAAACAAGCTTTTCCAAGCAGTTCTGGGCAGGTGTTCCCAAGGCTGAGTAGTTTGCTTAGTGTTTGGACCTGTGGCCATGGCCATGAGTGTGGTACCCGCAGCCTCTGTGGTGCAGCAGTGGCTAAAACAGTGAGGTTGGATCCTGCCAGAGATGGATATGGTGCCAGCACCTGGCTCTGGCCTACCTGCATGTGGAAGGGAGCTCCTCCCAGCAGAGTCCTGCTTGGACACCTGAATGTGAGGCATCAGTAGCAGAGCGAGTTCAAAGCACTGGGTCAAAAAAACCCCACCAGACATCAAAAACCTGGCTCAGATCCATCCCTGGCTCTGGGCTGCTGCTGTAAATAGATCGCGCGCTGAGGTTCATTGCCAGACTGGGAGATGAAGCACACGTGTCCCGGTAACGAGCTGTGGTGTGGGGACAGGAGGCAGCTGCTGCCTTCACAGCCCTGCGTGGTGTCACATGAAGTTGTCCTGCTGGTGTCTCTGGGGTTCAGGGGTTTAGGAGAGACCCACCTCTGCACCACTCACAGTGACTTGTTGCTAACAATATTTTGTGTGTGCCTGCGCCTCAGGGCTCCCTGCTGTGCTCCCGTGTTTTTTTAGGGCATGTTAGGGTGAAGGCAGTGTCGTCATTGCAGGGGAAGAAGAGGCTGAAAGAACAAAGCAGGCACCATAGAGACATAGAGGGTTTTTGTAGAGGAAGGAGAATGGGCCTTGGGAAATAAATGATTGCTGTTAAATGTGCCACATTATGCCCAGGTTATTCCTGATATGCCTAAATTTTTAAATGTTTTCCTGATGCATTAGCAGACATGCCCAGGATTTTTCTGCTGTTTACAACATAGCTAGCTGTCAACTGCTCCTTAATGTGAGTGGCAATGCCTGACCATTTTTACTTTTTTTTTTCCCAGAGGTCTTTTTCCCGTTTGCTGATTTGGGGTTTCTGCTTATTTGTTTTCATTTCTAATTGCTGATGATATGACTTCCGTCTCCCTTGCCTACCCTTTCGTTTCAGAATCCAGAGGAGCTGTCGCAGGATCGTGCTCACAGGGAGATGATTCCTCATGAAGTCACTGGATCCCCTGCAGAAATCAAATGTGACTTTCCGTTTATCAGACTGAAATCAGAGCCAGCCAGACAGTGAAGCAAGCACAGTGGAGGGGGGACGGCGAAAGATGAAATCCAACCAAGAGCGGAGCAATGAATGCCTGCCACCTAAGAAGCGAGAAATCCCTGCCACCAGCCTGCCTTCGGAGGTGAAGCCAGTCCTGCCAAACGAAAACCATCGTGCAGATAACCTGGCATGGCTCCCCAGCACACCCAGTGGCCAGGGCGGCCTGGGGGGCCGGCACCGGCCCGGCGGCACCTCCTCGGTGGAGGCAGGCTTGCAGCAGGGTTTGCACAAGTCACTGTCTGCAGGGCTGGACTATTCCCCGCCCAGCGCGCCCAGGTCCGTTCCAGCCTCTACCACTCTTCCCACGGTGTACTCGCCCGCCCTCTCCCAGTCAGGGACCCCGGTTTCCCCCGTGCAGTACACTCACCTGCAGCACACCTTCCAGTTCGTCGGGCCCCAGTACAGTGGGTCGTACACCGGATTCATCCCCTCGCAGCTGATTTCCCCAACGGCCAATTCTGCGACTGGTGCCGTGGCGGCGGCCACGGCCGTTGCGACCACTCCATCCCAGCGCTCCCAGCTGGAGGCTTATTCCACTTTGCTGGCCAGCATGAGCAGCTTAAGCCAGCAGGGGCACAAAGTTGAGCCGCACCTGGTCAGGACGCCTGGACTGATTGCTGCTGGGTCTCCTCCACCCGCCCAGCAGAACCAGTACGTCCACATTTCCAGCTCTTCCCAGAGCACTGTCAGAAATGTCTCTCCTCCAACCATCCCAGTCCCCCTGCACCCACATCAGACAGTGATCCCACACACCCTCACCCTCGGCCCTTCCTCCCAAGTGGTGGTGCAGTACACTGACTCGGGGGGCCACTTTGTCACCAGGGATCCCCCCAAGAAACCCGAGAGCAGCCGGCTGCAGGCGATGCAGGCCAAGGAGGTACTGAATGGCGAGATAGAGAAGAGCCGGAGGTACGGCATTTCGCCTTCTGCCGACATGGGTCTAGTCAAAGCAGGCAATAAACCAGCTCCCCATCATTATGAGACCAGGCACGTGGTCGTGCACTCGAGCCCCGCCGAGTACGGCGTGCGGGATTCCTCAGGTGTCCGAGCCTCTGTCATGGTGGTCCCCAACAGCAGCACGCCCACGGCAGACATGGAGGTGCAGCAGGCCTCCAACCGCGAGACCTCTCCTTCAGCCCTCAATGACAAGGGAAGTTTGCACTTAGGAAAGCCAACCCACCGGTCCTATGCCTTGTCTCCGCAGCAGGCTCTGGGCCACGAGGGGGTGAAGGCGGTGGCCACGCTGTCCCCTCACACTGTCATTCAGACCACCCACAGCGCCTCCGAGCAACTCCCCGTGGGGCTGCCGGCGACAGCTTTCTACACTGGGACCCAGCCGCCGGTGATCGGCTACCTGAGCGGCCAGCAGCAAGCCATCGGCTACCCCGGCAGCCTGCCGCAGCACCTGGTGATCCCGGGCGCCCAGTCCCTGCTGATCCCGGTCGGCAGCGCGGACGTCGAGCCGTCGGGAGTCACGCCTGCGATCGTCACGTCGTCTCCTCAGTTTGCAGCAGTGCCTCACACGTTCGTCACCACCGCCGTCCCCAAGAGCGAGAACTTCAGCGCGGAGCCCCTCACCACCCAGCCTGCCTACCAGGCCACCATGGTGCAGGCGCAGATCCACCTGCCCGTGGTGCAGTCCATTGCCTCCCCTGCCGCCGCGCCCCCCACGCTGCCCCCTTACTTCATGAAGGGGTCGATCATCCAGCTGGCCAACGGGGAGCTGAAGAAAGTAGAGGACTTGAAAACAGAAGACTTCATACAGAGCGCGGAAATTAGCAACGACCTGAAAATAGACTCCAGCACTGTGGAGAGGATCGAAGACAGCCATAGCCCGGGCATCGCCGTCATACAGTTTGCGGTGGGGGAGCATCGAGCACAGGTAATGGCAGCACATGATGGGCTGGGAGGGTTGGACTGGGATGTGTGCTGTGGCCACATCACAGCTCACTTGCTTTGGATCCACTCGGGCTTGTTTCTTGATCCGTCTGTGATTCAAACTGTAGACCAAAAATCATCCGCCTCTATGCTGGGGGAGCCATCAAGTCGCACTGGTGATAAATGTAGACTCTTGGATATAAAATGGGTCTCTTTTATAGCTGGAGAACTCACAGGAAGACTTACATGATTTTCGTGGTGTTTGATTAAAATACCAGATAGTGTAAGGAGTATGAAAGTTACATTTTTCATTTTGATAGGTGATTTTTACAGTTCACACCAGAAAGGTTGTAATAGAATCAGATCAAAACCTACCCTAAAGAGATAGGTAAGGCACAAGACAGTGAATTTCCATTGGCTTGAAAACTTGGAGCTGCCTGGGAATGGTTCTCGTGCACATAAGTTACTGAAATGCACTACAGAGTTTTACTGAGGCTTTGCTTGAACATGGTTTTAACATTGCATGGATCATGTAAATTTTGTGGTCAAATGCAATTTGGAAGGAAAAACCTTCTAGGTGTTTGGGCAGGCTGTGCTTTTGACCTTTGTTTCTCTGTTTGCAAAGCAGGAAGAAAACCTGTCACTTTCCAGAGGTGTTTTTAGGTTGAGAACGAGTGCATACTGATTTTAAAGTGTTATCCTGATGCTGTCCATTTTCTGAGCAATTTAGATTCTGTTGGTTGATGCTGCAAAGTAAAGATGTACTGTGTAGTGTTTGGCTTTCTGGAGGTACTCAGTTTAGATAATCCTGTCACAATCTTTCTGTTTTGGTGCGAGTGCTGTGGACTCCACACCTCTGATGCTGCAGCCTCAGCACTGGAGAAGCAGAATGAGAGGGAGGGAGAATGAGAGGAACTGGACACAGACAGAGGTGGTAATACACCTCAGGCTGATGCTTTGGAGGAGAAAAGCAAATGGTGATGGTACCGAGGAGCAGGTCACACAGAAAATTTCTTACAGTCTCAGCAGCCGGTGGCCTGTCCTTCCCCAAGTGCACATACATGTAAATCACTACATGTGGCATGTCCTTCTCAAGTCAAACAGGCAGATTCCCTATGTGGGATTCCCTGTTGTTCATGAATGTGCCTGCAGCTGCACAGCTGATTGAAGTTGAGCCTCTGGTGCTTTCGGTATAGACACTCGATTTTTTTCCCCCCTGCTTAACTGTATTTTGGCTCATCTCAGGCTTCATGGTTAGAGGTACTGTCCTTGGATCAGGACCAGTTACTATAATTTGCCATGTGCCTTGAATAATGAGATTTCAAAACTAGCAATCTCCACTCGGCAGTTTTCATCTTGCTCACATTTCTGTGCCTGCAGCCAGGCCATCGGTGTCTGTGCAGCACAAGAGGTACAAATGAGCAGGTAGCGTTTGTGTCATGTCTCAGTCGCAGCGCTGTCAAGGCAGGCAATGGGCTGCGGTCCTGGGAAGAGCTGCGCCTTTGCAAGGGGTGGAGTGCCATCCTCTGGCAGAAAGGGAGTGAGTCCGCGGCTGTACAGATCCAGGGCCTGGCACGCGGGTCTCACCCAGCACAGTGTCACCTTACAGAGAAGCCTGTCGGCAGCGGGCTGACATCATTGCAGCCGAAATACTCTACAGCTGTGTTTCCCACCGGGGATGCTTCCAGAATGGAGGGCGAGTCACACAGAGATATGATTAGAAACGGGGGTTTAATTTAGGTTTCCTGCAGATCCCAGGACTTGGGTCTGTTCCCAGATCAGCTGTGTGCCTGCTATGCAGGGACAACTGCTTGTTTTCCTTCACCTTGCGGTGCGCGGAGAGAAAGAGAGAAGAGAGAACACATATTTCTACATGCTTGAAGTCTCTGTAACCTCACTCTTAGCCTGCTGTGGCACTCTGGAAGTATTCAGCCTTATTTCCAGGTGTGCAGCAGTCATTGCTCCTTAGGAAACTGCCTGTGTGAAGAGGCTCGGTCTCCTCACTGAA
Source organism: Zosterops lateralis (assembly GCF_965231275.1). Taxonomy (NCBI): domain Eukaryota; kingdom Metazoa; phylum Chordata; class Aves; order Passeriformes; family Zosteropidae; genus Zosterops; species Zosterops lateralis. The sequence goes on along the minus strand of NC_139762.1, from coordinate 63,703,145 downwards.
GGAGCAGTACTTGGTCGCGCTGCTCTGAGTGCTGGTGCTGTGGTGCTGCTGTGCTGAAATAGAGCTCTTGACTCTGGAATGCAGGGGGATAGAGCTGCCTGTGTAGTGCAGCTCCACAAAGTATTCCATTACAATGGAGCTTCACTTGCATATGTGCTTCTGCAAGGAGGGAGTTTTTCGAGTGGTACTACCAAGGGAGTGTGACTTGTAAAGAGTAAGTGCCGTACAAAAATAGAGTTGTTATCATTAGCTTTGGCTCACTTACTTACTCCTCCCAGGGATCTCTGGGAAGTCATTATAATATTGATGAATCTGTATTTTCAGGCTCTGTGCAAACATTAGCTAATTTTCTCACCAGTTGAGGGACAGAGGTAGGAGGTTATTTTCAGCTGAGCATATACCACTGTAATGTAAACAGGGAGGCACCGTGCAGCTACTGTTGTGTCATGTCATTGCAAGCCCCCAGCTGGCCCTCCCCAGCAGAGCACTTAGGCAGAAAGGGGTCATCTTCCCTCCTTTTCCAGTCCTCCAATCACCTGGAAAATCCGTCCCTCTTCCAGGTATGGGAACCTAGAGGAAAATCAACGCATCTGAAGGCCTTAATAACTGAAATAACTGAACTAACTGTTTTTACCCCTGGAGGGATGCTAGGTTTCCATTTCACAGCATCCCGGTTCTGGATTAAGAAGCTAAGTAAGTATCAACTGGGCCAGAACCTAAAGTCCAGCTGCCTCTCCTCTGCATTCAAGGTGCCTAGAAGACAACACCCATGGATCTACATCTCTTTGGAATTCCACATATTATTTTTGTAGTAAGAATTTCATCGTTATTACCTGTCCATCCTTTGCTGCCAGGAGGACACAGAAGCCAGTAATTCACGTCCCTTGATATTAAGGTCAAAGCACACAGGCTATGCAATATAAGTTCTCTGAAATGCTGCATTTCAGTTCCTAATAATTTCTAAAGTATTTATTAAACGGAAAAGATGAGCATACAGTTCTTAATTTCCCTTTTTAAAAAAAAATCAAAAACAAAAAACCAACAAAACCAGACTGGAATCATAACCACTAGAGATGGGAAAGTCCCATTAGAGCATCCAGTTAGTAGCCCTAACTAGTTTAGTTTAGTGCATAGGATTTTAGACCATCATCTAGTTCAGTTTTCCCCTTACACCTTTCAATGCACACACAAATGGTTACTTTTTCTTTGAGCTCCCCTTTTCATTATCTTTGTCACTGTAATAGACACAGAAAGAGATGTTGACTCAGTTCACTGCTGCAGATGGAGATCTCTACCAGCCTTCCCCTCATGTGATCTCTGGTCACAGGACAGTAAGTCCTTCTGTCTCCAAGTGATTGGTGGCTGTGGTCTGTTCACACATTACTGAGTTCTGGGAGTGCAGCAGATGACCCAGCTCATGTGATAAAGGCGGCAGCCTGTGGTCTGCTGGACGAGAGGCGGCTTCTCTTGAGAAATTACGGGATTGCGTGACTGCAGAGAGCAGCAGCCCCTGATGTTCCAGCCCTGCCTGCCTTTGCTGTATTAACCGTGGACTGAACTGGGGTAGATGTAGCCCTGGGGGGGTGCCCAGTGAGACCACGTTCTGGAGAGTGGTTCCATGGCTGCCTACAGCCCCAGAAATCTCTTACAGGAAATCCACTCCTGTGAAGGCTTTGGAGTGCGGGGGGAACATTAGAAGGCCTGAATAGGGGTGGTTATGTGGGAGCATGGCATTGCAGAGACTTCCCTCTCTGAGGAGGAGAGCTTCTATTCTGTCAGTCCACCCAGTTGTTTTTTTGGGCCTGAGGAGCCTTTCAGCACCCACAGTAAGGCCTTCAGTGGAGAGCTCTGCTGCTTAATTGCATATTGTTTCCAGAACTGCTTCCTTCTCTTTGTTTCCAACCTGCCACTCCTAGTTTCATCACATTTTAATGGCATTATGGAGAAAAATGCTTAATTGGAAAAATGTATGTTTACATTTATTGAAATACTGTTCTCATGAACCACTTTCATTAGGCACTTTTTGCTTTCATGCTTGTTATTTTGGTTGCTGCAGCAAAGCAGGAGACTAAAGTTACTGTGTTTCTAAATGACAGGAAGGGTGTTTCCTGGGCATCAGATCTGCCAGGCCCTAGTATCTGTATTCTAGCTCCAGCTGTCTTAAGCCTGTCTTGCCTACTGAGTTTGGCTGAGAAATAAAAATTACAAAGGTTTATAGAAAGTTTCAGTAGCTGCACTGAAGAGTTTCGGGTGTTTTCACTAGTCAGTGTTAACAAACAGAGATATAAATGTAGCTTGCAGTAGAGCCTCAGTATGCTTTGAGGGGAACCAACATGTTTGTTTCATACTTTATCCTCTTACTAGTAGTTAGAAAAGTTCCAAATTTCCTTCTCTCCTATAGTAATGGGGGCAAGGGTGGGGGAGGAAGCTTTTAAAATAAGGGGGTTTATGTTTTAATGCAGTGGTCAGAAAAAATTTTGTGGGGGTGTTTTTACTGAACTTTCACACTTCAAAGGTCGTAAACTACTATTGTTTTTAAAAGATGTTTGCCTCAATTCCCTCCAGAAGCAGACAGCTAAAACAGGGCTTGATAATCCATGAAGGAACCCATTTCAAATCAATAGTGGTACATGCACAATGTGATCAGATCGTGGAGATTCCAGCATTCCACCATCTTTGGTGTTATTCATGACCACCACTACCAATTCTGGCATGTGTTTCAGTGATCAGCCCTTCAGGCAAGTGTTTTGAATGCTACATTAAAAAAAAAAAAAAGCATAATGTGTGGTGGAAGTGTGTTGATGTCAAGAGGAACTTGTGTGTTGGTGACAATGATGGACGCAAGCAAGTACGACTCCCACAGATATAAATATCTTTTGACAAGAATGGAAAAGTAGAAAAAGAGAGAGAAAAAAGCAGCAGGTAGGGAGAAAGAAAGAGGTAAGAAAAAGCAATAAAAAGGAGAAAGCTGTGTCCATGCTGATCCATGCCTGGAGACAGCCTACAGTTCTTGGGCAGACAGCAGTTTCCATGAAAGTCCATGGGAGATTCTGGATACTCAGTACTTCTGATTAGACTCCTGTTAGACTGAGATGTCCATGTATGGAATAGGAACCCAAGCTCTGGGCAAATATTTCTTCAAATCCTGGTGCTGGAGTGTTTTTATCCAGCGACATGAAGGGATGGGGCTTTCATGATTACCTCACCCCACTTTCTCCATAGTTCAGAGCTTAAACCAGGGCTCGAGTCAGGTCCCTTTCCACTACTGCAGTGTGTATAGTTTGACAGTTGGCAAGTTGTTCTGGTTGGAAAAGGTTTAGCATGACAAAAATTGATGTAGTATCTTACGCCTCTAAACTGCTCCTTTTGAAATTCCTTGTACAGTGGCTTACTGTGTTGGGCAGGTGGAGTGGCAGGATAATGGATGCAGTGCTATCCACTTCTGCCTAGTTGCAGAAGTACATAGCATATATTTATAGACTCAATTAGGTTTTTTCCAGCAGAACCAACCCTTTCATAAACAGCAGTTGGCTGCTAGTGTATGGCATGCACTTAGTCAGAGGCACCGTCAACATCTGGGAATCCTTGGTTCCAGAGCATCCATCTCTGAGCTGTTGGACATGCCTGGACAAGTGTTCTTGCCCAAAAGGGCTGTAGAGCTGGTGAGGTGTGAGGGGCACTACCAGGGCTCTTTCTTGCAGGGAGGGCAGCTGTGGGGGTGGCATTGCTAGCAGGGAAGGGGCAGGGCTGCTGGGGACAGTGCTTCCATACTGTCCAGCCTCGTCTGTGAGACAGACCATGCAACTTCATCCCAAGGTTCACACTTAATATTATGAACAAATGTGTTGGAACACTGGAGTGCAGTGTGCATCTCAAACTGCTCCTGTGTCAAAATGCATTTTTAATGATGCAAAACCAGGGTGTGACAGCTTTACTTGTCCCCAGAGGTAAGAGGTGGTTTCACAAGCCAGCTGTGATGTTCCTTTTAAGTGAGTCCGTGGTCCTGGAGAGGGAAGATTCTCTAGGCAGCTGCTATAGTCTATGCCTCCTGAAAGGCTCAGAAAATGAGGTGAGCACATATATTCAGGTGATCTCCTATCCTTTTGCCCCTACCAAATTAGGGTTACACCATCAGAGTGGGATCCTGCCCCCATGCCTGAGAAGAGCTCTAGAGGACATGAGGACGGTGGGAGCACAGCAGTGGGTATCTGTTTTCAGCACAAGCCAGCCTCTTGCAGTCACAGACCTCACTGGTGTGACAGGCAGCAGTCAAAAACACATGCCAAGTTTTAAAGAAGTATTATTCAGAATTTCCTGCTCTCTTTGTAGTGTGCTGGGGAGCGGGGGAATCAGCCCCATGGGTTGAGAATCACATGAGTCCACATCAAGTGTTTGAGCCTGCAGTGAGTGCTGGACTGCTACCACGTGCAAAGATAAGTGGGTGTTTTACTGTGTTTTTATCAGGTGTTTTATCGTGTTGGGACCTCAAGGCCCAGCATTTGCAAGGTCAGGGAGCAGGGGGCACCTGTTGTTGGTCTGTTCTGGCTATGGCAGCTCCCTGTAAGATGGTTAGATAGGGTTCCTAACCAGACGTGTCTTTAAAATGGGGTGAAGCAGGGGGAAAGAGGACATGGTACAGAAAGAGGATGTGGTACAGAAAAGGAGACGGGGTACAGGACCTGCAGGAGGAGGAGGGATGACCACCTCCCTGAGGAAGTGTAGGAGGTAAACTCTGCAGCAGAGTGGAAGACCAGAGAAGGGAAAAAACTGGACTGGTAACAGACTATTGGAGGAAGGCAGGCTCTCACTTGCTGCTCTTATGGCTGCAACTCTGTATGTGCTCATGGCCTTCCCCTGGCAGTCAGAGTGCCTTCACCTTTTCATGCTGCTCAGTGAATGCTTGTTCCGACAGAGGTCAGGATGACATTCCTGTGATGATTTTAGGAAATCGTAACAGAGCTGAGAGCTTCTCTTGAGCCATCCTCTGGTTGGAAAGAATCTTTAGATTTGAATTACAGGTCCTAGGTACTGCAAGAGGATGGTGGGAAACACCTTGCCAGACACCGAAGCTGTTCTGGCTCTTATGCCTGTCTGAGTGGCAGGATAAAGGTAAAGCTTGATTCCTGCTGAGGTTTGTGCTATGAAATACTGAACTCAGAGAAACTATGAACAGCTGGGTGACAAGGACTGATGTGAAGTCTGGTGACCAATATTCTGATTTTGCAGAAACTGAACATCACCTTTACAATTCCAGCTTTATCCCTCTCCACTGTAGCAAGCATTGCACACGTGTGAGGGCTCACAGAGTGATCTCATGCTCTCCCCTCTCTCTCCCTCTGTCTCCCTGTGTTGTCCCCTCTCTTTCTGCAGGTCAGCGTGGAAGTCTTGGTAGAATACCCTTTTTTTGTATTTGGACAAGGCTGGTCATCCTGCTGCCCTGAAAGAACCAGCCAGCTCTTTGATTTGCCATGCTCCAAACTCTCAGTGGGGGACGTCTGCATATCGCTCACGCTCAAGAACCTGAAGAACGGCTCTATTAAAAAGGGCCAGCCCATGGACTCAGCTAGTATCTTGCTGAAGCATTCAAAGAATGACAGTCTAGCTGGAAGTAGACACAGGTATGCGGAGCAGGAAAATGGGATTAATCAGGGAAGCGCACAGATGTTAGCTGAGAATGGTGAACTGAAGTTTCCGGACAAAATAGGATTGCCTGCAGCACCTTTGCTCACCAAAACAGAACCCAGCAAGCCCCCAGCAACGAGGAAGAGGAGGTGGTCAGCCCCTGAAACAAGAAAACTAGAGAAATCAGAAGAGGAGCCACCTTTGACTCTTCCCAAGCCTTCTTTTATTCCTCAGGAGGTTAAGATTTGCATTGAAGGTCGATCCAACGTAGGAAAGTAAAAGTTGTTTGGGGAAAGGAAATTAGGCTATCCCTTGTCATTTTTATCCAGATTACTGTACTGTAGACTAAATAACCCAGTATTTACATGTTATCATCTTATTTTAGGTTTATGTTATAACCTTGTTGTTATAGTTGCAGCTGGTATTATGCAGGAGACTGGTGCATATGTTTTTCCACAAGTGTTTGTCAGTGACTAGGTTTATCGAGAGCTACAGAAGGGGCAGTATCTGCTTCACACACCCTTAGTGGAAATGAATGTGTTGTCATGGCTCCTGTTTTCTAACACCTCGTGTAGGACAGGGTCCAGCTGTGATTTTGTTTTCTTTTCATAGCTGTTTTGTTTTGTTTTGTTTTGGGGGTTTTTTTTGGGGTGGGTTTTTTTTTGGTGTTTTTTTTTTTTGTTTTTTTTTTTTGGTTTGGTTTTTTCTTTTTTTTTTCTTTTTTTTTTCTTTTTTCTGTGTGTTTGTTTTGTTGTTTTGGTTCCTGTTCTAGGTTTTTAGAGGGGAGGTGAGGAGAAGGGAACTGTAGCAGAGGTGTGTGTCAAACATGGGGTGCGTGTGTGTGCGCATGTGTGTGTGTGTGTGTGTGCCAGCCCCCAGGGCGGGATGGCCGCTCTCTGGTGGGTTGGTGATGAGGTTTCCTCACCCCAGGTGGATGCTGAGGACACAACCCTTGGGTGTGTTACTGAAAAGGATCAGACAGTCTCTGATGTTTTCAACAACAAGCCAACTCTTACTCAAGGCTCTACTATACATATATATATATATATATATATATATTTGTGTGTGTGTATATGTATATATATATTTTTCCCCCATGGGGTCTGACTGCACTGATTTTTATTCCTGAAGCAAACTGCCACACCACATTTCCTTTCTGCTTGCTAGTGCAGTTCCATTGCCTGGAGTCAGCGACGGTGAGGCTGCAGGGACTCTCGCGCCGTGGCCCTGCGGAGTTTCCCGTGAGGGCGGGGTGGGTGCGTGCGTGTGGCGTGGGTGTGCGTGGGTGTGCGAGGAGCCTCTGGCTCTGCGGATGCGCCTGGCTCGGGCTCACTCCTGTTTCTGTGCAGTGTTAGACAAATCGACCGGGTTACGCCATTGACATTTGCTTCCACAAGGTAGACGCAGACTGCCCCTTTGAGATCACAGGCATCCATCGTTTGCAGTTAGGTTGCAAATCTTTGTCTTTAACTCTAGTACTGGTTTTAGTTCATGGTTATGGACAACTGGTGCCACTTCTTTCAAATTGCGGTGTGTGACACAGGAATCCGCTGTTGAAGATGAACCTAGAATGTCTTTAAGCACTTAAAATGCTGTTCACACTTTATTGCTGAGCATCCTGGTCTAACACTCAGTACGTACTGTATATCACTTTAATCTGCTCGAAAAGCAACAACAACAAACAAACAAATCTCTTCAACACTGTAACTACATGCAACTATGTAAAGTTTTCTCACAGGCAAGATGCTGAAAGTTTTAATGTGGTTTCAAAGGGATGAATGTGAATTATTGAACTAGTATGTGACAGTCATTGTCCACAAAGGACTACTTAATAGGAGGCACTTTTTAAACTTTAATGCTTGAGAAAGAGTTAAAGGCATATGTGAGCTGACATAATAAAAAAAAAATAAGAGAAAGGAAAAAGGAAAGAGGAAAAAAAATCATTGTCCAGTGTTTTTGAAAAAGATGGACTTTAAAGAATCTTGCAATTTGCACATCTTGAGTTTATCATTTGTGTGGTATTCCTGCAGTTTTTACCTAATAATGTTGTGGGGTGGGGGGGGGTCTGAAAGAGCATAAACAAATGTAGCAATGACTCACTAACCTGCCTACGCTCTAGGCCATTTCATAGGGTTACGTTCCTTTCAGAGTTCATTTTCGGTCTTTCTACCGTATCGGCCACACAGAACCAGGTCCTACCGGGACACCTCTGAGAATTTTTCTTCAGACTTGCTGAGAGAGTTTTCCAGAAAAAAAGAAAAACATTTCTATAAGTAAGCAATGTGTTTGTTTGTTTTGAAAACAAACCTATTGTTATTTTATTTTTATTATTATTATTTGTTATTTTAATTGCATCATTTTCCTTTGGAAAGGCGACATTTCAAGAGTTTGGTACAAACCAAGTAGGAGCGGGAGGATTCACGCGTTCAGTCTTTTCTTTCCCCAGGTAGGGCCGGATCCTCTGAGGTGCTGTGCACCCAGCCTCCTGCATGAGCCTGGAGGAGGCACGAGTATGAAGTATGCTGGGGCTCAGTGCTAAAGCCTGTCGCTGCCTCTTGAAAGATCCCAGTGGGATTTCAGTGGGATCGTGCTCAGGCCCTCCGTGAGCAAGCGTTCGTGTCGTCGTTTTTGGTTGGAGAGTTCACATCCTTCAGGTAGTTTTGAAGAAGCTGTACTCACAGGGAGAACAGGAAATCAAAGTCTGTCATTAGAAACACAGAAACCTAAAGTGAACAAATTTATTTAAAGTCTTGTTTTCCCTCTCCCCTGAAATACAGTGCTTTTCTTTAAGAGAAGAAATGTTAACCCCAAACCCCATCTTTGACTCTTGTTACTTGTTACTTGAAATTTAGCTCACACCAGACCTAATTGTTTTTATACCATATTCTGGGGTGCACCAAAAAGTTGAAATATGTTTAAAATAGCTTGAAACTTTTTTTGAATTTTCTTGAATTTTATTAACCTCTCGGCAGGCTACCAAATAGCTGAGTGGGTTTCTTCTCACAATCACACAGCTTAGTTAGTGCTTATTTGTTAATATTTCTGCTCAGAGAAGTTGCTTAATCTTCCATATACTCTGCTCAGGGCACTTGCAATTTATTGTTTTGTTTTGTTTCTTGTTTTTTTTTTAAGCTTTGATGGTTAAAGAATAGAAAGAATTACAGATTTTAGTTCACAGTCGTACCACTATTTCTGTACTTCACGTGTACTTGGGAAAAAAGAAATCTCAAGTAAAACCATACACATACACATTTGTGGTTAATAAGGAAGCAGGGGCTGTTAAACTGACTGGATCTATTCAACTAACACTAAAAAAATAAAAAAATAATAATAATAAAAAATGCATTTGGAGCAATAGGAATGTATTAGTTCTGTGCTTGTATTTCAGACTGAGGAATTCTGAAATAACTGGTTCTTTCCAAACAATTGTCCCCTTCCATGCTTTAGCTTTTGTAGGATGTGCAATACTTTACGTGCCAACTTAGATTCACCTGTGTGGTGTTAGCTAGATCTCATACCCAATTCTGATTTCCCCTGGTTTTGTCACTTTTTAATTCTTTCTTTTAACCTTTCTCCCTGCCCCCCACCCCCATTAATAAGTCCCTCCCTGTCCTCGCCCCTCCAAAAAACCCACTCCATATTAAGGGTAGAAGATCCCTTGCCCCGGGAAACACAAACCCATTTCGTATTTGTTGTTTAAAGAGATCCAGGAAGAAAAAAAAAGCAAAAAAAAAAAAAAAAAAAAAGAGAAGTATTCATGTCTTCATGGCATCCAGGCAGAGGGTGGCCCTCAACCATGTGGCTGAGTGCCACTTTCTGCCTGGACACATGCACACAGGAGCTGGCTCCCACTGGGGCCAAGTCCTTTGCAAGGTGGGGCTTTGCCTCTCCCTCTGGCACTGAGCATCCCTTGTGGTGCAGCCCCAGGCCCGGGAGTGCCATCGATCCCAGGGCAGGTGCAGAACACCACTCCCAAGCATGGGGATGTTGAGGTGAAGCCAAAGGAGGAGGCTCAGCCTCTGCTCTGCATGGCGGCTGCTTTGCAATAGTAACTAACAGCAGTTTTCTTTTTGTCTGTTTGTTTCTTTCCTTTTGTAGCAGGCCTCTTTAGTTTACAACAAAATGCATACAATCACCAAGAAATTAGTCAGGGCAAAGAAAAATAAAACAAGAACCTCTTTATAGGGATTTCTAAAAAAAAAATCTATTTGTCTGTCTATCTGTCTGTCTATCTATCTATCTATCTATCTATCTATCTATCTATCTATCTCTCATCTATCTATCTATATATCTATATATATAAAGTGACTGTTCCTTATAGTGTTTAACTTTGGCATTGTTTCAGTTTGTCTGGGCCACATCATGGGGAATTTGAGTTTGATGTCACTTACCTCGAGTCCTCTGGTCGAGACCCGAATCGGAGTCGCTGTTGACCTATTTTACCATTTTGTACCTTGCCCTTAGGCTTGCTTTCCCTCGAAGATGCAGACCTCGGGAGGAGGGGAGGGACACACGTTCCTTTTTTCATTCCTTTCATTCCTTCGTCCCACTGTCGCTTCGTTTGACCTGTCGTTCCCGTCATTTTCTCAGCATGGGGAAGTGACATCACTACTCTTGTTTCCCTTAAATCAAGGAACATTTAGAAACCTTTCACACCTTTTACTCAGGGATGGGGCTGGCGTATGTGTGGTACACTGATGTGACCAGAAGCAGCACTTTTACTGCTCCGGAGTAGGGATGTACAATGTTGCAGACAAGTTTGGATTTCCTGCATCTCATGGTTTAAACTTTGTAGATCTCACTTAGATTGCAATACAAAAGCAGCAGGCTCAGCATGAACTGTAGCTGTTGGTTATCATGAAAATACACTCTCTGCAGAGATATTACTTTAAAGTGTGTTGCCAGTAGCAAAAAGGAAAGGGTGAAATTCTGTTAATTCTTGCAACTGCTTAAAAAAAAAAAAAAGCCTGTGTCAAGGAGAGTGAATTCTCAATCTTTTTTAAACACTAATAGTGTTGTTTCAGAGTGGCTCTTGGTGCAATGCTCTGTGTGTCATGGGACTCAGTTCTGCAAACACTTATACATGTCCCCATGGGAGGTCTGGGCTGGCCAGCAAAGGCTGCTCAGGGGCTTGCTGTAAAGCACATGTATAAATCTTTGTGAAATTGAAGGGTGGTTCAATCAGGGCCAGATCCTAACCTTAATTCGACAGCTGGAAAAATGCTGGGGTTCACCAGGGCAGAAGCCTTGGGCAGGTGGAGGGGATTTGGCCCATTGAAACATTTCTGCTGTCCCAGAAACTTGACAAATGGCAGAATGGGATATCACTCTTACAGTTTCCATTTCTTCCCTCCCCATCCTCACAAGTAGCAGCAGAGTCCGCTGTGGGCTCTGGCCAGTGCTAATGTGAACAGCAAGGGGAATGAACATACCACCAGAGTGGAGGCAGTAATTTCCTTTCCTCTGGTTTTTTCAACCCTCCCACTCCCCCAAATCCTGTAATACATAGCAAAATGAGAATTTGTTGATGCAGATATGCATATGTGCACACACACCCCCAGGCAGAAGTGTCTGTTTGCACACAAAGAAGTTATGTGTGCATTTTTTTTTTACGTGTATGCCTACATGTCCACTTGATTCCCTGTCCTGAGGACAGCCTTGCTTTGTGCCCATAGGGAAATTCCAAACGCGTTGCACACCTCTACTCCAGAGTTCAATTTCTTTTACATAGACGACCTCGCTTCAGATGTGTTACCTTTACTGATAGGATCTTTTCTTGTAGCACTATACCTTGTGGGAATATTTTTTGATGTAAACCTAATTTGAGAAGCTTATTAAAAATAGAAACTTTTTTTGAAGCACTCACATTGAGGAGTACAGGTAATGTTTTAAAAAATTGCACAAAAGAAAAATGAATGTTGGAATGATTCATTCAGTGTTTGAAAAAGAGATGGCTCTGTTTGAACAGTGAGTTTCATACCTTGTTTGTAAAAAAAAAAAAGTTTTTAAATACAAAAGCAGAGAAAGGTTGAAAGTTACATGTTTTTTGTATATAGAAAATGTCATGTCTAGATGATCTGATTTGTATTGGCTCTGGCCAGGAAGAATTATTACTTAAAAGGCTCTTAAAGAACAACTGTGCTTAATTTTCTGTTCGTATTACATGGGTCCCATTTCTGGGGAATGGAGTCACACTGTTTATTCCTGTGCTGAAAATACACCTTGGAGCAGCAAGTCTTGAGTGCAGCTACTAGGCACTTCGAAGGGTGGCTACTGTGCAAAACTAGAGTCTCACTCTCCAGTTGTATTTTGGCTTTAAGTCTCTTCCTCCTGCGCTGAGGGAGCCCCTGGCAGCCCAGAGGTCAAAGCTGGTTTTGAGGGAGGCCTGGGCCGTGCCCTGGGCAGGCGTGGCCCGGCTGGCCCCAGTGTGGGGACCCTGCTGGTGCTGGCAGCCCTCGGGTTGAGAGCTGCTGCTGGCTGAGCACAACCTGCATAGTTTCCGCCTGAGGTCTTTTGGTCCCATTTTTTTTCCTCTCTGGGGATGCTGTTCCAAGTTTTTTCAGCACTTCCTGTTCCAGATGGAATCCAAAGAGTACAAGCCTGAGCTAGAAGTGCTTGTAACAAGGTATGCTTGCCCAGCACTAGCAGTAGAATGGTACCCAAGGTGGCCCGGCCTTCCAGCCCCTGTCACTGCCCCTCTCCCCCACCACTGCTGCCAGAGCGCCGGGAGCAGCCGGTCACACAGAGCACGGTTCCAGTGATGGTCTTGACCGATGATGGCAAGACTGATGTTTTTCAGAACCAAAAGGAGAGGATCCCGAAACAGTTTCTGAAGAGAGAATCCTTTTCCTGTCCAAAGATTGAGCTGGGCAGCTGGGAGCTGGTGGCAGGGTGGAGAGAGCAAAGTTTCAGGCTGCTCCCATCCCCCTCCCTAGAGGTGACCCGAGCTTCGGCTCCCGGAGTGGGAATTCTCGCCCTGTGCAAGTGACCCCTGGGTGCTCAGAAACCAGCCCCAGTTGTTACAGTGAAGTGCATTCAGCCAACAGGTAGTATTTATACAATAACAGTCTCTAAGGTTTCTGTAGGTTTTTTTCTTGTTCTTAGCTGAAAGGACTCAAGTCTTCCACTGAGGATTTTATGGAGGCTTCATCCAAGGTTGTTTCTTTTCTGTTAGTTTCTGTTTTGAGCAGTTAAAGCTCCTGTGCCCTTTCCCTCGACCACGCAGTAGGTGTGCATTGGAAGTGTTTTTTGCAGCGAGCAGTCACTTGTTGAAGCTGTCCTTGCTGTACTACAGGATTGGTGATGGGCAGAAACTTCAGGGCCCAGATCCTGAGCCAGGGTGGAGCCAGGGTGGGACCACTGGCTCCACAGGCAGTGCAGGTCTGCCCCTTCACACCCGCTGGTGAGGGGATTCTACCCTGGCATTTGCTTTAAAAGTTCAGGACCCAGGTACTCTCCCGTTGAACAAGCTCTGCAGAATTCTTGTTCCAGTCCATCGGGTTTGGATCTGGGCAGCTGACGACAAAAACAGGCTGGGGGTGGCTGCAGGTGGCTTGGTCTGTGTCTTCAGCCAGGCCACCAGGCCAGGCGCTTCACAAAGTTACTAATCTGGTAAGGCATAGATGCAACTCTTCACGACAGTCAGCTAATGTTGAAACTCACTAATGTATGTATTTGCTCCTTTTTTTTTTTTTTTTTTTTTTTTTAAATAATATATTAACTTGTTGAACACTGTTCTTTTCGCAGTGTTCAAAAGTGGGGGTGGGGGAATTTCCCAACCTTTTTCAGTTTGGGTGAGCTACTGAAATCCATTTTGTACTAGCTATGTCACCACTCCCGGCAGCAGCTGGCAGCGGCGCTTGGCCGAGCCGGGGTCAGGTCCAGCCATTCAACATCAGTAGTTTTTAAAGTATTTTTTTTTTAATTGTCTGATATTACTATTACTATTGAGGGTTGTTGCAAATCACACTTCCAGTGTAGTTCCTAGTGTAGGCCCAGTAAAAGGGATACCGCAGCTTTGTGTTGGGGAGAAATTGAGCTGACATGGCCAGTACAAAGGAGAAAATAGGGAGGGAATAACGTTTTGCACCTTATTGAAAAGAGGAGAAGATTTTAAGTGCATACAGACATAGTTAAGAGCTTTTATTGTGACAGGAGAACTTTTTTCCATATGCGTGCATACTCTCTGTAATTCCAGTGTAAAATATTGTACTTGCACTAGCTTTTTTAAAACAAATATTAAAAAAATGGAAGAATTCATATTCTATTTTCTAATGGTGGTGTGTCTATTTGTAGGATACACTCGCGTCTGTTTATTGAATTTTATGGTCCCTTTCTTTGATGGTGCTTGCAGGTTTTCTAGGTAGAAATTATTTCATTATTATAATAAAACAATGTTTGATTCAAAATTTGAACAAAATTGTTTTAAAGAAATTGTCTGTATACCAGTACAAGTTTATTGTTTCAGTATACTCGTACTAATAAAATAACAGTGCCAATTGCAAACACGTGTTTTGTCTTGTATGACTTAAGGGGAGACAGCTTTCCTGGGGACATAATTTGCCCAATTTAATTCCCTGCCCCGTCCTCCCCCAGCCGTACCCTGGTAATGCATTTGAGAGCATTGGCTTTTATTTGTAATGATGCCAAAAGGTGCCCATACCCTCCTACCCATGGCCATAAAACACTCTGCAGCCCATCAGGGTGAAGCTCTTTATTGCATAACAAAAACTTGGGAGCAGTTGGGATGATCGGGCAGCGCACGCAGGGATGCCACAGCAGAGGGAAGAGGAGCAGTGCTCTCATCACCATCTCAGCAGGCCAAGCAGGGCAGCAAAACACTGAAAGCCCCATCAGCTTTTTGGCCAATGACACAGAAGCGCTTCACAGTTATCACAGGCAATGCCAGGGAGTTCTGGACTCCAAACTGCTGATCTATGTATGAAAACTTTAGCCAGCAAGCACTGGGTCAAATAAATGTTAGGGAGGGCTCACTTAAGCGCCTGGGTGACCCCAAATGATGCTAAGGCTGCAGGAGGTGGTCTGTCTTGAGTGCAGAGGTGTGCCAGCATCTACTCAAGATATACTTCAACCCAGCCGCAGAGAAGGGCTGGCCCTCTCCCACCTGCTGGCCCTGGCTGCTGCAGAGGGCAAACTGCTCTTCTTGGGCCTTGGCTTTTTTTCCCCCCTTTCTTCTACACAAAGCTAAACCTGGCACTCAAAAATGAATTTTTGGTGTAAAACTGGTATTAGCAACTGAAGAGCACCATCCCCCAGTGGGGGATGTGAGATGGTGATGAATAGACACTGTACATACAGTGGCAGAAAGCTGCAGCAACAAGTCCGTCATGAGAGTGGAGTTCAGTAGGTATAAAGTACGGAGTGCTTGGTTCAGAAAAGCTTCAAACTCTCATCATGTCCTTGACTGAAAGCACCTTGTCCCAACACAGTGGGGTTTGGCCAATAGCTGCCACATTTCTTCCATATCCCCATCCTTTCTACCCCTGCTATTGACTAGGTGAAAGAAGAGACAGGCACATTTTATATAGGAAAAGCTCCCCCAAAGGCAAACAGAGGCTTCTTCTGATCCTCCTTACAATTCTCAGTATTTACAGGGTGTCCCCTTTCTACATTCAACCCCCCACCATGCCGTAATGGAGAAGAAAGCTGCAGCAAAGCACAGTTGAAGCCCCTGCCCCATGGCCAATGGGGACTGGCTGTTCCAGTGAGCAGATGGAAATATGTTTCTTCCAGAGAATGGAGACCTGCATGGCATGTTTTGCATCTGTCAGGATGCTGGCTCAAGGCCCATCCCCTTAACAACTGCTCACACCTACAAGGAGGTGTCCACGTGCAGGGTGCACTCCTTGCAGCCACCACAGTCACTGGGGAGTGAGCAAGGCCAAGCCCTTCCCTCCCAAGGGGAGTTCTGGTAACCAGGCTCTGTGGGCAGGAGCCCACCCTCCAGAATGTGCGGCAGCAAAGGCAATCCCAAGGCAGGACTGGGAGTGCCAGGGGTGTTAGAGGTGTCCTAATGTTTCAAGAAGCCACAGGCAGACATGCACAGTAGGGATTGCTTAATGATGCAATGTCGCCCTTTTCTGCATCCCCACTTGTAGGTCTTTGGTATGTTAAACTGCACCCCTGTGGAGCCAGTGGGAACTTCAACACTGCTTTTGGGAGCTCAGCAATTGCCTGGCTGGGGGAAGGAGGCTTGGCTCTGGCCTACAGTACAGGCTGTTACACCCACAGCATTCCTCTGGACAGGATAGGGTTGGGATGTAGGGTTAGAGAAGACCTGGTTATGCAAAATCACTCAACATTAAGCATTATTATGCACTTACAAATTTCATTTCCCACAAAAGGACACCAAGTAACAAAGAACCCAGTTAGATGTGCAGGTGAGGTAGATCCACAAATGGCACATGGCATTTGTCAATGGTTGTGGTCTTGACTTGGACCATCCTGCCAGAACAAAGTGTATTCCTGGCTCTCTCTGCCTCAGTTCCTTGTGGAAGTGGCAGCAGGCTTGAGCAGGGTACAGGACCTGGAGCTAAGTGAAGATCAGGAGATCAGGGCAACGACTGCAGCACAGGAATAGGTGTTAAAGAGGGACTCAAGTGCCTTTTTTTTTTTCTTCTTTTTTTTTTCCTTTTTTTTTCTTTTTTTTTTTTTTTTCCAGCCAGTCTCAGCACTGCACATGTACAGTTGTCAATGGTAAGCACTGACATAGCTGAGGGTTATTTCTGAACAAAATTCACATATAACTGGGCGAGATGCAGACATACCACCAGTTCAGCCTTTCTGCATCTCATTTCTCTCTCCTGCTCACTTTTGGAGAGGAGAAAACGAAAGAAAACATGCTGTTTGTCAAAACAATAGTAAGACAAACTATTCAGAAAACCAAACATTTAACATCCAAACTTTATCAGTCACCATTCATGGCATCAATGTCATTCACAGCCTGAAGAATTTGGAGGACAGCTTAAGAATAGCCTGTCCCTCTCCTACTAGTCACTGATCAGAGGTATGTGCAGGAGGGGAAGGAAAGCAGGAGTAAGAATGGCCACATTTGCCACTCTTGTGGAGAGGCAGCCTCCCCTTGCCCCCAGCACCTGCCCTTTGGAAAAGAAACTGTTCTGAAGCTGCTTGGTTTGGTGTGCACATGATCTTTTAAAAAAATGTTTACAAATATATAGATTTTTATATGCATATGTATCTCTTAAATTCCACTTAGAAATGTAGCTAAAAAAAGTAGAAAAGCATCAGTGAGAGTGGGCATGACACCAGCAGAGTGCTGCACTTCCCACGTGTGAAGGCACCAGTGTGGAGACACACCTGTGGTCAGGCCTGGGCCATGGTGGCCTAACCCCACTCCTGACCGAGGTGTCCATTTGCTTCCCCCTTACATCACATAAAGAGAGGAACAGTGCTGTCCCACAGCTGTGCTGATGCAGAGAGGTCACACTGCCCCTGCTCTGGGCCTCTGGGCAGCTGAGAGTAGTAGGTGGCCCACAGTGCCTTTCTGTAGCAAAGAAGCCTGGTATTCTCTTAACATGATGCTTCCAGGCTGGAGGGAACTCTTCTGCATTCATATTCCTTTATGATATGTGAGCGGAACAAATGGTCCTTGCAGCCAGGACAAGCACAATCTGTGCTCACATCAAGGCCCTCATCCACTTCCAAAGCAGAGGAAGGGATCATCCCACAATTAAGAAGTACATCCTACGTGTTAAATGGAAGACATTGAAAATACCAGGCAATTTAGAAGATGTGCTGTGCTTTTTCTAATGAGCACAACACACTTAAAAATCACCAGGGATCAGCTTATGGCGTGGATTTGCTTCTCAGCATGGTCAATTGTACCAGTCCTTGTGATTGGCTTTTTGAGCAGTCCAGCGTATGAGTTTAATGCTAGAGTTTCTCTTTGCTATTCCTTTTCCTACAGATCACTTTTTTGCTTTTCAAAGGAAGCCTGCCTCTTTCCACAGACATCTACAGGAGGGGAAAGTAAGACTCTGAAATACTGAAGTAACATCAGCCACATTATGATCTCAGCAGCAGTTTAAAGTAAGTGGCCAAGCATTATTAATTCATTGGTGTTCACTTGTGTATCATTTATCGTATCGAGCTACTGTGGTGGTCATGTGGATGCAGCGTGCATTTCCAAATACACGTGTTTCCAAAGAAATTTTCATTATGATTTATCAATTAATTATCAGGCCATGACACTTTATTGAAGTGTCACACAGAGTCTCAAACATTATTACTGCCTTTAGACCAAATGCTTTAACTCCATTGCCTGACAGTGTCTTGCAATCAGTCAGGCTGTTCTGCCGAAAGCTCTCTCTTGCTTTACATGATGTCAAGGACTGCAAAGGAGTGGTACCACATAACCAGAAGGCAATTTGATCCCTCTGGCCTCCTCCACCTGGCCACAGACAATGCACTGCACAGCTTTTTACATCTTTGCTAAATGGATGTGAGCAGGCAAAGGAGCACGGAGGACTGCAAGAATCATCCCCCCTTGTCAAGGTTACAGTTGCTGAGTTTCAATGTCTTAAAAACCTGTTCCCAGAGAGCAGGTAAAAGTAGGAACTCAGGTAATTCAATAACTGCACTCATGATAAAGCAGGCAAGCTCTGAAAAGCGTTCACCTGAATGATCTCCTCAGATGGGGGCAGGGGGGCCAGCAGGTTTTGCTACATTCAATGTCAGCTTCTCTGAAGGGGCAAATCCATTTAACAGGGAGGTTTAAATATGAACAGCAACATCAGCCCTGTGAACTGAAGGTGACAGAGATCTGGCATTTTTTAGCATCACATGTCACCAGCAGCCAGGCCTCATCTACCATCCACCTCTGACATTTTGCAGGCTGGCAGCTGGGCCATAACATCCAATCTTTAGCAAGAAAAAAGATTAGGAGAACTTGATTTTTTATTTCTCCATGCAATTCCTTGCATCTTTTTCTCTCCCAGGCTGCAATTTCTGAAAGGTGCACTGCCAGAAAGTGGTGGTAGCTGACAGGTCAGTCTTAAAAAAGGGAATGTGTGAATGTGTGCAGGCGTTAACAGCCATGTCTGTACAAGCCAATTCCTTGTTAACTGAGGTTTCAGCAGCTATTTATCAAAGGGGGAAAAAAACAGGTGAAGAAATGTTGATTAAAAAGTAAAATAGGCACAACAATAAAAGATGAGGCTATTGCATTTTGAATCAATGGCACTGTGTTAATAGCATGACCTTCCCCTTCCAAATCCCAGCCATAGCCAATGGCTATGATATTGCTATTCTGAGAGAGAGAGGGAAGTTTGCCACTAACACAACATGGAGGAGAAAGCAAAGGAAAAGAGCAGCCCTTCCTACTCTTTTCCCCCACCCCTCCCTCCAGCACCTGAGGCCTAGGCTAGGAGAAGACCTCGTTGTGCTGCTGGGTGACCCGGATAAACGTCGTTCTCTTGCTCAGTTCCTTGAGTTTGGCAGCTCCCACGTAGGTGCAGGTGGAGCGCAGGCCCCCAAGGATGTCCAGGATGGTGGGTTCCACATCCCCTTTGTATGGTACCTCCACAGTCTTGCCCTCTGAAGCCCTGAAGAAGAGATAGAGATCCATTCACGTCTGGATGCAAAACATGAGTATGTTTAATGGAGCAATGTGGAGCTTAACTCTGCAGGCTGCAGTTTACAAACATGCCCCCAGCTTTACTGCTTGGTGCTCTCAAGCACTGAAATGCCTCAGCTCCACTCACCACCAACACTGAGAAGTAGAAGCAGACAGATCTTGTAGATGCTCCAATATCCCATGAGTTTATTTACAGATTTGCCCCTTCCTCCCCTCTACCATCTGCCTACAAGTGGAACTTCAGCTTTACTGAAAGGTAAATTTGACTGTGAGAGCTGCAAGCTTTAAAGTGTAAGGAACAGACTTTAGACTGGCCAGACTCAGAGAAATGTTGGAGCTAGTTCTCTGCAGGCACCACCCAGCACAGCTTCACAGCCCCTGGGCTCCATCCTGCGTCACTGATCAGACACAGATGGAAGTGCTCTGGCTGTCTCCTACCAGTGTGATTCTCCAGAGCTCACAGAGAGAGAGTGGGAAACCTGTTACAGAAACCTGCTGCACAGCTGTCCCTTGAAGCTAAAAGGTGATCTAGCACAATTCAGTGCCAGGCAAAAAGGCCAGAAAAATAGCAGTGCTGTGAATACTGTCAAGTGCTGGTGCATGCCAGCACAGACTGCACTGTTCCCAAAAAGCATATTTGAAGAGTTACACAAGGAAAGAATCCAGGCAAATAACTTGCACTCCTCCTCCAGCTTTCTCCAGCCCCATGTTCAGCAATCCCTCCTTTAGTGGAGACCCTTAATCAGTAGCTGATGTCACTGCACTTTAGAGTAAGCTTGTTCTGCCTGGCACACTGCCACACTTTCCTCTGGAAAGGCAAGCCTTGGGAAGGAAGGGTCTAAGACAAAGTGGAAGGAAGAGGAGACGCTTTCCTTCTGCCCTACAAAATGGGGGCAGAAATCATGGCAGTGGTCTGTCGTTCTAAATGTGGCTTTATTTGCTTCTTCTTTCAAAAAGTTTCCAGGGGATAGTACAAGAAAGGGCATGCCTGTTTGTAGGTTCCATTTGTGAATCATTAACAACAGCAACAGCTGCTAAGTGGAGGTACTTCAGTGGGAGCCTGGCTATATTTCATCCTGTTAGTTTAAATGTGAGGTCACAGCCCTAGGGAGACAATAAAGGCAAAGTGTTGATACACCATGTGAGTAAGAAGCCTGATTAATCTCCCTAGATCTGAGGTGTAATTGACTCTTTCTTGAAACTCTTAAATAAACACTGCAGTGAGTGGCCAGTGGAAGATGGATGTGCCACTGGCATCTCACAGACTGCACGGAGCTTAGCGGTCTGTTGTGTGGTCTGCACTACATGGAGTTCCCAGGCTTTTATTTTCAGCTCCAGTGCCAGCAGGAAAAGGCTGGACCCATGAAATTACATTCATGACACTGTTCCTGGCTTTTGGCCATACCCACCTCTTCCAGTCAAAGTTGGGAGGTTGAGCTCAGGCTCCAGGGAGCTTCCTGAGAGATTGTGAGAGACACTCCATGTCTGGGATTTGCAGAAAGCAGTGCAAATTCTACCACATCCTGCCACCTGAAGAGCTCTGCATGCTGTACTGGGCGAGGAGTGCAGAGTTTACTGCATTCGTGCATGACTGCCCGTTCAATTCATGCATGAGAGGTCAATTACCTGATGCACGAATGCACCATCACTTCAAATCTAAATTCTCTGTTAATTTGTGCTTGAGCATCCTGTGGGTCCTAAGTTGCATGTTGCCCCTACGAGCATGAACACTTGGTTCACTGTCCCTGCAGTGGCTATGGTGGTATTAGGAAGCTGAAGCTTGCAGGTTGCCACTTTAGGCTTTGGAGACCAATATATATACAACAGTGGTGAACACCTAATGACACAGCCCCAAAGCTCTGACTGCTAAACATTTGCTACTGCTCCTCAAAGTGTCAGCTGATGAGCTGGTGGGATGTCCTGTTGATCAAGGAGTAACCTGCAGATACTGTACTGGGGAAAACAAGCTAGAAGAGAGGTGTGAGATTAGCTCCACAGCCTTGTCCACAAGGGTAAGGGGATGAAGATTCTGATGAATATATACTAAAGCTGTGCTAACATTAACCCCAACAGTCTTGTCCCCAGAGGAAAGGGGTTTGTAAGAGATAACATGTTGCTCAGACCGAGCTGAGGAGTCATCTGGTTCCCAGGGAAGGGAATTTTACTACGTGTATGCACACACTAGTGCACTATTAACTACTGTAGTCTGGCCCAGGGGTGGAATCTGTATCCATATGGGTATATAACCAAATGTTAATCCCATTAACACAGTGCTTAGGATGGAGGAGAGACATTTACTAAGTGTACTGCTACAGTATTAATCCCTAGTGGCTGGTCCAAAGGGAAAAACGGAGTTTTTCACTTATGTACATTAAGACTGAGATGATGTCCAAAGAGTTCATATTGGATTAACATTCTAAGAGTTCCCCACTATGTGCCTTGCCGAGGAGTGACGTATAGGCCATAAATTGCTGGGCTTGCTGTGTTCCTGTGTGAGTGCCAAATTAGTTCATGCATGAGCACTGAATAAATTAATGCATGAGTGCCCAATTAATTAATGCATGAATAGCCAATAATTTTTGCATAAGCATCCAATCAGTTCATGCATGCAAGCCCAAATTATTTATGTCCAAACACTCTGTTAGTACATCCATGAGTGCCCAATGTGATGAGCACCCAGCTGACTTCTACCAGCAGCCACATGGGTGCTGTGCTGGGTAGGGTTCAGGTGACACAAGGGGCCAGTGTGACCTATGTGGGAGACGGCCATGACCTGCATCATGCCATGGTTCCACCTGGCTCCAAAAATAGTGTGAGCCACCAAGCTTTCAGTGAGTCAGAGGAGCACATGACACCTCTCCTCAAGAGTATTTATGAAACAGCAGCAGCCACTGGGAGAGAAGACACACCTGGACACACCTAAGGAGACATGCAGCTGGAGGCACCCTTGAAAGGAGGTGATCCATGCCAAAGGTGTGCACTCCCAAAGGGACTGTAGTCCCTCTGTGACTCATGCCAGAAAAGGGACAGCTGTAAAGGGCCCGCATCCTGTGGACAGCCCTCAGTGTTGACAACACATCAGTGTTTTAGTTATTGCCAAGCTGTGCTAACTAAAGTCAAGGACTTTCCTCTTTCTCATGCAACGCCACCAGCAAGTAGGCTGGGGAGCACAAGAAGCTGGGATGGGACACAGCCAGGACAGCTGACCCAAACTGGCCAAAGGGACACTCCATACCATATGGCAACATGCTCAGTATATAAACTAGAGGGAAAAGCTGGCTGAGGTCGCTACTCAGGAACTGGCTGGGCATTGGTTGGCGAGTGGTGAAAAATTGTGTATAACTTGTTTTGTATATTAATATTGCTGTTGTTATTATTACCCCTTCCCTTTCTGTCCTACTGGTCTTTATCTCAACCCATGAATTTTGCTGGTTTTTTTCCAATTCTCTGTCCCATCCCACTGGCGAGTGGAGTGAGCAAGCGCCTGTGTGGTGTTTAGCTGCCTGCTGGGATAAACCATGACAATGGATTACACGGGCTGTCACAAAAGCTGGCACACTTGGCAGAGAGCTGCATAAGCAAGTCAGCAGGAACTGCTGAGGGTTTTGCAGCTCTGACATCTCTCCTGGAGTTATGACCCAAAAGTAACCCCGTCTCAGAAAGGAAGGTGATGACAGAGCAATTGAGGCTCCCAGCAGCTGGGAAAGGTGTGCTCAGATGCTCTCAGCAGTAACTCTGACACTTGCCAGCCACTGAATAGAAAGGGAGAACGATTATGCTTCTTGCACAGGGCCCGGTCTGCGGTGCCCCTCCTGGCCAGCTGAAGGCTGCTGCATGGAGGGATGTGTACGGTGGGTGGGAATCCTGGCAGGCTGCATGGGATGAAGCACATGTGATGGTGCTCTGTCAGCCCAGCAAAATGTGGGTCAGAATAAAGGGGTCAAGCTGTCCTGGCATGAAGCAACCTTTTAAGTGGGGCATTTAAGAAATGGGGGAACTGGGGGCAGGTCTTCCAGGCTATCATTTGGGATACACAAGACAGTAAGCAGCAGCCAGCATTTGGTGCTATTCTGTCTCTGTGGCCAAAATTTCACCCTGTAGTTAATATAAAGTGCCCAAACCCAGCTTAGTAGCAGCTGTGAATTGCTGAGTGGCCACAATAGAACTGCAGTGTTCACACAAAACCCGTGAAATTTCAAAAGGGTTAACAAAACCAAACTGGCTCGAACTGAACAATACTGCATGCAGCCTCAGTCCCTGCTTGCCTTATTTCTCTTCTCCCACAAAAGAAATATAAAAATTGCCTTTCAGAAATCCCCAGCTCTGATCCATATTCCTCATGAAAGGAGGTGAAAATGTAAAAATAAGCCAATATATAAATGACATAAGATTAATGAAAGTGAGTACACAGATTAAATGGGATCAGCTTGACATATTCATTACAAAAACAATTACTCTCATGACTTTATTCCCTGCTACAGCCATCTCACCTTATCTGTCAGTTTTAATGTAACTGCTGCAGGCTCAGCTTCTCCAGACAACACATGTAATTTAGAGAAGATGAAGTTAAGTGACAAGCAGTCTGATTCTGCAGGGGACTGAGCACACTGAGCTCCCCACTGCTCGAATAATACACTGTGAGTGCTCAAGCTCTTGTAAAGACAAAACAGCTTATTTGGGTCACCAATACAGACTTACAGCTGCATTTTTAAATGCATATAAAGGAGCCCCACTGACTTGACCTGTTTGGGTCAAGTTTGGGGTATCCAGGATTTAAAATATTGACTAAGAACCTTTTTGGTTCAAGCTTGCCATCAGCTAAACTAGGAAGTTATTAAATGTCCTCTAACTTTTACTATAAGAGCAATTCAAAGAAAACTTTGTCCTGTTTCAAATCCCTCTTCAATGCCCAGCACATTTACAATGCTGGATTTAGCAGCTGCTATTTTTAAACCACAGTGACACTCATGCTGGGATAGGCCAAGGAAGAGCCCAAGGCTGGTACAGGTAGCCAGCTATGTGTCATGACTGTAGAGTGAAGATGAGTATCAGCACTTTCCTAATGAAGAGCCAAGACTCACAGATTTAATGTTTGGAGCTGTTGTATCTGGCAGGAGACTGGGAGACTCCTTCTATGCTACTTATTAGTGGCACAGAAATGAGTATCTCAACAGGGACTAAAAATTTCAGATTGTGCTCCTGCTCCCTTGCTGCTGACAAAGTTTCAGAACCTGGTCCCCAGAGAATTCTCAAACTGAGGATGCAAATCAAAATACAGCTATGGATCAAGCCGAATTTGTATAGTATTGCCCATAATGACTTCAAAAGGTCTGTCTAGACTGAGCCAAATACAGCACCTTTCTGTACATCCTTTGCTCCTACAAGGTGGGATACTTGCACCTTATCTTATTTTAAAGAGGGACCAGTGTCAATTAGTTCTCCTGCTGGCAATAAATTTTGTTACCAGATCATACACACGTAACTGGGTGGAACAGAATTTAAGAGCTGCCTTAGCTCTCATCCCCCTGGTACAGCCAGCTTTCTCAAACTCCTCCTGCAACTTTCATCAGCTCTGTGCAGGCCAAGCCCTAATGACTGTGCTGCACTGAGATCCATGCAGCATGCCTGGGCAGCTCTGTGATCTCTGCAGGGAAGCTTCCATTAACTACATGCCTGAGCAGCATCAGGCCTTTCCCACACTCCAGCTGACTCAAGCACAGGGTAGCACAGGACAGGAAATGATCATTCAGGTAAAAGGTTGCCAGCACCACCATGCAATTGGCAGCTGCCACTTTTATATTATGAGACACTTATTAGTTCTGTCCACTCAGACCCTTTGTTCAGAGGCTTTGATAACAAGACTTGTGGGGGACAAAAAAAGAAAAAAGAGCCAAACTGTACGCTGGTTTTGGGAAGTGGCACATGAACCCAAAGTGAACGAAAGTTCAGAGATATGCAAGTACATCTTTCTGGTGCATCATTTCAGCTCATCTCAGATGCAGATGGCATCTTGTGTAGCTCTTTCTTCTGCAAATAAACAGTATCATTTGAAAGCAAAAAAACTGAACAGGTTGCCCAGAGACCTGGTGGATGCCCCATGCCTGGAAACACTCAAGACCAAGCTGGACAGGGCACTGAGCAACCTGATCTAGTTGAAGATGCCCCTGCTCATTATAGAGAGGTTGGACTAGATGAACCTTAAAGGTCCCTTCCAACCCAAATGATTCTGTGATGCCACGATTTAGGCCAAAGGAGATGGCTGTAACCACTCTGAAGGAGGCTAAGTTTTACAACTCTGCACTCCACTATATGTGAATGAATGAACAATTTTATGGTGCAGACAAAAAACACCACAGGAGTCAATGTTGGGGTAGAGAACAGGAGGTGGGATCAAAGATACTTCTATCTAGTATGACATCTGTGATTGCTATCTGTCAGCTTGTGTATCTGTCAAAGCATGAATTCCATTTTGTTTAGTGGATCCCATCCTACTTTACATTCTGTGCTGTCACCTTCACAGAGCTGCAGCTCTTACCCATGGTAGCAGCTGGACATGTTGGGAAAAACCTGTATGCTGGAGTGTTTGTAGCAGATGAGACCAACAAAACCCATCAATCCTGAGTGTCTGGCTGGAACTGCAGGTAGGGTCACTGTGTCTGAGACTCTTGCAAACAGCAGTTTACCAGATGGGACCAGAGCCTGAATCTATGCCAGCAGGGAAGAGTCAAAAGGGATCCCTCAATAACCAGTGTTTACTGTAAGACAGGAGTCATTCTCTAACAAAGTATGTAAGAACCATATTGTCCAAGGAGACTGCCCCTCTTAAAACACACAGGTTTTCTGATGTCATCTGCTTTTCTAAAAAGTCAAAATTCTCAGCACTTTCCAGAGTAAAATAGCAATGGACAACAGATTCCTTTGCAAAATCTTCCTTTCCTCTCCCCTGAGGATTTAGCTCAAAAACTAAGCTTCTGCATTCTGTATTATTTGAGGCTACTCTGGTGCTCCGTTACCAAAAGAGGGGTGGGAAAACTGTACAGCAGGCTTCTGCTGCCTAAGAAGACTGCCCAACAAATGCAGAAGGCAGTCCCAGAGCTGCTGCTGGTGACTGAGTGCTTTGGAGGTCCTGGGCCCTCATCTCCTTACTGGGGAAACCCCAGCTGAGCTGCACCAGCTCACCAGCACCCACTTTCTGCAGGCAGAAGGGACCATGTGGGTTAGCTGGGAATCCCTACACCAACAAGACACCCAGTGTGGACAAACAGAGGGACAGAAACTGTGGCCTGGTATGCCATGTTCCAGCATTTAGTTCATACGCATCCTGAAGGAGCCATATTCAGAGTGCCTAATGACTTCCCAGACCACACAGCTGGTGCTGCAGTGACAGCACACACACCAGCTGCAAACGAGTGAACATCACTGCTCTCAGCTAGCCAACCCCAGCTCTTTCTCCCTGTCTCCCTCTGGATGACATCCCTCCCTCAGATCTGCTGTTCGTAAGTGTAGGCAACAGCTTCTTCAATGGGAGTAGCAGCACAGGCCTCTTTCTTTCTGCACAATTCTGCTCCAAAAGTTCCTGTATGGATGGCTCACCGCAATTGCTCCTGTGTGGAATTCATACCTGTATTCAGCAACCCCTCCTGCATGCTTCTTCATGGCTGTATCAGAGCTCATTCCATAGAATAGTTTCACCTTCTTGCCATTCTTTTCTATGATGTCTCCAGCACTCTGGTCATGGCCTGCAAACATTCCTCCAATCATGACAAAGTCAGCACCAGCTCCTGTGATCAGCAAAGGGACACATAAGAAAGCAGGGAAAGGAGAAGAAGGTGAAAGCCAAAGCAAGAACACTGTGGTCTCCAGAAACAATAGCCAGGATTTAATAGTTTGGTACAGAGTCCCCTCCTGTAATAGTCACAGCAAACTTGGAAGAAAGGCTTTACTGTAGAACTGACACAGGCTGAATTGTATTTCTCTGGTACTTTAAATGCAAAAATCCCCTTTTCTGTTACAATGGCAAAGATATAGATTATTCTACTCTACCCCACAGTCTTCTATTTTCAAATTCAGTTTTAACCCTTTACTTCATAATAGTATCTGAGCACGATTCCTTATTAACTGTGACTGCAGCAATCAGAAGTCCTAAACAAAGGGCTGGGGCCTTGAGCTCAATGCTGTACAGAGAAGAGAATGGTTCCTACTTCCAGAGCTTTCTAGGCCACAAGTGTTGAGTGGGAATGTACCCTGAAGGAAAACAGACTCATGAATGCAACGTAATCCTCCCAACAATAACATGAAATAAGCAGATTTTTAACTGAAATTACAGATTTTTCAAGTCCATCAGCTCTATGTGTTCACTGTCATTCTGGATCATTCCTAGGCAAAGAGATCTGGGTGGGTCTGCATTTGGTTCCTGTTTAAAAATCCTGGGCCAAGGACCACCACTCCTGGGTTCTGTGGTTCTCAGCATGCACCCCAAAGGAGGTCTAACCCATAGCTACAATTCCTAATGTTCCAGGAATTGAATAGCAACACTGAATTCTCAATCATGACTGTTCAGTCTGTCTATCTCCTCTGGCTTTGTAAATCATGAAGCTGGCTCCACTGGGAGTAAGATCATGAAGGAAGTTTTTGGAATCATTCTTAATTTTCTACTGTGATCTCCAATATTTCCAGCTGGGCTGGAACTATTCCACCAGCAACTCCTCCTGTGATATTTTGGCATATCTAGTCTTGCTTGGAAAATTTTGGCTTTCAGTCTTTTATGAGCCTGTGGTGACCCACCCCTGAAACAAAGCATTTTCCTGTTCATACTCTCTGCTTCTTCAATGTGTATGTGTCAGAACAAGCTTCCCCTCAGCTCAGCTTCTTCCCAAAACTGGCAGAAGAACTCAGCTATAAACCACACTTGACAGAAAGCAGATGAGCTTGAACTACACCCATCCTCCTAAGAACACATCCGAACTCTGGAGAGATCCCAGACTAGGTAAGTCCGGCATTAGGATTTGCTCTGAGCTCTATCACTACCCAAACAATAGCACCAGACCTTGAAATCTGAAAAGCAACTGAAATCCCTATCGAATCTGCTCAGCTTCTGCCAAACCTGAATTCGGGAATATTTTGTAGAACACATGACAAGGGTGAAGTGTGCCAGTTCCTCCCTCCACCCCTTTGCCAAAGAGCAGAGCTGGCAGCAGTTCCTGCCAGAGCACCCAGCTGACCTCACCTCCCTTTGCCTGGTGGCTGCTTGAAAGGGACACCGTGTCCATGGTAAAGGGATACTAAAAATGAAGCTTGTGCAAAGCACATCACAAGCAATATATATAGCCAGGCACCCATTCGGGTGTCATATCATGTCAGCTACCTGGCAGATTTCTCCTGAGCTTTCTTGTTTCAGATGGCTGAGTTTTAAAGTCTTGGTTTGACTCATGTCTGCTACTACTATTAACCTGCCAAAAAGGAAGGGAATACTCATCTTTTAATTACTGGTGGCAAATTCCTGTTGCTACCTAGCACACCTTTTTTCCATCTTTGCAAAAAATAAGCACCCTGGGCAATCTATTTATGTCTTCTTCATGGGTGGAAGAAAACATAAGGAAGGAGAGACAGACTTGAGATCAAGGCTGCAAAGAGGTCATTTAAAGAAGTCAAAAGTCTGCCAAAAGACACTCTGGACTCTGCCTTGTCAATAGTATCTCCTGATCCCCAATTCTAGTGCCATTTTTGGTTGTGGGTTTTATAGCCTTCAAATTAATAATGCAAAAGTCACATGAAATCTACACTTCAGAATCACAGAACTTTGGTTCCTGTGCACTTCGGTATCTATTATTTTCCTTTTGGCTGCATATTTTTGGGAGGGAAGCAAATATGTTTGAATTACAGGATTGAAACTCATCCAACTTGAGTAACTTTTGCAAACTACAACATAATTCATCAAGCTCTTCCAGAAGAAAGGAGCTATGTTACAGCAGATGCAGCACGTCTAAACATTGAAACGACACATGCTTGCTGCCCTGCTGCTCCAGAAATGACAAGCCCATATTAAATATACTTCTCCAATGTTCTCCAGAACCTTCCACTGTGCTTCAGTGTTGTGAAGATATCTGAAAGTTTCAAGTCTGTTCCATTATGTTTCCATCAGTTCATATCTGACCAGGAGGCTGTAGTTTTTAGCATGGTCTTTAACTTATGCATGTTTTTCTTGTATAACCACCAGAAGCACTGGTGATGTTTGCAACATCCATCTGCAGTCTTTTGTTTTCAAGTACGAGCTGACAGTGTGCCATTATTTTAGGTTGTGGGGGAGTGGGAACACCTAGCAACAACCCCCTAGATAACACAGGATATGATGAGGTATGTTGCCTCAGTAGCTCACCCAGAGCTGGCCAGACTTGTCCTGGTTTTACACAATGCCACTTTCGTGCACTGGTTTTGCCCTTGAGGCCCGTGCTGTATCTGGGCTGATTTTGCTCATTCACATTTCACAGTGCCTCCTCTTTCAAGCCATTACAGAATAGCAGTGCTGACGCCAGCCCAGGCTTGCAGCACTCACACAGTTCTGCTGGATCTGGATAGAGTCCCTCAGATGTCTTTTGTATGCCTGATTATACAAGTCACTGATAACCAGATTG
Organism: Zosterops lateralis; assembly: GCF_965231275.1. Lineage (NCBI taxonomy): Eukaryota > Metazoa > Chordata > Aves > Passeriformes > Zosteropidae > Zosterops > Zosterops lateralis. The sequence goes on along the minus strand of NC_139762.1, from coordinate 63,673,277 downwards.
GCTCTGCACAGATTCAGCTGGAGTCAGCCTTGATTTGTGAGCTGGGCAGCCCTCCAGGCAGATGCAGCGTTAAGTTTCCCTGGACCAGAGCTTGCCCTGGAATTAACATTCACCTGTGCTCCAGCTGAGCCAGTGAGCCTTTGCAGCAGTAGGTACACACACAGCTGCTGAAAACAGGGGAAAAAGCCAGTGTGATCTGGTATAATTCAGAACTAGTGTATGTCCCCAGTTGACTTTTCCATATGATTTTTCCTTCCTTTTCCTTCCCTGCTTCTGCATCTCTTCTCATCACTGCTGTAAGGAACAGCAGTAATGTGTTAAAGATGCTGGCATAGGATTCAAAAGGCACATTCTTTCCTGGCTGTGTCACAAAAATATATGTGACCTCAGGCAACTGAACTTAGTATTTCTGTGCTTTGACTTCTCATCATTAAAAAAGGAGACAGTAGTGCCTCCCTGGAGCATTCTGAGAAATGTTATCAGCCTTTCCAAGGGTTCAGTTGTATGAACCATCTGAGAGCCCAGCATAAATTTCTTTCATGCTTTCACTCATTCCTGCATCAAAACAGCTCTTTTCTTCCCTATCAACCTACATCTTTTTCATTATCATCTCTAATACCCAGATGGCAGTTTTTAAATCTTCAGTTTACCAAATCCATACCAGGTTCCCATCCAGCAGTTCTAGAACTCCAGCAGTCTCTCCCAAAGTATGTTTCTCCCAGCATTTCTGACCCTCACCTTCAGTGCTTCTCTGTTCCTTGCATTTTTAAATAGGCTTCTACCTTGTTCCCCTCTGTCAAAATGCCCAATCTGTCTCTGAGTCCTGACACCAAGCCACAGGTGTCACCTTAAAGCTTCTCAACATGTATTTCTGGTTCTTCACAATTCTCTCACTCAATCCAATTGACTCCTCCTGTTTCCATGAACTTGGCTCCTCCAGTCACACCTTTAGCCATTTGTCGGTGCTTGTCTTCACATTTACGACTCCCTCACACTTCTCAAAATTCAAACAGATGCTCTGTCACTGCTTTATAGGGAATTATCCCATCCCATGAAGATTTTACAGTGATCCACCAGAAAGCATAATTACTTTAGCCAAAGTCCTCTTCTTGTCTCCTGCCCATGCTTTTTCCAGGCCTTCATCCCTAGATGAAACTGTAGGTCTGGGTGTTTTATCACCTGGTCTTTGCTATCCAATATATTCATGTAACTCAAGCACAGAGGTCTGTGCCAGACAATTCAGTATCAAGGTTATGACTTGTAAATGTTGGGCATGGTGGCTACGTTCTACGAGGCTCAGTTAGCCAATCACTTCAGTAGCACTGAATAAACACTGAGAGTAAAAATGTCTTCTCAAACCTTATTTTGCCACGTACCTTTGACAAATGCACATCTGGGTCCAGCTTGTCAGATGCTCACAGTGTGTCTACCTCAAGTGTACATAACCAGATACAGTAAATTTATTGCCTCAGGGTTATCTCCGTCATTTCCAGCTCTGTAGCTGTGACACACAGTCACACTGATCTGTCCAGGTTACTATCGGAGTACAACTACTGCCTGGAAAATGTCAGCTTTCTGATGCTCTTCTGTCCAAGGGATAATTCCATGGCAGCCTTCAGACATGAACCACTGGGAATCCCAGCACCTCTTGATGAACAGCAAAGCCAGAAGCTGTCTCTTCATAGGTTTCAAGCAGGTTCAGTTAGCCCAAAGAGACTACAAGGATCTTTCAGACTTCTAATAAACACTACAAAGAAAAACATTTGAAACACTGTAAAGTTGCTTCCTGTGGTTCTAACTTCTGGAAATGTTCTTGTTGAAGAAAGACCTTTTCCACAGGCCAGGTTGCTGTGCAGCTAGCCTGGAATACAGAGAGGTCACAGTTCCAGTTCACAAGCTCTCAAGGATCACACCACCAGTAAGACCTTGGTGAGCTGTGGAGCCAGAGAAAGGCAGAATAAAGACCTCACTGCAGGCAGCCTGTCAGAGTGAGGAGAGCTTGGGCATTTTTAAATACAATCTTGTATAAGAGGGTGGATGCTGCTGTTCAGCTATGTTGGAATTACCCAACTGGAAGTATCTTTCCCTGCATCACATCACCACTGGGTAACACAAGGGTTATATGAAATCCTTTGACCAAGCACATTCCTTGCTGGTAGCAATCACTCCACAGCTGCCCTCAGAATTCTCTAATTAAGTCCTCCTGGTCATCTGACCTATCTCAAAACAGGAGCTGTCTGCAAACTTAGATTCTGATTTCAACCTTTCCAGGAGGCCCAGAGTTTTTCTTGGCAAGTCTGTAATCTGAGTTTAGTCCTGCCTCTGCTTTCCATACTTGCAAAGCTTCCTGCAAAGCAGACATTCTGTATCATAATGTGCTACCTCTTGTTTTCATACCACCCTGAAATCCCAGTGAGAGACTGTGCTGTCCCACTGTATTCCAGGCATTACCCGACTTGACACCTCCAAAGAGTCTGGCATTTTGGGAGGTGGGGGAGTACCTTTAAATGTCTTGTTATCTCAGGATGCATTTAGTGCCTGCTTCCCATATGCTGCTGTAACAAGGTTATGACTAAGTGACAATCATGAGTTTGACCCCCCATACCAACATAACTTTCATGCCCAACAGACAATACTCAGATTAAATCCTCTATTTTATCATCAAGAACTGGTGCAATTCACTGAACTTACTGACATGAAAGCAAAATCTGTTAATTATTAACTTAGATATTTCAGACATCTGCCTAGCCCTAGGGGATACAGTATAAATAAAATCTCATCTCTTCAAGTGGACAGCTGATCCCAAGAACATCTCCAGGGATCTGGCCTGCCTTTTTGTTTTGTTCTTCTGTCCAACATGCATTCCACCAGCTCTTCTTCCACTCAAGGCTCAAGTCAGCCAGATCTGGCCATGTGACAGGCATCTCTGAACCCTACTCAGAAGAAACCCTTACCAGTTTTCTTCATATTATTCTCCCAGCAGCTGTATCTCATACACACCTGGCAGGTAATTTCTAAATAGCACTTTGACCACTCTATGTTTTGCACTGCAGAATTTGTTCCAAAGAGCAAATTCATGCCTGGTGCATTAAATTCACTGGAGTCAGCTGCAGGGATTAATGTAACCTCCTGCTAATTGATTACACATTCAGGGTCACACTGATTCCTGCATCCCTGCTGCCAGGGGCGCTGGAGACACGCGGGGATGTCATGACACACTGTCCTTACCAAACGCTTTGGCGACATCTCCTGGGCAGTTGCATCCTCCATCCTGCACAAAGAAAAGACGACAGTGAGTAGCAGCGAGGGCACTCAGGAACCCAGTGAGCACTGGAGCTCTGTGACCTACAGCACTGTGACCCCTGCTCAGGAACAGCGTGTCAGTAGAGCTGACCGTGCACTTGGGATGTATCATCTTGGCTACATTTTCAGGGAATCCAGATAATCCTTTCCACTGCTTACCTCCTTGTGGCTCACTTACTCTACTGCACAGTCTACTGTTACTTCTGGTAGCAATGGCAATGCAAATTACTGACTCCAAATTTCCAAATCCCAGAAACAGACAACAAAAACTCCTCTGATGATCTGAATCATCTCCTGCCATTTTAATGAAAGGCTGTGTGATGCAGAGGTACCACAAGCCTCTACCTTAAACCACTGAAGACATTTAAAATAACTTTCTCAGCAGTTTACAATATATTAAAAGGTCACAGTGGGAGGGGAGAGGGAATATACCATCAGTTAGGTTGGATTTTATTTGATAATCTCTAATCAACCTGGTTAATACAATATTTGGTAAGTGCAAATAAGCCTCTCATCCTACTCCTTACTGATTGCTATGGGCTTGGTAAGGAAACAACGGCACTCTGTACCTTTAGCATTTTAGACCTACACATTTCAGTTTCAGTGCAATGCAGTGGCTGATGAAGGGGGCTCAGTTGAGGAGAGGGACGTTGTGTATGTGTGACAGAGCTGTAAAAAAGGAGTGACACACAGCAGAGCTCATCATGTGCTATGGTTCTTTACGATTTATAAAGGTCTGAGCACCAGATGAAAGATCTTTTAGTCTACACAGTCATTGTACCAGGAGAGCTCCCCATTCCTTTGATGATCTGGATCCGTTGCAGACTGCCAACGTCTTTCCTGCTTTTGAAGCTACCTCCAGACTGGCCAGCTACCTCCCGTTGTTTCACCTCCCTGCTGGCAGAAATGTGACCTGCGGCTGAGCACAGCCAGACACCCCCACCATCAGCCACATTAGAGCTGGCTTTGATGGGCAGCTGGCAGCAGGGCTGTGGGTTAGAAACTCTGTGTGCCCAGAAAAGGATTCAGACACAAACTGAGCAGGTGGATCCAAAAGTGAGTGGTTTTTCAAATGGCACCCCACTGCAAACAGTGCCTGGTAAAACTTTAAAGGCTTTTATTCCATTTGCTGATAACCTCTAGCACATTATGCCTTTTGTTGAGCTTAGACACCCTTGCTGTCAGCTCCAGGAATGAGTGCTGGGCTGACAGCTGAATCTCTCCTTCTAAGAGCTCTGCTTGTGCAATTCTTTCCCTTTAACAAGTCTGTCATAGACTGGAGGAGGGTGTGAGTATGTGTGCATGTGTCAGGGGAAGAAGAGCCAGGGTAGAAAGAAGTGTCTAATAATATTCAAATAACAGTTTTAGGACTCTTACTATCTGAGAGACATTGGCTTTGAATGCTTTCTGGTAGGTGGGTTGCAGTCAGTTGTTTTTGGGTGGGTCAGGATCTGACTTTCATAACTAACCCAGTAGTGGCAGTGATGAAGGTTTTATGCTTTCAGAGGTACCACGAGGATGGGGAGGCCTTACTGTGTAACCATTAATCACTGGCTTCAAAAAAATAATACTTTGAATGATACCAAATTACAAAATGTTGAGCAGCTTAAGAGACTTGCCCAGAAGCTCATGGGTTACCATTTAAGATAAAAGGAACCAAAAACGATGATTCACAGCCCTTCTTTATCTGTACATGTCTCCAGTTACTTCAGATAAGCAGGTAAATTTAGTGATTCACAGAAAGGGGAAAAAAAAGGCAACATACTAAGCAGTTATGTCAGAAGATGCTATATAATAAAGCTATATGCAGTAAAGCACTTCATTCCATCTGAAAAAGAAGGCACTCTGTTTACAAAGTAAGACTGTTCTGCTGCTGCACTGCCCTTGGAAGCTTTCCCTTGAAATTCAGCTTGTCCCAACAGGGCCCTGGGTCTGGGTTCAAAATTACTTATAGATGGCTGGGCTTCAGTTATAGAGCTTGCTGCAGGCTCAGCCTCTACCTCAGAACCCTGGGGAAATTTATCTGTAAAAATCTGCCTCTGAATTCAGGAGAACTAGCACAATAACAAAGACTACTGAAAAGGGTTATGGTCATGGAACCTGTAGACAGAATGAGTCTGAGCCAAGTGGGTGCTAGGAAGAAAGACAGGGGAAAGCAACTGTCTCATCAACAGATTTACTTTAATGTGGCTGAAGTAATGTTTTTGTCCCCAGTCTTGTTCTCCAGATAGATAAGCCATTTTACAACAACAAAATTTAGCCCAAGGCAAAAAAAGTACAGCATGGAAAACCAGTATACACTAGTTGAACATTTAGTATTATATGCAATTTATATTGAGTTTATGAGTTATGTTTCAAGCAACCTTTATAATAAACTGCATAGTCAGTGCTTTCTACAGTATCTGCAAACAGATAGCTATTTATTATGCAGAAGATATGTAAAGTATGTGGCATATACAGCAGTAAAGACAATACATATGGTGTTTTATTCTGAACTACATATACCGGGTATATTTCTTTGTGGAAAGTGTTCTGTGTGGAAAAAGGGACATTATGGCAGTAGCTGGGTGAAGAAGCCCTTAGTCACTCTTTTCACTGAATGCTCATGACCTATCATCCAGGCAGGGAGAAAGGGAAACAGGGATCTCTGTCAAATGATAAGCCACATGAGAGAGGACACATGCAGGGCTGCTTTCCATTCCCCACATTGCTGGCTTACTAGAATATGTGACTGCCTTTCTGTCCAGCAGAGGAGTTCTCTGACCTACAAGAACATCTCCAGCAGGCCCTCTCCACTGTAACTCACTGCAGCACTTTCTCAAGGCCAATGGATTAGCAGGAGTGAAAATTGAGACTACTGGCTCCAAGAAAAACAGCACAGGACAGAAACCATGCCTGTACCTTAGGAAGGGTTTCCTCTCTGCTTTCAGTGAGTCATGAAAGCTTCATTTCTGAGGTGAGCTTTGAGTCTTACAGATAATTTAGCATGAGGAAAGTAACTGGTGCAATTTTACCTCCTACTTCTCTGTGTAAATGACTAGACAGACACCAGGTGTTCACTTGGACTATCATGTTTGCCTGAAAATTGTCACCTTCCTTGTCAATGAATCAGTTCCAAAAATTATACATAGTAACTTCAGTAATAGGAACATTTAAAATCCCAGTTTGGGCTCCCATCCTAGCAGAGCTCCTGAAGTTCAGGGTTCAGTTGTGCCATGTTCTCTGCAGTGCCTATACTGTACTCAGCACCACCACTTCCTCATTCTGAGAGCAAGACTTCTCCTTCATATGGAAATTGTACCAACACAACAAGAATAAGGATTTAATTTGATGAAGGAATTGGATAATACAAAAGTGGATACAAGAAAGCACCCCAAGGGACTAACCCATATCACACCATTAGCTATAATCTAAATGAAGTTAGCTGGTAGGCTTTGAATCTTTTCACATCCTTCCTGCTACTTCCACATCAACATAAAAATTGCTGGACAGACTTTTTCCTGGGGAATTGACATAGATAGCTGTAGTAGTACTCTGCCTGTAGGGATTTCTTTTGGCTCAGGTAGGGTATGCCCCCTTCTTCAATCCCCAGAAAGACAGCAGTGAGACGTTTTGAGGAATGCCATGTATACTTGTTGCCACCAGACCCAATTCTAAACTTAGAATTGCTGCCATATGGTGTTTTTCTGTCATGAGGATACCACTCTTCCATTATATTTTTGCCAGATCTCTGGCAACAACCATCCAGCCCAGCCTTTTCTTTCCCTAATACACCAATACCCACTTGAATGCTCCAGAATTCAGGCATAATATCCTTACCCTTGCTTTACTCTTCTTAGATTGGGTGACAGAGTTGAGCTGAATTGATGTTAGAGACCCCAGCCACAGCTGAAGTTAATTCTTGTGGCCCAGATGTTGGTAGAAGACAGGTATCAAATTGCTCTCCTATATTCCCCCGTAGGGAGCTGATAGGTGTGGGATCACTGAAACCTGAGCAAGTCAAGAACTGATCCATTCCCAAAGCAGGAAAGGAGATACAGTACAGAACCATCTAATTTTTCAACAGTCTAAATACACACTCCCTGTTTTCTTGTAAAATCAGAATAGCAGCATTCTTCTGAGGGCTGCTAGTAGGAAATGATTATTGCAAAACCAGGATGGGTCTCTGAGCACCACTGCCAGGATGACACCTATACTTATCCAGCCTTCACAGTAATGAGTGAGGCTTTCATGCTCTGTTGTACACATGTCCTACTGTCTGTTATCGACAGAAACATTTGCAATACTGCTCAAGTCACAAAAATCACAGACTGCTTCTCTTTTTTTCTGCAAAGTTCATACAGAGGAGCCATGGAGAGGAGGTACTGCATATTCATTAACAATAAAGAGCAAGAGAGATCTGACTGTAACACATGTTCCTGCTCCATTATACTCCAAGACATCCAGTCAACTCTGCCCATCCCCAATCAGTTTGTTTTCCTCTCACCTCCCTCCGCAACACACAACACACACTCCTTCTTCCTCACATGGATACTAGTCCCAACTGGGTTGAAAAAACCAGGGCCTTCCAGTGATTTCACTTGGCAGTAGATGTAAAATGCAGTGTGTGGTGTCTCCTAGGGTGGCAGAGGGAGCCTGCTGGCTGTGAGCACAGCACACAGGTGAGCCCCTGTGCCCTCCCCATGGGCAGCTGCCTCACAGGCAGCCTGCAGAGGCTGTGCCAGCCTGACACAGCCAGGACACGCTGACTGCCTGTGTGTGCCCACACACATGGGACCTTTGAGTGCTGCAGACTACACTCTAGCTCAGTCTGGGGCCATGCTTACCAATTTACTTTGTCTCTGTGAGGTGAATCTGGTCTTGCTGACTAGAGTGGAAACTGCTATTAGGAGGCAATACAGATAGATGCTCTTTTTCCTCCACAGGGTTGTTATTTCCCCAGAGTTTGGTGAGAACATAAGTGGCTCATGTGCTAGCTGTGCTCAAAAGAGCCACCTCAAGCACTCCTGCCCCTGCACAGAGAGCTCTGTGAGGATGCAATCTGAATCAACTCAGCTAGGGCACAGATGGGCTTGCATCATTTTACCTTGTGCTCCCCTCTACTGCCTGTCTGCCCCTCAGTCACACTCTGAGGAAAGTCATGTTTACAGTCCACCCTTTTTTATATCTGGATCTCCACTGACTGTCCTAGGAGCTAATACAGGAGTCAGCTGGGGGTGACAGAAGCACAGGCTTTAACATGCAGGGTACTAGACTGTTTGATCCTCCTGTTCCACGACCATTTGCACAGTGGGAATCTGAGAGTGGATGATAGTTACTTACAGAGATGATATGTCCTTTCAAGCCATGTGCTGAGTCTGCACACTCAATAACAGCACTTAGCTGTGGATAGCCCACCCCTGTCTTAATCCGAGTGGTACACACAGAACCTAGACAAGAGAATGAGAGTAATAAACACAGCCCATTAGGATGACAGAAATGATACAGAAAAAAATATGTTTCTACCAGCATTATTTTTCTCTCAAGAAGTCTCTATGGCAAATGCTGGCTTCTCACAGATAAAAGGAACACACAGGAACCTGAGTTCTGAAATGCTCTTAGGCCACTTCATGGGAGCTGTGGCTGAGGAGACTAATGTCCTCCCTTTCTTCTCCAGAAGAACTAACTGGGCTAGTCCCAGTTTAGTTCTCATCAGTAAGGCTTCTCAGTGAGGGAATTACTGCATCACAAGAAAGCAAATCTGACTGAGGTGCCTAAAAGGAAGGGACAAAAGGACCAGAATCACAACCTGTGAGACTTGGCAGCAGGATTTATTACCTGACTACTTCTTCTAATAAGTATTTCTATCTCTTTTCTGCATCTTTAAAGAAGTAATTCTCTGGTAAAATCTGCCTTCTTTTTTTTTTTAACAGTTTTCCCATCTTTTATTTAATACTAAAGGCAGAAATATTTGGTTGACTGCAATTTTGGGGAATATAAAAAATCAGCACATAGCATTTAAAAAGTGAGATAAGTAATCATCTGAAAGCTGTATAGTGCAACAAGGGAAATATATGAACAATAGCTAATAATTGAACCATATTATTTATACCCCTTGTGCGTGCAGATAAAAATAAAGGTGTATATATATAATATATATATAATCAAATTAATTATAGTTTAATATAGCAACATGGCTATAGACCTTTTGGAACACTTTCTCTATTTTCTTTCTCAAATTAAGAGTCAAAAAGAGGACTGCTTTTTGCCAGTCTAGGTCCTATAATTTAGGTTACAGGCATTAAAGGTGTGCATGACAATGAGAATTTCAAAACAGATTTTAAACCAAATGCAGTGAAATCTGGATCCCTTCACTCAGCTGATATCCAGGTATACTCAAGCTACCAGTAAAGCAAAAGTTACCAAAGATCCTTTCAAGAACTGATAAAGTGAAAACACAAAGAAGAATTTTTGCAAAATAGTAAGAAAATTAGTTTTGATATAATTTCTACAGGGCTTGTCGTTTACAGTGTATGTAATGCTTTATAATAAATCACTGGCATTTTCCACAGGATGAATGATTATCTGGAAAAGAGCTTCAAGACCTGAGGGAGAAGCATTTGTTACTTGCGAGTTTGTATGGTCACTTGTACAGATCTGTTCAGGAAGATCTCCAGGGAGAACTATACAGCATTTACCTGTATTTCTATGTTTGAGACTACAAACTATAATTATTATTTTTGTAAAAAAATCTGAATTAGCCCATGAAAATTACACCATGAAATCTCTGTTATTTATTCTTCACGTATTCTGCAGTATTTATTGCTTGGTATCCTCCTGGGCACAACTGCAATGTTTATTACATCATTTTCTCTGCTCCAGTTATCCATTCATGGACCTTCACTATCTGGCACTGCAGAGTAAACAATCCAATCAGCCTGCACTGCACTGGCTGATCACAGCTATACTGTCAGTGTCATTTGTGTTAGCCACTTTAAAATCTAACCCACATATGGTGACTCCAGCTGCAGCCTAAAAAAATAGCAAGAGAAGCAACATGTGAAGGAAGGCACAAGGAAGGAAAAAAAAAAAAGAAAAAAAAAGAAAGAAAAAAAAAAAGAAAAGAAAAAAAAGAAAAAAGAGAAAAAAGAAAAGGAAGAAAAAAAAAGGGAAAAAGAAAAAAGAAAGAAAAGAAAGAAGAAAAAAAAAAGAAAAGAAAAAAAAAACCAAAACAAACAAACAAAAAAACCAAAACAACAACGACAACAAAAAAACAAACCACCCAAAATATTATGGCAGTGTATGCCAGACAACAATATTAAGGGAGATAGGGAAAACACTGTAAGAAGTTCAGGGTCCTCTTGTTTATCCATGGAAATGTTAGAGTGATAGATAGCATGTAAGTGCATAAATGTAAATTTTAGCTCCAGGCAATAGTAACAGGTAGAGGCAAAGCTATCTGTATTTCACAGTTGATGCCATTTCATCTTCATTTCATCTTTGAAGACATTTACAAGGATAACCACAGCTTCACAGAAAACAAATCATAAAGCTATTCAGAAACCCATCTTTCCTTGATAGAAGTGGACACCTGAACACAATATCCTTTGAGCTTTAGCTCAGATGACTCATCCTCATTTCAACAGGCTAGAAAAGTGTTTCCACACCAACACATGTTATCAGTGATAATGTCAGGAATTCAGGCAGCTCAGTGCTTCACTGACTGAAGGTGCAATATGCCACACTTTGCAGCATGAAACACTAGCACCCTGTGTGTGTATTTCTTAAACACACTGTGTGTGCAAGCTCACTGGTACTTCATTGACCTGAGTGGGTCTTGGCATTCTAACAGACAAGAAAACAGCATTATGCACTTGTTCTATCTGGACAACAATGGTACCAAAAGCCACCCTTATTTGACTTACCTGGTCCAATACCCACTTTAATAATATCTGCTCCAGAAATAATAAGTTCTTCTACCATTTCTCCTGTCACCACATTGCCTGCCTAGAAAGAAAAAACAGTATCACATGTACAGGAGATTTTAAGACTACTGCAGCAAAGACTAAAGATGATAATGCAAAGTTTTAGCCAGAGTTTTTACAAGTTGAACAATACACAGTATGGAAAAATATAGTTCACCATCCTGTTCCTGGGACATGCCACCAAGACTAAACCAGCTGCACAGGTAAATTCTCCAGTCAAATAAATTTAACAATTAGTCCAGTAAACCCTGATCCTTAGCATCCCATCAGGAGACCTGCTTTGTCATCCATCCCCCTAATCTTCACGCAGAGGCTATCAACCACATCACCCCTAACCACAAGGGCTATTCTTCTCTCTTATATCCAGTGAACTCCTCCACCTCTCCTGCCCTACCCATCTCTCCTGAACAGCCTAGAGACCTCCATGCCTTTTGCCTAACTCACTTTGCAGGAAGAAGTTCAGATCTTGTTTAAAATGCTGGAAAATACCTTTTTCCTTTAGGATTTAGTATTTTGCTCACTGAATGTAAGGTACTATTATTCTAATTTTGTGCATTGGTGCCAAAATTTGTATGTACATACAGACTATATAAATTTGAGTGTTGACATCATATACATACATTTGGTTGTGGTGATGCCAGTGGTTAAAAACAGAGGTTTGTTTCCCTCTGCATGACCTTTGCAGAGATACAGAGAGCATGCTGTTTAGAGTGACCTCTTCTTTGAAAGACGTTCTGAATTGGTTTGTGCTCTTTACCACATTTTTCCTTCCACTTCAATAGCTCTTTTCCTCCTTTTGCCTACATTGTTATCTTTGCTGAAAGCGAAGGCAGCTTTCTCAGCCTTTGTCTTGCTTCTTCTAGAAAACTACTTCTATTGCTCTCCACACCCCTAATCAATTGCTTAGTCTTTATTTGCCTTCATACTGGATTTCCTTGAAAATTATCTTTCTTGAACCTGAGGAATGAGAACTATCCACAGTGGTACAGGTGAGTTTTCGCCAAGGCTTTGCACAACACTTGCCTTTTCTATGGAAATATCTTGCCTGACACACAAGAATGTATTTGCCTGTGTCACACTGGGGGCCCACAGTCACCCTGTGATCTACTCATGCCTCCAGGAACATTTACCTACTCCAAATTTTAGCAGAAACTTGTAGAACTTCCTGTGATACTGTTACCTATTCCTAAAGTAACATTTTTCACAGCTGGCTTATTGAGGTAGGGGTCCTCTTCTATCAGAGCCTCAGCTGGGTACGGGGCCTGTAGTAACGTACCATGAGATACAGATTTTTCTGGTCCATGGATGCTGAGAATGCCAGTGTGATGAAATTACTGATACTTTTAATACAAGAAACTACAAAACTATCTTCTAGCCCACACTTGGTAATTGGCTTGCAAAACTGGTGCAGGAAGTGCAGAGAGCTGCCAGTCTATTTCTATTCAGTTAAAGAAACATTTTGATGCAAGCTCAGTGTGCCAAGATGGGCCCTTGCATGTGTCCAACTGTGGATCTGATGGATCAGCGAGAGATTAATTCCTTTGCCAGGAGTGTCTCTGTCCGGATAATTTTTGGGGAAAAGACAGTCTTCAAAGAGCAACAATTTCAAATGACATTTGAATCCTATTCAAAGGAGATTTATGAGCTAAAATCTATGCTTTGAGTTACATTTGAAAACAAACTGTTAGTCAGTGCATTTTCAGGCCACGCTTTCCTCTCTGCAAAGGGTTGCACAAGGCAAATGAATGCTGACATAGCACACACTGAACTGACTCACTACAGCTGTACTAACTGCATTCCCATACTCTGAGGGAACACTGTAGAGGAATGAAATCCTATAAATTGCACCCCACAACTTAAGAAGGATGTGAAAGTCTTTGATTGTGCCAGAAGAAAGTAGCAAAGCTGGTGATGTGACTGAAAGGCAGGTGGGGAGTGGCCAAGGCACTGGGTTCGTCTACCTTGGAGAGAAGGTGGACAAGGGATGATCTCACTGCTCACTACAGCTCCTGAGGAGGGGAAGTGGAGAGGGAGGTGCTGAGTTCTCCCTGGGATCCAGTGACAGCCTGCATATTAGTGGCTCAAAGCTGTGTCCCTCAGGGAGGTTCAGATCTGACATCAGGAATCAGTTCTTAAGTGAGAGGATGGACAAACCCTGGAACAGGCTTCCTAGAGAGGTGGCCAATGCCCCATGCCTCTGTGTTTAGTTTCCCAGATCTTCCCTCACACCCTTGTTGTAAACTGGAGTAACACTGTTTGTTTCACCTTCTGTCAGCAGGAACCTCCCCAGACTGCCAAGACTATTGATAAGTGACAAGAAGGGTTCTGCTCTAACATTTGCTAGCTCCTTCAGTACTCTTGGACAATTACAAACCAAGTTTGGTTTGTATCTCAGCTCTGTGGCTTGTCTCATATCTACAGAACATTTCTAAATAGAAAAACTGCACAAGATAAACTTCCAATTTTCCACATCACCTGTTTGGCACTTGTGCAAAAGGCAGCCTATTCATTTCTGGAGATCCGAATTCAGACCTAGAGATGTTCACAAAACCTCTTACATAATGATATTGCAGGATCTAGGAAGTGCTTGTAGTAGTACTGATATGGGCAGAGGAGAAGGCAAATTCTAAAATCCTTAGTATTTTCTTAGCTTTTTTTCAAATGTAACTACTGCTGAAGTCAACAGAAGGGTACCCAGGGAATACTGGGCAAGGCCTGTTCTCCACTTACTGATTTCTGACTCCTATTTCACCATTTATTTATTTTTACTGAATTTTGCTTCCTCCCCTTTTATTACCTTGAAACAGCTGACAAGCCACCACCTGAAGCACTTAAAAAAACAATTATATTATCAAGCAGCAATTTGTGGTCTATGATACAGGACCACTTAACTTTGCTCAATAGAGTACAATATTGATTAAAAATAAAATAAAATAGAACAATCAGGAAATAAAGAATATATAATAGGTACAGTGTTTCAGCTAAGTGCTGCTTCCTTTCTGCTCAGTGGTAATTTGTTATCCTAAGTGCTATACATTCCAAGGTGGGGTGATGGAGAGTGTGCCACTTAGGACACGAAGGAAGCAGTTTACCTCTAGAAGGCAGATGACCTGTGCTGTATGACACACACCACATTACAACTTGATGAAATACTGGAACGTATTCAAAAGATTCATAAATAGGGAGGAGCAGGTATTCAAGTTTTGGGATCAAATATGTATTTAACTTAAACAGCAGTGTCTTCTCATTAGCACAGCATAGAGGGTTGTCAAACTGTCTCTTCAGAAATGTTAACCAGACGTTTACTGTTAAGTTACTGCTAGAAAATGTTGGAACTGCATATGTTGGTTCAAAATGCTCATCCTAGCAGGAAAAAGCACTTATGTCCCCAGCATACATTTTTTTCCTGGAATGCATGTACACACATCACTGATTTCTGTCTTTCTGAATCTGCAGATCCTTAACAAATTTTCAAGGAAGACATGGTGCTCTACATAACAGACTTCAACCTGCCACTGAGAGGATTGCTTCTTTGAGGTACCTTTTGCAGACCTCAGAGAGCACAAAAAAAACCACTATGAGAGAGGCACAGCTATCTGTATGTGAAGAGACCCCAGCATGACAGCTGAAAGGAAATCAGTTTACTCACACCCAGCTGAACTCTGCTTAACTGAAACCAATATTTGCCTTACCACTGATACCAGTAAGACAACTGAACTGAGGCAAAAGGGCTTTTGAAGTCCCCACTGGTATGGTAAAGCCAGAATACTTCAACTTAAAAAAAAACCAAAAAAAAAAAACCACCTGAAAAGGTCAATATAGAAAGACTAGGACTACAGAAGTGAAATCTTCTTAAAATTAACTTAAAAGAATAGAACATAATTGGAACATGCACAGTGAAGTCACTACAGACAATACACTTCGCAGTGTGTTTACACAAGTAGTCAGGGAACATAGCAATTGGTGCAAGTATTGTAATGGACCATCACTCAGTATGAGGTTTCAAGTGAACACCACCCTGGGTCATTCCAGCACTATCCAGGACGACTGAACTGTGGGGTCAATCCTGAGGAAAATCCTGGCCTCAGAAAAGTCACATTACTGACTTTAATGAGATTAGATTTTACCTAACAGGATTATAAAGACTATGGCTTCTCTGACAGAGATACAAAATTAGTGAACACAGTAGGGCAGTGCCTCTGAATTTCAGTCAGGCATTTGATACTGTGCCTCATGAAAGGCTGCTATAAATATCAACTCATACTGCCTAAGACAGGAACACTGCTGCACTGATTGAAAGCTGCTGGCAAATGGCAATGGATTGAGCTGGGGAGAAGTGTCTATGACAACAGTTCTCAAACTTTCTTCTTGTATTCTAGAGGAAAGCACAGTCTGTGTCTCCACATTATCAGGAAGACGGCCAAAGGACACTTCCCACCCACAAAAGCAAGGGGTGCTTACCCATGAGATTGAAGGGAGATGCCCTTTGCAAGGCTGAGCCATACCCAGGGGGTGCTTGCACTCAGCACTGTGCCTGGCCTGAGACAGGCTCAGCAGCATCACTCTCTCCTATCCTGGGATCCTGGCCCCTGTTCTGAGATGTCAGCCCTGGTGGACATGCCACGACTGAATTTACTCTGCTGTGTGTTCCAGGGATGAACTGGGAGTAGTCTGCATGGCTTTCTCTGGCTGAGTCCTGACTCCAACTAAGGCCCAGTAAAGTTCTGCTACTGACTTCAAGGAGGAGCAATGGTTTCTGGCTCCTGCTGTTTTCCTCTGCTTCTGTTTTGCAATTCCACTTGTCTCCTTCTCTGGCCCACACCTTTTGGGTGCTACTGTATCTCCAAGTGTGCTCCTGCCTCAGTATTCTTCCTGCCACACTCCCTGCTCCCCTCAGGGTTGCTCTTCTATAATGGACAGAGGAATACCATGAAAAGAAAAATTCAGGATAAAAACTTGGCAAACCTTGCTGGCAAAGATAACTTAGCTTGTAGACAGATTTCCAGGGTAATGGAATAACCCTAAAATCTATAATTAAACTAAATAAGGACTATGCAACCTGTAATATAAAGGCTCTGAACCTCCACCATGAATGCTGACTTAAGGTTTTCTTTAGACTTGAGCAAGCAAGCACAATTGATGCACGTAACACTGTGCAACAGCAAAACACCCCAAGGGTGATCCTCCTCAGGATCTTTCTGGTTCTGGGAGACACTTGTGAGACCCTCAGAAGACTTAAATACTCCTTCTTCCCCCATTCCCAACCTGATGACTGATTTAAGACAAGTCACATTGTACCTTTGTGCCCCTGTTTGTCTTCCCTACCCTTTGTGGTCCATGGAGAAGCTGATCTTCTTTGTAAATTAATACAAAATGCAGTAGTGAAAAAACCTTGTGTCAGAACCAGGCAGAGGAAAATAAGGTAATGTGTAAATAAGTAAGCAATAAAAGTAAGTATTTAAAAAGACAGAAACATGCATTTGAAAGGTTGTTACACAAGAGACATCCTCCATCTGCAGGGGAGTATTGGCCACAGAGAGTACTACATTAACCACAGTTGCTTTGTACATCCCCTTTCAACCTCAGAGCTGAAGCCATTACGTGCCCCCTGGGAACACACATTCCCTGAGCTCCAGGGTTGGGTTACTGTTATGTATTGCACTGCAGCTGACTGTGGAATGAATAGTCATGCTGAGGAAAGCAAACAAGACAGCCTGCAAGGTCCTGGAGATCACTTTCAGCTAAGAGAAAGCTCCTTTATTTTTATACCTCCTATTTAATGCTAACCCTTTTGTTTGAAAACCCCAACAGCAGAGAACCTATTGCAGGCATAGAACAGACACATCAAAGCTGTCAGAACAGGTAACAGCAGGACATGTCTTCCAGATTATCATTAAAAGGAGCTTAGACCAGCTCCTGCATTTCAGCCAGGAAGAGCTTCAAAAGGCCATTTTGGCACAGGACATGAATTCATTTGGAAGCAGGGTAGAGGTGGGTGTCTCTAGCTGAATCACAGACTTTCAGGGACTGAACAGACTCTGGAGGCTTTGGAAAACTGAGGGTTTTTGAACATCCCCAGTTTGTTAGTATGCTTTTAGGAGTGGAAATTATCAATGTGCAGAGATGAAAAACATCAGCCGTATTAAGCCATGTTCAAAGAAAGGAGCTACAATCTGAGAAGGCAACTGAACAGGTCAGGGCTATAAATGTACTCAAGCAGGTGACACTGTCAGGACAATGAGACCTGAAGTAACAATAACCTTAGCCACAAAAGCAGAAAAACTAGGAAGGCAGCTGAACATACGTGGAACATAGATGAGACTGGCCTAAGAACCCTGGACTAAAATCTGGGCTTGATATCTGACTTTGACATCGACTTTCTCTGCCTTCTGGAGAATTCATCTTGGTTGATTTCCCTCTGCAGTCAGCAAAGTCAGCAGTCTGTGAGGAGGTGGAGGAGGGCATGACACACGATTTTCTTTCCATTCCTGACAGAGATGATCTTTGGCTTTAACTGTGATTTAAGCTCCCTCCCACAACTATTCAAAGACAAAGACACTGGAGTAATCATGTCACTAGGGACAATACTTTAGATCCAAAGCAAGGAAACAGCTTCTTCCCTCACTGCAGTGAATATGAAGCAGAAAGCTCAGAAGGCCCATATTTATCATTTCATAGTTCAAAAATCTCTCTCCAAAGCCATGGGAAATATGACTGTACCAAAATGGTTCCCACCTCTCCTGGCAGCTGTTGAAGAATGCCTTTTCACTAGCATATGATAACCCCAACAAGCATTCCAGCTCACTTCAGTTTTCCATCATTCAGAAGCAAGAACACTGCCTTTCTCTAACATGGGAGAAAGGAATGCATCCTCCTCTGAGCTGCTTGAACTTGTTATTCCCTATTGAACCAAGTGAGAATGTGCATTTAGGAACATTCTTACTTCACGTTTACTTTACATGCATGAAGCTTTATCTCTGGCAGGGGAGAGCAGGCAAGTGTTGCCTAAACACAATGCTTTGCTGCACTGGCTTGAAGAAAAGCTGGTAGCCTCATTACAGATCTGTTTGATGATTTCTGCTATTCTCATAAAAACAGTTCAGATACATTTCTTCAAGAGTCCTGGGAAAGCAGCAGTAGTGTTCTGCTGCTAGGAGTTCCATGTCCATGCAAACACTCTATTCTTAGTGCAAAAGGGCTCAAGGAAGCATGGAATTAGCACTTTGAAACAAGATAGTAACATCACAGAAAGCACCATGAAAAGCCCCAGCACTGACCATTTTTGCTCCTGATAATGCTGTTCACAACTGCCCAACATCCCTCTCATTCTTATCACAGGCAAGGATCGGTCTGCATTGAGCTGTCTTCATAGGGACCTAACAGCCACTGGCCCCAGCTGGCCAGAAATGCTGGCACATTCCCACAGCAAACCTCTGCCTGGAATTACCAAAATAAACCTATACACTTAATGATTAGAGGTCTCATCTAGTGTGGGAAGGAGGACTTAAGCAGGAAAAGAACTGGATCCATCCAGTCCTCCATGCCAACTTAATCAGAGTACACACTGAACATTCCCACACACATCATCAGCAATGGGAGATGGACAATGCCAAACTTATTAAACATCCTTCCTTGCTTCCCTTCCTTTTCTAGCTTCTCATGCCTACCAATCAAACTCGGGGTCCTGTTCCTGAACAGAATTCCCCCCCACACACACCCCCTCCATCCTTTCTACACACTTACCATAATGGTGTGATGTGGGAACAGGGCACGGACAGACTTGACAAATTCCACAAAATGCTCTGAATAGCCATTTGCCACGTCCAGGCAGATGTATTTGATAGCTGGAATGGCCTCTAGAATAGCTGTTAACTTCTTCAAATCATCTTGTCCACTACCTGAGCTTGCTGCTACATGCTAAAAAACCAGAGAGAACAAAACAGAGTAGTAGGTTGCAAAAACTGAAATAAACACACACAATTTGTATGTCTTTTCCTGCATAGTCTTGGCAGGACTTGTGCTGGTAACTAGTGAAAAATCACACTATGTAATATGAAATAAATACCTCCCTGGGAAAAGCAGTGGGCTATTTCTGTCTTGTTAAATGATATAAAAGAGAGGGAAATTAGCATTCTAGCATTCATTCACAAGTGGATTGTCACAGGCATATATAATCATCTGAGATCAATCAAGATTCAGCCATACTCATATTAACATGAACACAGATGAAGCCCTAACTTGGTATATTTTCAGGAAGTTAGAGAGGCAAAATTTGGGGCACTGTCAGAGAGTAAAATCTGGGTCTTTAAGTTCACCAAGCACTCCCATGATCTACAGAATCACAGAAAAATTTTGTTTGGAAGGGTCTGCTGGAGATTTTGTAGTCCAATCCCCTTTCTCAAACAGGGTCAGCTACCACTGAAAACAAACAGATTGCTTCTTCCTTTGTCTTCCAATGAGTTCTTTCCAAAAGAAAAATAGTTTCCACAGCTGTTGGCCTACAAACCTCTGCAGAAATCCAAGGTCACGGTGCAAGTCAGTATTTAATCACCATAGGAATAGGAGATCCTATTCCAGTCATTATGTACCACAAATAAGTTAGGTTTGGAAGTGTTCAGACACAGGACATTCCTGGCACCACTTTCTACCCTATGGTGGCATATAAGTAATCCTCACTGGCCAAAGTTCTAGGCTCCCTTTCAGATAACTCTGTAATCAATAGCCTTTATAATATAATTCTAAAATGTGCCACAGGTAAAGATACAATACAACTCTGTGCTTTTCTTCTCTATACAGAGAAAGATCAAAAACTGCACTGAACTTTTAGCAGGAAGGGGAGATGGCCAGGCACACTTACAGTGCTCTCCTGATACAGGGGCCTGCCAGACGAAAAGAAGTCTGAATGTGAGAAAGTCACAACTTAAGTCAGTGTTTAAATTTACAAAATATAATGGCTTAGGCTAGGACCCTGAGAACAAGTAGGATAGCACAGCCAGAAACAGCACTAAGTGAGCTCTGGTGCAAGAAGGTAAGTGGAGGACACACGAGCTCTGACAACTTTCAATGCTCCTCCCTGCCTGGGCCCAGCACCTGGGCCCCTCCAGCCTGCAGACTCCAGATCCACTTGCACACTGATGGAAAAGACTTTCCCTGCCACAAGAGTGTGCAGGGCCAGCCTGTGGTTGGGTGACTTGAAATTATTCACTTTGATGCACTACCACAGCTCCCAACAGCAACAGAAGCACAGCACTCATACCTACTCCCAAGTATTTCCTCCTTCTGAGTTCAAGATACTCCTCTGTTTCCATTCCAGGCATATATAAACTTTGCTTTTTTGCATCTTAATACAAGCACTTTTGTAATTCACATAGCTGTTCTTTTAGATCAGGACAAGCCACTTCCCTTGATGAATTTAAGAACAGCAAATATCTTCATTCCCCAAAACCTCACTTGACAACAGTACTCCCAAGAGACTCCAGTAACAACTCACTCTCAAGAGGCAGTGAGTTCAGAACAAAGCAATAAACCATAATAATTTACAGTAGAAAAATGTACCTCAAGGCATTCTGGGTGATTGGCAGCAAACAGTTTCCATTCTTCCAGAGAATAATGCTTGTGAATTGCAGTGAACATTGCATGCTAGCAAAAAACCAAGAGAACTGATGTTAATGTCCGAGTTAGTAATTCTTCCCTCAGCTGCAAAAGAAGGCATTTGAAAACCCCCTTTTAAGTATAGGCTCATCCTGCCTGGAAGAACTATAAACAGCCCTTCAAAAGCAACTTGGCAAACTTAGCCAACCTTTCTGGACCAGGTTTATGGTATGTTTCATTAAGCTACTGTCAGTATTTTGAATGTGACAGAGGCTCATTAACTTAGCAAGTGCTGCAGCTCTATCTCGTAACCCACACTTTCAAAACAACATGTCAGATAGTATTTTTTTTCTCCAGCAAAGAGCACAAAGGGACCTCAAAAACTAAGCTCTAGAAGCTCTACCTGAAGCTGAGCTACACCCAAGATGGAAGCTACCCAGTATGGAAGCATCTCCACCAAAACTTTCTTATATCAGGAGCCTTGTTTGTGGTAACTGTGTTGTTGTAAAAGCATACTTGCTTTTTCTTATTCTGGAGTTTTAAACTCATGTTCCTCTGTTCTCCAACACACTTGGCTAAAAATCAACAAAGGCTACTCACTGTCACCCAGCAGTTTCCCAACTGTTGCAGAAATGAGAGTTGAGACTTACTTTTGCCATAACCACAGCCATTTCAAATGTCCCCACGGTGTCCATGTTTGCCACTATAATGGGAATTCCTGTGTATGTCTGCTTGGAGTTACGGAAGGTGAAGGTGCGCGTGAGGTCGACCTGCAGTGAACAGACACACATTCTTTTAAGTAACTGATTGTAATCTTACACCAGTTTTGCCACAGATTTCAGACACAGCACGTTTAAACACAGCTACTCAATTTTCCCTCACATTTCCTGTTCCTTTTGTTCCACCATTACATCATCATTTTTTTTTTTTACAATTCTGCCTTCCAAACAAGAAAAAAAATTCAAAAGAATGTTTTCTGCATTAAATAGAGGTCTTACTTAAGAAAAAGAATCAAAATAAAATTAAAGAAAGAAAAGGAACAAGGCAGAAGAGCTTGGAAAGAAAGGACAATGAGGAGTCTGGGTTATTGTATACAGAAGTAACCTCAGCTGTTTGTATGGCTGCCTGAGAAACTAAAGTTGAAGTCCCAACTCCAAAGTCAGAATTGCAACTCCCTTCATCTCCAGGGCATAGAGGACTTGGTCCCAGACTCCAAGGTGAATGACGGTATAATAAAGTATGTTCTTTTGGTCACAGTTACCAGCACTCTTGTTGTACAATATGAATCATACCTTGGCTTGCAAAACCAAGAAGCTGCTAGTTTCTAAGTTAATGTCTTAAAACTGTATCTGTCTTCACCTTCAGAGTTATTTCTTCTTCAGCACCTTCAAATAATCGCAGTAACATCAGACTTTTTTTTTTCCTTACATCTGCAAGAGGTATTATCAAATTAGATCAGTTCCCAACTGGCCTACCTAGGATCTTCCCACCTAAGGCAAAAATGCTCAAAAGGAAAAAAAAAACAACGCACAACTCTAAGATATTAGTTTAGTCTCTAGTGAAAATGAAGGCTCTTTCTGTTTTCACTAATCTTCACTTCAACTTCAACCCAGTAGCATTTGGAGACTTGGACTAAACTGAGATCCATCATGAGAAAGAAAGCAACACAAAAAACACAGGATTTTTTACTATTCAATTAAAATACATTTTGAGCATTTCCAAATTCCAGGCTAAATTCTGATTAATATTG
Organism: Zosterops lateralis; assembly: GCF_965231275.1. Classification (NCBI taxonomy): domain Eukaryota; kingdom Metazoa; phylum Chordata; class Aves; order Passeriformes; family Zosteropidae; genus Zosterops; species Zosterops lateralis. Next base: position 63,650,669 of record NC_139762.1, on the reverse strand, counting down.
TGAGGGATTCACTACTGACTTTTATAAGAGAAAGAACTTGGTGCCTTCGTGATAAGCTGTGAATCAGGCTCTCATATAGGCTCCTAAGTGAAGGGTCACTTCAGTGAACAAGTTAAGATACATCTTAATGGAGACTCCCTCTTCTCCCATTTACTATCAGAGGTCTAATTCTCCAGCCATCATGGATGACAAACCATTCTCACAGGAATTTTAGCTACGGCTAACATTAGAAAATAGCATGAAGAAGTGGGTATGAAACAAGTATGAAAACTTAATTTACTTTTCTCCCTCTTAATACAATGTATTAACTGGAACCCAAGGGGAAAGGGGAGGGAGGAAACAAGAGTATCCCACAACCAATTCCACTCAGATACCAGCACCAGAACCACTGCACTACAGTTTTACAAAGGAAAACATCTGTTTCAAAGGAACTTCGGAAAGGAGAAGAGTTATATTTCAGAAAAGACTTCAAAATACTGCAAAATAGACACAAGGCAAGAACTTACTTGACTTTGTAATTTTTTTTAGTCCTTCACACTTTAGCCTCTCCAATATGCCACAGCAATAAGACAAATAATATGCTGCAAAAAATTTACAACCTTTGTGTAGCAAATACATTCAGTGCATTTTCATGTTTTATGAGAGACAATCAACATCCACTAGTCAGTTTCAACTTTTCCATTCCACTCCTCACTTTATGGACTTTTAGTATAACCTCCACAGCTGCTACTTCCCTGTACTGAATTATCCTGGTATGTTTAGGTTTTTCCTCATGTAGAAATCAGTCAACACTGCTGATCATGCTGGCTGCCATTCCCTCTCCCTATTTAAGGAAATTGCGCTGTTCTTGTGCACTTACTTACATTAAAAAAAAAATTAAATTAACGACTTCCTACAGAACACTTCTCTGGTGAACTTGCAATGGACAGAGTGCATGAATAAGCCCAGCCAAGGCAAGAACAGGCTGTGTGAGTACCAAGACCCCACAGACAGATAATGCTGCTCCCACTCCCACCTTTGCTCTAACCCATTTCCATATTTGAATTCAAGCATCCCATTTTCTGATAGCTTTTCAAAAGGAGAAAGCAACCCTGAAAATGAAGACGGTGCAAGGAATCAGAACCAAGTACCAACAGAGCAAACCCACATGAAGATCTGCAAACATCCCAAACTCTAAGAAGCTGACTTAACTCTAGTCACTGCATAAAAAGCTATCCTTGCTCAAACTGAGGGATTCACACCAGAGAAGCAGACGCTTCCTGATACAAGCTTCAAAGCAGCAGCTTGCTGGGTAACAGGCACTGTAGTGTGCTGCCTCTGTTCCTCTGCCAGAACTATTTATTTATATTCTTGTTTTGAAGCAGACTGGGGCTGTCCATTTCAGATCTGGCTCTCACAGACTCTGTTTATCCCTGTTGCCACAGCCTCAGTGATGGTGTCCAATTTCTTAACCTTCATCGGTTTTCACTGACCCCCACATGACACGCACTTTTTCTCATCTGCAGTGTTTTAACAGTTCATCATAGTCACCCGTTACAACCCTGCCATATCAGCTCATGTTCCTCCTATCGTTTTCCCTTCCCAGCGCCCTTTTTTCCACAGCCTGCACGCTGCTAAATATACAAAACACTGCACTTGAAGGAGCCATGTGCCTGCCACTCACCACTCACTCTGTGGAGCACAGCTCCACCTGTTTGCCAGGCCGGCACAGTGAATTTTAAGGAGGGATCCCTGGCTCTCCAAGCAAACGACTCCAAAGTGCCCACAGGCTCTATGTGCAGTAATTGCCCCTGATGAGGAATTACTCAGCCGGGACATCGTTCATCATAAATTAAAAATTACTTGCCAGAGATCAGCTTTCTGCTGAGAGGACCGCTCTGATCTCACACCTTATGATGGTAAAGAAGTTTTGCTTAGTTGTTGCTTAGCCCTCAAAATCCCTGGCCATAGTAAACACAGCCCCCATGTTTCACTTTCCCTTTCCACCTCAGTCTCTCTCTCTTACAACTCCATGCCCCCTGGAGAAAACCTTAATCCTCTTTTCATCCCCCAATGCAACATAATTCCTTCTTGAGCCAACCTAAATCCTTTGTTAACACTGGGGTTATGTGGGGTAAAGGAAAAGGCACCTTCGCCCCTGAGGCAGCCATCTTTTCTTGTGGAGGCAATCGATCCTCACGGGATTGATTTCCTGGGAATCTTTCCCGGTCCCTGATGAGAGAGAACCACAGAACTGTTCCAGCTCACAGCGGCCAGCAGGGACGCAGAGCCCCGGGGGGACTCCACAGGGCTGTCTCTGCACACGCAGGTCACACGGGGGTTAAACCCGAGCGAGAGTGAATAACGCGCCCATCGCCCCAGGTCTGATGTGCCTTCCCTCAGCACCCCCCATGGTGGGGTCCCAGCCTGGGGCACCCTGGGAAGCGCTCCACGGCGTCTCCGTGGGTTTTTATAAATTTTTAAATTTTTATTTATTTTTTTTTAAGAGCACATCACTTTCTGAGCACCAGCACCGCCCACATCCCCCGGGGCCGAGCGAAATTCCGCCTCGGTCAGGTGGCACCACCGGCTCCTGCCGGCCCAGGCCGCGGGGCGGGTAACCGGACACCGCCGTCCTGCAGCTCTGCTGGTTCGCCACCGCCCCCTCCGCCCCCCGCCCAGCGCCGCAGAGGCACCTGTTAGGAGCAAGCAATTGCTCCAGTGCCCCCCTCAGATTTCAGCTGGGGGAGCGGGGGAGGCCAGCGCGGCTGGGGCCGTGGGGGGACACGCCGCGGGCTTGGCAACTGCGGGCCCGTCCTCCCCTCCCGGAGCAGCCGCATCCCCCGCCACGCAAAGGGCGTCTCGGCCTAGGAGGGCATTGCTGCGCTGGACCGGGAAATAAAAATAAATAAAGCGGGGGGGAAGGCGGGTTAAGGAAGTTAAGCGTTGGGAAAGGGGGAGGGGAGGGGGGAAAGCATGCTGGGTTTGGATGCCCCCACCTCTGCTCTGCTTTTGAGGCTGCTCCTTTTAGGTCTGACCAGGACATCTTTAAAGTCCAGTTTGAGGTCTGCGTCTACCCGGGGCATCTCGCTGGGTGTCGGGGCGCGGGGCTGTCCTGGCGGCGGAGGCGGCGGCAGTGGCGGCCCTGCTGTGCTGGCTGCACCGCCCCGCCCGCAGAGCCGCACCGAGCCCAGCCGAGCCGCGCCGGCCAAAGCCCGCCGGCCGCGCACCGAGCGTATTTATAGGGCGCGGGCACCGGGCCCCATCGCTTTATTAGGCGAGGGCTGTTTTCAGTCGAGCGGCCGGGCGGGCCCTGCCCCGTCCCCCGCCTCTCCGCCGGGCAGTGTGCGCTGGGGGCAGACCGGGACGCGGCGCCCGCCCGCAACCGCCCCGTGCGGGGCCAGGCGGCGGCACCACCGCGGCGGCCTTGAGGGCAGAGCAAGGGCAGAGGAAATGGCGCCTCCGTGTGACCGAGCGGGCCTCGGGTGCGGGAGCCCGGCTGTGCCGGCCGCTGCTGCGGGGCTGGACAGACATCTTGGCCTGCCTCCCTCTCCCTTCCACCGAGCCGGGGCTTGCGGCGTTCCCCAGCACTGTTAGGGCTGCTGCAGCGCGGCCCAAAACGCTCTCCTCCAGCCGTATAGAAAAGACACCGCTTGGTCTAGCTGGAGTGTCGTGGGAATCCCGCTCCCCGGGGTGCTCTGCCCTGAGGCCAAAGCGGCCCCGGCCCTTCCCGGCACCCGGTAAGGCCGGATGAGGCAGAGCGGGGTCCCCACGGCGCCGAGGGCACAGCACAGAGCCCGGCCCGGGGGAGGTTCTGGCGTTAGGGACGTTGAGAAATGTGCAGCGGGCTGGTCACAGGAGAGCGGCCACAGCACCAGCCACCTGCAGCCGCCTCGGGAATTTCCTGCTTCATTGCACTTAGAGAAGCAACAGGGAGGTTTTGGGTGGTGGTTTTTTTTTTGGTTTTTTTTTTTTTTTTTTTTTTTTTTTTTTTCCTGTGGGTTTATTATTATTATTATTAGTTTGGTTTTGTTCTTTGTGTTTTTTGTTTGTGTTTTGGATTGTTGTTTCTTGTTGACACACCCCCCCCCCCCCAAGCATATAGGAGCCTGATTTGTGCTGTTTCCCCCGTTTTCAATGGTGCTAGCCACGGTTCAGCACACAAGTCACAAACCGCTCGGAGCAGCGGGATTGCACAAGCCGAGTCCATCTATATCTGCTGCCAGAGGGATCAATACAGGGTTGCCAGTTACCATATGACATGACTTTCGCGGGAGCTTTGAGCCTTAAAGTCTATTTAATTACGAAGTCAGTGGGTTGTCAGATTTGGACTTCTTTGGAAGACCCAGGAGCTAAGGCTGGTTAATGAGTGGGAAGTGAAACCTGGGACACTTCCTCAGACACACTGCAGGAGGAGGTAGCATTCACCCTTTATCTGAAAGTTGCACATGTCTGCTCAACACACCCTGCCTCCCACAGAGCTCTTTTACACCTCTTTGCCTGAATGTCACAGATAGTCCAGTATAACCAAGCATGAGCCCAAGGTTTTACATAGAAGGCAGAGCATTTGAGTGTTTGCAGTTATGATTGTCCAAGTGGAGAGGCCTTGAATCTGGGACTTTGGAACTCCAGATGATGTTCCAGGAGATCCTTGCCATTGTGGGTATTTCCTATGCAGATGTTCAGGGAAAAGAACTCTATAATTAATTTGATCTGCATAGCAGAGGCCATTCATTTGGTGTTTTCTCCACAATATAAAGGAACTACTAAAATACATTTTTCAGACATATGTGCCACTATTTACTGTTAAGTAATAAGAGTACTGATGAGAATGGGTCCTGTGGAAGTGGCATGTTTGTAGCAGAGGACTGATAATGGGAAAAAACAAATGTATTCTGTCTGTGCCTGGCACCATGTCTTCCATTTGCCCTCATGGCAGGCATGTGATGCTGAGAAGAAAGAAAGAAGCCACTGCATTGCACTGTGAATTCAAAAGGTCAGCACTGTTTTGAAAAGTAGGAGATTTGGGCTAGCAGTGATATGTGTAATCCACAGGAAATGCATGCCTGATGCTGTTTACAATTTCCAGTATTTTAGTCTCCACTCACAGAGCTCACAGTGCTATTTTCATGGAGATCACAGTATCTGCTAATATCCATTAATTCCCCATGTACACATACAACAGACTAGTCAGGTGTCTCGGATCAGCTTGAGTGTTCTTTAAAGTTTGCAAAGTTTGAAATTCTCCAGTTTCTTATTTCAAGATATATTTTCTGTAATCAAAAATTATGTTTTCTTGCTGAACCACCTCTTGTTTCTTTCATCATCCTTTCTGAAGTATGGACACCAGAGAAAACATGATCAATAATCACATTATTATCATAGCCAGAAATGAAGATCACCTCTTATGTATCTTTGTTATTTCTCTTTATGTACCTGCCATACACCTGCCATAAATGATCCCATATTATCTTTTTCTGCTATGCAACAGAGCTGTTCATCCAGCTGTATGCAGTTTAGTCTTCAAGTCCAAATGAGCCGTCACTGATTTCAAATTTAGCGTATGTAAATTATTTGTTACTTTCCTTCAGAGTTCTTTTTTGCTCTACTTCATTGTTTTAAAATTATGCTTTAAAGCAGTTGGAACAATGCACTCAGAAAAGAACTGCTCAGCCACTCTAGCTGAAAAGAGCAATGCCAATGCAGATTTGAAGGTCTTCTAAAAGTTTTCTAAACTTGGTGTTTTTGAGAAGAGGGAAAAGTGATCATTATAATGCAAATAGTTACTACTGTGTCTAAAGCCTATTATTGGCTAAGATTGTTGACATTGTGGTTTTCATCCTGCTATTATAATTGTAAATACTGTTGTATGTAATAGTATAAATTAGTTCACAAATCTGCCCTGGTTACAAAGGACATGGAAGAGGTTGAGGTACTCATTGGCATCTTCACCTTGGTCTTCCCTGGTGAGATTTTTCTCAGGATTCCCAGGCCCCTGAGATGCATCAGAAAATCAGGAGTAGTGAGGACACCCTCACAAGAGCAGGATCAGATTGGGAGGGGGAAGTTCTGAGGACTAGAAAAAGCAGATATCACTCCTGTCTTTGAGAAGAGCAAGAAGGAAGGAGGAGCTGGCCTAGTCAGCTTCGCTTTAATGCCTGAGAAAGTGGTGGAGCAAATAATCCTGGAAATCATTTTCAAATGAATGAAGGACGAGAAAGACTGAAGGTAATTGGCATGAATTTATGATAAGAAAATCATGCTCAGCTCACTTTTTAAGATGAAATTTATTGTTCAGTGGATGAGGAAAAAGCAACAGATCTTCTTTATTTTGATTTTGGCTTATGACTGATTCCAAGTAACATTTTTGAAGGCAAACTGATGAAGTGTGGACTAGCTAAAAGGAGATGGAAGTGGATTGAGAACTGACTGAACTTTGGACTCAAAGGCCTGTGCTTGTTGACATTAAGTACAGCAGGCCAGCTATTTATGATGCACTGGGTTAATTGTATATGGCATTAAAACCACTTCTTTTTATCAATGCCTAGTATTTTTCATATTTAAATAAGACTTCCTCAGTAACTCCTTGGTACTGAAAGAAGCATTCAGTGACAACCTGAAAGCATGAGCACTTATGAACACCTGAAACACCTCTAGGGTGAATGTTTAATGATGTTGTCATTGTTTGTCAAGAGAAATTCTGGTCACAGCAGATACACAGCTAACACAACTGAAGGCACATGCTGACTTCCTTGCTGTGGTTCCTAGGAAAATACTATAGCCTCATATAGCTCCAAACAGACAGCCTGTAACATAATTAGTGTGCCTGTTTAAGGAGTGTGGTGAGCACTAGTGAAAGCATTGCTCGGCTGGCAAGTGCTCCCACAAACCGTGTGTCACAACTTCCCAGCAAAATCCCAGAGCTGGAAAGAACAACATGCTGCAGGACATGTGTGATGAAGATCTTTCACTCTTAAGGAGAAGAAGTACATTTGAGGAAAGAGCCTTGTTTTTCTTATGAGAAATGTAAATCCCCTTTATTATCTCTTTGAGTTCAGGCCTTGTCTGCGCGGAATAGCATTTCCCAGTGGATGGATCAAGAAATGTAACTCAGCAAACCCTGCAAATGCAAGCAGATTTCCTTTTGTAGTGGAGATAAGGGTGTTTCTCTGAACTATCAGTGTTATTACAGCATCTCCATAAAGGCTTTTACTGACCTTGATAACCACCAGAAATGGGAGGAGTGGGGCTGACACTCCTGCCTTTCTTAAGTCTGCTCCTGCCAAGCAGACTTCAACTACATGCATGAAGATCACTTGTTATGAAGAAACTTTTATGCCATAAGTATTTTCATTTAAATTCAAAGGTCTTAGAGGAAAAATAATCTTAGTCACTGATCGTCAGCTAAATCGGAGGCCACACTGAAGTCAATAGGACAACTTCTCATTCAAGGTACAGTTTACTTAGGAGTAAGTGACAGTATCCATTCCCGTTTGATTTCAGCAGGTTTCAAATGTTAATTGTAACTAATCACGGCAATCTATAAATAATGCAACTCTGACCTTCCTTGGCTTATGAAATATGCTTAGAGTCTGTCTGTGCTGATAACAAAAGTGGACCACGCCAATCTGTCCCTGCAAGGCAAGAGACAGAGTGTGGCTCACGCATAGCCATTTAGATGCCATATGTGAGCTTCAAGGGGTCTCACTCAAACTGCATATTGGAAACAGTTTGATGCTGTTCCCTGAACGGTCCTCAGACTACCTGAAGGAGTGGTAGCTGTCCAGGTTCTTCAAGGGAGTGTGATTCTAATTAAAGACTGTGGATTATTGCATTGTAGAGCTTGTAGCTGGGTCCAGGCTCAGGTCCAATTTGGTTTACTATTGGACTTTACTGACACAGAAGTGGCTTGTAGATTTTTTTAAATGGTGAAAACCTGTTGTGTATTATCCATTGTGAACTGATACTTCTGTTCATTACAGAATTACACTTCTACATACTGTAGAAGGCAGTGAGATTCTCTCTCTGGAAATATTAAGTCATCTCACAGGTTGTAACAGGTATTCTGTTGTTGCTCCATAGCTTTACATTAGGAGCCATCCTCTCCTTAGCAGTGCCCATGGGTAGAACAAGAGAAATGGTCACAAGCTGAAACACAGGAAATTCTATCTGAATATTAAAAACCACTTTTTCCTGTGAGGGTGGACTGCATGGTCTTGAAAGGTCCCTACCAACCTCAGCCACTCACTGCTTCACTGGTTCCATACATTACTTTGTCATTGCATAGTATCTTCCTCTGCAAAATCTCAAGGGCCTTTAAAAAATTTGATAATTACATAGTTTATTTGGTGGTCATTTGATAGTCAGATTAGTAAATCTCATTCACATAAGAGAAAGGCATGGAGAGAAACATTTAAGGATGAAACAAAGTCCTATTCAAGTTACACATCGATAACTCTGATTGTGATTTCCTACTGGCTTTATAGCAGTAAAAGCCACTGACTTCAGTGGACTTATCCCTACTTAATAGCACTGCTGGGAGAAATAGGCTGGAAAGTAAACTCATCAGAGGCAAATGTTGATTTTACACTAATACCCCTGCTGCGAGAAGTAGGCTGAGCCCATGTTTTCGCATCTGTTTTCCTTTAAAGTCGTCAGACAGACTGGCTACTTGGCTTCACCGTCTCAGAATGAGGGGGTGAAGTTCTTTTGTCTTGACTGGGCATAGGCTGATTTACCAGGCTTTTCCAAAATATGCTAGACCAAATAGGAACCCCAGTGAGGTACCAAAATTGCGTCAGTAAATAATTACATTTACAAATAAGTAAACAAAAGCAGGAATGCACAATTGCAGAAGGATTTGGGCAGAGAAGAACTCAGCAAAAATAAACTTCTGGTGTTGCCCATATACCAGCTGATGCTTTTTTGCTAGCACATCACCTACTGTCATACAGCACATAAAAATTACACTATTTTACAAGCCAGACTCAGTTGGGGCTGGCCATACCCTCTCCTTCTGTCAGTGTTTGCGCTCCAGCTTGCACCTGAATTCTAGCCTTTAATTCATTCTGAATTCATCCTTTAATTCTAGCCCAGAAACTCCCAAAAATCCATTGTCAATTCAACCTGCTCATGTAAATAGAGGAAAATACCAGATTCAAGAAGAAATTTTGCATACATGTTTCTTTCAGCAGCTGATTTTACAGTAACAGTCACAGCACTGCTGAGGCAGTGCAAATACTAATATTGCTGTTTGCCTCTTTAATGTAATACCTAGATCAATGTGCTGCTTTCTTCATATAAATCTTTTGCATGTGGAATTAGTGCTGTTGTAGGCTAATCCCCGAGTTTGTGTTACTCAGGAACAAGGTGCTTAACACAGAAAAGAAAATAATATCTACTTCTCTTGCACTTAACACCATTGATTTGCTCAGTCTCTTGAGCATAAGTCGACTAAGGTTCTGAAAGTCCATTTCCTGCTTATGGGGAGGGGTCAGGACGTTGCCTATTCTAATCCTGGCAGTTGCGAGTTTTTTTGGTTTGGTGCCCAAAGTCTGTTTGAATAAGCACACTGCCATTGCTATATGAAATAAATTAAAAGCATATTAATTTTAAAAACCCCCACCCATTATATAACCAAACAGGATTGTCTTAATTTTCGTGGCTTTACTTGACATTTTTATGTTGGGTGGAAATGTTGCTACAAATTTTAAGCTGGAGAAATGCTTCTGAACTGTGAACATCTGGTAATGAATAGTTTTCTAATCCAATTTAATCTTTGGAAAAACTAAAGAATTTTGCTGCCCTACTGCACCATCTACAGGCAGAAAAAAAACATGCTCATGCTACAAAATGTTTTAACTGTTTCAAGCACTTTCTTTAATCATTACAATTAATACATAAAACTGGAATTTTTCTTTTTTCATCTTAATTAGTATGAAGGTCTTATGCCTTTTGTGTGTAAAACGACATTTCACACATCTCTAAATACCTTGTACACTTGGGCCAGGGAGCTTTGCCTCTGCAAACCTTGTGTTAATTTGGATCTTATGGGGACGTAGAAAACAAGATTGGCTTGGTCCTTTATTACAGTTTAGGCATTTAATGGGATGCAGATAAAAGCTGTTGCATTTATCAGCTGTCACACACTTTTTTCATAAAGGCACCTACGTATGGATTATGATTAACATCAACTCGGTTGTCACCACTATGCCTTTTTTACCCATGATTCCTCACTGGCTAAAGATATTCTTAAAATGACCTAGAAAATGCTGCTTCCCTTTCCCACAGCAAATAAAACCCTGCTAAATATTCTTGTATATCATTATGATAAAACGGGAAGGGAAAATTTAATGCCTGAGCTTGTAAAATATGCTCTAGTTTTGCAAGGCTGTTTAAAAAGTGAATATTATTAGCATGTGAGGCCACAGTAACTGCATATCTGTAGCTGCTGTTAGCTTAAATCTAACGTGTTTTGGGTGCCCACGTTCTTTAAGTAATCAAACAGGAAAAAGACGATATGAAACTGATGGATTAAATCTCGTGAACTGTCTTCCTCCTTTTTAGAAAGGAGGCAGAGCTTTTTTAGTTGTTTTCACTTTCCTGAAAATATATGTGTTTAAAAAATTATCTCCAAATGAAATAACATCCTTAGTAATGGTAAATAGATATATGCATTCTGTTAATAAAATTTGAAGGAATTGAAATTACTTTCTTCTGGTAGGAGAACAAAGGGCTAAACTCAAGATCCCTTACTACTTGGATTTTAGTCTCATATGTAGCACATCTGTTGGGAAATCTGTGGAGCCAAAACGTTATTTGGTGCTGGATATGCAGCACCCAGAGGCAGTAAGGCCTGTAAGATTACAGTCTTTTTTCATCTGTATAATGAAGACTTCTGAAAACACTGCATGTTTTTGGTCTGTGCTTCCACATCTTTGCCTAGAAAATTATTATTTTGTATCTTGATTTGTGCCTACCTCTTTCTCCCTAAGCTGCTGTGTAGCAGTGCTGGTTTCTGATGTTAACAGAGTTGACATGTTTCACCCCGTCGTCCATATTCAGCAGAAGCAGAAGTCACTTCCATATGTGGTTTGTGGAGTGCTTTGGGATTCTTCAGGATGAAAGGTGTGATACAAATATTAGATACCATTAATTCCCTTTTTTTTCTGCAGCACACACAGTATTAATAAGTTTTCTTTTCATCTTGAGCTCCCCTGACTAAATTGTCAAACATCTCAGTAATACCTTGAACGTTTCCTTCAGGCACAGTCATAATCACTGTTCTGTGAGCTCCTTACAAAAGGATGGCTATTCTCCAGGCACACAATTGACGCTCCTACTACCAAATGCCTCTTCTTATCGTCCTTGGTACTTCTCTTTAGAATTCCCCTAGAGTTTCCTTGCTTCAGTCTAATCTTCCAGATCTCATTCAGGTTCCATTTCCCATTTGCCATGTCAATTCACCTGCAGTACATTGTTAAGTCTGTGCTGATCCTGTATCATGAGCAAATAGGACCAGCGTAGGGATAGTTCTTTGGACTTCTGAGTCCTGTGTCTTTTTCTTTCTTCCTTCCTTCTTTTCACTGTATTTAGATGGCAAAGGCTCTATCCTCTTTAGGCGGATCACTGTGAGGAAAGCAATAATCAGCCTCTCCAAGCTACCTAAGCAGCACCTCATTCTCTTCTCAGAGAGGAGCAGAACACAATTGCTTTTCTGAGCCCTTCTGCCCTGCTCTGTGGGAAAGGGAATAATTAGCCTCGTTAAGCTACGGGGCCAGCAGCCTCTTGGCTTCCCTGCTCTCCCCTCACTTGACCCCAGTGTTTTAGAGCTGCAGCAGTCCCCGGATAAATACAGCTGAACAGGCAGCTGCTCCCAGCTGTGCCCATGTTGCTGCTCCCTGCTCCTTCTTCTGGTGCTGCCCTGACACCCACCCAAGACTGCACAGTTGGCCCTTGAGAGCTCTGATGGTGAAAGCACTACACGGAGTGGCACTTCCTCACACACCCTCTTTTTCATTCCTCATTATTTTAGCTCAATTAATTTGCTCTCATATTCCTGAACCTTCTTGGTTCAGCCTTCAACTGCAGGCTGCTGCAGGCTGCTTTTCCTGCTGACACCCTGCTGTCGGGTGGTAGGTAATGTATTGTTCACCAGAGCAAGAACTTGTCTAGAAAATCAATGGCCTGCAATGTCCCTTTGGGGTCAGGCAAACAAGTCTTGTGGAGTTTGTTAAGGTATATGAGGCTATGCTGTCATGTGAGGGAAAATATAGGAATAAATAAACATCTGTAAGTGTTCAGATTTCTGATCTTTGAAAATGATCCACTTGAATCACTGTGTCTGGTGCCCAATTTAGTAAAAAACCATCTTTCTTTACTTCTTATTACTTTCCCAAGCCACCTTTTGGGCTGCAATGTAGCAGGCTGGTATATATCATGGCACACAATCTAGCTTCCCTCACTTCCCTAAGTGTAAATTGGGACTACATCCATAGGAGCCAGTGGTGGTGTCATAATATAAAACTCACGAGTGTATGATCAAAGGAGTCCTTGTTTTTCTTTCCCCACAGCTCATAACAGAGCTCAGAAATACAGAACCATTTTGATATTTAAAAGCCATTTGGTATTTAATCAGAACAGAAGCTTGGCATATGAAGAACATAGGCATATAGCTGAGCTGAGCTTTGGGAGACATTAAAAATGAATTATGCTGATAAAGAACAGCTGTATTCTTACATCAGAAACCACGAGGACAAAAAATTAATTTGCCTTCATTAATTTCTCAATTCTTTCCTGGCAAAAAGTCCAAAAATGCTTAGACTACAGATCTAATTGCCATCAAGTGAGTGTATGTATTAAGAGACTGTATCAATTATAGGACCATCGAGTGTCTTTATGAAAGCCAATTTCTGCTCACGCAGTGTTAAGATCCGCACTCACCTCCACCCACCCTGAGTCTTTTTTGTTGCCTACTAGGAAGAAATCTGGAGAAAAGAAGGTGATAAAATGTTGATGATTATTTTCTTATTTAATAATAAGGAGCTGCACACAGCTGTGAGGTTCAAGAGGGAAGCAGGGTACAATGTTAATTCCCTCTTGAAAGACATCACTATGGAGGCCACAACATATTTGTCTCCCTTGCCATTCTACACTATGAAAAATAGGAATCCCTAGGTTTAAGTTTGGTTAAGTAATTTAAATAAAATAAATAAATAAAACCAGTTGATCAGATGGGAGTCAAGTTGGGTGGTAGAAGAAAAGGGTAGTGGAGGGATGGGGGGGGGGGGATTTGTACCCCGTTTTTTTGAAGAGGTGACAGAGACTCCCCTTACCACGCTGGAGAAGGACACTGGGCACAGTCTCCTTCCTGCCATGAAGACTGCACACTGGAGGGCAGGAAAAATGTCAGGACACACTCAGCTGTCCCTGGCTTCCAATTAGTCATCCCATGCAACATCCCCTTCCAGGAGAGGGCTTGCCACTGTGTTCTCTGCCCAGCAGTGGCCTATAAGGGGATGTGTAGTGCTGGGCTTGTCTGGATGGAAAATGCCTTCAAAGCTTTGTCTAGCTTGTCTATGCTTCTAGTGGAGCCTTCCACTCTGATGCTGGAGTGTAACGTGGGTTTACATTTAGAGAAAGGTAGGGACATACACACACAGACTACATATATAAAAAAGCCCTACATCACAAACACCAAGCCTACAGACTGAGAAAATGCTTAGAAACTGGTAGATATTCAAAGAATTCAGCAGAACTCCTGGGAAATACAGGCTAAACCTCAGCTGGTGTAGCTCTTCTGAAAGATATAGACCTTGTATTTATAATTTATTGAGTGCCTTTGAATGAATCAATTTTTGTTTAGTGGCAGGCAGATCAGAAATCTTGGCATTGTTTTTTGTCATGAGGCAATCTTGACAAGTGTATATGGCTGGTACTTTAAAATTCCTACTGCATCGTTGAAATACTTCCAGGCATCATTTAATCAGGTGAAGGAGATCTTAGCTCACTCCTTGTTCTCATTCAGTTTTGCCAATTATAGTTTGTCTAGAATTTTGTCTCCTCTTACTTGCAAACATCTCTTCAATTCTCGCTAATTTTTGCAGCTACACCAAGTGATTAAACCCAACCATTCTGGCAGACACAGCATCTGCTCTCTGTCTGTGCCCAATACTGGCCATGCTGGTAGTCACTGTGAGCCCTCCAGCCTGGCTGGATGTGGGTCTGGAATTTTGTTTAGCATGGGCTGTGGGGGGGGTTGGGAGGTAGGGGTGCACCAGCCCACAGACCTCGACTCATGGGCAGAGGACTCGTGGCTTGGGAACACCAAACTAGACAGCCACCTTTGCACCACAGGCTGGGCAAGCTGAGAGCTGACCTTTGTGTTTGGCCTTGCCTTATGGCCAGTGCTTGAATGTATTTCAATCATTTAGGTTGGAAGAGATCTTTAAGATCATTTACACCAACCATTAAGCCTGGCACTAAACTGTGTCCCCAAGTGCCACGTCTACACATCTTTTAAATTCTTCCAGGGATGATGACTCAACCATTTCCCTGGACAGCCTGTTCCTTAACAACCCTTTCCACGAATAATATTTTTTTTAGGTAATATCTTACCTAAACTTCCCCTGGGTCCACTCAAGGCTATTTCCGAGGGATTCTCGCTGGACAATAGTGATGCCGCATCTTCCATCTTCCATGTTCTGATGTTCTGATGTTCTGATGTTCTGCTTTGGTGTGGGTTGTTGTTGTTGTTGTGTGTGGGTGTTTTTTTTTTTTTTTTTTTTTTTTTTTTTTTTTTTTTTTAATCCCAGTTAATATAGAATGTCAGCCACACAGAGGGAAGCGATGCATTCCCGGAATCCCTGAGCCCCGCCGTTCGGCGCGGTGGATGCGGTGCCCGGGTTGGAGGCGCTGCCGGCGCAGCCTGCAGAGGGCGCTGCACCCCCGCCCTGTGCCCGCGGCTGCCGTTCCCTGGTTTCGTCCGGGAAAAGAAGCATTTACACCGTGTAGTGTCTCCCCGCTCCTTTTCTTCCAGTCTGCTGGCGACAGAGGAAGTCGCCCAATCCACTGTCATCTGCTTGGCTGAATAACATGCGGAGCATTTGCGTGGCATGTGATTACAAGGTTCTAGAGGACACTAATTAGGAAGAAAATCTGGGGAGAGAATAGGGATTAGAGAGTATCCGTCAGTCAGATGCCTGTCAGCCAGCAGAATAATAATAATTAATCATGATTAACAATACGTTCTGTGTCAGTAGTGCATCTTATCTGAGGACTCTACAACCGTTTTGTGTTTAATCTGCGCAGCTCCTTCTGAGGGGAATAGACATGATAAAATATTTAGAACTGAATTTGCAAATGGCATTTCTGAAATGAGACCCCTAAGGCAGTTGTATACAAGTGTCAAAATAAAGTGGCTGGTTTTGAGATGTGCTGAGCATCTGCAAAGCCCAGAGTTGGTGTGCTAGTGTTACCTCACAAGTCTTACAGCACAGACAACATGAGTACCCCATTTTTTCTTGGCAAAGGACAACATTTCAAGTCATGAAATGCAGGCTGTGCTGGGAAATGCAAGTCTAGCCCTATGGCCCTGCCTGGATTTACTACTCATCTCTACTGCTTGCATGCAAGCGTGCAGTCTGCAAGGAAACAGGCTGATCATACATGCAGGGCCAAGTTCTTATGAGTAAGCTGTGCACAGGTTGGGAGTGTGCAAGGCCAAGCATGCCACCAGCCAGTTCACCTGCAAATACTCCAGTTTCAGCCCTTCTTAACCGTGGTGTGAATGCTTTGAATACATCTGGGGCACTGCCAGCAGTGCTGTTTGCAGGACTCAGTGTACTCATTCCACCTAAATCAGCTCCCAAATCATTGTACAGGCATTGTCCAAAGCATAAGAAGTGTTCTGGTGAAGAAAATGCCAAGTTGCCTTACAAGTCAAACTTCTGAGTCATAACCAAAACAACAGTGCTGAGAAAAAATATCCAGCAGTTTTAAGAAGAATGTTTTGGTTTTATATCTACACATTTTTTTTCAGTGCTTTATGCCTCGATAGGATCTAAGAATGTGAAATGCTATTTTCAGCTGTATCTGAAAAATAAACCAAAACAACAATCAAAACCCCCTCCCCCCAAAAAACCCAGACCAAAACAAAACCGAAAACAAAAGCAGATTTTGAGCTCACATGTACAATGTCTTGCTGACACGTTTTCCACACACAGATTTCTGTCATTTTTATACTCAGCAGCTCTGAAATCAGAAGTATTATAGCCTTAAAGCTCAGACCCCTAATCTCTCCAGACTCACTGGAGAGATACATGCCATTTCAGGTAAAAAAGTGTTTGCTTTTTCCAACTAATAATGTGGTTAAGTCACTTAATTGGATGCTGCTCCACCTCCTACAGACCTGGCAATTTTTTAGCCAACACAAATTAACTGAATAAAAGCAAATAAATCTATACCACAAATGACTCATTGCGGCACCAGAGTATACAGCCTTCCTGGCCTGTGTTTAGCCTTTTTTGTCCCTTTTTTCTATCACCATTATAAGAAAGAACTTGTATACTCTATAGAGAGGGAAGCCTAAATTATGCCATGTGATCTCTAGGTCTGTAGCACAATGGTAAAAATCCTCCAAGTTATGTAACAAATGCAGATTAGTTAGAAAATCCCTTTTTAGAATTGATTTAGGTGTGGAAACAAAAATACATCCAGTATTGTAATTCTAGTGCTATTTATTTGAGATCAAATTTTTTTACCTCTCTTTATTTTGCTAGTCCTCAAATATTCTATTTCTGCTATTTCTATATTCTAATAAATATTCTATTTATGCTGCAGTGCTTTTGAACCAGAATAACACAGACCCCTAGAAAAAGACAGCTATAGGACAAGAGGTTAGGAGTCCTGGCAGTGGGCAAAGTGCAGCACATAGATGTCCCTTTTGAGTCTCAGACTTGTCACTACTTTGTAAGCAAATGGGCAATCTTCACAATCCTCCTAGCTGCTCTTTCAAGTTGTCTGGGAATACAGGCAAAGCGTTCTAAACAGGTGACAATCAGATAATAAAGTCAGTAATAATTACAACTATGGGGCCCAGTGCATTTCTTCATCTTTAAAGATAAAATCCTGTTCAACACAACACATGACAATGTTATTTGTAGAATTGGCGATGTGGCTGGAGAGGTTTCTGGGGGTGCTGTGAGCCCACTGTGACTTTTCTCCAATGCACAGCTGGAGATATGTAACTTAAGCTCCTGCAGAAATCTTCCTTGCATTTTATACAGAAGGGTCTTTTTATTTCCACAGACGCCTTTTCTACCCTATAGGCAGTGTCAACTGCGCTGTGACTAAATCCACTTAAACTGCAGTTACCCCAGTGCTTCAGAGGACAGTATCACTTGGGGCATGGAGTGAAAGTTCATCCCTTAGGAAAGAGTTTGCCATGATTTTGCAAGGCACAGCAGTAACCTGGTAACCGACATATCCATTTCTGTTACATTTTCTAGGTCAGCGTGAATCATTCTTAAGGGAGAAAATTCAACCAGGCAAGTTGAGAGGACTGTAACTGCTCTGTGCTCCCCCTTCCCCAGCTAGTTCTGCCCAAGGAGAGGCTTTTGTGGCACGTGGTGTAGTCAGGGAAATGCAGTCCCCCTCTTCATCCTCTTAGGATGCTTTGCTGTTGACAGCAAGGCTAGCAATGGTTCTGGTTCCAAGGATCCCATCCCTGGCATACCACTGAACAAATGCAGAATAATATAAGAGAATAAAGCAATTTCAGTCTGAGTCTCAGTCTGAGGAGGTGTAGATGTAAAGGTACAAGGAACCAGTAGGAAGACACTGCTCAGAATGAGAGGCAGATTCCAAAGCAAGGTGCCAGGCAGAGAGGCAATTCTGGTATACACTCTAGTCAAGTCCTATACTGGACATGTGAAGGAATCCATAGTCTTGGAAATAGTAAGAGTTCACTCATTACACACATTCAAAGATAGTGACATATATATAAAAACAATATTCTTCCATGTGCTGTGGACAACAGAATCAGTGGTTGACACATCTCTCTTTTATCCAAGGAGTAATACTTACCAGCAAGACAACAGTGTGTGGCATGTAAATTTGACCCTGCTGCACCCTTTCTTTGGTGTTATCTCTGAAGATACTCTGGGCCACAGTCTTGGCTTCTTTCGAACCTGAAGCTCTCATGCCATAAAGGTAAAAAAATGTGCTGGCGAAGGTCACAGATTGCAGTGGTTTGGGCTGAGGATCAACAGGGAATGACATCCTGAATAATATTTGGCCTTGGTTCAGCAGTTTGTGGGCAACGAGCATCTCTCAGCAGGAATAAACTATGAAAAACACAGAACTCATGTTTTTCAATTACATTGAGTATTTCTTAGCCCAGAGTTATCACCAGTTAGGCAAATTCTTTTCTCTAGTGATGAATTTCTTTTTGACCCTTTATAGGATACTCTACTTCCAGTTTACTTTCCAGGTGCCTCAGTTTCCACACAAGGGATAAAAATATCCCTTTAACTTACAGAGATGTTGTGCTGATTAATTAACACCCAGCTGCACTTTCCAGGCTCTTGAGATGAAAAGTGCAATGTATGTATTTCCTTTTAAAACTGTATTTTACTATCTTGCTGAAAATTTGGACCACTGCCAGTGTGGGAGGGAAGAGTTCTCAGTGGCCACAGGAAATCAGAACGGAGCATATCTTGTTTATCCCTCAAACCCTGCATTTCTAGGACTTGCTCAAGGCTCATTGAAAGACCAGAATATCTGCAAAATACCTGCTATCTCTATCTAGGTTTAATCTTGGCTAAATATTATTCAGAGAACAAATTGTGACAGCTGCTGTTCAAACACTGGGCCTTCTGTTGATGTCAGTAGTTGTATGAGAGATGAATTTGGCTTGCTGTCCCATTTTAATGAGTGCACGAGTATGTGTATCTCCCGTGCGTAATACTGAGACAGTGTTAAAACAGGTCAGGATTTGGTTTAAATCCCTCAGTCTCTGGGGCTGTCTTGTTTCCTGCTGAAGAAATTAGCTCTTCAGCAAAATGTGTGTCACCTCAGCAGAATCAGGGGTGCCATCTGCAGTTAGAAAGCTGGGCTTCACAAAATGATGCCTTTGCTTTCAGTGACTGCATTACACCTCCTCATGAAGCTTCTTGGATCACAGAATCACTGAATGTTCTGTGGTGGAAGGGATCCACAAGGATACCAAAGTCCTGGCCCTGTGCAGGACAGCCCCAAGAGTCACAACATGTGCAGACATGGATGTGGGCCTTGATTTTGGAAGAGAGTTCCTAGTTTGTTCTGTCAGAGCAACACTCACTGGTTGTCAGGCTTCTGTGCAGGGTAAAGTGAGTGTCATTTTTCTTTTTATCCACCTCTGCAACATCCCCAAAAAAGTGTGTGGCAGGGAGAAATAGCTCTGCCTATTGGAGGACAGACAGGGTCTAAAGTGAGTTTTTAGATTAAAAAAATGTGTGGGTTGAGTGAGTAGCTGAGCAACATCTGAGAAGCTATGAAAATCAGAGTTTTCCTAGATCTAAGAGGTTTAAATTTTTCAGTGGAAAATAACTGTGCCCGGTTGTAACAAAGCTGAATGTTTTTTTTTTGACTGTGTATAAACCCTTGATTTTGGCAAATAATGGCTGACTGGGAAGCTGGAAGCCGTGTGCTGTGCATGCAGTCTGTAAGGCTTTTGTCATTCTGAATGTTGGTTCAAGTAATCTTTCTTTGACAGCTCATTTGCATCTAAGCTATCCCCAAAGAGTCTGAGAGTTTGGAAATAATAGAGATGACATTTGGGTAAGTGTTTAAAAATGCACAGCAGCAGCATGCTCGGAGGCTTGCATTAACAAGCAGAAACGAATTCTGGAAGTGAGCTACAGAAAAAGAGAAGAAGAGAATCTGTCTGAATGAAGTAAGATTCACTGGGCATCTGATGACTAAGTAGGAAGTGTTTTGTGCCAAAACCTGGGAAGGTAAGCATTATTCGCAAGATGGCAGTGCCAGAATATAAACCAACACCAATGCGGCTTATGGCTAGAATGCAGTATTGAGCACAGCATACTTCCAACCTCTGTGAAGTACTCCATTGAGAAAATTGCTTGCAAATCAGGCTGAATGGCAATGGAAAAACAGGGCAACAGAATGATTTCAATGAGCCAAAAAAATTATGTGATTTTAAGTGTTCCTGTCCTCTAGCACAGGCATGGTGCCAGCAAATCTGTTCAAGCAAGCTTTGAGGATTAGGGCGATGCAATTTTGCTAGTTCCCAAGCAGCTGATGTCATGTGCAACTCAGGAGATGTTGCTGGATACCAGTAGGGTGTATCCTGACAGGAAAAGAGATGGTGGCTGCTGTGTTTAGAAGAAAATTGCTTGTGCCAGGATGAGTACAGTAAAACTGTCTTGGTGTAGGTAGCTCCCTGAAACCGAAGCACACAGAATTGTAGGTTTCAGGAGCAGTTTGAAGTTGATTAACTGGATTTACCACTGGTGTTTCCATGATGTGCGAATGTTCTAATTTTCACTTCTATTGATATTGTAATAGTTTGTAAAGAAAGCAGCTCAGTTGAAGGGTTGCTTCTATAAACATATAATAAGAGACAGCATTTGCCTGAAAGCTTGTTAGTCCAAATGGGGTGAAACTAGTAAAGAATTGAAGAAAGAAAAAAGCAAGGTGAGGGGAAGAATTGCAGTGAAATAAAAGGACAGATTAGGGCGAAGCCAGAACTATCAAGTTCAGCATCATGCCAGTAACAACTCTGTAGAGCTGCTCAGTGGATATAAACCACAACGGGACCAGCTTTATTCATTCTGCAAAACGTAATTGCCTTCATAAGGGAATGTTAGGCCCTTGGAAGAAAAATTACATAAGCATTCAGAATTTCGGCTCTAAAATGGGCGTTTTGAGCTCTGAAATGTTACAAAAGTATATTTATTTGCTGTGGAAGGGCGAAGATGAAATTCAGGGTACAGAGTCAGGACCCAGCTGTGAGTACCTGGACTTGATCTGGCTAGGGTTGGTGCAACGATACAGGATTTGTGTGGTGTTCAGTACAGCCTTGACCCAGGGCCCACTCCTGCCCAAACTCCTGCCTGTTGCTGTCTATTCTAAATAACACTCAGCAGAAACTGCTGCACTTTGGAAATTAGTTATAAAGGTCATTGATTTCTGCCATTCATCCTTGCCCGATTTCCACGTGCTGGAACATACATGCTTTTTTACCTGGAGCCTTTTTTGGAAACTTTTTTCCAGTGGCATAAGCAGCCAGCCTGGAGTCTGAGTTCCTCTCCTTTGCTCATCGGTGCTCAGGAGCACACAAAGGCCAGAAACGCTCATATATAATACCTGCAATGAAAGATCAAAGTGAGTGAGTGTTGAGTGTTCTCATCTGTCTCAATGAGCAGCCATAGCACAGCAGAGCTCCCAGAGAGTGCCAGTGTAGCCTCCCCTGTTTCATTCAGACCTCTCACCCCAAATAGTTCCTGATGAGTATTGCTGGCTTTTAGATCCAGAGAACTACTTGAATTATAATAGTGTTCTTTAGTAATATAGGAGCAGGAGTGTTTGGTAGCTGTGTTCCTGCCTGCAAAGGCCACAGGCTCACTCAAGTCTAGATGCAGGCAATAAGCCAGCAGGTGAAGCAGTATGGGCAGCAGGGATCTTGGGCTTAGCAGGACTGAGGCCCCAAGCTAACACAGCAACACAGACAAAACCCCTCTACAAGATAAATTGCTTTTTTGCGGAGGTCAGTTAGCCATTAGGGGGCCTTTGTACAGAGGATCTTTAATAAATAACTCAGAAAGAAACAGGATTTTCTCTGTGGTGAGAAAGACGTAGATTTTGAGAATTTATCTGCTTCCTCTTATTCTTGAACAGAATCTCAGAGCTCTTTGTGTGATACCTGCCTTCTTCCTGTTTCCCAGCCCGGCATTTTCTCCTCTTTCAAAAAGTGCTGCATGGAGAAACAGCCAGGTGAGGAATCAGCTACTTGGACACTTGAAGAGCAGGCTGAAGAAACACTGGTTTTGATGATTGATGTTTCCAGAAACACAAACTTTTTATGTTCAAAAATTTCTCAATTCCCATGGGGAATAAGGTAAGTAAGAGCCTACCTCAGAAAAAAATCAAAATATCCTGCTCACCCAACTGCTATTCTGGGATGGAATACAAGTAAAAGTGTGATGAAAGACTCACACAAAATAGGCATTTAAAAGAGAGTTTCTTGTTAAACCGACAAATATTTTTAAAACAACCAGCAGGGTCTGTTTAAGGAGAAAGCAGTTGATTATTGATAGATTTTATACAGAGGTTGCAAAGAATCTCAAAGCCAAATGTTTTGTCAACTGAAAACTTTGTGTTCATCTACTAAAGCTACAATTATTTTCTACTCTTTTGTTTCTGTCTTTTTCATCTTTTCAACAAGGATTTGAGAAATTTTGGGTTAAATATGCATGGAAGTCTTTAGGATTGAAGTTTTTTTAAGATTTCTGCTGAACCCAGCCCATTTCAGGGTATGGCCAGCTGTAGTGAGAACAAAGAAAAAAAGTAAACAGCAGAGGACAATAGACCTGATCCTCCCACAGAAACCATTGCTCAGAAATACAGACAGAAGTCACTGGAAAGTTCTGTGGCGTTCCTGGGTTTTATCTTGGAGTGGAGAGCTGAAGAAATATTTATTTTCAGACCTGGGTCAGGGAATAAAGAGCGAGTGAAATGACTCATAATATCCTAGACCTGCTAAATAAAACTTGTTTGAAATGACAGCACACTGGAGAGCACAGTGTCTCTTGAATAATTTTAGAGCCTCAGTGTATAAATTCTGTGCTCACAAAAAATACCTTAAAAGGCTCTTTCATTTCCTTGGCACCTCAGCTCCCTATGGATTCTGGACCCTCCCAAATGGAAGAAAGTAGGTGACTTGCTTGTTCTTCTGGACTAATGTGAGAAGCAGACTATAGCTTTATTTTAAGAAGGTGGGGGTAGGTGTGCTTCATTGGTCCACATCCTATCTGAGAAAATAACTTTTTTGTTTGAGAACAGGCAACTGTAAGATAACTTGATGGGTTTTGCAAAGGAAGAAAATATTCTGTTCACTTGCCTCTATCTCTAGCCATAACTCCCTCTAGAGCAAGCACTTCTCACAAACAGGCTGCAGACTAAAACACCATGAAATTCACAAAATTCATTAATAGTCATTAACTACAAAGGGCTCTGGAGAGATTCTTGGATGCTTTACTGCTAGGGTAATTTCCATGTTTCTTCTAGATTTTATTCCTTCAGGCTTTCCCACAATACTTCCAAATCACACGTCACAGATTTTATCTACGTAACATAAAGACACCTCCAAAGAGCACAGTCCTTTATCAGAGTCCTTTTTTGTCATTTCCTCTTGTTTCAGTTGAACAATGTGATCACATACATGGTTAGTAGGTATGGCTAGTAACATGAAATGCCTTATCTGTTGCTGTATCTACAGTTGCATTTTGATTTGCAGAGTAACATAATGTTGAAATTAACCCCCTGCTCATTCTCATTTCTGGTCCACAAAACTGCTTTGCACATAGGATCTAGGCTTCCTCTGAAAGAAACTGCGCCAAAAACTGAACTCCAGATTAGCATCACACATGCCCAGATCTCAGTGAGGCTCTGGACCTACGACCCGTCCATCAGAGAGCTTCAAACCACTTGCCTGAGGGTGATCAGATGGTACCCTGCATTAAACCAGATGAATTCAAGCTCTAGATGCAACTTGTGCAAAAGACAGAAGGGAAAAAAGCAGCTTAGACTGCCAAGTGAAGTCAATAGCAATGGTACAGATCACTCTCTTCCCTGGAGATACTTGCTGTGTGTCAGTCTTGCTGACTGACTGATTCCTTCTTTCTCTATGGCATTTGAGAGCCATAAATAAATTAGGAATTTGTTATAAATAAATTAGCAGCTAGCACTGTTAGTGCTTTGCAGGGAGGTCTGTAAAATCTGGGCTAGGAGCCCTGGAAGTTACTCTGCTGAAGAATGAGGACTGGTCAGCCATGGCCTTTCCTTCACAGAGCTCTGATGCCAACCTTGCTTAGGCAGAATTCTAGAGAATTAAGAGGCCGATGTGGCTTTAACTCTGATGCCTGTCAGGAGCCAAGATGCCTCCCTTCTCATATCTGTCAATAAACCATGATTTTGCCACTTCTTCACCTACCTGCTTTGCAGTCTAAATTATTTGGTGAGGGTAGCTCCAACTTTGAGGAGTAGGCTGAGTGCAAGCAGCTCCTATTTGTTGTTACTTTGCCTGTGTTAAGCATTGGATTTCTCTTGGAAAAGCATTTATTGGTTTGTGTCTTGAACATGCTCCATTCTTCAAATACTTTATGGGGCCAGAGCACTCCTCATGAGCTGAGCAGTGTGCTGGGTTATGCTTCAGATCCTCAGTGTTTTCTAACTCTGTTTCCCTGGGCAATTTATTTGCTATCTTAGCTGCTCTTATATGCCATATGATTTCACTATGCTTCATGCATCACAGCTTCTCCTTGTTCCATCTTCCTGTCATTATTTTGAGCATAGACAAAGCTGAGAAGGCACATGGTGCACACTGGTGACACATTAGGCCAAGCACTCACGGTGAGCTGGTTTCTGCAGCTGACAGCTAGAGGTAGGATGCATCATGCTGAGCTGCTTCTCATTTACCACCTAAAGAAACTGATTGTAGCTAGTCCATATGGGACTGGCATGAGTTTTGAGCCAAATCTCTGGACCTGTAGCAGAAGTCTGGGTGACAACACCATCAGGCCCTGCCATGGGTGTAGAATCATCCCAGATTGCATAAATCCTTAAAATAGCAAATTTCTGCGAATTGTCTTTCTTCTTCCATTTCTTGTTGGTTTCTCAAGGAATGTCTTACAACAGCTTGCTTTTTAAATACAGTCAAAGCGTCCAAGTATTTTTCAGGGTAGTCTCATTTTAAGCCTCTTCTCTTTGTTCCCACAAGAAAGTAAATATTACTTGAAACCCTCAGGTCTTGTTCTGTTCTTATGAGATGACAACCACCCAACATGGCTTGGGATGCTGGGGCTGTGATGGATTTTCTGCTGCAAGCTGCTTCTGTAGGTAAGATCACTGGGCTCTGGAATACTATCCATTAAAAACAGACTCCAAGAAAAGGGCATAAACATGGCTATATTTTTTTCTGATCTGCTTTAGCTACAACACTTAAATACAGTGAAATGATTGCACAGCATGAATAATTATTATGGTGTTATTTGCCTTTCTGCTGTATGAAAAAAATTAGCTCCTTGAAATATTTAAGAACAAGGTAGTCACAGTCCACTGAAAACAATTATGATGTCAGAAGAACCTGAGATGCAACATAAAGTGTCTTTGATTTTCTTCTTCCTTTTTTCCTGTCCTTTTAGATTTCCTTAACATGGTTTTGCTGACAGCAACAAGTCATATTTTTCCTAGATAACTTTTGTTGTGAGTTTTTTGAGATTTTTTTAGCCGTACTTCAAGGCTGATAATAAGATTAATTACTCAAGGCATCCCATTGTTCTGCAGTTCATATCAACCTCACGATTAAATTATTTGACATGGATACACTCTTTGCACATTGATACACTATTTTTTCTATAAATAAATCAAATGGGAATCAAAATAACAAAACAAGAAAACAAGTGATGTGAGTACATTGTCAGGCAAAGAAAGCCACAAGGCTTTTACAAGGATTATTGATATATTTAATAAAATAATCCTCCATTTCCATCTCAATGTGCACTTGATTTGAATGTCATAAATAAACAATCAGTTCTTGATTTTTGCAATGCTAAGCAGAAAATCAGAGCACAGAGAAACCAGCCCACACAAAAGCCTCTGGCTTTTCATAGAATCATGGAATCCTAGAATGGCTTGGGTTGGAAGGGACCTTAGAGACCATCTAGTTCCAATCTCCCTGTCATGGGAAGGGACACCGTCCACTAGACCAGGTTGCTCAGAGCTCCATCCAACCTGGCTTTGAACACTTCCAAGGATGGTGCATCCACAGCTTCTCTGGACAACCTGTTCCAGTGCACCACCACCCTCACAGTAAAGAATTTTTTCCTGATATTTAATCTAAATTTCTCCTCTTTTAGTTTAAAACAATTTCCCCCTGTCAAAGTAAATGTCTCTCTGCCTCTCTTTTATAAGCTTCCTCCAAGTAATGGAGAGCTGAGAGTTCTTTTGGCTGAGCCCTTTTAGCTGATCTTAGGTTTGTCTGAGGTGCTACTGATGGGCAGAGGTCTGTAAGTGTTGCATTCAGACCGGTTTCAGGTGGTCAACTTAAATGGTGGATCTCATTTCCTGAGAGAAGGAAATTATGCTATTACTAATTGCTTTCTGACTGATAAACAAGACTCAATTTTTTGGTTGGGCTTTTCATAGGAGCTTCTTTACACTCACATGGTTCACATGAGCTTTGTCTCATCCAGGCAGGAGCACAACAATCAGGAAAAGTTTGAGTATTGTTTTTCATCTGCAAACTTTGAGGGGAAAAAAAAAAAGAGAATATTACAGTGCTGGCATATCCAGGTAAATTTATCACATAAGAAACTAAGATCTTTAATTTTGATATGCTGTACTATCTATGGTCAGCCACCCAATGAGCATGGCCTAGGTTCAGCCAAAAGCCAGCAGAAATTCTCCTTCAGCATAAATGGAAAGGACTTGCATCTTCACATCAGGAGCCTGCTGGTTGCCTCCAGGCATCCATGACTGGTGGTGCAGTTGTGTCTGCAGACATACTGTGGCCATGGGATGGTTCTGCAGATACATTTCATAGTGGAGATTAAATGTAAAGAGGCAGCATGACAGGTTTCCAGATGGTGCTGCCTCTTTGCTGAGCAAGAGACTCCATATGCAGTTGGCTATACATGACTGTTGGCTTCTTCCAAAAATAAAGCTGGTCATTAACATGATTCTGTTCTTTTTTTGTTGTTTTTTTTTTTTGTTGATGTTATTAAACTGAGAAATAAATCGTTTGTGGGAATGTAGGAAGGAAAGCACATGAAAGAAAAAACAGAAACCCAGAAAGAGGCAAACCCAGACAGCACACGGCATGAAAGCACTTGCAGAATTACTTTGTATGTCTTTGCAGTGTTTTTATTTATTTTTCACCCTGCCATAATATGTGGGAAAATATCATAATGTGCTGATACACTGGAGGGACACAGTGGGCTTATGTTCCTTTTCCTTGAGGGACTTTAGTTTATTGAGACTGCCTTTAATTACTGGGATTGAAATTATAATCAAAGAAGGGCTTGAATAGGGATGTTGATATTTCTTGTGTCCACAGAAGTGAGAAAAATACCTCAGGCCAAGGTTGCTTCCCCAGAGATGCTTTTGCTTAGTTATCTAACAGATCTTGCAGTTGGCAATGCCTACATTTAATTACAGTTTCAGAATCATGGTAATAGAAAACTGTTTATCCTCTGCCCTTAGACTCTTAGATGTCAGGCTCATCCAACTGCTGCTCTTTTCCAGCTCCCTGATGGAACTGCGGTGAATAACAAGCCAGTGCTTCCGGATGCACTGTGCATGAATACTCCTGGAAGCTACCCAGAAAATACCCTCCAGGAAAATTCCAGAGACACTCTTGATGATTCACTCAGTGCTAGTGAATCACCTAACTGGATGTGAGCACTCACCCTGTCGTAAAGGGCTTAATCTAATAAGCAAAACAGGAGTCTTGACTCCCAGTCCCTTTTATTTCGCTTCTTCTTTCAAAGCCATCTGCTTCTCCGACCTATTTCAGAACATGCAAATTCACAAGCGAGGTGAAATTTCCCATGGACCAGTAGCCTGTGAAATATAATTACTGTGCTAATTTTGAATTCCAAGCGGTCAGCACAGGCTAGGAGTGCTCGCTCAGCAAACATGTTAACACAATTACAACGAATATTAAAAAAAAAAACCAAACATGTTGAGATTTGGCAATGACTCTGGAAAATGACAGGTATCTTCTTTGGGGTCAGAAAACAGACAACAAAATGCCTGATAAATGTTTGGGTTTTGTTTGTGGTTTTTGGTTTTTTTTATGATGCACAGATGCATTCTCAATGGAAACGGTTGAAGGCAAAAGGAAATGATAAGCGAGAGCACATCACATCCAGGCTGCTTTCCCAGCAATGCTCAGAAAATGAGAGGCTGTTATGAAATCTGCGCTCCCTTGTGAGGTCTTTGCTACCTTGGATGACCTCTGTCAAGTTATGCGCTCATTCAGCACTGCAGCCTGTCTGTAACAGGGGCTAATGACACTAAGCCTGCTGGATAAATCCATGTGGGATTTATGACTGTGCAAT
This sequence comes from Zosterops lateralis, assembly GCF_965231275.1. Classification (NCBI taxonomy): domain Eukaryota; kingdom Metazoa; phylum Chordata; class Aves; order Passeriformes; family Zosteropidae; genus Zosterops; species Zosterops lateralis. Next base: position 63,622,350 of record NC_139762.1, on the reverse strand, counting down.
GCACAGCATTTCAAGGTATACAGTATGCCAATTTGACAGTATCAGTGACAGGGGTAAGGCTGTGAAGCTGTTTCAAAAAATCTTAGAAAAATCCTGCTTATAAGTCTCCCATTGCTTCACAGTGGAATAGAAGAATGAGATTTAATCCTGCATTTTAATGTAAATGAATTTACTGCTTCCAGTAATTCTTTCAGGAATGCCTTTAGGATTCACCTAGTACTAAAAAAAAAAAAAAAAAAAAAAAGTGTTTTGGTGATGACAGCAGGTGGTATATTATCCAGTCTCTGGAGTAAATTGTACTAACACAGCCTTGCTAAAGTAACCAGGAATGACAATTTTGCTCATTAGCACTTCTAACACCAGTGATGGGTTTCAGGCTGTGGTGCTTTTGCAGAGGGATCTCAGCTCAATAAAACAAAGTCCCAAATCTCTTCTGGGGAAGCAACATTGTTTGACCTGCTGTGCTGCTTACCTTGGAAGAGGAGCTACAAGCTCTGCTGGTGTGGTCATGGCAGAACTTGAGGGAATCAGAGTGACAAGCACGTTGCACATTGTCTCCATTTCTTGTGAGGGCTTGTGTACAAGATGTGCATGGAGTGGAAGGGGGAATATGTTTCCCTGCATCCGAGACTAATTTCAATCTATTGTGGCACAGACAGAAGAATCTGATGCGCTCAGCAGAAAATATATGGAAGAAATGCCTAATGCAAAGATAAGACAAAATGTACTGAGGGAATGTGGGGGTGTGGAATTAATTTTGACATACATGCTTAAATCAAACAACCCAGTGGTTACAGCACTGCTTCAGATGTAATCTGACTTTGGTCAGCTCTGGCTGAAAATCCAGCTACAAAAGGCAATTTCTCTCCCCCTTGGCACTGCCTGTCCACACTGTAGGGTCTGGGGGCAGAAGTTGTTGGGGTGCTGTGAGATGGAAGTGCCAGGCAGCACCTCCTGCTGTAGGTACTCGTGGGAGAGTACAGAAGCTGCCCGGCAGATTCAGGACAACCATCTGCAGTGTAAATGTGTTTTAACAACCAGGGAGAAACATCCTACATTACATGGCTGGCATGGTGTGGGAGCTCCACGAAAAAGAAGAATTCAAATCCAGCTCTCCAGCCCTGAGAATTGCTGCTTTAAACATAAAGCCAGTTTTCTCCTCCCTCCCTGATGCTACCACATTCTCCAAGTCAGAGCCATTTGAAGGAGGCAGGGTAGAAAAAAAAAATAACCACAACAGAATTAAAAAATAAATATATATATATATATGCAGAGATGCAAAGATATATATGAACACATGCATCTATATGATTTGGATTGCACACACGCAAGGGTTTTGCGTAAACAAGATCTTTTAGGATTGCAAAACAACATATTTTTCCTTCGTGTCATTCTTAGAGAATTTTGGTTGAGATTTAAAAAAACCTCCATCAGTCTGAAACAGACAGGCAACACAGTAAAATCAATTCTAAGTGATGCAAATTGGCACAGTTATTTGAATAGTGTTATAGGCAGACATAATAATTGTTGCCGCCTGCCTATATTAAAACATTTCTGCTATACAAAGCCTTCCATGGGCTGCAGTTCTCCTACTCTTTAAATAGTTGTCTGGGCTTGTTTACTATTTATGGTAAAACAATACTGAACATTTTGCTGCCATGTGGGGTCACAGGACAAACATAATGACAGACAAATGAAAGCACAGGCAGACAAAACTGAGGGGTCAGTGTATAGATGTCTGACATTGTATCTGGCTGGAAATGATTCCAAAAGTCAACATATGCAAATACTTAAATGTGGCTTATATTTTCTCTTTGGTCCAGGGCCCTGACTTCCTTAACAGCAAACACTCGCAAACACACCATCTGTTCTTGAAGAGTGAGCAGTTTAATGAAGAGGATCAGATTCTTTCCATCTCACTTATTCCTTGGTGCCTGTTCCATTTTCTGGGCAGTGTCTGCAAGTAATACAGAATTTTCTTTGGTTTCCTTGAGCTGTTGTTCAGACTTCTAGTTCATTTAGACTGGTGATTTGGGATGCAATCAAGGATGCCAAATACATTCCATGATTTTAAAATAATTTTCTTTTAAAAGGAAAGAGACCTGATGGAATCACTCAAGTGTTATGGCAGAGTAGCTGTACAGTGCTTTAAAACCAAAGGTGTAGCATCAGCAACAGCAGAGATATGCATGTACCTGTGCATATGCTTTATGCAACCAGCTGCCACATTAGCAACCAAAGAGGGGAGCCCATGAGCAACCAGAGAGGCTTAGTTCCCATAAACACAAGCTGTTTATTTCTCTAACCCCACTACACAGCTGAAGAAGCCTGACAGTCCAGGTGGAGGAGCAGAGGCTGCCATATTCCATCCCTGTGGCAATTTGGCCTTACACAGTGTTAGTGGCAAGGAAAATGCCAGCAGGGGCCATGTCCAGACAAAGACATAACTGGATCAATCCAGTGGATGATCCAGTGGATAAAGATCCTCTCATGTCACTGTTGCCATGAAATAGGGCCTCAGATATGCCCCTTTACACAGTCCAGTTGGGTTAACATTAGTTTGGAGGAACTGGGAATCCTGATGGTCATAGCAGCATAGATGGGAATGTATGGTTTGGTGGGATAAGGGAAATGAAGCTCAGAAAATATCTGATATCAGATGATAATTAATGTCTGTGTAAAGACTCCTACAGTAAAATGAGACATATGACTCACCTCCCTTAGCCCCAAGCAGCTCTGGAGAAAATGTTCACTCATCAGAGAAATGATCACAAGGGAAGGAGAACAGTTAACTCGCCCACCATAAGCATTCTCTTTTAATGGGCCTATCTTTTGTAGGAGGGCACTTTTTTTACACATTAAATTCTGTGGCATTTTCCAGAGGATGAAAATTCTGAGGTAGTAATTACCTAATTCTTCAAATTAAAAAACAGAGGGAAAGAATAACTGTCAGGGGAAAAAACATGTCTCGATATTTAGCGAAAACAAGAGACATGCCCAAGTCTCTGCACAGCTGAGATCCTTATCTAGGTGACAGCCTCAACTTTGAGCTCCAAAGCTGGAGGTTTATCTGGTTTTGGTTGCACGTCTCTTACAGATAAAAGCCCTAGACAAAGTCTAGAGAGCTCAAACACTGGCCTTGGGCCTATATTTGGGCCAAGCTCTCTCACCTTATAAGAAGATCACTAAGAAGAAATGCAGGTATCACAAGAAACTGTTAGGCAGATGGATAAGAACTGAAAATTCCAGTCTAGACTGGAGTCTGCTGCAGGCTAAGTCACTGACAGCAGAGAGAAACAAATGTTTAGGAGGAATAAACAACTAGCAACTCTGATTTATTGGAGACTGTTCAGGAAACATTGCTGTATATTCTTTCTCATCTTGGATGAGTTAGCTAGAGTCATGTTTCCTCTCAAAGCCTTTGTAGATGCAAGAACATCACTAGGAAAATCCCAGAGCAACTGACTGTACTTTAGGTGCCTATTTGGCTTTTTCTTCAGAAAGATAGCAATAGCATCACCAGTTTTGGACTACACATCTGGAAGGCCAGCTGTATTCTTCTTCTTTGATATTCAGTTCATCAGAGATCCAAGTACCCACACTGTGTCATCTCATGCTTTAAAAAATGCATCGATATCCTTTGTAAAAAAGGCAAAAGATCAGAGGAGACAGGCAATTTGTAAGAAGAACCAAAATGCAATAGGTGACTGTAGGGATTTGGGGATTTGGCTTGAGTTAAGAGTGGGGGAAATACTGCTATGTAGCAAAGAATATAGCAGCATGTAGGCAGAAGGTGATATAGAGTTGAGGAAGCTGGCATGCTTCTGGAATTTGGATCCAAGAGTCACAGAATGCAGAGAAGGACTCAGAAACATAAGACTGAGCCAGGAGTGATAAGCAGGGAAATGTTTTGTGGACGGAGGGGGAAAAAAGAGATTACAGGTAAAGCAGTTGGTGGCTGTGGAGGGCAGAATACCAAGCTGAACCCAGAACATTACATTTTAAACTATTTTTCATGAAAGTATCCTTTCACTAAAATATCCAGCACTATGGAAATTAACCTTCAGATAAATGTATTTTGATAGGGATGCATTGGACTAAGAAAAGGGAGTTTGCAACCATGTGGGGGAATCAGGAAATTGTCCTAAGAGACTGAAATATTACCTTGCACATGGATAATACTGTTGGTAGGTATCCAGTAAGGTGGTGTGTGGAGTCTCTTGTTGCATTAAAGGAATTTCCAACTGTGCTGCCCTGGAAAAGTGCAGATTAAAGATACTCCAGGTGTAAAAAAAGGCTTCTCCCCCATGGAGGATTAGCCATGAGTGTTGTATCTACACCAAAACAACGTTGTTTCTATGTGACTGGTATTACATAAAGAAGGGTTTAGCAGCTTGGGGTTGTTAATTTAACATTTGCATAGCCAAGAGTGAGGAAAGAAACACGATATGGTGCAATTTATTATTAGAAACATTGCAAGGTTTTCAGTTCTGGGGGAGTCTCCCTTTTTCTTCTTGTCACTTGTTCCTTACCCTTGTTAGTTTCTCTTTCCACAGTCATGTGTTCCTCTCCCACTCAAAAACATGATTTTCAGCAAGAGCTGTGCTGCTGATTTTACAGCCACTAGGCTGTTCTCAGTTTCTGGTGTTACTCTGCCTCTTTCCATTACTACAGAGCTCCCTGCTAGAGAGAGGAACTGTAGTTTGGAATCCAGGACCATGAAATAATGACCATAAAGGGGGCAAAAAGATGCTGAGAGGGCTGGAGCACCTCTCCCACACAGACAGGCTGAGGGAGCTGGGGTTATCCAGCTGGGAGAAGAGAAGGCTCCAGGGACACCTTGGACACCTTACAGTGCCTAAAGTGAGCCTACAAGAGAGCTGGAGAGAGACTTTTAAGAAAGGAATGCAATGATAAGACAAGAGGAAATGGCTTTAAACTGGAAGAGGGCAAGTTTGGATTAGATATTTTGAAGAAATTCTTTACTGTGAGAAGCACAGGGACAGGCTGCCCAGAGAAGCTGTGGATGACCCATCCCTGGAAATGTTCAAGGCCAGATTGGATGGGGCTCTGAGCAACCTGGGCTAGTGGAAGGTGTCCCTGCCCGTGGCAGATGGGTTTGGAACAAGATGGTCTCTAAGGTCCCTGGAAACCCAACAATTATATGATTCTGTGATTCTATGACCTTGGCTGGCAGAACATGACAGTTCATTTTGAGGGAAATTCTTCAGGTAGGAACAGGATTTGAGGGGGAAATACCAGAACTTGCACAGTTGGGAACCTATCCAGCATCATGGTCTTTTGGGTAACAGCATCTATTGTGGCAGCACATTTCTTTTTTCTTTTCAGAAGTTTTTCCACACCTTTTATTCCTAACAGTCTTCTCCAAGAAGAAACTGGCAATTATTCTTAAAAACAGAAACTAATCCTTTTCCCCTCCCTCTCTCTCTCTCTTTCCTAAAAAGAAAAAGCCTTTTTCCTCCTGTTGTAGCAGAGGCATTTTTCACCCAGGGAATGGAACAACTGTTGTCATTTACTTCTTCATCACCAAGGGAGATTCAAATGCTAGTCTCCTCCAGAGCTGGAGAGCTCTCCTGATAAGATTGTAAAGCACCACTTTCCAGTGTGCTAAATTTAAAGCCCCTGCACCTGCCCTTCAAGAGTATACACAGTGTTGTCAGTGGGTTGCTCAGGCAGGGTGTTCTCAGGCCACTCCAGTATTGCTTCACTTTGTGGGTCTTGGAGAGGGGAAGGAAGAAGTCAGCTGCTCAAACCACAGCAGAACTGAAGGCATTTTTAAAAAATTCCAGTTCAAACAAGTGACCTAGGCAAGCAGTTTTAGGGTCACACAGGGTCACCTGGTGTGTCAGTGTACCTTCAGGACCAGTTTGCTTTTTGCATTGCTCTTTTGGAGCTTCAGCTTCTGAAGCAAAAGTTGGTCTGGCTTTGTATGGCAAGTCCAATTTTTGGCTGTGTCTATGTGCCTGGTTTATTTCAATCATCAATACTGCTTGAATGAGAGTCCTCTATTGACTATTTATAGTTCTAAACAAGGAAAACAAATACTGTCTCTTCAGATGAAGTGCCAATGTCTCTGTAATTCCCACAGTTGTAGTGCTATGATTGGAATTTGGTGCCAGATGCATGGATTCCTCAGACAAACAGCTTTCTGGCAGGAGAGAGGAAGATCTGGCTCTGGCAAGTCTGATTATGTAAAGAGTTGCCATGTTACTGGCTCTTGTTACCTGCATTGGCTTGATCTGAGGAAGAAAAGCCAGACACGAACTACTGGATAAAACAGAACTGGCAAACCCCTTCACACACACACACCTTGTTATTCCCATTGGAACCACTAAGTGATCAGGGCAGCTACAGACAAACAGTCTTATTTAGACACCCCAATGGTGAGAGGAAAGATTATTTTATACAGATTTCCTTTTTCTTGCTGCCAGAGATGGTGCCCTTTGCACTCCTGATAAGGCACAGAAAGAGGTGGGGGTGGTGTGTGTGCTACGCTCACTGGACAGGATTGGCCAAAGCAAGCCAGGTTGTTTCCTGGAGCAGACTTTATGTGAACAGCTGCTAGATGAAGAGGGGTTGGCTTCAGAGCCTGGATTCCAGAAGCCGCCGGTGAAAGAACAGAAGAGTCTTCAAGAATAAGGGTTAGCAAATAGCAGACATGCTAAATTGGGTCACTCAGGAGAGGGTCAAAATGAAGGCAGAGAAAGGCATCAGCTTTCAGGATCAGATTGATTCCCCACTCAGCCCAGCCTCCAAGCAGTTGAAATGAATTCTGCCTTTTAGCTGATGAGAAATTATCAAGTGACCTGTTGTTAAGCTCTGGGAAAGCTGGTATGGTCTGTTTGCTTGACCTTTTTCTTTCAGAAACTTTGCATACGCATGAGTGCTTTGAAAATTTGCTGCTGGCCAGTCCCCAAAAGTCCCCTATCCTAGCATGAACCAGAGGTCATGCTGAACCCTGCTCACCATCCCAGAACACTCAGGAGCACCAGCCCCATTCAATCTTTTGGATCCCTTGTGTCCCACTCTCACATGGAGAGACACTTCAGAGTTGTCACAATTTGCATTTTCCTACTACTGCATCAACCAGCTACTCCTTTAACTGGGACTCTGAGAGTCCCTCCTCATTCCTCCTGGTGCCTCCTCCTAGCTCACAACACCCACTTCAGGAAACCAGAAGGCCCAGCAACCATGGTAGCTTTTGCCACCCAGTACTGCTGAAGGTCATGTTGAACCATGGGGTTTCAGCTGGTGGTTGACCTTGCAGTCATGGGATGCTCAGGGCCCCTTGCAGACAGGGAGGTTTGGCTGTGGCCCGTCTGGAGGGTGCTCCAGTGGGAGTTTCCCTGGGGAATTACTGGCCTAGCAGGGGCTTGCCTGCCCCAGCATGCCTCATCTCCCACCTGTCCCTCTCGTGCCTCTCCTAGTCTGCATCCTACAGCCCTTCTTGGTCAGTGGTGGTCCTGCCAGGCCACCTATCCCAGGGGAAGTCCCAGCCCTGGACCCCATAGTAGGAGCCCCCACCCAGGCTTCCTCCAGTAAAACTGTGCTCAGGCCCTGCCTTGGAAAGTCCACTTTTCTTCTAGCAGTGTACCCCAGGTTGTGGGATTTTTCCCCTCCACAATTTTGACTTTCTAAGCCCATTTGTCATTTGTCTAAGCCCATTTCTGTTTTAACAGGCTCCAGCTGGCTGAATCTGAAGGCACAAAGTGATTGAAGCATTTGCCTGGCACTACAGCATTCTTTCACTGAAAATGGTGGTGGTGGTGATTCCAGAAGGATGTTTGACCAGGCATTACTGAAGCTAAAATTTGTCAATTCATAATTTTAACACTCCATGGAGTTTGTTGTTCAAAAGCATACACAGGAAATCTGAGCTGTTATTTTCCCTGTCTTTGATCAACATGCCAGCGTGCTGCTGTGAAATGAAACAGCGTAGGCTGACAGATGAGAATTTTCCCCCAAGGGCATTCTCCTAGGAAGGCAACACTGCTGATTTAGCAAGGAAATAAATCTCAGCATATATGAATACTGCTGTGTACATGCTTTTATGGCACTTGGGGAAGAAATCAAAATAATTCAAAAATACAGAAGCCTTCATTCTACAGTTCCTTAGCATTTGAACATTTTGTATGTAGCTTGAAATGAGCAAGGATGAGCTGGAGGATGGAGCTGTGCCTTTCTAGCAGCTGTAGCTTGGAACATCTCAACATGCTGCCTTTGGAGCCCCTCACTGTAAACAGAGACCTTGGTGCAACAAGAGGAGGATGAAAGCCAAGGGAGATACCTGAGGAAGTCTGGAACTTCACAGCTCTGTCTTATTTATTAGTAACATTCATATGTAACTTCAGTACTTTATCTTCTCCAGATCTCCTACACGTAACCCTCTCCCCACAGGGCTGCTCTTAAATGCTGGTCTGCCCTCAGGGGTGCATGGCACTAGCAAGGCCCTGGCTCAAATTGACCCAGCAAGTCATGTTGTCTCCAAAAGTGAGTTTTTCCCATTTAGGTGGTTGTGGTGGAAATTTGAGACTATAGCCCTTTAAAGTGACATTGCACACACCCAATGGGATTACAGCAGCTGCACTGCAATTCTGAAGATAAATAAAAACTGAATGTTGCATGAGTAGTAGATGTTGGTACAGGAGCTGACTTATATGTGAGAGGTGCCAAATGAAGCTTTGTGATCAATGCTCTTCAGGGAGAAGCATAAAGGACACACACTCCAGTTACTCCTACAAACTGTGCTGTTGTTTTCTGGTTTGGGATTTTGGACTTTTTCTCCCCCTCTGCCATCCATTGCAACATTCAAATAATCTTAGGAGAAAACAGCACTTCAGCAAACAAGACCTGACTTTCTGCAATATGACTAGGTGGCATGTGGAGTTCAAGATTTCCTATTGTTTGTTTTACTCTTCACAGCACTCAGCAGCTCACATGGGCAAGAACACAGTTACTTCTTGTAATAGTGTGCTCGACCTACCAAACAGTGAGCAAAACAAGTCACAGAAGTGGTGGTGGATGGTTAAGCAAGACTTTGCTAGCAGAGCACAATCAACTACATATCAAGCAATGTTTCTGGAAGAAAAAAGAAGTCTGTGAACAAATCAAAGCTTTTCTTGCATTGTTTTCATCAATTTTTTTTTCTTACCAATAAACCAAATGAGGCTTTCATGGTAATTTACAGCACTGTGAAGAGGTGAGCTGCTGCTCAGTTCTCAGAACAGGTAACATCATTTAATTAAAAAAACCACAAAACCCCACTGATCCAAGACCCCTCGTAACCCCTATCAGTCCTTCACTTGTTGCTGCACGCTGTGCTTTGCCACTACAGAACCAGGCTCCCAGCAGCTTCAGGCAGAGCCTGCACCAGGCCAGACTCCTGCCTGGACTCAGACCTCACAGCTTGGGCTGGTGCCCTGCACAGCTTTCCAACACTAAACAGTGGATGTTTACACAAGTCATGGGATTTGGCCAAATTCCAACACTGCCATAGAACTGGTCTCAAACCCTACCTTGCTTAGAGATCTAACTACTGGAATTATTTTTATTAGCAAGGTCTAATTACACAGTCAATTTAAGTACAAAGACCTAGAGTTCCTACTTGCCTATTTTAACAGCTTGATCATGTGGCATGGTTTAAATCAGATTCCTGTATTAACATCTATTTATATTAATTTACAATCCATTTCAGCCAGCTGCCATAAGATAATGGATTAGATGTTACTAACACTTTAGTTGCAATCTTGGGAAGCAAATGTTTTCTTAAGCACTACTGTATGCTGGTACAGTAGCTGGATACAGTCTTCTCTGAAGACACTTGTACATCCCCTCGTTCCTTGTTGTGGCAGGGTACAGCTCTGGAAGTGCTGAAGCACCATCTCTTCAACAATGTGAAAGGAAAATGTTTAAGTTAGCAAGTCTGAATAGCGCCAAGCAAAAAAGACACCAAAACATCTGTAATTAAGAACTTGCTAGACAGGACTATTGAAGCTCCAACACTCTGCTGCTCTCAAGCTGTATTCTTTAATTTCTCTCATTCCCCTGGAATATACCTGGTATATTGCCCCAGATTTGGGGCAATTTACTGTAGAAAATACTGTTCACAAAGTCAATTCCAAATGCTATGTTAGAGTTTGAATACGTCAGCTGTTTTAAAGTTCACTGTCTGTAACAAATGTCAGTTTTAGTCCCTCCTTTGCATGCAGTTGAGAGAACCTCATTACCTCAAATGTGACAAAATATTCAAGACTGTAAACACAAAAATACTGCATTGTGTTTTTTCAGTAATGCCTCAGATGAATTTCAGAACAAAATCAGTCTTAGAAATAACAAAGATTTTTAAAGTCCTTTATTAATCTGAATATAAAAAGACAGAAGCTGCCTACAATATAGGACAAAGCTCTTGCTTCATGAGGAAACAAAATTTTCTTTACAAAGTGAAAAAATAAATACCCTCTTAGAGTAAGGTTTATATGCTAATGTGTCATAAAAAAGTAGAGTTTTAATATTTTGACAAAATGTCTGTGCAAAGAAACAGATGCATAAACACACATTACTGCTACATTAAGGCAATATGAAAAGTATAGTCAGAAAATTTCAGTAAAGTGACAGTGTACTTTTCTAGCTTTGATTAAGCCAGTATTGCACCCAAACATGGTCTCCAGTTCCCTCTGTACCCTGGAGAAGACACTAGGAAACCAGAGCCCAAAATGCCCAAGTAGGGGGGTGGATATCAAGAACATTTTATTGGGTAGGTCATTTCCTGCTAAAGATGCTAACTGAAGAAAGCATTTAAGATTATACACAACCCTTAAAGATTAATGGTGCATGTTTAATAGTTTAAAATCAGTCTCCAAAAATAAAGCCAACTTGAAGGGCAGTTGCCTGTAGCTCCCAAGACCACCAGCCAAAAGCAGCCTGTGGGAAACTTGGGAGTACCCTGCCCACTGAGAGCTGTGAATGAAGTCCCATAGCAGTGCTTCCACAGGACACTGTCAACCACGAGACCTTCCTGACCCACCCTCAACACTTGAAGATTAACAATCTTGTCCTCCCTTTCCAAAGCTATTCTCTCAGAATTGTTTTCTATTTAATAGAATTCTGAGTTAAGCACAGCTGCTTAGTGAAGCCTTGTAACTTCAGTTTAAGAACTAATTTTTAAAAAGATCTCTCCTCTTTAAAGCAGTTTACTAAAAGCAGAAGCTATGAGCCTTACTAAACTGGTATGTGTAAAAGCAAGTCTTACTATTAAAATAAACAGTGCAACTGTACTAAAAAGGATTTATAGCATGTAAAAGAAAAGGCTGCATTGCTCTCACCAGGTACATCTGCATGTGTACACCACATTTCTCCAGGGTTACCGTTCTTTGTGGCAAAACTGCCACGCTACAAACTTACAGATCATTCTTTAAGTAAAATGAATCAATTACACTTCTACTCTCAGAAGATGTCCCAAACCATTTTGGACATGCTGAACAAAGAATATTTATGTTTAAAAATGCAGTATTTTTTGCCTTTGATCGTGGATAGGTGCCAGAGTGATTGCCTTCTTCACAATCAATGGTTGCATTTCTTATTAGTGCAGTTTGAAGAGTACATGATGTGTTTAAAGTGTGTACGTAGATCATATCACAGTCAGATTGAGAAGACTGGTGTGGGTTGGCAAGTACACATGCTGGACATGCTCCACACGGGATCTGCAAACAGGACACGACTGGAAAGGAACAACATTGGGAAATTAGTTTACTTTGTATTTTGAGAGTCTCTGCACTTCCTGCAGATTTCACATACATAATAACAGCACTTTTTCCATCATCCCATATTTAAGACAGGGTATGGTGAGAAGTATGCAGCTCATTCTTAGCCTCGCCCCAAATTAGGTTAGCACATCATTCAGACAGAATGCTCTCTGAAATTAGTTTGCCACAAAAAAAATTTTAGTAGTTTTACTAGACCATCAACACAAACATATTAATCCATGACCATCAAATATAAAAAACCAAACCTTCCACACAAATGGGTAATTCATAACATAATGGCACTGCATTTACCTGTAACTGGGAAGCACAGGACTTGCAGCAAACTGTGTGACCACAGGGACAAAAGGTTGAATTTATCTCTTCTTCACAACACACCATACAAAGCATGGACTCCTTCAGCTTCCGCAACTTCTCCTGCAGGGCTTTTGTTTGTTGGCAGCTGAGGCCCTCACAGTTGTCACAGTTCATGCTGCTTTCTGAAGACTTCAGGGGGGAACTTGGTGGAGTTTGATCACTTCTTGAAACAAGATCCACAATGCCAGCATTATAAAGAGCTCGCCTCGCATGATCATAAACTTCTTTTGATGTTCTTTTAATATCAAAGACGTATTTTTTACCAAGATTAATGTTTTCATTCAGAAATAGAGATGCTAGGTGACCCTTTAAGTCTCGACTATACTGCATCATGACAGCACTGGTGACAGTGTCACACCTACAAAATAACAGGATAAATGCAAACTTGGTTAGTTAATATCCATAGAACAATCCTACAGTAATTTGTTCTCAAAGTTGAAGTAACAGCTCTGCAATTAAAGCAAATGAAACAGTCTGAGGTAATATTTAAGCTCTTGAATGATCTTTGCATGAAAACTCTCCTTTGAGAAGTGTTAAAATGGAAAGTGACAATTACTTTACATCTTCAGAATGTGAAGTGTCTGGTAAAATGGAGTCAACCTATGGAAGGGACTTAAAGAATTATGCTAACAAACAGCAAACAGTTGCTTAATCCACAGTTCAGCTTGGCAACACCTTTTTGCATGGCATTTCCAAACACTGCCCTAAAGAATTCCAATTAAGAGTCCATGGCTCTCAAGTTTTATGATAGAGTCAAGTCATGTTTTTAACCAAATTTCCACCCAGTACTTTATATACTATAGTATTATGTCATTCTGAAGGGAACCAGTGTGAATAAAGGGTAAAGAATTAAGGCATTTGTATTTGCAACTGTGCATTTCAGCTACCCTAACCATGCTTATCATTTATTTCAGTGATCCAGTTGAATCTTCAGAAGCCTATTAAGGCATATCACTTCTCTAGGCAACACAGGAAGGAAAACACAAACACAGAACAGAAGGACTACAGTCTCACAGGGCCTAAGGTCCAAGATCTAAGCTTCTGGCCAAACGCAATTTCCAAATTAAAATTCTGCTTAAATTAAAATCAGAAATGGTGAAGAACAGCGGAATTTACAAGCAGAAACAAACATCAAGAAGAAATTGAAACTGGTATGTGGTAGTCAATTTTAAGAAAACTGCTAAATGTGTTTGACAGCTAATCTTACTGATCAGTGCTGGACACCACAGAAGCAATGAAAAAGGGTTGAAAAGTTACCCACCAACAAATGAGTGTAACACCCCTACCTCAAAGAACAAGAGGACAGAGAGCATGGATAGCTGCTGGCATGAAGCAAAACCCTGAACATGTGAGCAAGGCCAGAGGAACTGCAAGAAGGTTTAAATATATGGGATGAGAAGGTGGCATACAGATAATGTAACAACTGAAGGAGCCAAATAAAGGACCTACACATTCTGAATGACAGGATCTTCCCCACTGCTCTTGTTCTCTCTCTTACATAGGAACAAAAAATGTATGTTTTGCTTATTAAGTATCAAGAAACAAAGTTTGCACTCTGAAATGCTGGACTTAAGAGAAGAGAGGCTGCAAAGACAATGGAATTTTGCAGAATATTTCCAATTATTGCTGGCTGCTTAAGCACTTAGTTCAAACACTGGAGAAGAGCAGCAACACATGACTCTAGCACAATACTGACCTGTAAAATGCATGTGTCTCTGTAATTGCTCTGTAGAGTCCACTCGCTGCCCTTGTACTGATCATCTTAAACAAGAGAACCACACTATTACCAGACTCCTTGGTAACAGTCAGATATACATTCTTCCCTGACTGAGTTGCCATTTGAACAACAGGATAAGCAATCCTACAAATTAATGTTAAAAAAATAAAGGTTATTTAGTTGTTAAGGATTAGGGGATTTTCCACAAACTATTACAGTGCATTTTTATCAGAAGTTACAATGATTTCTGATGTCAGTCAGCAATGCTGATTTAAGATGCTGCCTCAAAAATATATATAAAAATCAAGATTATTAAGGTCACTTATTTATCTTGATTACAAGCAGGTAGTGTCCTCACACTCTACATCCCAATGGTTGCTTTTAGCAATTCTCAGAGCAGTTTTGTGTATTTATGTGAAAACTAGAGGCATGCTCCATATTTATGAAAAACTGATCATGCAAATGGTTCCAGGAAACACATACCTGTTAATTGGACTGAAGTCATCTTTACAGATGGATATGCCTTCAGGTCCAACACCAATAAGGAGTTTTTGCCCTTCACTGTCTCTCACTGAGTGCCACTCTACCCCATAGTTCTCCAGTGTTGTAACAATCTGTAGAATCTGGTATTCAGCAGATGCTTGACTTAGACCTTCTAGCTCCTTGTGCTTTGTAATAATGCTGTTGATAAAAAGATTAAGGATAGGTGAAATAACTCAAGTAGCTGCTGTTGCTGTCAGCAGCTTGTTTTCACATGGGTTTTTAGATGACCTAGTTAAACAGATTAGTAAATGCTCCTGACCTGCTTTATCTGTCTACAGATTTCTAGCAATTGTGAACTGGAAATAGTTGAAAATTACCAAAACTTTCTGAGAGTGTCAAGGAGAAAATACTGTGCATTTTCTTAGAAATGAAAAAGCTACATATAATCAAGGCTTTCCAACTAACACCACCTGCCCCAACATATTTCCCTGAGCTACCACTGAGTTCACAGTTAAAGAAAACACTACAGAAAAGTATGACACGCTGAATGTTTCCTGATATTCAGGAATTGAGCTATAAAGATGTCTCAGAATTGTTTACTTATCAGAGTAAGGGTACTAAGCCAGATAAATTCCTCCGTTCACAAGTATAGGTCTAAGACATAGTTACAATTTAAATACCCTGCTCCAGGTACTTAAATACATCTGTATTTCCCCACGTGTCAGAGTTTTCACAAGAAAAGAAAAACAACCAAAAACAAAATCAAATAAAATCTCATAACTGAGCTTAAAAATTTGACTGAAATCAGAACATCAAACATTAAGGTTGGAGATTTTGATCTCCAAAGCTATTATTGTTAAATTACTTGTTTACACTACAGCACCAGCAATTAAATGTGTAACAAAACCTTCTGCTGTTGGTCTCATAGTGCTTTTACCTCTCCAAAATGGTAGTGGTGAGCTCTTTTGCACACAACTCTTCATAATTGTACTTGGCAGTGTTCTGGTTATAATCTCCAAACTTCATCTGTGCCAACAATGCACTAAGTTCAATTGCATGCTCTGAAGAACACTGAAGATTACCAGCAAGAAGATCTTCCTTTATATGCAGGAAAAACATATGCCTGCAACACAATCAGAAACATTTGCTTACACAAATCCTTATATGACATCTGTAATCAAGACATGCAACAAGTAACATGTCAGCTATGCTTGGTAATCAAGAGTTTGCAATGAATGTACCAAGTAGATAAAGTCTGGCACAAGGGAAAGAAAAGGGTCTCCATTTTATTTTTATTTACTCTTAAACATGAAGCTACAACTGAAGATGGCATCTAAAATCACCATTGAAAGAAAAGAGCACTTCACCATCATCACGAGTATCTCGAGAACTGCTCCAACTCCGAAGGCCACTTAGTACTTTCAATTTAGAGAGTAAAATACCAATGAAAGATTTCAAATCCTTTCCTATGTTTACATTTTTGTTGAAATTTACAAGTTATTCTGCATTGCACAAAAGCAAATTTGGGAAGAGCATCTCAAAACAGACACACTTCTCTTATGGAAGAGGGGAAAAGATACTTTCTTTACAACAGTGGAAATGCCCCAGGCCATGGTGTTTTGCCAGCAACATGATTAACAGAATAACCTGAAATACTTGAAAAGGCATTTGGGAATAAAATAAAAAAAAAACAGCTACTGTGTTAGCATTCATCAGACCAAACTTGAGACCAAGGCAGGTTGACAGCCTGCTGAAACTTCAAAAAGCTGCTCTTAATTATCTAATAGGTTACTTGACAGACAAATCAACATTTTCACCAACATTAACAGCAGCATATTATTATCACCTATGGTTTGCCCTAACTTCTATAGATCATCCTTATTTTCCCTCAGGCAACACAATATTATGGAAGCCAGATGGAGAATTATGTATCACAGAGTTATGTATCACTGAAAAAAATCTTTCAATAAACAAAGCCTAGCACCCAGAGGGATGTGTCTTGACTTCCACAGGAACAGGACATTTACTTTTCTAAAATGAAGTCTAATCTGCTTTTAAGAAAAGCTTTACTTAAGCTCTGTATTTAATCTCTCATGGCTGAAGTTGAAGATGCTAATAAGTGATGAGCTTTCCTTCCAATGGCAATTTTGAATAGTATCTTACATATATTCTGTTGTGGCATTCTATAATTCCTTTGTACAACAAGGCAAATAGGACTTTTTCAGCATTATGAGCAATGACAGAACTTGAAAAAGTTGTGTTCTTTCTTAGCTCAATTGGTAAATGTTGCAACTAAGAAGATACCAGCCCAAAAGATGTCTTGTATCCACAACTTTTTGAATCGGGAAAAAAGAATTGGCATTAAATTATCTTGTAAGCTTTCCTACAGTCCACTTCTGGCAAGAAGTCACAGCTCCAACACTTCCTTTTGCAAACTGTTTGTCATGCTAGAGCATCATGCTAGTTGTGGTGCAGGCGCTTAATTGCATCACTCTCAAGTCTGAACATCAACCCACACCCTTCAGCAGTTCTAGAAGGGTCTGTGGGAAGCCAATGTCCTCACACTGTGCAGGACACAAGTTTAGGTGGCAAGAGGACCAGAACTTCAGACAGAGTTGTCTCCACTGTCAGCAGGTTATTCGTCCTTTGGGCTCTTTTTTTTTATTTAATAGACAGTCAAATCTCTGCTCCTATGTGTTTCTCCCACCTTGCAGAGTCATAGCTCTTTGGGCTTGTGCCGCAGAAAGGGGTATCTGTGGCTTTTTAAAATGATTTAGTTGTACAGACTCTTTTTGGTGCTCAGCCCATAAACCTAAAGAATTCAGTATAAATTACGAAAACACTAGGACCAAAATAAATTCAAATAGTAGGCTTTCCCTAACTCCAGTCAACATTTGATGAAATAAACAGCTTCTCATGCACTCTTGATCCTCTGACAACACTAAAGCAGGATTTCCAGTAATTTTAAAGTACTAATTACAAATACAGCATTCCAAAGAAGGATTAGACATTTTTTCTCATTAGCTAAAATACATTTACAACTACCACACCTAAATTCTTGTATCTTCAGGGTTTTTTTCATATGACAGCACTGACTACACAGTGTAAAGTCAAGAGTTCTCCCCTTGCTGGGAAGACCTTATTGACATCTCAAGGGGAACGGAAAGCCAAAATATTGCTCCTGCAAATACAGATAAATTACAGAAACAGACACAGCAGATGCACGGCTTGTCACATTCCATTACTACAAAGCCAGTAATGGCATAGGAAGACAAATGAGTTTAAGGCACAGTGTGAAGTAGCACCACTTCAGTTAATGTGCAGTAACTTCCCATAACTGGCTCATATCACATAAAGGAAAAATACCACAAATACTCAGGTACTTTGCATTTTTTTGATTAATTGAACAAACAGCAAACATAAAGGACAGTTATTGCAAAGTAACTAGTTATGCAAATTCAGTCCATCTGCACCTAAATAACCTAATCTGCACCCATAACAGGACAGTGAATGACTTCACATTGACCTGTTAGAGCAGCTACCCCAAACCAAAGTTCAGGTAGCAAATTCTCTGCTGCCTTTTTTTGTGTGTGTGTGTTGAGTTTTTTGGGGTTTTTTTGTTTTGACTCTAAGTGTGTTTAATGAAGAAAAGGCACCTAGAAACTGAAAGACAGTGAGGGTTACAAACACATCTGAAAAAGTGGGTTTGATTAGCCCATCCACCTGCAGAGTACACTCCTTCAAAGTTATATTAATATCCATTGTAAAATCATGCCTCCTCAAAGGTCCAAAACAACACTAGCTACAATCTGATAACAAATATTTAAGTTTTTTTACACAAAGCTAAACAAAGTCTTTTGATCCTCGAAGAAAAGAGCATAAGAATGTGATTTTATTGCTGAATACAGTCAAGCAAAACTAAAGCATTAGGATACTTGATGCAGTTCCTTATCTAATTTTGCAAATTCCAAAGGACCTGCTAGACTGTCTTGTTGAAAACCTGCTCATATCACAGATACTGTTAGTTGCAAGAAAGGATTTATGTAAGTTTTTGTAAATTAGATTGTGACCTAACTGCTTCATACACAATCCACCATCCCTCCTCTCTCTTGGAACTTTTAGATATGATAAAAAGTTAACACTTTTCTCACCTCTAAATATAGTCAGGTTGTACACTAAAAGGATACACTTTTTTCAAGAAATTATTTCAGTACTTTAGACTTCATGGAAGTTTTACCTAGCAAGTTTCAGAACAATGAACTGTTAAAACTAAAAACTGAACTGTTTGTACATTCCCTAAAGGTTGCATTTCCAACATTGCTGGTAGAAAATCTAAAGCCTGTCCACCATGTAAGAAACAAAATGTTTTTGTTTCTGCATCATTCACACTTCAGTTGCACTTGATACATTAATATTACATGCTATAAATTTGAGAAATAACTTAAGTCAGACAAAATGTCTGACTGTTCCTATCCCATGCCCCAGGCCCAACATTTTCTTAGCAGGTTCTGCGGCTTTTTACTACCCTTTCCAAAGCTTCATTTAGTCTTTATATCTTCACAACTCTGAACTTTGCCCATCAATTGTTGTGACTCCTAGTCATCTTAGCAGCTGCCAGACATGTTGGGACATTGATCAACTAGTGGCAATTTGAAGGACAAACAGAACTTCCCATTGCAGCTGGAGCCCAAGTTCTCTACAGGTGACAGCATCAGTACAAAAGAATCTCTATAGCCCAAAATAACCTCCTCTTCCCCTCTGAACCCCGTGCTACCCAGACATATCTGTGTATTCAATTATGGAACATTTCCTCTGAGTTTGGTAGTTCCAAACACTACATAAGAATACTGACCAGAGAGAAACACATCAAGTTTGCCAAAGCTACACTCCATCAATCACTGCCCAGACAGATTTCTTCCTTTCCAAAAGAATAAAGGGCAGTTCTACAATTAGAACAGGATCACAGGTTTTCTTCAAGCATTAGCTACACTGATGATTTTATGTTCATTTTGCATCCTTATTTTTGGATCCATGCTTTGCACATAATTTAAGATTTACGTGCATACAAAACACTCAGTAAAATCAAATGCAGTGTGATTAATGTATTGCAGTTGGATGTAAATAATTTCATACAAAAACTGTAGAAAGGAGATTTCAGCAGATGGTCCATTTCACAAAAAAATATAGCTACCAAACCAAAGTCACAGACCCAGATATCAATCGCATTAATTGCTTTTTGCCTCCCTCTGAAACAATTTATGCAGGCTGACAATACTGAACACCACTGCCAGAAACAGACATCAGTACTTCACTACAATGGAATTCCAACAGGGGGCAAATCACCTAGTCAGTGTTCAGCCAAATGAACTAGCAACAACTACGCCACAAAAAAACGATCCTATGAAAAGTAAACTTAACACAAGATCACATTTTCTTTTGTAACTCATTGAAGAGTTATTGAATTATGTGCATTAGGAATCACGGCTCTGCACTACTACTAGCAGTTTCTACTCTTTTTTCTTAATCAAGGCAAGGGAAACAGCAAATAGACAGCTAAAAGTTAAAAAAAAAGCTCGAAACTTAACTGTCAGTGGAGGAAGTGATGAACCCTAATCCTTTACCAAAAAGGTGTCTGCAAATGACTAATGACCCCTAAACTAGAAGCACAGCCAAAAGACCTCATTCTCTTGCCAGACTACTGGCAAGAATCTTTGCATAGCTCCCAAGGAACTACCTGTTCTCTTTGGGGTATGATTCCTTACCACAGGTTAATGCTCCTTCCTACTGTGGAGTACATTTACTGCTCTGTAGTCTAAAACCAGAATTAAGAGGCAGAATTGTTTTCCCTAAAAATATATTGGTAAAGATTTCTATATCTATAAAATATAATTCTGTTTTTAAAAGCAGACAAGGCCACCCCACAAGAAAAAAAAAAAAAGGAATGTTTTTTGCTTTTTTTATGCTCCTCAGTATCTTTGTTCTTCCTTGCCCTCAGCAGAGTGGGTAAAAGGTTAACAACTGCAATTCAGCTCTGATTTAGACAAACAGATCCATTAAACTCACCCCAGTGTCTATCACACACACGCTTTCATTGCCTCGTAACAAAAACCACATCACTGCTGCGCTGGCTACCCAATGCTATAGGATAACAGGATGGTTTCCTCACTATTTATCCACTACATGTATCTGACTCCTCAACAGATTTAAGACCATTCTTAATTTCAACTAGTTCATCAATACTGGACAACACAGCAAAAAAGTGTACTTTGTAAATATAATTCAAATACTGGCAAACATCACACAACTTCAATAACCTCTAAAACAATAATTGCCACTTTCAAGGCTGGGAAAACACAGCTCTTTTGAATGCTTCGTGATCTTGTGTGGCTCACTAGAATTTGACATATTTTAAATTGCCATGGCTTACATGTGACTATTTGATATTCAGCCATGCTACACAAGACAAATAATGCTGAATTTAAAACCTAAAAACCCACCATTCTCCCAGGCTGCTGCTGGGCACCACTGGCCTCTCTTTGGTGGCTCAGCAAACACTCTTCCAGTTAAAAGGTGGGTGCAAGTTTCAGGACTCCTCTGCTCCACATTCCACACTGGCCCATGCCCCAGGCAAGGGTTGTGATATCCCAATCTGGAGCTGGCTCCGAGGCCGGGGTTGTGATATCCCAAACTGGAGCTGGCTCCCGGGCCGGGCTGGGGTTACTCCCTCCCGGTCACTGCCCCCCAGCCCCACCCCCGTCAAAAAGTCTCCTGAAAATTCCAATTAGCAATGTATAATCCTTTCTCTAAGCCCTAGCTCCTTACTGCAATTCAACCCTTCACAACATTTGATCCATGAACCACTCACAAGTCATTCAGTAAAGAGGTGACAAGCAGGTTTGCTTTTTTCCCCTCTCCTAACTGTTGCACGACCTGTCAAAGAAATGGAGAAAACAGGGAAAATGAACACGACACAAGCCAGTTATGATCTCAATCTTGGACCATCACATGTGTCCTTAAGCAAAGAGACAGGAATCCTTTGCAAGCCAGTGTGATTTTCCATGCTAAAGAAAACTTACAGCTCTTCAAACTCCTCTAAAGCAGCACACTGTTCACATCTCAGATTTGTTTGTAAAACTCTGACAGCAGCAGATTAAATTTGAATGACATTCTTGCACTGAAACACTTTTATTCCATTGAAAAAAAATTCTAAACTATGAAATGATGTGGTACAATTTAGTACCAGATAGTCAAATAAAAAAACCTAGAAGCTGAGATCCAAAGAAGAGAAATAAACTGCTTTTAACCCCATAAAAAAAGTGCAGTAGGAAAGATTTCTCCATGCAATTCTCAGATTCCCAAAGCACTTAGTGAACATGGTTTGTTGCCACAGTGGTCAGAGGTACAATTATAACCTGCTCTGTAGTAAGAAGGCTGCCTTGAATAAGAATATTAAAACTGCCTGCAATCTTTCTCTGGGCTGATTAAAGATAACAGAAGCAGAGGTAGATGTTTTGTTGCCAGATCGGCTTTCACAGCATGTAGAAACCTGAACATTAAATTGCTACAAACAAACATACACCTGAGTTTTGAACTCAAGTGCAAGGCAAGGGTTTCTAATGAAGCACAGCAACTGGGGTTGGCAAAGCTTCCTAAGTACACAGAAAAAAACCTGGTAACTCAGTCACAACGCTTGCCATTAAAATCATGAGGAAGCACATCAACAAAATTTAAAATTACTTGCAGCTTCTCAGATTTCAAAGGCAGTCTCAACATGCATCTAATTTATATGTAAAAACAGGATCAGAGGTTGCAAGCAAAAGACTGGAAAACTTCCCCAGCGTTCTTCGCACACAGGACCACAAGGCAACAGCTCTGCCAAAAACACCCCATACATCAAATATGGACACAGCTGCTAAAGGAAACTATGGATAGCCATCACTTTCCTCATCAAGACTTTGCAGATAAAGCTGTAACATCATGTCAGCTTTAACTGTACAGCTAATCCTTGCAATTCTATGCAAGGATTATACCTATTGATTTTTAAGTTTGGCAACAGGTTTACAAGTTTTTCATCTTCTCCTTGATGCTTACACACCAAGTATGAACTCACAGTTACGTGCATATGTAAATGCTCAAGTAGACGTGAATAGAAAAAGAAGTCCATCTACTAAAACTCAGTGTCGAGAATCCAGGGGAAGAGACATTTACCACAGGCACTGACTGGAATTCTAGGTCTTTCACATGTGGACTGCTGGGCTTACACAACTAAAAGGCAGTTATTACAACCTGACATATAACTTGTATTTGGTTTTAATATATCTCTTCTGATGCCTAAGCCCAGGTTGATTTTTAAATTGTTTCTTAAAAATACTCGTTTCAGAACAGTCTTAATTAATACATAAAAAAAGCTTGTCCCACCTACATCCTTTTAAATCATCTTTACAGTGGAGAAATACTTGCTGCTCTGATGTAGGTGTATAAGCTCTGTTACATTTTAGCTAAACAAGCCAGTCTTTGCAGCCCTTGGGGCACGTTTCACCAGTTCAACCTCTCTATTAACTTCCACCTCTTGCCAAGTCTTGCATTGACAGGGTTGAAGGCAGGGACACAGACATCTGTAAAAGCCTTGTGAAGCTGAACAAGCATTCATCAATGATAGCATAAAAATGCCACTTTTAGGTTTCCTCAGATTTTCACCCTGATTTGTTTTGTGAGCAGAGACACATCTGACATGCTCAGGGTAATCTCTTCTGCCTCATCAGGTATGAAATTGTGTGGCTCCTTTTGTTCTAGATAAATCCCTTTTGTTATTTGGTTTTATACTTACCAAGAATATTTAAATAAGAGATTCTTTAAGGAAAAATACTCCACAATATGCCATGAATATTAGGAATTATTTACTAAATAAAATTTTATCAGAGCTGGAATTCAGTTTGAATGCATTTGCCTAACTGGAGCTATTATCCAGAACAGCCATGGTCTACCACCACAGGATTCTGGAAACACCAACCATACTGATGAGCAGGAACCCAAAAGCCTCTCCCCTACACAGAAATAGACTCAAAATCTTTTTCCTATTAAATAAACACCAAATCAGACTGTCAGCTTCTGCCCAAGTTCTTCACACATTCTGTGCAAAAGCACCGTGTTGTACTCATGGCCTTAATTCTGAAAGTACTAAGTCAATGATTCTGAGAGCAACAAGTCCGGGTGAGTAGTGAAAATGGGTTTTGGCATTACCAGACAGACACTAGATTTCAACTGGCCCCATTCATATTAACTGTACTATCCAAAACTAACAGGAAAAAGTAGTTGAAAGGTCAGCATTAAACACACATGTGTACAGCATTCTTTAAAGATAATCCCGTTGCAATTAATGTGGTAATCAAACTCAAGGAGAAAAAGCAAGTGTCTCCTATTAATCTTAGAAGACTATTTCTTCTCATTTAATAACAGTAAAACAATTTAGTTAAGAGGACTTGCCACAGAAGCAGCCAGACAGCTGTTTCTTTCGTAGCCTCTAAGGGCCTGTAGCTATATGAAAGTTACTGTAACATAATACCAGACAAAAAGGAATTCAGCAAGTTTTTTTTTGCACTGTGGGAGGAATTGTTTCCTGCCTTTCTGTACTAGTGGTTCAGAATGACCTAGAGTAACACCACAGAACAGAGGTTACTATCGGACACATATAAAAAGTTTGCTACTGGTAACATACAGATTTCTTCCAGTGCCAGCACTAAGTGCTCACAAAATTACTCACACTCATTACTTACTGGCAGCTGCACAAAGCTTAATGTTTCAAATTTAATTACACTTTTTCTTTAAAAAAGCAAAAATAAACTTCAAAAACACTAAGATTTTAAAGCTACACAGAGAAGTCAAGCAAAATTACCATATGATAAAAGAAATAAAACAATGTGCAATTGCTTTTGCAAGTTACAGAAATTGAAAACAAAGTATTAAACTAAATGTACTTACAACCATATTTACTTACCTTGTCTGTTCCTGTAAGATAAGATGTGGCTCAACAAAAAACTTGACTCTCAATTTCAATCGATAAGGGGCTAAACCATCCATCTGCTGGGAGATCCTGTTCCTCAAATTCAGCCACAGATTCTCCCCTTTGCTGCCAGTGAACTGCAGTCCAAAATAATCAACTTCTATAATCCCCAACCTTCTGCAAACCTGAAAGAATAAGATTCTTTACAATCAGGCTTCAACATGACAACGAAAAGTAACACCTGAAGTGGTCTTTCAGACTGCTCACTTAAAGCACACACACAAAATCTTACTGTCAGCACCTGCATACAAAGGCTTAATTACCTGGATTTTAGGTTGCATGCAAAACAGGCCAGAAAAACAAGCACTGAGCATGAACTAGAATTTCTCCACTAGCCAAAAAACACACGGGCTTCCACGGCCAAATTTCACCCCCAGGACAGGCACTTCAGAGGGTCAGCGGATTTCCACAAGAGGAGAACATTTGCTACTCAGCATCACAGCTGGGCAAGGAGGAGTAAAGACCTACAGTCCCCCACAAGTTTTATTGAGGAACCAGCAGCAGACAGGACTGTTTGTCTGTCTCTCCCCAGCACCCCCACCGCAGCCACCCCGAGGTGACGGAGAGGCGAGAAGGCACCGGGACGGCAGCTGCAGCCCGCTCGGGCCCGGATGCCGAGGGCTGGATGCGGTGGGTGCTGCATCCCCCGCCTGTGGCCCCACTCCTGCCCCTCCCCGGGGACACTTCCAGCGGGATCCACTGGCCAGGCCCGGGCCTGCGCTTCCCACGGCACAGAGACCCGTGGCAAGGGATGCAGCACCCTCTGCATTCAACATGGAGAAGCGGTTGAGAGAAAGAAAAAAAAAAAAAAAAAAAAAAAAAAGGAAAATAAAAATAAGAAACCAAAAGCACAAGGGAAGCGGGGAGACTGCGGCGCTCCCCACCCCCACCGCGGCGGCCGCCCCCGCACGGCCCGGCCCAGCCCCGCACGGCCCGGCCCCTCGCCTGGCGCCCGGGCCCGCCGCGGGGAGAGGGCTGCGGGCTGCCGGGGGAGCCCCGCGGCCGCGGG
The DNA here is from genome assembly GCF_965231275.1 of Zosterops lateralis. Classification (NCBI taxonomy): domain Eukaryota; kingdom Metazoa; phylum Chordata; class Aves; order Passeriformes; family Zosteropidae; genus Zosterops; species Zosterops lateralis. The sequence goes on along the minus strand of NC_139762.1, from coordinate 63,596,944 downwards.
CACCAGCGCTCGGGGCTGCCCCTCGGTCACGGCTGCGCCCGGCACAGCCCCAGCCCCGGCCCCGAGCGCTGGCGCCCGGCGGGCGGGGAGAAGCCCCTCACCTGGTTGAGGCAGTCCTCGCCGTTGGCTTTCGCCTCTACCTCCACCTCCATCACCACCGCGTCCGGCCTGGTCACATAGCACAGCATGGTTGGGGACAGGCAGCCCCGCCGCTGCCGCCGCCGACACCCGGAGCCGCCGCTGTCGCTGTGGCCACGGGCTGAGCCCCGCACGCGCCGCCCGCCGCCGCCCACGCCCGGACCCGGCACTGCCCGTCCCGCGCCCCGCGCCGCCTGCGCGCCGCCAGCGCCGCTCCCTCCTTATGTACCCTCCGCCGCCCCGCCCCGCCCGGGCCCGCACCTGCAGGCCAATCAGGAGCCGCCGCTCGTGGCTGCGGGCCGCCGCCGCCGCCAATCAGCGCGGCCGTGGCCGCGCGGGCGTGTGTTGTGCTCGCTCTCTGGCGCCCCCCGCCGAGCCTCGGCCGCCCTCAGCCCCGAGGTGGTGGCCCTGGCCGGCGCCGTGTCCCTTCAGCCACAGCAAGGTGTGCTCTCCAAGCGCAGGTGGAGCCCAAGCCTGATGGGCAGGGACAGCCTGTGTGTGATACATGTGAGAGACGGCAGCCATGGGCTGTGTGACAACCGAGTATTGCCTTCGCAGGATCACGGGATCAGTTAGGCTGGAAAAGACCATTGAGATCATGGAGTCCAGCCCATGATGGATTGCCCCCATGTCGACTAGACCATGGTACTGAGTGCCGTGTCGAGTCTTTCCTCAAACACCTGCAGGGACACTGACTCCACCGCCTCTCTGGGCAGCCCATTCCAATGTCTAATCACCTTTACAAATAAATTCTTCGTAATTTCCAGACTACATTTCCGCTGGTGCAGCTGGAGACTGTCCTTTTGTCCTGTTGCTGGTTGCCTGGCAGAAGAGGCTGCTCCCCACCTGGCTGTGCCCTGCTTTCAGGTCATTGTAGAAAGTGATAAGGCCCCCCTGAGTCCTGGCTCATGTCTCAGCTTTCAAATGAACAAATCTTCCATTGTCAAACGGAAGATAAAACCCAAACTGATGCTCTCACTTCCATACTCTCTTTGGCCTCAACTCTGTGTTATACAGAATGCAAAGCCCTGGAAAAGGTGGAAATTTGAAGGACAACTGGCCAAGCCCTGTCACAGCCTTCGTGCACCACCATGCCAAGGGACGGCAGAGATTTCACGCCCATTGAACTCTGTAGACATGAATCTCGTAGGTGATTCCTGACCTGGGGAAAAACACCTGCACCAGGCGAGCCCTTGGAAGTGTGAGTTTGTCAAGCATACCCAAAGTGCATAAAGTAGTTTATGGCTGCTTTAACGATGTAAATTGAAACAACAGGGAGGAGTAAGTACAAAATGCACGCTGTGTGTGTTGCCCAAGAGAAGTGCAGATCAAAGATGCACTGAGCAGTGCAGTGGTGAGAAACAAGTAGGCTGTCAGGGGAAGAGCAATGAGAGGAAATGGGGATCTGAAAACAGAGTGAAGTATAATAGGAAGAAGAACAAACCACAGCACTAATGCAAGGTCACCACAGGGCTGAATATTAGCCTCTTCCCATGTGTATGGGTCACTTGCTTCTGTTTCACAATTTCTGCTATGCTTGTCAGAGTTGTTAGTATTTTCAATTTTTAATAAAAAAATGCTCAGGACAGATGTTTATTCTGCTGGGAACTCTTGCACACACAGTATATAAAGCTCGATCCATTTTGTTCCTGTGAACTCTAGAAGACCTCTCAGTTCTGAACCAGGCAGAACAGCAGGAGACAAATAAGAGTCAGGCCATGAGATGTCAAACCTGAGTGGTGCTACATTTCACCTGCACACTTCCTAGCTCAGATTTTAATGCTCAGGTCTAGAGTGTTTAATCTGAAGAATTTACAGTCTTAAAGGACCAGACTCATAGAGTGGAGGGTTGAAAAAGGGAAGTAACCTGGAAGAAAGATGAACAAAATTGCAAAATTAATTGCATCTCACTCTGTGATTTTCTGGTGGAAAAACCCGGACTCTTTGGGAGAGGCTTAATTATAAGGAGATTAGCTAATAACAAAAAGTTACAAAATATTTTAGTATGGAAAAAAAGCCTGTAGTTTCTACTTCCTGTTTATTTTTCGTTGGAGTGAATGCAGGAAATTAAATTCTAGTTCTATTTTAGTTTTACTTCTATATATTGTGGTGTTGTGGTATTTTTGTGATTTTCTGTCATAATCAAAAAAGTCCTAGATGCGTTATGGAGAAGAAACACCAAAACTGCGACAATGGCTCATGCCATTTATATTCTGATATTCTCTCCTTGACAGTAGTTCATATCAGATGTTACAGAGGAAGGTGCAAGAAAGGTTTATATAATTGTGAGATAATAATGTGCTTGTATATTTTCTCTAACACTAAAGAGTTAAAGCTGCCCTATACCTGATCGATTAGCCTTTACTTTTTTATCCATTTTCCTTGTGTAGTAGAAATCCGTTCAATTTATGCTAGGCGTTGTCCAGACAAAGAGAAACTTACCCTTTCTATATGTATTAATATCCATCCTGTGATTTCCTTTTATCTGACTTAATGTAAATGCAGGTGTTCTTATTATGTCTGTAAAAGTGTTATCCTGCTTTGAAATCTGCTAAACGGTAAGCCACAAAAATAGCTTGTGGCAGTAAATTGCGTAGATTGGTTAAGCCCTGTGTAAAACAAGCATTTGTTTTCGAGGGTGTCATCTGGACACCGCTGTCACAGAAATACATTTCATGTTGTAGTCTCTCTGTGATATTTTATTCATGCTGTACAGGAGAGACTAAAGGACCAAGCCCTGTGTTCGCACACAGGAGACAGCTCGTGTGACAGGTGCCCGCTGCAACCCTTTGGGCTCTGTCTGAGAGAAAAAGCTGAAATATCTTACAGTCTTCTGCCTGATGTCTTTGATGAATTATCAACACTCAGTGAGCTACACTGTCAAACTGCTCATAGCATGAATGTTCACCTTTTGTATATCATAAAAGAACAATATTTATCAACATGTCATCTCAATGCTGTATTTCACAAAATGATGTGTGCTGTATGACATAGATCTCTATGGTGGGTCAGGCTTTTGCTATGGTGTCAGTTTGAGCATAAGTGATTGACCTTATATACATTAATATATTTACATTTCTTTGCCTAACACGGGTTAATCATTTTTCCTAGATGTAATCTATCTACAAGGTTAATTCTTTGTCACATCCTGCTTCAAATAATTATAGTGCCTCCTTGTCTTTGACACTTGAATGGAAATCCTGTGAAAAGTGTAATTGCTAAGAGAAGGGAAATAATGATTTCCAGACCTTTGAATTTTGTTCCCATCATGACAAAATTGACCATCATTTCCAAAGAACACTCGTACTCGTACTCTCGTACTCTCATACAAATTTTTATTCTCAAGGTTTCCCAGGTAGTTTCCTTCAACATATTGTCATGATACTCCATCTTGTGAAGAATTCAGTAGTGTAGCTGTGGTCTCTTTACCCAGATGTTTATGCAAGGTCTTAGAAATGGTCCTCGGTTGTTGCTTGTTGTCCATGGGATTGACTCAGATCAAATTCAGGGTATTTTACTCCCACAGAAAGCCAGGGTAAAAGGTTCAAAATGCTCAGTTGCTGCCAGTGCTCAGGATGAGGCTTCATAGAGTATTTAGAAGTTCCTATCATTTATCTTTCTCTTCATTTGTGGCAGTCACATGAAAGGCATGAACGAAGTGTTGCCTTACCTCAGCTCTTGGTGCCAAGGGTGTGCTCTGAAGACTTGAGGGAGACAATAACCCAGACAATAACCCGGGGTTTCTGTAGCCCTGCACAGTAGAGGCCTCTCCTCTGTAGGAATGCTAAGCACCAACAGACTTCTCACAGTGCAGGTGGTGTGTGGTGTCTTTTGTACTAGCAAGAATAAATGGCTGCATGTGAAAATATTTCTAGTTGGAATTCTGGTTTATATTACAAGCACAAGCAGTATGATGATGTACATTCTGGCTTTCTGTTTCCCTACACTTGTACTTTGTATATGCTCTTCCATTCTTACTTGTTGTTGTCTGACTTTGTTTGGCTTAAATAGGAAATATTAAGTAAGTTTAAATACATGGTTTGTTAGGCTACTGACAGATTGATTGGTTAACACCACAGCCACCACAGGAGAGTCATGAAAGGCCCATCTTTGCAAGCCCAGAGGAGCACAGTGACAATGGCAGATAGGAAAGCAAAGTAAGGACTAAGAGGAAAAGAGACCCCCTCTGGTCCCCTCCCAGGGCTGGCCCAGCAGAGGCTCAGTCCGGGTGCCCAGCTATGAAATCTATCAATCCATCTATGTGGGATGGGGAACAGCTTTCCAGGTTACTAAGGGGACATGCTAGCTGGAGGTGTGGGACACATAATGTGGTGCAGGGCAAGAACTTTTGGGGATTGCACAGAATTCATCATGGGTATTCAGAGGAGAAACCAAAAGCAGGACAAAGTAGAGATTTAAGAGATTGGGTCACTAATAAGTATGGAAAAAGTGAGTATAAGGGTTCACCTGGTGAAGGGTTGTCTGGTTGTGCTGTGCCCTGCTCCTGATCAAAACAGTCTGTCTTCTCTCTTCAATAACCCCACCCTCAACTGCTTTCCAGTAAAGGGCTCTGTTTTCTCTGTGTGTATGGGGGTAGAGGATGGTGGCTGTGGTGCAGCAGCTGGGGCGAGTGTGGGTGTGATTGCTGGCAAAGATAATGCAGATGACTGGGTTGGGGCAGGGGTAGGTTTGGAGGTCTCTGAGGGCCACCTCTGTGTAAGGAGTGGCTGCTGGTCTCTAGGGACAAGAGCACAGGAAAGAGACTATTTGGACCAAGGAAATCCCCAACAGCTCTGTGTGTGTGTATATATATATCACCACTTAAGGACCTCTGTTTTTAGCTAGAGCAGACAGCAGGATGAGGCTGGAGGTGCTGTCAGTGTTGGTGTGAGTGGTCTGTGTGTCTTTATATGATCTGTATGGCCAATATCTGTATATATGTGTGTTTTGTGCTGTATGCATGTGCTCCGTGTGTGTCAGCTGGGAATACACGTTCAGCCTCATTACAGGTTGGACCTGGGGATGTGGAGTGGCAGCAGTCTTGCCTCTCTCAGGCTGCTGAAATAGGTATTTTCCACTAACACAGATCCTTAGACAAAAGCACTGGAAAGCACATATCGTGCCATTGCTATTTTAGTCCTTTTTTTTTTTTTTTTTTTTTTTTTTTTTTTACATTTTCTGACTGTCTCTTTGTATTCTGTATCAAATTGAGTAACCACAGGCCAGGTCAGCACAAATGCAGATTAGGATGATTGGAAATGAAACTGAGCAGCATCATATGATTGTAGTCAATCTCTTCTGCTGTCTCGTCCCTGGGTAAAATTGCTTTGTGCAGGAACACAACAGCAGTGTCTTTCTTCCTTCTTGTCACTGTCAAGACTGCTGGTCATGTTGCAAATGTGCATCACTCAGGTGGATGATGATCTTCTGGCTGAAGCATGGAGAGAAGCATAAAATTGAGAAGCTAGTCTGACAGTGATGGTTGCTTAGAGGAAACACCATAATCTATCCATAAACACAAAAACTTTTTTTTTCCTACCTAAAATATTCTTTCAGTGTTCACACATGCATCATGCCTTTGCCTGAACTGCTCAAAAAATATTTTTCTGCTCCACACTGTCCACATAATCGGCTTCTGTGAAAAAAAATGTGTCAGTGATTGACATTCCCACAGTTCTGGTTCCCCTTTACCAAAATAATGAATATGGAATAAAGTGCTGAGATTGTCCATGTGGCTAACAGGCCATGAGCTGATTGTTTTACAAAGCATTATTTGGTGGTCATCCCCAGGAGTTTTGATAAAACTGGTCTAGGATGTTTTATGAACATCTATCCTGCCAGGTCAGACCAAGGATTCACATAGCCCTGAATGAAACAGGTTTCTTGGGAATTTTGTCCAGTGGTAGATGATCTGTAACATGCAAGACGTACTTCTTGATGTCTCTGCTGCAAAGTGCCCAAGGCAAATACCTCATGTTGTATTCTTACATTCTTATTCTTACTCCTCATAATCCTCTCCCAGCTTCCACTGATTCGTAATTCAGGGACTTTTTTTGTATTAGATAAATAACTTTATCTTGAATTGCATTTCATACTCCAAAACTTTCCCAGTTGGAGACCAGGCTTATTGTAGAAATCCTATTCTTGTTGTTGGGACATATATCAGCTTCTCATGAAATCTATTAACTCAGTTTAACAACTAATTATTTTATAATTGCTATCAGAAAGAGATTCCTCAGTCTGCACTTTTTCAGAAGCTCCAAACATCAAATCACCCTTGAATTTGAGCTTGTTTTCTGGGTCATTGATTCCATTTCTGAGCATTTTGCTTCCTTTAGTGCTTGAAAAATGGAGTCATCATTGATTATTTTCACATTGTTAAAATGTGCTCTTGTGGTCTGGAATCAAAGCCTTCACAAATTAAATTCTCACTAACGTTTGTTCCTACTACTATCACTATAAGCTCATATATTAAAGCTGTTTGCCCTTCCTCACACCACCTTCAGAACTGCCAAGACATTCAGAAAAATGAGTTGGAATTTGGACAGAGTAAAATATGAAGAAAGGCTTGTATAATAGCTATTTTTCTGTGTCAAATAACTGATAACCACAATATAAAAAATTTACATGTATCTTAGAAGGTTTTACATTGTCATAATAATAGTCAGTTCCACAAAATAGAAAAGAATATAATGATAATAAAAAAGCCTTTAAAAAGACTTTTTTATTCTGGTGTATCAGACTGTTTTATTCTGCTGTATCAGACCTGTCAAACATCGATTTTATAAATGTCGTAGTATAACTCTTCTGTTTTTAACTCTGTCCATCAATCAATACAACTTTTGTAAAGCACTATTATTACAAATAACACCTAACAAAGAGACTTGACAATATACATATTTCTGTATTTTAAGTTGAGCTAATCAGTGCATTTGACCTAACTTTGCCTGTACTCATTTCCATTGTTTCTTTCTTGCAAACCAATCAGTTTTTTGTCTGAAGAAAATGCAAAATATCATCACTGGCAGAAAAATTGAAAGAAGCCTAACAGTGTCATTAAAGCTTGATATGATGATGGATAATATAAAATAGTAAAATAATGTAAACTCTCATAAGCAATTCTTCTACTTATTTTTCTGGTTCTCTTTCCTGTTTTTTAAAACTTTTTTAATTTTAGGTTGCTTTTTGATCCACGTACATTTTCCTTATTTCACAGACCTTGCATGTCCTGAACTCGAATCCATCCTCCCTCTTTAAATATCTCTCTGGGCAATCAAAAACATGTAAAATGGGGCACATATACAGGCAAAGTGAATACTAATGACAAAGATGGTTTTAATTGCAACATTTTTTAAAATTCTGAATTCATATATTTGAAAATTCAGTAACTATTCAACAAACTAAACCATAAAAATTTCAAGTGGTTCACAGAAAATGTCCTCTCATTGCCTCTTTTTCTTCTTTTCCTGGTTGCATTTTGTACCATCAAACAATCTTACTGTGACATTCTACAGAAACATTAAATCCACCACACTGAACTACCAGAAGCTAATAAAATTATTAATAGCAGTGGTGCTTTATTACAAAACCAAGAAATTATATACTCCTTTTACAACTGGAAAGTTTAGACTTTGGAAAGTTCAGGTGATGTCACACTGGTTATTTGATTGCAGAAACTGGAATTATGTGAGGTGAATTCTTCTAGAATTTTCATTAGACAAAAGGAGTGATTACTAATTCTGCCTTCCTGTAATAATGGTCTGTCCTCCTGATTTTAGAGCTTCTTACCAGATTTCATGAATCCATGTGCAGATCAAAAGTGTCACATCAAAATTTAAAAAAATAAACTAACCTATGAATCATTCACAAAAAGTTGGAAAGGGAAGTGGCTGTTTTATGCCAAAAATTTAACAGTAGGTATTCCCCTGGCTTCTTTGAAATACTAATTCTGAGGAAAAGCAAACAATATAGTTGCCATTATCAATTTAGTTTATATTTTTATTTCACTTAGAATTTACAGAAATCCTTTAATTTTCTTTAACCTAGCAATATTTTCTAATTTTAGCAACTTCAAAATATTTTATTATATTATTTTACTCTATGTCCTAATATCTTTGTATAAGTTTAATTCACACCATTCCTTTAAGCAATTGAATACAAAATTTGCTTATAGCCTAGAAAGGATAGATAAGAAATAACAGGGCTATCATATATCTGTCTTCTAACACACACTTAGGAATACTGTTTGCTGCTAAATATTGTGTCCCCCAAGTGTTATTATTAAAACAGCTTGTTTGAGAAGATAGCATTTGATAGCAATCAACTGATTTGCCACAAAAAATATAGTCTCTAGGAATTAATGTTCCAGTATTTAGCCATTGAATGTCTGAAACAAAGGCACATGAGCACAAAAGCACTCTGATTGCACAATTTTATAAGCATACTTTTCAGGAAGGCTTTTTCAGGAAGGCATTTTCATGGACTATTATCTTTCAATTGCAAGTATTTGCAGTCAAAACAATTACGTTTTGTTCTAAATGTCAGCCAATAAGATTGCCAACAAAACAGAAGCAAAGCTGGTTGCTCTTAGAAACAACATAACTCACCACTGTTAGTCATTTTTTCTCTTGCAATCTCTTCAAACTAGAGTATCTCAGTAGCTTCAGTGTTCTCATTTCATAATTAGAATAGAGTTTAGGGTCTACAGCTCTCATGATCATAGTAAAGAGTTCATAAACTAATTGGAGGGATTAATACTTCCATAATATTCAAATGTTGCTCATTACTTTTAACAAAAGCAGAAGTCTAATCCGATAACATATCAGAAGTTCTTTTTTAGGGCTCAAAGCGTGCATGGAATTTGTTGTGAGTAGAAGAGGAAGGGATACTAAGTTGTGGTAATTCCAGTTAAGTGGAAATACAGTAAGAAAATTAAGATAAGTCAGAAACTTTCAACTCTGCCATAAAATGGGAACAAACCTTTTACAGAGGTGATTATTCTTTTCTGTGAATAAGCTTATCCTTTCCTAAGAAAGGTCACAGCAAGCAACTGTAGAGTAGGATTGAGAAGTAAATGCAATGTGTGTGGGTTCTCTCTCCATACCATGTTTTAGGGAGAATTTAGGTCACAGCCGATGATTTTGTCACTTGACAGATCCAGTACTTATCACTTCTACAAATAAGGGAAGATCCAAGTGACACAGAATTCTGCCACACTGGCAGCACATAGTGTTTTTCTGTGATGAGGTATGGACTAGGTAATGGCTTCTTTCAATTCCTGAAGGGAATTTAGCTCACAGATTAGCTTTTTTGCCTGTGTACTTATACCAAAGACTGCACAGTTAATGGCGGGGGTGTGGAGAAGAAAAAAAGTATCTTGTAATTTATGTAAAGGCAAAATATCAGTTCCTGCTAAAGATATATAGACAAGTGTATGTATACTTATATATATGTATATATTTGGACATGTACCTTGATAATTACTGTCTGAGTGTGAGGTTACTTGTCTTGCATTGTAATTGTTACTCCAAAGGGTGATACCAATTGTTTAATGAACTCAGTGAAAACATGGCTAGTTTCAAGAAATGGATGAAGTGTGACAATTGATTTTCTGACACATTTGTTTCACAGTTACATGACAGGTTTTTAGCAGGATCAGGAACTTGTTAGACAAGAGGCAAAGCTCATGATAGTCACTGTGAATGAATTTGTTCTCCTGAATCAGCTCCCCAAACTGACATTTGCTCAGTGTATTCTTGAATGCCAAGGAAAAACAGTAATCATTTTCTCAAAGCTGTGATCTGGTAGGTAGACTGCTTATTGCAAATGTTTTTAATAAGCTCATGAAGAAAAATATTTTATTCATAGAACACCCCCACTTCCACCCCCAAAGTTAGCTGTGGTTGCTTTTGCAGCAGATAACGAAACTGCTAACAGTTGGTAGCAATAATTTGATAAGTTGTTTGATTAAACTAGTATAGCAAATAATCCAAACAGAAGTCACAAATGTCATACATATTTAAGGATAGTTTGTTGATTTGTGTGAAATGCTCCAATAGCCATATCTGCAGCTGAAGAGCACTGCCATGCTTCTCAGGTAGGGGAGGCATCTACTGTGGAGCAAGAAAAGAACCTCGTCCAAGAGAAAAAACCTGTGAGGGTTTGGGGAGGTGCATTTTGTAGGAGGAGAAAGAGGCTGTTTTCCTGGTGCAATTTGGGAAATAGCTTGAGCACTCAGTAGTGAGCGAATGATCTGGGGAACCAAGGCAGTGCGAAAGAGAGAAAAATAGATAAAACAGAAAAATAGCATAAACGAGTTTAGGTACAGGAAGAAGCACAATGAAGAAGTTATGCTCTTGATAATGAAAGAAGGTAATTAGAATTTGTTTTTCTTTGGTTGTGAAAGACTGAGAAAGAAAGGGGATAAAATTGAAAATATGAAGAAAACTATATTAAAAAGGTAAACTGGATACTCTTTGGGGAGAGCTCTTTACAGTAACCACAAAACACACAATTGAATGCAATACTTCACAGACAACATAATCTCTTGATTCAGAATCATCAAAAACTTAAAAGAGACTTTGAATATTTTTTTCTGCATTTGCCTTCTTTTTAATTTAATTTCATGCTTGGTAAGTGAGAATGCTTATCTGTAGAAAGCAAAATAACCTGATAACCTGTGATGCCACAAGTGAAAGCATTGATCAGACTTTAAGAGGAACCCAAGAAAAGTGGCCCAGAATTGTACTTTTAACTTTACAAACAAAACAAAAAACACCCATTCACGGTTTTCAGGTGACAGACTGGATACGCAAAAATGGGCATCCTGTATGAAAATATCTTGAAGTTATGGTTGATTTGTAGTTGACCATAGCTGTGAAGAGAACAAAAAGCAAATTGTAGAGTTTTCTATAAAATATATGCAGCATAAATAGATGTCAGAAAAATTATCCCTATTCTCAGAGGTTACTTTGTGTGTCTACAGCTTGGCAAGAAAAACAATAATTTCCATAGACAGTTATTTCATCTGCAGTTTTTGTGGGAAAACTGTATTGCTCTGAAAGAATTACTATGTGTTTTGTTGTAGTCTGTGTGAGTCATGTGTAAGTCATTAAAGTCAGAGGCTGTCCTCTTTAAACCCCACCATAATTATGTAGGCCAAGGTTAAAGAGAAAATGTCTGGTTTGTGATTCCCCTCCGTCTTCTAGCTGTATACAAATTCTTCTAATGAGGAAAAAAAAGAGATTTTGAGAAATGACAATTCTTTGCAATTTCCAAAATTCAGTTCAACATCCATTACACAGCATCTGTTTGCAGACTCACTTGGCTAAAATATCATGTTTGCACCTGGTAGCTCTCACAAAAATTGAAAGAAAAGAAAGACCTGTGGCTACGAAAGACTACATGCATAACTGTCAGCACAAGAAATGTTACTTCCCTGTTTCTGCAGAAGGTCTTACATGTTCAGAAATTCCTTTTACAAAGAAAATCATCTTTATAGTAATTACTATTTTTGACTGAAGAGAAAACTAAACCAAACCAGAAAAAAAGTTGAGTGATATGTCCATGAAAGAGCACAGAAGTGTGTCTCTTGCTTGAGGAAACCTGTTTTTCATGTGCCATCAACATGGGCTCTTTCACTTGACTTGCTCTGTATTTTTCACAGAGCTCTAACAACTACTTTAATGTCAATGTTTGTTTAAGGCCAGTAGAGAAAAAGCTGTCTTTTCCCATAGATTTTTAGATCCCTAAATGACCTCCAGATAGTTTTTAGAAGTTTTTTTTCCCCACAGTGTCTTCAGAATCACTAACCCTGTGCCTTTTAGTATCGCCTTGTTCTTATTACTGAAGTCTTCCAATTAGCTGGCGACTGGAAATATGTTGTCCTGTGCATTAGTTTAATTACTGTTGTGGGAACTCATTCTCAGCAGGAACTCCGTGAGTCAAAACCTACATTTTGTAAGAACCCAGTTCCCTTTTTAAGCTCTTACCATGTAGGTAACCCATCCCTCGGCCCTGTTCTGCTGCCCCTTATTAGATGTTCAGAAAGGTTGTGGTTTTGTTTTGTTCTGTTGTTTTTTTTTTACATCAAACCACTCCCAGTTTTGTATTCTATTTGCAAATTATATTTTGGTAGGTGATAAAAAAAGATCTCTTTGTGAAGCTGCTTTTGGCTACGGCGGGAAGTCATTAAAGGGAGGTTTCGGTGAGTGCTGGCCTCCCATAAATAACAACTATTTCCATGAGCATCAAAACTAATGAAGCCTATGGATTTTTCTTGTGGTTAGATTCCCAGCTGCTTAATAACTTGCTGCCTCTCACTGAAGCTTTTCCTTTTGCTGGAGCATTCATAATATCCCTCTTGTGGTTTCTCTGGTGTCTAACACAGGCTGAGTTTGTACTGCAGTCTTTCCTCACTGAAGAGACTGATACTGTCTCTCTTCTTTGGACAGGTATCCAGTTTCACAAAGTTTGTATAATAATTTGGTGTCTTTGAGGCAACTGCTTCTCTGTCAGACTTAGCTCAGACTGGTCCATAGTTTCAAAAGTCACTGGATTAGGAGTCAGCAGAGACAGTGATACATGTACCATATTTACTTAGGAATCCAGGATCAGTGTTCTGTCTTCGTTATTGCTTTTTTTGTGAGTTTTTTGCCTCCAGGAACTGAGGCCACAGGCTCCATGTTGATTCATTCATGCATGTCTATCAGTTTTTGCTGGTGACAAGTTATCAGCCTCTGGCTTTGACTATACAATTTTAAGACAAGTGTGTTTGCAACCTTCTTGAACTGTCCATAGCCGTTTCTCAGAGGACAGACTCTATAATTCAGTGACGTAAATTCCCTTAAACTTCCTGTCCCAGGCATCTTGAAGTACAGGTTGCCTGGCAGAGCACTTCCCTCAGATTGCTTGTGCAGGCAAACTGGGTTAGGCCTGAGTTCTACAGCTTTCCAGTGACTACTTGCACCCCTTCTCTGTTGGACAGAATTATCAGTGAAGACCTCAGGGAATTTCTATATATGTTGTGACATTTACTAATTATAGCATGCTAATTCCATTATTATGGATTGATATTTGCTCAGCTTTGGCCCAGTAATCTTGTTGCTACCCCAATTTTTATGTGAGATTTTTCAGATGGTCTCAGATCAAAGCCAACCTCTATGCAAACATTCCTAGTCTACAAAAAAAAACCAAACCATGACACTTTCTGGTGAAATACCTCATGCCAAACAAAACAGATGTGGCAGTGTGTGGGGAACATCCTATAAAACAGATCTTTAAGTGTACACTAATGTACACTCTGTTTTGCCAACAGAACCTGACAGAACCCTGCAGATACAAAAATGAGAGAAAAATATCTGACATAATTTCATCTAGAATTTCTTCTTGTGTAAAGAGCAGGAACAGTAGAAAGTTTTTCCTTTTATATATTTGCTTATGTTTGCTATGAGATGCATTACTTCTGTGGAGTGTTTAATTTCTTCTTTAAATGTGAAAAGCTATTCCCTCTATTCTCCTTATCACTTCCTGAGGAAAAATAATTTCAGACATAATTTTAGCATATGCTTTATCATGGGCTTTTGCTGGGGTCACAAACTGTTGTTCAGCCATAACCCTTTCTGCTCTGCTCTGCTCTGCAGAGATCTTCCTTTTGCCTTGGAAGACATCCTTAATCTCTTCCTCGGTTGTTCTATTCCCCTGACCTTCAGTTGAGATCGTCCTATTGATTTGAGCAAGAAATAGAAAAGAGAAAGCTCTGGCATGACCTAGCTGTGGCCTTCCAGCACCTAAAGGTAGCCTAGGAGAAAGATGGAGAGAGATTATTTACAAAAGCAGGTAGGGCAAGGGGGAGTGGCTTTAAAATGAAAGAAGGGAGGTGTTAGAATGGATACTAAAACCCCAAATCACTAACTGTAAGGGCGGTGAGGCACTGGCACAGGTGGCACAGAGAAGCTGTAGGTGCCCCATCTCTGGAACTGTTCAAGGCCAGGTTAGATGGAGCTCTGAGTAATCTGGTGAAGTTAAAGGGGTGTTGGAACTTGATGATCTTTAGGGTCCTTTCCAACCCAAATAATTCTATGAATATAACATAATTTTAAATTCAGTAATAGGTACTTTGAATATAACACTATTGCAGATTAACATGCTGCACAGAGACAGAGGTAGAGGCTTAAAGTAGTTTTTTGAACTGCTGGTAGTCGTTTCTTCATTGCTCCAGTACTTTTTGGGGCACCATACTGCTTTGTGAATATTTGTCCAATTAAAACTGACAGAGAAGTATCCCATTTGCTGTCATGTTTCTATCTTCTACTGCAAGTGCTGGCTTTTGCTATGATGGTGGGGTTTTTTTCAGAGCTGAAGGTGCTGGTTTTGGTGCTGTTTCACTGTGTTTACACCAGCATGCTCTGCTAGTACCAGCAAATCGTTGTTGCAGTGATACGTTCACTGAAATTCCTCTGTCTTATGTTATGACTAACAAGCCAAGCTCAGCTTGTGTTATTTACCACAGCATGTGCTGTTTCTTTGCAGGCTCACTTTGACCTCCACAAGTCTTTCTGCTTCTAGCTTATTTTATCAGAACTGCGTTATCTGAGCATTTTCTATTCTCTACAGCTGCTCTTCTGGACAAAATAATTTCTTGTTGTTTCATCATGGAATAGCTTTAGCCTGCCTGTTGCACTTATAAACAGTCAGTAAAGACACAGAATAATTCCTTACGAGGAGAGCTGCAGCATTTAAAATGGATTTTGAATTATTATTTAAGGAGCCTCCTTCTTTCAGCCCTTCCCTTTCTCTCTCTCTCTTCATTAATAACATATGAAAACTGGCCCTCTGATTTAGTTACCTAATACATAAGACCAAATTTAGACAGTCTGAGTAGTCTTAAATGCTCAATAATGTATTTTTCCTGGTATGTTCCTTAAAAGTTTTATAGTTACCTTTTCTGCATGAGCTAACTGGAAGCTATTAAAATAGTGCAATACTATTACCCCAAAAAAAGCTACTTTCTGACCAACCATCCTGTTTTTTTCTGGCATCCACTCATTTAACCTTCCCTGCTTGTCCTTTCCACTGTACCTCTCCTGCAGAGATTTTAATTGCTTCATCCCTTTGCTGAGGTTATTTTCTTCATTTGTACCACTACTCTGGTACCACATTCTGGAGTTAAAAAAGTAGTCAGAGCCAAATATCTGACAAAGCTCTGCTTCATTCAGCATCTGACTCTGACTGATCATCCCTGTCTGCCATAAGTCTCTGAATAATCTCGGCATCCACTTGCAGCTGGCTCATGTCCCAGCTTCTTAAAAAACACAGTTGTTCAGAAACAGTGCGTTTTCCAAAACATTGATATTATAAACCCAAATATATTCTTCAAAGCAAATCCAAAGAAAGATCCAGAACATAAAAGTCATAGACTTTGAAGCCTGTCCCAACCCCAGCATGCCAGTTTCTGATGGCATTAGTCTACATTCAGCCATAACTAATAACCAAAATTAAAATGAAACAATTTGCACTCTGCAAAGCAGATTCCTAAAGCACTTTGGCCAGATGGCTGTGCTAATCCATGAAGATTAATTTACAAAACAAAACAAAAATGTTCCAATGTTAAGAAACAAATTGCAAATAGTGGTACTAAACCAGGATATGATTTTATTGAAAGTTATGTAGAGTTCCATTAAATTTTTGTCTGTGCTCTAAAAGATGTAGAAATAATGGCTAGTTGCTCTGGCTTTGCATGTTTTATTACAATTTTTGAAGGTTTGCATCAGTCATATCAAGACCAACACTCAGTTACCGAAGGGAGTGAGGGATTTTGAATGTGGAGTTTTGTGCCTACATCTTGCAGACAGTTACTGAAGAAAATAAGGTTTTATTTTAAACTATTTTAGTTAACATGTCAATGAATCTTTTATGCTTTTCAAATTTGAATAACTTGCTAGGAATTTGACATGCAGTACAATCTACAGATTTAAAAGTACCTGATACTATTGTTCTTTGTTATTTAACGTACTAAAATATTTAGTCATCTTCAGCATGAATCAGAGTCCTAATGCTTTAGGTGCTTCGACAGATGGGAGATCTAGGTTTCACTTCTCCTGTTTGTGCAATAGGTATGATTAAGATTAAGTACTCTATGATATTGCTTTCATCATGTATTGAAATGGGTTGGCATCAGTCTGAAAATAGGAGATATTTTAAATGGGTATCACTAACCTATCAAATCACCCACTTAACCCAGAAATTTCTTCTTGAATCATGGGTACCAACAAACATGTACAACACAGTAATAGAGTCCAATATTTGGGAATTTGATGAAGCTTTTTGTAAAGCTTATCACTGTTTCTGCTCCTAGAGTGTACAAAGTGCTTTACAGACACTTGAAACAGATTCCAAGTTCTTCAACTACATTGATATAATATGGGTTGTTGCTCTTTGTTATCCTGCAGATTCATCAGGACGTTTTGCTCTCATGGCTCTAGATAATCTCAATATGGGCTAAGTCTGGAGGTGAATACACCTCAATGTGAAAGGACAGAGGGCTGATAATGAGAAAGGAGATCTGAAGGATAAACAAACATTTTATCTTCAGTGGTATTTATAGGCCAAAGGGCTTTTCATCCCTTCACCAGAATAAAGTAAAGCAGAATTAAGTAAAAAGACTACAACAACCTAGTAAGTTACATAGTAGAGGAAAATATCCCAAATCTGGCATACTGAAACTCCATGCATCCAGGTCCAACCAGTAGCAAGGACAGACTGTGCTTTTTACTTGCAGGACATCACCAGACAGACATCTTTGCCAGGCCCTGTTTCCCATATGGCATCCTTTGGGAACTTAAATGCTACTAGCTGGAGGATTCTGCACACCAAGCATGACAACTGTAGTTATCTATGATCCCTACACAGGTATTACAGAGGATCATCCTTACACCTTCTTCCCTTAAACAGCCATGAAAAGTTAACGAGAGTCTCTAATGCATTATAATTCATGTAAAAAAATCACTGGAAAATGAATAAAGTGATATCAACCCTCACAAAAAAAGCTAAGAAAAGCTTGAAGGGGACAAGGAAAAAAATCTCCTTGAGAAAAGAAATGGCTGGACCACATCTGTGGATTATGCAGCAAACTGAAGGGACCACGAGGTGAGCAGTAGTACATAACCTGGATCACCTCAAGGGATGAATGTTTTTATGGTATTTCCCAAGATTTTGGATTTAAGACACTTACCCAACTTGTCTGCAATATGACAGCAGGACTGAAAGCTGTGTGAGGTTTTGATTGAAAGCAGGACTGAAAGTGTTTGAGTTTTCAAAAAGGTTTTACACCTCTTGAAAGGACCGTTCACAAACAACAATTTCAACTGCCTCCAGGCATTTATCTTGCTTAAATTGTGTACATGAAAATAAGAAAATTAAATAGCACTTCTTAATAAGACATTCATCTGAATAAATCTATAATTGTCTTGAACTGGAAGTGTTTATGAAGTCCTGAATACAACATTTCACCTTCACAAACTGTAAGACAAAGAGAGAGTTTGACAAGCAATTAGGAGTCTCAAGATAGAAATTGCTATGAAAGTCCAAGGTATTTTTGTTATTAACCATAGTGTAACTCCCCACTACTGTAAATCAACAGCAGTACATTGAAGTCAACTGAGTAATTGAAGCAACATTGATTTTTCACAAGCTGCAAAGCTGACCCAGAGCATTTCAGTTTTATTCAGGTTTCCTTAAAGAAATATAATTCTATTTTTTTTATTTTTCCGCCTTTCTGTAAGTTGAAGAAAGTAAATATTAAAGCTAGGTTACTTAAATGTTTAGACTTGAAAGTATTAAGAACTTATATTAAGGCCTTTTTTTCAGTCTTTCATGTATAAAATGTTTCTATATATGTTTTGAACTAAACTGTAATTTCAGTTACAACAATGTACTTATGGAGCATTGCTAATGCGATACAGTGCTATTACTGAAATAAATATCTGACTGATAGTACTTTACATGCACTCCAGCGATGAATTTACAATGTGGCAATTTTTCATACAGGAAAAGCTTGCCAGAACACTTTACAAAGATATTTGTGTAGTCACAGAATCATAGAATTGTTTGGGTTCAAATGGACCTTAAAGATCATTTCATTCCAGCCCCCCTGGTGTGAAGAGGGACACCTTTCACTAGACGAGGCTGCTCAAAGCCCCACCCAAACTAGCCTTGAACACTTCCAGGGATGGAGCATCCACAGGTTCTCTGGGCAGCCTGTTCCAGTGCCTCACCACCCTCACAGTAAAGAATTTCTTACTGATAACTAAACCCACCCTCTTGCAGTTTAAAGCAGTTCCGCCTCATCCTATCACTACTGTCCCTGACAAAGAGTCCCTCCCCATCTTTCCTACAGACCCCCTTTAAGTACTGGAAGGTTGCTACATCTGCATTTGTTTTTCAGCAGGATGAAAAATAGATGCAATGGATTCATGAGAGGAAGGGAAGTTCTAACATATACCAAATAAAATACTATGTTTGTTGAAAGTAAAATTGATTATTGACTTTTCACAATAAATATACAGAATATGTCAGATAATACTGGGATGCAAACCATTTACCTCAGTGTTTTGGATTACCTAAATTTAAGGTGTTTATTTTGATCTATCTTATTTCCAAAAGCTAAAAAAGTGGAGCAGGGGAGAGAGGAGAGTATCTCTGTAGCAGCCCTAAAGGGTCAGTGAGGAACAACACATATCTGTGCTTCCATGCCTGTGCCTGCTGTACAAGGTGGGAAGGACACAGACTGCCCTGAAGTAATCTCAGTGACTTTTGACTTGCAAATGCTGTGCGCTCCACTCCTCCCATCACATCCCTATTCCCTTCTCCTTTTCTTCTCCCAAGTTACAAGTCCTCATTCTTTTGCCCCAAGTCTGCGCACCCCAATCTGTTACTGCAAACCTCCTCCTCTTCTGCTTTTTTTTCACAAACACGTGCTGCAGCCCCTCACTCCCCACACCAGCCCGCCTCCTTTTTCCTGGGAGCTCCTCCAGCCTTGGAGTTCTTCATTTGTTGAGAGTCTTACACCTCAGCCTCACGCCCAGCTTCCCTGGGAGCCTTCAGTATTTACCTATGTAGTCTCCTCCAGCTGTTGCCAGTCAGCTGCTCCTCCTGCTGTCCTTCTCCTCCCTGCTCCCATGGCTACCAGCAACACAGGGCCCCCTCCTGCTTTCAGTGCCTTACCTACTTGCTTGTTGCAGATAGAAAGAAATCCAGGGACAAGTTCCATTTACCAAAAATCCACTTGGATGGAACATCATAAAGAAGAAAAAAGTATGTTCAGAAGAAAAGCCCACAGATGTATCACGGCCCTATTAATTTCTCAAAATTAACATTGTACTAATACATTATTTATTTGAACATGGTGCTAAATAAATGCAGATTCTGTTATGCAACATATCACATCACAGAGAACACAATGTACCACAGATTCATCATATCTGACATGGAATAACCTCCAGCAATAGGTTAAAATGGAAACACTTTTGATTCTTACTGACAATTACTGCATGGAAATCATCCAGTTTTGAAAGAATGGGACCCACTGGAAGTCTGTGAAGCAATCCCTTAAAATCTCTGTAGGGTACTTCGCCAGATCTATATTTACCCAAGCCTTGTCAAACTGCCTCCAAACAGATGTAAATAACTCTTGTCTAGAGTCATATAATTTTATTGCTGAAGTAAATGAACTGAGGAGGAGACAAAGAATGCAGAGCAGAACTGAAAAGGTCAGCGTTACCCTCTCCACAGTGACAATAAAACACAGTAAAGTGGGGGCACCAAAGCAGAGGTGGGAGGGGGGCAAGGAAGGAGGGAAGGAAGGAAGGAAGGAAGGAAGGAAGGATAGATACTAGAGTACTGTCTTGCAGTAGTATGTGATTCATAAAGCAGCAATGCGTGAAGAGGAGGAAGGGTGATTCACCTGAGAAATTTAAACTACTTAGTACTGCAGCATCTCTCATTTCAGGGATCTGAAAGATTTGACATTTCCATGCCACAGCCTCACTGCTGCCCTTGGTACTGCACAGGTTTTCTCTGCAAGCAGCAAGTCTGAAAAAAAGAGACCTCATGTCCGATCAGCTGCCATGGAAATGCAGCCAAAAAGTATTATACACAAACTCTCAGTGTCTTTTTGAAAAAGGAATTGTATTTTTACCCCAATTTCACTGAAAAAGAACTGAGGCACAGATAGATCAACTGCCTTTCCTTAACTCAAAACACAAATAAAACAGTGGCTAAGCTTTTGTTAAAACCCAGATACATTCTCAGCTGTGTATCCTTCCCACCCACTTTTTAAATGACCTCTAAAAGTCTATATTTCCTTAGAGTTCCCCTGAATTAGCCAAAGGGCAGCAGTGGCAGCAGCTGCTGTGCAGCAGCAGCTGGTTAGGTCATTCCATTCCACTCTCCCATCACACCTTTCCCATGACTAGCTGCCTAAATAGGAACTTTGTACTTTTTAAAGTCACATTTCAAAATAGATACCTGCAATTTTTAAAATTCTACTTCTGTATTGGACTCTCACAGTATGTAACTCTAACATAATGTCTGCTGACACTTGAGCATTTCATACACACGGGAGTATCAAGCCTAGTAAGTAAAGAAAAGAGAGCTACAGGAGTAACAGCATCAACTTCCAAGCAGATTGGTTGAATTTAACAAACCATAAAGCATTTCATTTTGGGGTCAGCAAGCTGCTAAGCCTAACATATGCAGATTCTATTAATTTCCATGCCGGGCTCTTGGAAAGACGGAAAGGGGAAGAGGAAGAGATAGAGGATACACAGGCAGAGCTGGCTGCACTGCTGATGGAGAGGACACAAGAAAGCTTACTCTGCAGTACCGAGTGCTCGGATGCCATCTGTCTCTTCTCCTCAGAAGATCCAAGTTCTGCAGTGCTGGACAAAGAGATGGGAGGGCTCTGGGTAACCCAGCCAGCCCTGGCAATTCACTGCTGCTTCTGATCTAGAAATGAAAGGATTCACTCGTCTCTCATTTGCATGCATGTCTGAGGCACGGAAAGGAGGATTTTGCTTAGGATGATTTCCACAGAGCTGATTGAATCTAGTGATAGGAGGGGAGCACTGCTTTGCTGGATATTGGGAAGCAATAACTGATATTACATTGTAACTGATCTGTGACATGCTCAGCATAGCTAAGTGTGCCATCATCTGCCCTCAAAGATCAATCACCTCCTGGTGAAGGCTGTCCCAGGTTTACACTGAATTAAGGACACTATAAAAGTAAATCAGCCAAGGCTGAAAACTCAGGAATGCTTTTTCCAATTAAGAACACAAGAAGCAATTAGTTAGGCAAAATGCAGTTGGAATTTGGCCAGTAAAATCAAACCCTGTTTTTATAAGAAGCAGCACAGGATCCTTAAGAGCACAAATCTAATCTGAAAAAGGAGAGAAGATGGAATAACTGCTCTTTTTTTCCTGTCATAGTATGGTTCTTTCATTTTCCTGATTTTTGCTTATAAATTACTTAATTATATTCTCTATTCATAAACATTCAATGGTACAGTTGCTTGGAAATCTAATCCTACAATTGTCATTGCAAATGAACAGAAATATGATTTGAAGGGCTATACATTGAGAATAATTCCTTGATCAGGAAATCAAGCTTATTTTAGTGAACTGAGTACAGGTCTTATAATAAACATATATATTCTAATACAAATGTGAAAACTCCAAATATTATTGGGGACACGTTTAATTTTTAAGTGAATCAGCCACTTTTTGCTACTCTAATGATTACAAAAGCCAGAAAGAAGAAAGGTGTCATTTTTGATACAGATGTAAATTTGTATTATATTGAACATTTATTTGTTTGCAAAGAAAATTTATGTTGCATAGAGTGTAAGTGAATTTCCAAACAAAACGAAGAACAAAGCATAGTCATAATAAGCAACATTCTCTGAATCTTATAGGGCCACAGCTCGTTAAAAACCCCAAACCTATGATAACAAAATGCCATGAAAGTGGATAAAGGTTTGTTGGTAATATGAAAGGTATGAAAGCTGAACAAAGAACCCTGACAGGGTAAGATGATTTTAACTTTTAATTGTACATATAAATATATGTATGTGTGTGTGAGTGTTATTGAGAATGAAAAGAAAATATTTCTTTGGATGGGTTTACAAAAAAAGAGCTAGAAGAAGCAATTTTCATTTTTCTTTTGTGATCTAGATAGTGTAAAATTATTCTGTCTTCACAACCTCAAGGCAAAGAAGACAGTCTGCTTCTCTAGCTATAAAAAACAATCTGTCAGATTTTTT
Source organism: Zosterops lateralis (assembly GCF_965231275.1). Taxonomy (NCBI): domain Eukaryota; kingdom Metazoa; phylum Chordata; class Aves; order Passeriformes; family Zosteropidae; genus Zosterops; species Zosterops lateralis. The sequence continues at coordinate 63,574,488 of NC_139762.1, read as the reverse complement.
TAAAGGAAGTCACAACTGATTTTTCATAAAATAAAAAGCAAGAGGATTAGAGCTTTGTGGTGACAATGAAATCTGCTCAAAACTCTTACAGTGAAACCCAGAGCTCCAGTGAGGTTGTGCTTGAGGCATTGATCCTGCAATAAATGAAGTTTAGATTCTGTAGATTCGGGGCTTGAACTGTCGAACATGTTCTTATTCATCCAGATTTAATATTTTTTTTTTTTCATAAACTCCTATATTTGAATAGAGCTAAAGGTTATCAAAATGAAAACAACCTGCAGCACACAGACCCTAAACCTACAGCATCAAGTCTATCCACTTTTCTATAGAAAAGTGGTTGCAAGGAAGATGGAAAAATATTTTTCTGAAAATACAGTTCTAAACAAACTGTGTCATGTAATGTGTCCAATTTACTATTCTGCCATATTACACACTACTGTGTCCAACTGGCATTCTTTTTGTATGTTACCTATCAGCTAACAGCTGATTTCTGCCTCTGGGCTGATGCTTAACCATTCTACTTTTAAAGATCTGAATATTATGAGAGTCTCTCTAAAGTTTTCAAAGGCCCCAATATTAAGTTATTGGACTACTCTATAAGAAAATCAATGTTCTTCTCTGAGTCTAAGGTCCACTCTGATGCTTGTGAAAAGAGTCTGATGAACTTCTAAACACTCAGCTCAGGTATCTGGGGTAGAGTCAAATGAAGTGAGTCAAGGATCCAGCTTTTACAAAATGATTTTAGCAGAAAAGCTGGCTCATTAAAAACATTTTGTAAAAGCTGAATCACAGTCTTATTTAGAGCTAAAAAGCTCAATTTTTGCAATTAGGGTGCAAGAAAATCTTCCAGTACCCCTCACATTTGGTCATTTGTCAAAACAAACCAGAATCTGTTTCCAGATTAGTGAGTACTTAAGATCAGGAATTATATGTCTGTGTTTGTTTCTTTAGCAGTTAGCATGCTGGGGAAGGTGTACAAACAATCAGTCCCAAACCTCCTGAATACAGGCAGCTCCCCACTCTGTGCCAAGTTATTCCAAGCTCAGGGTAGCATTTGATTTACCAGTGTACAGAAATTGCAATTGTGTTAGTTGCTGGCTAGCACAACAAGATAGCACTGCTCTAGTGCAGATAAAAGAGATTCATAGCTCTCCCCAGGAGCTAGAGAGAGATTTTTAAAACAACAGGAGGAACAGCAGCCTATAACCAGTTGAAGGCCAGTTACAGAGATGATGGAGCAAAACTCTTCTTGGTAGTTATGGACAATGTTGGAAGAGGCAACTGTTGAGTCCATTTGGTTTAGGCATTAGGGAAAATACAGGCATGGTGGAACCTCTGTCCTTGGAGGTGTTAATACTTTGGTCAGGCAAGGCCATGGCTGGCATTAATTCTGCTTTGAGGGGATTTCCAGAGGTCCCTTCAGCTGGCGTTTCTGTAACACTATGAAGCCACATATAAATTTCCTGTAGGCTCACTTATGTAATCTTGTGCTTTTGGAAACTCCAAAGTTACAGGATTTTAACCTTCACATTTTGTGTATGAGACCGGAGATGAGAGAAGTAGCAAAACTGATAGGAAAGAATGAATATTCTTTATGCATACCTTGACTGGTGTTTTCCAAGCCCAAGGGAAAATTTAAATAGGTATTTTGTTATTGACTGAAAAGATGTGTCATTCATGTAATCCCCAAAGTGACAACATTCAGCACCTTAAGCTGAATTGTGTTTGGATTTTGTGCATGCATACAAAAGCCTCAAAAATCAAGATAACTGAAGTCTGAGGGGCAGAACCTGAGCCCATAGAACAGACTGGTATTTCGCTTTTAAAATAAAAAGTGTGCTTTCCAGATAGATGCATTAGATACTTCTCATTACACTCAGTTAGTTTCAACAATAGTATCTACCACTGTGCAAGTGGGGTAGGTACTGGAGAAATAGATTCGTTTTGTTGTTTGTAAATGGCATTCACCTTTTTTCTATTTAAATGGAAATTTCAAAATCAGCTTGCTAGATTATCGCTATATAGTATATATCTCTATTATACTTAGAGATATATACTCTTCTATCAAAGAGAAGTTTCCACCCCCTCATCAAGAAGAGTGTGATAATTCTCAAAGCCCAAGCATGCAACCTGCCTTCAGTTTGAAGTCATGCCTTTGAAAATAAGCATCCATTTTCAGTTACTTGCGGAAGCTTTGGTTTGGGAAAGGAGGAAGACTGGAGGCTGACTTATTTTTCTTGCAGTCAAGCGGAAGAAGTCTCACTCCATGTTACTGTAATAGAAACACAGGGAAGGAATGAGCCATGTAGAAATCTGTGGAGTTGCCTGGAGGACAGAGCTGAGTTTACAGCAGGCTGCTCACCTCTGAGCACAACAGACTGTAGCAACACCAAAAAGCAAATATCCATGCCAGACTAAGCAGAATACCACACCTATTTACAAAGAAAAACATGTCAAGAGCAATTTTCTTTAGAAAACTCCTTATTACTCATGGTGGTTTAAAGGCCTCCTTGCTCAGCTTAAGGAGACAAAAAAGGAAGAGAATATGTTACAACAGAACTAGGAATTCACCTATCACACTACCTAATGTTCCACAGGAACTAAAAAGGTACGCAGTCATTTCATAAAATGAAAGTAGCATTACTTCTGTTTTCTTGTCTAGGAAAGGAGATGTTATGTACAGAATCACAAAATATGCTGGGTTAGAAGGGACCCACAAGGATCATTGATTCCAACACTTAACCCTGCACGGTATCATCCCCAAGAGTCACACCATATGATTCAGTCTAGGACCCTTCTTTTCCCATCATAAGGAAGCTGTAGACTGCAATGAGGTCTCCCCTCAGTTTTCTCCAGGCTGAATAGCCCAAGTTACCTCAGCTCCTCCCCATACATTTTCCCCTCAAGGCCCTTCACCATCTTCGTGGCCCTCCTTTGGACTCTCTCTAACAGCTTACTGTCCCTCTTATACTGTGGTGACCAAAACTGCACACAATATCCAAGAATAGTTAAAGTAAAATAATAAAAAATGTAAAAAAAGTTTTTAAAAAAGTAGAAGTGGTAAAATAAAAATAATAATCAAAAAGTAAAAATAGTAAAAGATTGGAGGAGCAGCTTAGCAAGGTGTCCTATCACATACTTCAGATTGAATTCCTCATTAATAGTTTACCATTTCATGAGGCTATTCAGTTTGTAATTTATTTTCTTCCCTTTTCTATCACCAAAATGTGATAACAAAGACAGAAATAATGAATCAGAGAGAACCTTTTGCCTCTAGAAATTCCCTTCCCCTGAAAGTAGAAATCGTATTATTAATTTATACAGTAAAGTAGAATGAATTAATTAGGAAGGCAAATCACAGAAATATATTTTACCTTCAATTATTATGCATACACATTTCTATATGTATTACATATTTTATAAACTATGTGCCCACCTCAAGCACATGATGGTACCCACCAGACCTTTGTTCTGGGACTTCAGTGGGTTTTCCTGGCCTTGCAGCCTTGTGGTGCTCCACAGAAGTGCTGCCTACACTTGTTCTCTAAAGGAGACGAGACTACTTTTCTTTCTGCAGATGAACCAGAAGCAGCTCAAGCTTCCTTAAGCATGTCTGCCATGTTCATCCAAATAACCTGAGGCATACCAGCAGACAGACTAGGCTGCATTTTCATGGCATTTTTCAGCCAGTCTAGATGCAGACAGCAGCTGAAATGTGTGATCTCACACTATGCTGGCACCATAGGAGATGTTGCTGCTCCCAGCTTTGCACTGGCATTGCATTTATGTGTGAGGGAGAGTAAAAAGTGATTTAGCTGGAAACTATGGGAGTTTTTCTGGAGTTTCAGACACAGCATCCCCCGATCTTATTTGCACGAGAATACATGAATGTGAGTGGACATTCAAGGAGGCCTGGGGAAATCACATCATGGAGCAAAGGGGTGGGTAGCACCCATCTCTTGCAGCAGCAACTATTACTTAAATTATCCTAAAATAATCATGCAGTCACTGTCACGCCTACTCTTCTGTGATACCTCATCTGTGTGGTTTGGAGCACAAGCACAGGAGTGTCCTTCCTGGCTGGACAGCTTCCAGGGACAGATGGCAAAAACCATCAAAGTCCTTTACCTTCTTCTAAGGTCTTTATCTCTGGCATGCAAATCTCATACCTCAAACCATAAGTGCTTCTATTGCCTTTAAATATTCAGTATAGGCCAGCCAGAGACAGCACCTCTAAACACAGCTGCTAGCAAGTAGATTGGACAGCCAATGGAAGAAAATATCCTTGTTTTATTTTAGGAGATACTTACCAGCTTTCCAGCAGGACTTTGGTTCTTAAAGACCATGTCTGTGGTGTAGACCCTGGATTATGCTATAAAAGACCTGGGAACGTGACTCCCTACAAAATGTTACATTGGACTGAAGCACTGTGGGACAGCAATACATGGCAACAGTCAAAGGGTCAAAGAAGGATAATTTTATCACTCTATAACCTTGTTTCTGCAGGTCCTGAAATACCATGTGGTTATGAGACTTCAATATAGATGTCTATGAAGAAATGTGGTAAATCTTTATCAATCAACCATCAGCTTCATAACAGATAAAAATCTAAGGCTGCATTAGAAAAAAATGTTTCCTGTTCTAATGTCAACTTCCAGTTTGCATAAAACAGAATTGTTGAATATGCAAATCCATAGGAATACTTGACAATACAGAAAAAGGCTTAATATTCTACCTGCTGTCTGTGAGACAAGCACTGCCCATAGATTTGTGTGGCATATATATGTACAGTTAGAAGAGACTTTGTTCACATACATATCTAAATAGAAAGATAAACAATTATATAAGATCAGCACTCTGGTTTGATACAGCACTTTAAGTCGGTCTGTTCTGTTATGTCTTTATCTTTTTGGATATGTTACGTAACACTTATTTTTTGATTTTTGTAAAGGCCATGTAGCAGGGTGAGGTAAAAAAGAATGGATTTAAAGTACATCTTGAAAATAGTGAGCTTTGTCATTTTATCACCATTCTTTCTAGTAGACGGTTATTGAAGAACTTCATTGGTCGCACTATAAGGTGTTGTCTTCTAATTTTCAGCCTAAATCAATATACTTTCTAAACCAGACCCAAAAATAAACCTCCAAAGTTGGTTATTTAGCTGAATTCTCCTTTGTTGCAAATTAACTAATTTAATTTTGCCATTTTCCTTAGCAGAGTGACAATTATACAGCAACAGCTTTATTGATCCATTATCTATAGCCCTTTTAGAAGACATACATCTCACTTGAATTTTCTTGGATAGGGCCAAAAACAGCCAATTGTTTGAGCCTCTGGTTTCTGCTATTCTCTCTCACAGCCTCCTCAGAACATGGTGACCAAAGGTGGCACGTACGTAAACCAGCACACACCTCCAGCCTCCAGAGGCCTCTACAGGAGGAGTGGAGAATGGTAATTATCCCCATGATATCATTTCCTGGGTTTGACATCACATTGCTGGCTTTTATTTTACCTGTAACTCTCTAACCTTGTTTTCTGCCATGTTGTTTCTCTGTGAAGTATTTCCCAACATTTTCCTATGTTTCATTTCCCTTCTGTAGCTCTTTGTGCTCACCTCTCTCATAGTATTTATGCTGGAGGTGACATCCATAATGCATATCATCAGTCAGCCTGACTCCTTTATTACAGAAGAAATACGTGGTAGCTCTTCTAGGAAACGCTGCTTACAGGTGTGTTGATGATTACTTACACTTGCTTGGGGGAAAAGAGAGAGGCATATGGTGGAAAAACATTGATCAACAATTATGCAATTAAACAGTAGTGTGGGTCCAGCAGGCCCTCAAAGCTCTGTTGTGATTGTAGATCACTGTCTAGAAGTGAGTGTACAGGTCTCCTGGAGAACACAGAGGGAAGGCAAACTGCACAGTGGATTTATGACAAGAACAAATGTATGCATTTGTGCAGCACCCCATGAAACCAATGGATTGCAGCAAAACAGCAGGGCTGTAGGAGTCGTTTGCTAGTGAAAAATGTGCAGAGCTGGTTTAAACCTTTCAAAGTACAAAAGGGAACAAAAAATTCAAGTTCAGACATGACAGTTGCCATATGTCAGGGTTTTCTGTATAGTCTTCCTAAAAAAATACTGGGCAGGGGTGGGGGGTTGGGGTGGGGAGAACATCTCATTCAGGCACAGATTGTCCTTATTTGCATTTAAGGAGGTGTGTGAAGAACTTTCCGTGTCCTTTGAACTCAAGTCACCCACGGAGCAATTCTGGTACTTCAGACACCATTTGTTTTCTCTGTAGGTTCTACTGCTCACCCCAGGAGGCTGCTAAACTCAAATCATCATCATCACAGTTCCCCTTCCATCTTCACCACCTTGCCAAACATGGCAAATGGAATACACTGTAGACAGTCCAGTTCACACATTGCCAAGTGCACTTCATGAAAATTTTGAAAGCTCATCCCTGCCAGGTATCAGAGCTCCTTCTCAGGAGGTGACACTTCATGAAAGATTGTACTAATTGCAACAAGCCCGCCTTTGTCAGCAATTCTAAAGGTGACAGTATGGAGGAATGGCAGGGCATTTTCCCAAGGAAACCTCAGGTACCCCTTTATGTAGCCAAAACAGTTCTGCATCTGCTTGGTTTGATGCACATCATCACCCTACCTGACACTTTTCGCCCACTGTAAAGTGTGTCTGCATGTTATCTGAGTTTACTTGTACAAATGATCTGAAAACTCAACTTAGAAGAAATACCTAGGATAGTATAATAAGGACCGTTAGAGTAGCAGGCCTTGTGCACTACTACTCTGGGTTTGAGAAATGAAGAGTAAATTATTTGTTTGGGTAATGTAAAAATGAAATGAAAAATGATAAGCAAAAAATTTCTGCCTCAACTATAGACACTGTATTAGTGCATCTATCAACAACTATTAGCACAAATGACAGAACAAGTGAAATTGTCTCTGCTTATGCATAACATTTCTGTTGTGTAGTTTGTACCCTTGAAACACTGAAACATATACTGGATATTCAGATCCTTCAGTGACATGAGTATATGCACACATATATGTACATAGATGTACATCCTTCAGTATGTACACATATATAATACATAAAGGCACAGACAATGTTGCACTTGCAATTTTTTTTTGCATTTGTAAAGTGTGGTTTAAAGCCAGCGGCTTAAAATGCTATACCAACCAAATATGTTTTGCACTTAAAAATTCCTATGAAGTTGCTTTGTTCAAAACTATTTCATTATTTGTCTTCTGTGCATTTCTCTTCACTTTCTTCTGATTCTTGAAGTTAGTATTCAGTTTGAAATATGAAGCATTAGGAATTAGGAATTAGGAATCCATGAGCATGGATCTCACTGAGAGCCTGCGTGAACTCTGGACCAGTAAGATCACATTCCCAGAATATTCATGTCCTTGGTGGCTGTGTGTGCCTTTGTATTGAACAGCATTCATAAGTACTTGATTTGCCTCTCTCTTTAGAGCCCAAGACAGGTTGAAGACACTTGGTCATTGAAATGTCCCTTTAACTCCTTGTTTCTTGTCAGAGGATCACTGACTAACACCTTAGAAGAAAGATTTATCCTCAAAATTTTGCTTTTCATGGTACTGACTCTCAAGCCATTCCTCAAGACTTGGCAAAAAACACATCCCAGGCCAGAGACTCTCAGATATACTTAGGATTTATGAACAATGACAAAATCCGCATTGTCATTGTGATTTCTGCAAGAGCAAGTTCTGGGGAAGCAGAAAGAATTTTTCTTGTTGATTGTCAGTACGAAACTAATTTAAAGCTAGTAGTTCCAAATGTAGCAGATTATGAAACTGCATCTCCAGATTGCCAGTGTCTCTGAATAAAGCAGTAATGGAAATACTTGCTGACATCCATTAGACCACCGTGGTCACAGTGTAGCAGTGTAGTTGTTTAATGGTTTTAATGGTGTAGTTTCATGGTAGCAAACTGCCCTGGTGGCTGTCCAAGGTGGCCTCCAGGATGCCTTGGGAAGTGCATGGCCTGAATGCTTCCCATGTACAGGTGTAAGAGTGAGTGTTGTACATCACAACGACACAAAGTCTCTGACTTCAAAAGGCTGAAAATGACTCCTTTATTCTTGGGATGTTTCTCTTTTTATACTATTCTACACAGACCAATTTGATTGGTGACAAGAAGACAAACTTCTTCAATCACATTGGTCAGACCAGAGGGATATCAAGAAGTCCCTCCTAGGGAAAAAAGTAAACAAATTTGCCATTACAAAAACATGTCTCTTGTTTACAGAAAATTCCCTGGGAAAGGAATTTCAGAAACCAAAACATCTCAGACATAAACCAGGGCTACAAGTGAGTATGGGTGTGGAAGATAATCAATATGCCTTGCTCCTGTCAAAGCCACCCCAGCATTTCTCTTAAAGCAGATAATCTTTAAAGGGGAAAATTCATGTCGATTATAGCTGAATGTTAACAGCCATTAAAGTATTGGAAACAAAGTTATTGGGTAAAAGCAAAACCCAATAAAATCCTATTGCAAACTACAGTTACTAAGGTACGTTCCTGTATGTCATTATGGATCTCCAAGACTTAAGAAGCTGAAGGAAAACCACAAAATATTCTACCCTTAATTTTATCTTTGAGAGCCAACTTTCTTCATTTTGTCTTGGTGATCTTACTTTGTGTCTCCAAGAAATGCTGCTAGGTATCTTTGCATGCTCTCCATCCATTTGTTGAGCACTGGGCAGTTTACTTCCCCAGGTTTTGCCATATTCCTTAATAATTGCATTCCTTCTTCTTGTTTCCTCATCCTACAATCACCAGGTTATATGAAGGGGTTTTTTTTCCTGTGTGGTTCCAAATCAACAGATGCTGAACTACTCTTTGGATTGCCTTGTCAGGCATTGTTTAACTGAGGCTGGATAAAATTATTTTGGGTAGGACTCCCTTTCAACATGTGTCATATTCCACAATGAAAACTCTCTTCACAGGCAGATATGCAGGAAGTATTGAATCAATTACAGTAGCTATTAGGTCAGATGACTTTCTTTTACTTTGGTCCTAGATTCTGTTTTATGCTTTCCATAAAGACAGTGCTCTTCAGTGTCCTTTCCATACAACAAGAGGGACAAAGCCAGCATCACTCTTATGGATTAAGATAGGCCATGATACTTTTGGCTGACAGACTTCCTACAGTTGTAGTGAATACAGACTCTTAGAGCCTGTGATCCAGCCCTCAGACAAGGACCTAAACTCAGTCTCATGATGTAGTACTCTATCCAGAACTCAAATTACTGCACACACAACTGTGACCAATCTCTGCCTTGCTACTATGGATAAGGACTGCTCTCCGCAAAACAGAAAATAGTAAACAAAATAATCAGCTGGAATTACAGTAATTACTTGTAGGCAAAATAACTTGCTAACTATATTGATAAGCCAACCTTTCAGAAAGGGGCCTTATCTTGTTCTGACTACAGCCTGGCTATCTTATCCCAGAGTCCAAAACAAACAACATGAATGTTTCCTTGTGTAACCTACTGCCTGGTCCATGCCTTTTACCAGACTTCAAAGTTCAGGGCCATCTTCTCCCGCATCTCAAAGAGTGTCAATATGAAAAACTGGCAAGGCCAGCATCCGACCCAGGCCACTGGCCTCTGAAAGAACTGTACTTTGAACTCTGCTGTTTGTCATGCTGCCAGCTCAGAGCAGCAGCAATGCAAGACAGGCTGATGCACCAAGGGCTCCTCATTTGCACCCACATGAAGACAACAACAGCTTGTGTGGATACAAACCAGGTTGGGAGCATGAAAGGAAATTATTTACCTTAAAGCTGCTGTGGTTCTTGATGTCCTCAGTGTAGAGTTCATGGTTAACCCTCTGTGCCCATTTTCTTGCTCCTTCCAACAGCTTCAGGCCTGAATTATGAAGAAATAAGGACCAGATGGATCCCACTGTTTTCACCTCTGCTTAAAAACATGAAGAGGTGTAGCACACAGTCAGCAGAACCAGGTTAAAGATTCTTCTGTCACACACAGGACATGCTTGTACATCTGTAGGGTCATCCTGGACCCTGATGCCTGCTAGATGACTGCTGCCTTTTTCTAGGGGAAGAGTAAAATTCCACAGGAGAGTACAGGAGTCACTCTGCAAAAGTAAAATAAATCAGGAAAGGAAGAAAACATTGTTAAAAGGATAAAGGATGAGGACACAGGTCTTTTGCAGTTTGATGGATGACTTGTTTTATTTGGCTCTGCATACTGCTGGTATTTTCTCCTTCTAAAATTTATACTGAAAATTCTTTGTCGGTAACTTTTGACACTATTAACACCAGCAATAAAGTTTATAAAATCTTAATCTTTCAGTTGAAATTCCCCATTATTTCTGCTACCAAGAGGGCAAAGAGTAGACTCACGAATACAACTCTTGCAATTTTTTTACTTTCAGGAGCTTGTGAACTTTACCTCTGTTTTTTTCTCTGAGTTGACATGAGGGTGAGTCCGGGTTTGCTGGAAATGACTCACATGACCATGGACATGTACTTGTGACTTGCTAAGAGAAAATTTGCAGATCAACTCTGTTTCAAGTTGCTCTTTTTAAAGGGAATTAATTAATTCTCCTGCCTCACGAATACATTGGGAAAGGGACAGACCAGTTCTCTGTGTGAGTAGATCACCAAACTATGCCAAATCTTACTGAATTGTTAGATATCCATATAATCCTTGTCATCATTTGTCCCACAAAGGATGCAGAGATAAGAATCAGTGATTTTTGAGGCTGTCATGGGAGAAACTGGAACTCAACTGATGTGTAAATGCTCAACAGTGCTCCTACAGTAATTGAAACAGTTAGGAAGTATTGCACTCTTTTAGCTGACTCCGAATGTTCCAGATTCAAGTTTTCAGCTGGCATTAATTTTTTCTTATACTGGGTGCCATGGTCAGTTAGACAGCAAGCATTATCTTTTTTCTTTGTTAACAAGCTTGCCAGCATGAAAAAAGGCCTCATTTTTTAAGACTAAGATTTGTCTATTTGTCTCTAAAATGTGTTTTTTAGTTCTGGAGGACAGAATCATAATTTGAAAATCCTTTTATATTTTGTCATCTTGGGACCTGCTGGCATATCTTGTATTTATGGACACCTCACAGTGAGTGAATAAACCTTTAATTAAAAGAAAAAGTCAGTGTTCTGGCCAGCATCAGTGCCACAGTGAAAAAGAGAGAAACTAGAGCAAAAGCAAACTTTCAAGGATGAAAATGTTTCTGGTTATGGTCTGGACGATGAGATATGAAAAAGAAATGCCCGTTTTTGTGACATGATGAAGTCTTTTGGGGTGTGTTGTTTTGAGGTTTCTGTTGGATGTGGGTTTTTTGGGTTTTTTTTTTGTTTGGTTGGTTTTTTTTTTTTTTTTGGTTTGTTTGTTTGTTTTTTGTTTGTTTGGTTTTTTTTTGTTTGTTTTTTTTGTTTTTTTTTTTTTTGTCAGTATGGATCTGGTCTTTGGTGGATGAAAAGTTACTTATTAGATCATGGTTCCCCCTTCCTGCTCCCTCCTTTCTCCCTGGCTCTGGGGATTTATTACAGCTGCCTTTCAAAATTTGCTCTGTTTGGAAATAATATATAGATCACTTGCTGGAAGTCTTTAGTAGTAGGGGCCACAAGAAACAAGCTTTTGAAAAATATTCACTTTATATTTGTTCTTCAGCATATAAGAACAGTGCTCGTCAGTTAAGAACTTTTATTTCAGTTGAAAATTCAATACTTTGAATTTGAATATTGAATTAAGACTCTCCAGCCTCTTGCTTCTCCACTCTTCCATTCATACCATGCCTGTGGGAAATAATTACCTTGTGTTCAAAATGGTACTATCTTCTGCTACAATGAGAAATTATTTTACTTATAGGAACATACCTCATCTGGAACGTGTCCAGACAGAGGTGAATCAGTGAGCAGCTATTCAATAGACTGCTTTATTCCTGATAGAATAAAGCTCCAAGGTCTCAACATCGCCAGCCAAGCCTCGGTAAAAGGAACATTATAAATTTTCCCAGGGGTTATCCCTGGCAGTCATCCTGACAATATCTTGATGAATCATCAGCATGTTCTGGCTTAATTTAAGATTTTATAGGTCTGATGTTTTGTGGCTACTTAACATTACAGTGTCCCATTGATTGCAAATGTAATGCTGTAGCTCTTCCACATACCAGTTTCCTTCAACAAGGCACTCAGAAAAATCAGGAGTACAAATATGCAACTATCTACGAAAACGTCAACTCAAATTTCTTACCTCTGTTGTATAAGCAAAACTGAGCTATTTGGGATATTTATCTTTTACAGCTAATTGAAACGATTAATAAAATTGAGGTCAGTTGAAGCCTCCATCCATCCATCCATCCATCCATCCATCCATCCATCCATCCATCCATCCATCCACTTCTCTGCCTTAACAACATACGAACCTGCTGGGCAGTTTCTACCCAGTTTCACAGAAGGTCAGTGATGTCAAAGACAATTAACACTCTTCAGATTCCACACACTTTGGCAGAGCTGGGGACCTAGAATGGGCTCAGACAGAACATGCAGACATTTGCTTAAGCAAATAGGGAAGTTACAGAAGTAGGGGAAGGAGTTTAAGGAATGAATGGCTGGAAACTATGGGAAAACAGTTTTTGTTAGTTCTGTGGTTCATGAAAATATTTTTCTATGGACTTCCATATCTTCCAAAACTTTTAGGCAGGGCCCCTAGTTTTTTTATTATTCTCCTTCACTCTACAACCCTAATCAACTCAGAGAGAAAGCTTAGGCAAAAACGGGATAGGTGATATTTTTATAGACTGTACAAGAACATATATACATCAGCAAGAAAGGTGTGGATAGCAAATTATACCTGCACAAGACTGCCTTAATTCTGCCATTTCTTCCCTTATGTGTGTTTGATGCTTGAACCTCAGAAATCCTGCTTTAACAAGGTGTTTTGCAAATCTGAGTTTACACATACACAGATGGGAGCTGCAGGACTATGAAAGTGTGCAAAGCATATCTGACTGCAGCATCATTCCTGAAACTGAGAGTTTGAAATACAGAGTTCTTGATATTGTCTTATTAGTGAATTGCTAAATCTGGCCTATTTTAAATTCACGGTTCAAGCACACTATTTGAAAGCAGGAAACAATTACTGAATCCAGTTTTAGAAAAGTATAAATGATAACAAGATGTATGAAATACAACAGCTTTTTCATGTTGATGCAGCTGGGTCCTGAGTTTGAGAACTTATTTATTTTATGGATTTCAAATAACACTCTTAATGCCTTACATCTTGACAGAACTTAACAGAGAGGGGTTCATTCATTTCAACAGACTGGCTTATGGATACCAAAAGGGTAAAAAAAGATATTTGTGCAATTTTTTTCCAGTATTCCTTGTTCTTACAGAAAAAATATAATAGTTTAAATATATAATTTCTTAATTCAGGAACTGGGAGATAATTGACTGAAGAGAAAAAATCACAGAAGGTACCTATAGTTAATCAGTGTTAAAATATATGAGCCCAGTGAGAATGACAGGTCTGTAATCAGGAGGGGAACCTTGAAGCTGCACATGCAAAATACACTTGTATGAAAGCAGCTGCTAACTGCACAAACGTTTGTGTTTCTCTTTCTCTTCATATATGTGTATGCACATCTCATTATCTACAGCCATTAATTAGGAAAAAAAGTCATCCTGAGGAAAGATGATTTCTAAAGTCCTGGATCAATGTTCAAGACAAACACAGATAGTCCCAGCTCTCTCAGGCTGTGATGCTCTGGGCTCCCAGGGTCCAGGTCACCGTGACAAATTTGACATATGCTAATGCAGGTCTGGAAGCCTAAGGTAGCAATTTGCATTTGTGCATGACTACGGCAGGAATTTAAAAAAATACCAAGAGGATGACACAGAGGAAGGAAGTAGTAATATGCTGGTGCAGGAAGCATCCAAGTGGATAAGGTAAAACACTTTGGATATACTGGAGGTGCTTTATTGACTACATGGATTAATTTACTAAAAATCCCTTTGCGTCCTAACTTGTGGAGGGGTTTGAGTCAATTTGCTGACAGAAAGAATGAAAAACAACATAATTCAGTGGCAACAAAATCAGGTATGTCTCAGAGATTTAGTGTCTCCCATGGTGTTGCACCCTGGAATCTAGCTAGGAAAAGCTGGTTTGAAATGCATGCTAAGCATCACCCAGGACTTTTTGCTTAAAGTTTCCCAACAAATCTGGTCATGTCCCCTGCAATGAGGAGCCCCACTCAGAAGTTATTTTCATCTTCTCAAAAATAAGGTTTTGCTGATCTGTTTTTCCACTAGCAGAAACCAGCATAACATAGGAGGGAATCATACGGGAAATGGAGACAATGTTTCCTGATTTGCTTAAGGAGAAGAAATCACAGAAGGAATAATTGACAAAGGAAAGGAGAACTTGTAAATGTAGGAGACATATCAAGGCACTCACTTAAACACTTGATGGTTTCAACCCTCTGTGAAATTTCAGATGGGGATTTGAAAGCAAGAGAGCCTGCTGCCTGCAGCTAGGTCAGTACTTCATCATTTCTAATGAGGTGGGGTCACAGAACTGGACAGAAACTGACTGCTCCTCCATGGAATCTAACAGCCAAGCAAAATCCACAGGAGTTCCTTATAGTTCATAAATACAGCTAGGCTACAAACCCATGATTTAAAGGCCTTTGAAATCTTGATTATCCAGGCATCTCCTGTGATAAACTGCCACACAATTTAATTATCTTCTGCAGTATCAATTTAGTGTGATCCCTCGAGACATGTCATTGAACTCTTGTCTTCATACTGAGTAAATGGATCTGTTACATCCTCTTCAGCCCTTTGGACACAGAGGAGAGGCACCTTCAGCAGTCACATACCCCACTGAAATACCAGAGACCAGCAGTCAGCTTTGGCAGCTTGTCCTTGATGCTGGGTTTTTTTGCATCTGTGCCAGCTGTGAGCCCTGTGCCCCACTGAAGAGCAGAAACCAAGAGACACGGAGCAGAGGGAAACTCCCACCAGGACATTTGCACTGCCTGCTTTTTGCCCTCTTCCTGGGTGCACACTCCTGTCCCTGCCTGGAAAACAGTTTCCAAAGGGAGAACACTTCCACTTCCTTGTCTTGTACAACCCAGTGGTGGTTCTGGAAAAAATCTAGGAGAGCATTCAAAGGTAAGCAAGACTTCATTCCCACACATTCTTTTTTTTTTTTTTTTTTTTTTTTTTTTTTTTTTTTTTTTTAACCTACAGTGCAGCTGCATAGTCAGTACATAAGAGCCTCCTTAAATTTTGTGATGACAGGAGCTCACAAAATCTTGTGTAAGCCTATAAGAATAGCATATGAAGGTACCCTTGAAGATTAAAGCAATGCTGAACAAAAAAATCCAAACCCCACACTGCCCCTTAGCTTGCAACAGATCAAGGAAAAACCATAAGGTGAACGCACTCAACAACAGAATGCCTGGGATTATGAATACAGAACAGTGAATGAGAAACCTCAAAGTTTTCTGTTGTGGAGAGGCTTATGAAGCAACTCTACCTCTGAGCAGGCCAAACTTCACAACAGCTTGGCTCCAGACCTGGTGCTGTGGCTCAGACTTATTTCTGCTTATTGCACAGTGTTGTTCTGAGAGAAGAATTCTGCTTTTCTGAGGTCCTCGCCAAGCTCAAGGTTATCCTTTAATCTTGCAGTGCAGGTTAATTCTGCCTGGCTGAGGGCAGTGCCCCAGCTGCACAGCAGGTGTCCTGCACGTATGCTTGCTTCAGATAAAAAAGTTGCACAGACTCCTGCTGGGCTTTTAAGAAAACCTGATCCTCCCTATAAGGGGAGCAAAGACAACACTTGCTGGAAAAATCATTTCTAATAACCAAGGCCAGCAGGAGCTCAACAAAAGAGTTTTCACCTTTCCAAAATTCAAATGCCAGATCCCTGGAAACAAATTAACAACACTCAAGGAAGTGATGCTGAGCAAGCTACTCAGCAGCTCTGGGAGTGGAGCAGGCAGATGGATACGAGGAGATGGATACAAGGAGATGGGTGCATTAGATCTGCAAAGTCAGCATATCCTGCCCTCCTGCTTGATTGAATTCCTGTAAGGGAAATTTTTCTCCTTGTACAATGTAAAAGACAATGTCTTTTTCACTAAATTATTGTTATTAGTATTACTTATAGTAGCTTTAAAAACCCTCTCACCCAAGCTCTGTCTCATGTCTTACACAGCTTTCAGAAAATTATTTAAGTTTCTAATGTTCCATCAGTATGAAGCCAGCTTGCTCAAGTGCACGAAGAGTATGGCAAGGAGAAAAATCATTTATGTGAGGGAAGCAGTCAATTACTCCATTGATGTGTGCTGCTTTGTAGGCTTTTCACTGCCAATCAGTGTCATGGCTTTCCAACTCTTTTTACAAACCAGTGCACATTATTTCATGCAGTTCAACTGATTTTTAGCCTGGCAGCAGTCTGTAAATAAAGCTGTCCCTTGTCAAACAGCTAACTCCTTTCCCTTTGCACATCACCTCTGACTATTGCTGGAGAAACAAGCTACCAGCAGTGGTTACTGGCCCAGACAGGCACCAGAAGGCAATCTGACCATCTCCATTTCATGTCAAAATGCAGCTGGAGAAGACGCTGGGAGCCATCTCAAAGCAGAGCAAGGTTTACTATATCTTCTTCTGGAGCCTTGGGGCAGGAGGCAAACTCTGATTACTTGGTGCAAAGTTGAGTTAGTTTGAAATGTCAAGGCTGCAGAAGGATTGGGGGGTATGGGTTCAGTGGGATGGGTGGTTCTGTTTCAGTTTTGGGGTTTTTTTTTTAGTTTTTGAAGTAGCAAAGGACCAATCTAATTTGGTCTAATAACTGGAAACAGCAGCAGTCTAATCACACTGGAGCTGATTTTATCTTCACTGTCCTTTGTTGCAATTTTTTCTTCCTATTGGTTTCAGCAAATGTTCCTGTTCAGCTAATAAAGACATAACCATGTAAGTTGTTGAATACCCTTCCTACTCTCAGTCAGAGCTCTTGAAGCTCTGAAACACCTTCTTTTGCACCAGAGACCTCTGTTTATGCATCCTGACACAGCCTCTGGCAAAGGCTGTGCTAGAAACAGGAAATTGTTATGTCTCTCAGACACAGAAAAAGAAAAATAAATGCAACATTCAACTGGGATGTCCTCAAGAGGATCCTGCTTCAGTGAAATGGTGCTGGAAACTCCTAAAAGCTTTGCAATGTCCTACCCAGCTGGGAAATGCACTCACTGCTCAAGAGACAACTTAGTTCATTCATGCTGTACTGCAACATTCATATTTTTCCAGCTCAGTGACTCTGATATGCAGACATGGGTAAAGACAGACTTGAGAAGAAAGACATTTCAGCTTTTTCCTCCAGGCTTTTCGCTCTAAGACAACATTATTCAGTGATTAGGTTACTGCTCTCCAGACCCAGCTGTTATTTTTGAATCTGCCCTTTTCCAGGTTTCTGATATCAAATGGCTGCTAAAATTCAACATGCCTCAGTTTCCTCACCTATAAAAAGGGGGTGAATGCCACTTTTAATTATAAAGGCAAAATATTTTTGAAATGTTGGGCATTTACCAAAGACAAACTATGCACATTTTACAGGCTATGACCTTGTATTTGGACCTGTCTTCTCTCCAAAGTCAAAACAGAATGTTGTGACTGGGTAAATAGTTTTTGTTACATCCACCAGGAAACCTGCTATCAGCACTTCTATTTAGCTGCTTGGATCCAAACCATCAAAAGCTTTATCCTGCAGGTCCACACATGGAGTTATCCAACAATTCAACAGAGTTATTTTTTCCCCAAAGTATCTCCACATAGAAGCATGCCCTTAAGGTTCACATCTTTCACTGAAACCAATCAACAATATCAGATCAGGGCCTAGTAAACTGCTTTAGAGGTGCTTCATAGATTGATTTGCTCAGGCAAACTGTTATTTGATTTAATACAGAGAAATGTCCTGTCCCATCTCAATTCACACAATTTCCTAGGGATGTCACAAGAAAATACTGTTCTCCTTGGAAGAAAAATAGAAAAGATAATTCATTTTATTTCTTTATAGTTAGAAACCAGTTTCTGCCTCTGACTCAAATTTTTCCCCAGCTCTACAGAGAGTCAGTTGAAACACAGGCTCACCTCTGCAGTGTGAGCAGACATATCTCTGGAAAGGGAATGAGGTGCTGTTCCTATAATCCAAATACAATCCTGACCTGAAAGGAAGAAGTCAGAGGATATATATTTGCTTAACTCCATCAGCTGATTAACATAAATTTTTTCCTCACAGAATTTTATGATTCACGATAGTTGATTTGAGAAATAAAAAAAAATTGTGCCAAGCATGGAAAAAAAAAATCAAAAGTTTTGTACAACATAGGAATGCAGAAATGACAGTTGTGCTGCTAAAAGACAAGTAACACTACTTAAATGTGCCTTGCAAAAGCAGATGAGCAAACAAACTCCCCTCTACTACATAAGGTAGAAACACCTTTTTCCTGAAGGGATTGTCCTTAAATTTTTTATGGTAAACAGCTCAAATTATTACAAGAATAGCCTTTACTTTTCTCTATGATGAGCAAAACTTTGTCCTTCTGCCCAAAACAAGACAAAAGCAGTCCAGCTTGGGATTTCTACATATCTACATTTAAATCAATTTTATTCCAAAATTAGAGAAAAAGGATGAAACTTGCAAGCATCAAAAGAGAAACTGAATGTTTCCACAGTTTGCTGCCTATTTAAGACATGTGCTGAGCTTTTGAACTATGCAAGTAGTTAAATGCACCAAGTTAAATGCCCACTTCATCTGCCTTTTTGACCAGTGGTTTAGGGAGAGGTAGGATAGAGAAGGATTTTATGAAGTGTAGCAGGCGTGGAAGAACTCAGAATCCTAGGGTGAAACAATATATACATTGTTCTAGAATAATTTAAGAGTATAATCAGCAGAGGCATTACCTGAGGTGGTGGGCAAGAGGAAGTTTTGTGTTCTATCATAAGCTAAAAATCAATGCAGAGAAGTCATAAGAATGTCTTTAGGAAATACAAAGGTAACACTCTGATCAAAAAAGATACAGACAGTGTTTTGAAAACTGAGAGTTAGATGAATTGCTTGGGTGCATCATTGACCTGTAAACTGGCAACATTGCTGAATAGTGTTGCTTCATAAAATTTCTTAATTCTGGAAAACTTATGCAGAAATTAATACGCTTTACCGATGAATATTTGCAATTTAAAAATCCAGTAGATAACATTTTTTAATCCAGTCTCCCTCTTTATGCCCATGATCTTTTTTGCTGCTTTATCAGAAGCAAAAAGAAATTAGAGAGTCTGCCAAGGCTTAACTTGCTCAGCAGGCTGCAGGCATTAGCATCAGCCTTGTAAGAAAACGCTTGTGCTGGCCTTATCTGGGGAAGGTCAGCTCCCACAGGGACTGGGTGGCAGCAGCTCCAACACTTATTAAATGCATAAGTTTTCAGTTCCTAGAACTGCTTCACAAAACAAATGAGTAAATCCAACGTATAAGAAGCCAGCAAATACAAGCTGAGACCTTCAAGGCTTTCTGGCCCTTGTGCTCAGGAGCACAAAGGTCAGTTGGCAAAGCAGGGTTTGGCAGACTGCATTAGTGGTTTGAGTGTCTTTCACAAAGAAAGAGTCCTTAAAAATTTCAAGTCCTTAAAAAAAAAAAAAAAAAAAAAAGGCAAACACAACACACTCCCCAGCAGTAACAGGAAAGATGTTCCAAAAAAGGGTACTGAAGGTATTGTAGCATCAGAGTAAGATGTCTGTGGCATAGCTCAGCTCTGCCTTACCCCGTGGCACCCAGAACACGTCTGGTTTTATCTGTTATTTTTCCACAGCTTGTCTCTTGGCTTCCTCAGCCATCACAGCCCCGTATTTACACAGCTGCCTCTGAAGCTGTAAGTCAGCACAGAGATTGTTGCACAAACAAATGGAACATGTGGATCTTGCCAAATATCACTTACCCCAGTTTTCCTCCTCCTTCTTAAGCAGTTTATGTTTTGGCACTAACAGATTCCCTGAAAGTTAAAAAGAAAGTGCTTTGTGCTGTGTGCCATGTATAATACATATCTGTTTTGGCAGAAAAAAAGTTTTGAATAGCTTTAGGATGGGAGAAAATACAAATAAGAGAATTTTCAGTATAAGGCAGCAAAACTCAGTGTCACATCAAGAGCAGTGCTGGGTGTTACACACCATCTGAGCCACAGAGCCTCCCTCCACACAACTCTGGCTTTGACCAGAGAATCAGATCCTGCCAGCTCAGGCTTATTCAGTCATAGTGTGCAGTCTGACACACTGGGGCCAGGCTCAGCCCTTGCTTTCTCCCTCCTTCAAAACAGGTTATCCCTGACTAACCTTCAACATCTGGTTTTGCATTTTTTTTTTTCAAACACACCAGTTGTGATAAATGAATTTATGCTGTTGCTTGTCTCTGGAAAATAGGCACTACATACTGAATAAATGCAGTGCAACAGGGAACATCACACTGAGTTTGGGAGACAGATCAGATGAAGAGATATATATACTCTGAAATGAAGATATCAAAGGTTTCCCAAGCTACAGATGTTGCTATAAATAGACTGACATCCTGCATTACTAGAATCTTCAGAGAAGCCTGTTTCACAGTGCTTCATTCCTCCACTGCTCTAAGTGAAAATACAAACAGGGAAGTTTGGGCTGTACCAGGTGGAATAACAAAAGGTGTGTTACTGAACACAAGAAACATCCAGATATCCAATTAGCAGCATCAAACTGAAGACTCCACAGAGGAATTTAGGCTGGGAGAAACCCCTGAGTGAGGTCAAGTTGCACAGGGCCAGGTCCTTCAATGCATTCAACAGAGGCTGGACCTCTATCGGCACCTATGCCAGCATGGGATCACCCTCAGGGGGAAAGAGTTCTCTTCAGATCTGACATCCATTTCCCTTGACTTGTCTGCTGCCTCTCCTATCACTGTGCACCTGCAAAAGAGTCACGGAATAAGCTGAGTTGGGAGGGACCCACATGGATCGTTGGGCCTGATTCAGCCTCCTCTGTGCCCTCATGTGAGATAGGGGTACACAGCCACAAATGGTCTTGAATACCTTCTCTTCCTTATGCTAAAAAAATCCTGCTTTCTGGGTAAATCTATCCAGCAGCTTCAATTCTATTGAAGGAATTCATTCTCTCACTGTTCTGCTCCCCTCTCCAGAACACAAAGGGTGTTGAGACAGACTATTTGCACAGGTTAAACATGAAGAAATAGTGTATCTGGAGAAATGATGGCCATAAAGAAGCAAAAGCACCTCCATATCACCCCTCCTCTTAGCAAATGGCCATGGGCTTTGCTGGTTAGAGCTGTACCAGCCAAGGATAATGACAAATCTGAGCCCATTAAACAACACTACTCTAGCAGAAAACAGCCTACCTGCTATCCCACTGCAATCCCACTACATTTTATTACAGCCTCATTGAACGACACAATCTGCTAAGTTTTACTCAGGGTCAGTGTATGGGCAGGAAAAAACTGAAGGAGCAAGTAGCAGCACCTGCTACAGAGAGAGATCTCACTTCTCCAGCACTTCAGCTCCTGTGGTGAGGCACTGAAATCCCCCTGTGCTCCCAGTCCTGCTGTGCTGGCAGGGATGTCCATAGTCAGGCCTTGCTCAAGCCCAGCAGGTTGCAGCTGCTGTGGCCCACAGGGAAGCCCAGGTGCATCCCACAGCCTCTGCCCATGGTTTGGCTTCCCTGCATGCCCTACCCTGGTCCAGGAGGGGTAGATGGCTGACCCTGCTCCAGAGAAGCACTCAGATGCTGTTTCAGAGGCAATGGTTGGGATGCTGTCAGCTTCAGAACTTGCCGCATGCCCCTCTCCTGAAACAGTAAGGTCCCTTCCATGCAGGGCAGCACTGGGTTAGGCAGGGATGCCTCAAACATCAGGCTTTCACCTTCACCTGGTAGAAGTCCAGTTTCTGGAAAATATCTGTACAAGGAGATTCAATAGCATTGAAGATCAATGTGAGTACCATTCTTTGAAGAACTATAGGTTCACGTAAAGCCTTCATGAATTTTATTTCCCCAATCAAAAAAAAAAGCTATTTTACCGCAGGATTTTCCTGTGAGGTGGTTTCAGTTAATTAAACTGCCAGTATACGCAGCCAAAATACCACCATGTGTCTCTTTGTAGGTGGTTCCTTTTTCAGCTGAGACTAAATGAGACTTCAGCCTTTGAATGCACTTGGAACAGTAAGAAACAGTTGTAGCCAACAGTGGTAGCTTCCTGAAGGCACTGAAAGTATTTAGGAAGACATTTCTTCACTTTGAATTTAGACCAGGTGGTGATACCTGAATTGGCATTATTATTAAAGAGCACCATCCTTAGGAACTAATTTTCTGGCGGTCAGTTTCAAGCTCCAAATTAGAATATTCCTATATTCAATTTATGCAGGCAATTTTCCATAATTATTATCAGTGACAAAGCCTAGCACATGCTTTTTCAATTTACATAAAGAGAAACTGAAAACCTAAACTTCTAATGCAGTTCAAGATTCTGGTATTTCCTGGACTTCCTTTGACTTCTTACTGTTAACTTGTGCCAGAAAGTCCAGTACAATCTGTCCTGTGCTGCTGAAGAGTAATTGCTCATTCATGGTAACCCATAAGGGGGTCAGACTTTATTAATTTTAATCTGTTTTACCCAGACGTTAAAACAAATTAATTTTCAAGTTTAATTAAAACACAGGTTTTAAATATAGATTAACAATATCTAAGGAACCAAAGAGGGTAGTACTGTTCTTATTGAACTTATACCCATGGGACGTCAACAGACGAAGAATAAGGCCCTTTCATTTCTCCTTTAACTTCATGACCCAGACTCAGCAGTGTCTTATATAACTAATATGTGAAGAACAGACATTTGTCATCCCCAAGTAGGTTGTTTACAAAATTTACAACTTCATAAAAACAGTAATTTAATCTTTGATTTAAGTAATGCTGTGAGTCCTTACAGTTGTTACACTTCTACCACAATAAAACCTGAATATCCTTAAAATACTTGTTCTCCTTCATTTTTGGAAACAATGTTTTGGACAATCATGGTAGAAATAAATAAATTGATCAGAAATCAGAGACAACTGTTGTCATTATAAGGAAATCAGGTTATGCTTGGGAATATTTATTCTAGGGAGAAAAGATGGGCTTCTAAAAACACCTGATTCTATGAATTGAAAGAACCATAGCTGGATAGAAGTTTCTGCATGACTCATCTGGTTTGCCAAATCAAGCTGTGTAATACACATCAAAGAGTATTGAGTGACAGAGCTGAACAAAAAAAATTTCCACAGCTGAACTACAATAGCACAGGATTTCTGCTGAAAAATCAACTGGGAAGCCCATGAACAGAGCATACAAGTAGTAAGAATACTCTGCTTTGACAAGATTTCTTTTATAGTTTTGACACTACATAGTCGTCCCAAAGCAGATGGTATCCTTGAACAAGGTGGTGAAATTTCTGTAGCTGATATTCTTACCAAGAAATAATATTAATTACATACTATTCAATAAAAATATCATAGTGCAATTAAAAGTGTTTTAAAGATGGATAAGCAAGAAGCACAGTCCTGCAATTCATTGCAGACTAGAATCCCAAACAAAAAAAGTCTAAATGTGGCCTCTACAAGGCTATGTAGTGCTTGATATTTCATGGCAGGTAAGGAAGTGTTTTGTGAGGTACAGTCTAGAGTACTTTATTTTTAATATTGAAACTTAAAGCCAGCAGTGGAAATGACAAATTGTCAGGGGAAAAAAAATAAAAATCACAAGAACAGAGATACATAATTTCCCAGCTAATCAAAGATATAAAAGGAAAATCAAGCGCAAAACAAGAAAACCAAAACAAATTGTTCAATATGTATCACTTCCCATAGATTTTGCTTTTTCCTTTAGTGTCCCATATTTTTAGCTTTTGTCCGTAGAACACACTTCAATTAAAGGAACTTCTGGTGATACTCTGAAGGACACTCTAGTGAAACGTTGCTTTGATGTATTGTACTCCTAGGAGAATCTCTGTTTGCATCACATTTTCTGAGCACTAACGAGTTAAGCCATTAGATTTCAAGTTACATTTCAATATATTCTCAGAAATTGCAAGAAGTGATGTGAGCACATAGGTTAGTCAGGGTGGTGGAGACTGGCCACTGACAACAGGACATGTCTTAATGTCAGTATTTCCTAAGGAAATGCAGGTTGTGTAACAAGAGAAAGCACACGGCATTTTTTGTACTCATGACTGACATTGAATACTTAAAATATGTTGTAGCAGTAGCCTCATACTCTAAGTATTTATCCTGGGGGAATAGGTAGATTCATCCACTGAAGTCTTGTTTACCAATAAAAACTTCGAACTACTCATCCAAGTAAATGTTTCTTGTAAACAGTGAATGGGAATTTTTTTCAGCATGAATGAAATCATTTGAACTGTATACTGTCTTGAACATGGAAAGAAAACTGGAAGCATTTAAAACAAGAATAAAAGTATGTAGAACATTTGTAAGATCTTTTGCCAATTCACAAAGCACCTTTAAAGCAAATAAACAGGAGAAACCTCAGATTAGGGTTGAAAAAATCCTGAATAACAAAACACATACCAACACTCTTGCCCTGCAAAGAATATCACTGTTACATTGTCCAAATACTTCTCATTTGAAGTAAGGATGCTTTGTAGTTCAAGGAAGACTATTTTTGCAATGCTGATTTTGAAGGATATACTAAGTTGTTCCAATGGTAACTGGCAGAGCTCAGGGAAATTCCATCCAGAGCAAATGACATTTCCATAATTTCCAGCTTTGTTCCATTCTAGCCCATAGCACAAGAGAACAAGAGAAAAGCCAGCAAGAGATTCAGCTGTCCCAGCTTCATTCTCTCGCATAAAGCAGGCTCTGACAGAGAGAGAACTACTTGCCTCTTTTGGAAGGTTAGTGCTTCTGGATACCTTCAACAGATGTGACACACATGTCATCACACGTCATCAGTTGTGCAGACAACATACCTGTGACCCCCTTCAAAATTTGAGGGCAGTAAACCTGTTTGGCAGTTTCAAGTCCTTGAGTGGGGCAGAAGCCTTTCTCTTGGCACCAGAAGTCACTGACTTCCAACCTTCACCTTTCTCCAGAGGCTGCACTTACCTTAATACCAGGAGAGAATATCATCTGCCCTGCTGTTGCAGATGGGATTCAGCTCTTAAAAGTGTTCATTTCAGAGAAGTCTACTTCTCTCTACCTTGCTTTCCTCTTCTCTGATGCTGTTTTCCTGTAATTCCTCCACTTGGCAGCACAGTTCCTGCATGACAAAGAGCCATCTCTCCCAGCCTCAGAAAGAGACTCCAAGCATTCCCTGCAGCCTAGGACACTTGCAGGGCTGCATCCACCATTTGCAACTTACTCTGTGTCAAAACCTCTACCTTGGCATGGATTCTTGCCAGGGAAACCACTTTGTGGTGTATTAACACCATGTCTGAGACTTTTGCAGCAGAAAAATTGACCTGAACCCCTCTTCTTTGTCCCCTTTTGTATAAACTGCTCTATCTATTATGCTCTGGGAGCTGAGCTCCTATATATTTCCTAGTTGAGCACCAGCTGAAAGGCTGTTTGGCCCTCTCCAGCTAGGGGCAGCTGTAAGAAAGGCAGCTGATCATGCTAGTTGAAGCTGCTAGAGCAGCATCCTTAGCTTGTCCTTCCCCAGTAGCAGCAAGTACTTAAAATTTCTTAAAGTGTCCCCAAGCATTCCCTGATGATCTTGGATCTTGTCATAGGAAAGTCAAGAAGCTTCCAAAGCTGAGCCCAGAGACTGCTGCACAAAAAGCTGCATCCTTAGCTGTGTTCTTGTAATATCCATTTCATAATATTCTGAATTTAGCCCCTTTTTAAACCATAAATGGAACAGTGGGTCAGTAAAATGGCATGATTTATAAAAGATGAAAAATTATTGGGAGCCATTTTTCACAGCAGGTCCAGCTCCATCTATAGCTGCTTCTCACTGCAAAGAGGTCTGGGTCTTGCAGAAGATGATGAAATACCTTCTTCCATTTCAACTATAAAATTGAATTTCAGAGGCTGAAGATGGAAGATCAAACCTTGATTCCCTACCATGATTAATGGCACCAGTGGTTGTTTCTGTAAGATGTGCCTCTGTTCAGTTTTTAATCCTCTAAATTCTTGACCTCCACACTGTTTTATGTCAATGAATTCAAGTGTCTGTTTCCACAGAAAAGCATGACATTTCCTAGGACTTATTGCTTTATAACCATTATCATGCAAGAATCTCTTCTCTGCTACTGCAAATGAGAAATCTGGGTGTTATATTGACCCCTCTACTTCATTTAATACAGGCCTTAAAATGAAATAGACACTCCATCCTGCAGCCTCCAACACAGCCCTGCTTCTGTGGATCAGTATTATAAGTCTCATTAAAAGGCAATGCAGACCCTTAGTTTTCTCAATGAAGTAGCTCACTTCTTCTGCTTTTCTGATTCAACAAGTATGAAAGGTGATACTTCTTATTTTACCAGTACTGGGCATGAGAAAATATGGTTTATAGTGTGATAGTCAAACCGGCTGTAAAAATTAATAGGTACTTCTGCTCAAGTTCACTTCTCTGTTCCACTCCAGCTGGAATGAAACTCATGAAACTTAAAACACAATTGAGTGAAGGCTTTCACACCTTCATTGCTTGATGTTGTTTCATGATTCATTATGTGGCTATTTCAGTCAATCTGACTACCATCACAATAGGGCACAAAATTATTATTCAAACAGGAAATTTCAGGTCCAACAATTGGTTTCCTGTCTGACACGATTCACATGATGCAGGGTTGGGAATTTTTTTGTGTTTTGTATCTTTTCCAGTAGAATATCAATATCAAAAAAATCAATCAGTGGCTGATAGTGAATGCTAAAACCCCTGAAATGCTAAAAGATAGTACCTTTTTAATAGATCACAGGCTTCTAGAGGCAGAAAGCAAGGAGACTCAAAGGTCCAAAAATTTGTGAAGTTTGACAGACTCTGGCAATGCTTCTGGTACTTAATAAACCTACATTGCATTTATCAATTCCTATTTTAGGCTTCTCTCTTTATTTGCCTACAGCTATCAAATGCATCATGTTACTTTGTCTAACACCTTCACATCAAGACACTGTTTAGTGACTGAGGCAGCACTGTGGAAAGAAGCATCAGAATATGTTAGCAGATTACATATCACACAAATTTAATGCATTACAGAGCAAATCAATTGTGATGGATAGAACTTCAAATAATAATCTGATTACAGAGGGACAAAGCCAAGAAACATCCAGGGAGTTCCACAATGTGGAAACCCAGCAGATTTGATCTGAAATTAATCTCAACTAGATAATAATTTCTGTATTCTGGATTTGGACTTGCAAAGACAACCGACAAAAATGTATGTTCCCCCAAGTGACATAAATTGGCAGCCCTTGGGGCTACCACCAGAGTCAGGGAGAGAGACCCCCTCTTCTTTGGTCAACATCAATTTTGCCATTCATTTCCAAAGGGCTTGCATGTATCAGGACCAAATTGAGCTTTATAGCTTTTCCTTCTCAAGAGCACATTTCTGTTATGCTCCATAGATTTTGGTCATTTCAAAGGGTCATGATGAGCTGTTTTCAGGGAGACAATCTAAGTCTTCTATCCTTCATCTCCTTCTGTTTAAGTCTGTGAGTAGTCCCACTGACTCCTCTGGGATTACATGGATACTGAAAGTCAAGTATATATCAAAGAATTGGCAGGATTGCTGCCTAGGGAGTGAGACACAAAAGGCTGTAGAAAAAAAATATATTCCATAATGAGACAATTAAAAAACTCCACAAATGTTATTAAAGTTTGGTTAGTTTGTTACTGGCAGGGAAGTACATTGAATCTAGCAGTGTGTATTTTCCCTGTAATTTTTATTGTTTGGATACATGCTATTATGCATGCATACAGTGATGTTATCTACTCTAATATCTTTCAGATATTTTACTCTGAATGTCATAAGCACATAAAATCAGTTAATTCCTTCCATGTTATGAGTGCAGAATACTGATTGTGGAGCTATCAGTAATATGCATTCAGAGGATACACTGCACTGACTCTGAAGGATCTGCAATTGAATACTGAATAATCCACAAAATATGACAAAATGCAAATAAGGTCACTGACATGATATTGGAATGTTGAATTACTGGAGAAATACAAAGGAGGTATTAGTATTTTGTTCCTCTTGTGGAAAAAAATCCTTGTGAGACTCTGATTTAACTAATTTCAATTTTTATTAAAACCCTTTTCATTACTCTGACCCACTGCATATGACAGCTGCATTTCAAAATTAACACTAATTTGCAAGTGCAGCTGGCATCCCTTGACAGTGAGCACAAAACATTGTTAAGACAGAAACTGAGGGTGGAGTTAGACACATACTTAATTTTACAGTACATATGTTTCAGAATAATTTATTATAAATATACCCCAGTGACATCAGTTCTAATTTTGCACTGCGGTTCCCTGCTTCTGACTTCCTATGAGACAGATCTCTGCAGATCAGTTTGGGCCAGGTGTACCTTGCATTACTATTTTATCTCAGGCAGCTGTTCCCTCCCTGTTTATCCCTTTTCGGTTGCAAACACTGCCGCACAGAGATGTAGAGTTTGAGTTTAGGGAACTGAAAGACTGGTTTTCCCTTGCTGGAGGCAGCGGCAGCTTTTGGAGGGAAAGTTTCTTGCAGAGTCTTGCAGTGGCAAACACCAGCACACCCTGCCCATTTGGCAATAATTAGGGTGGCACAGCAGGTCAGGCCCAGACTCGGCTGGATACATGCTTGCTAAGCATGTGTTTATCCAAAGATCTTGCTCGAAGATTTAATTTGATAAACTGGGGCGTTAAAAACATTGTTGGAGTTCTTTGAGGTTTGCTTGTGTTGTATGTTAATAAAGTAGCAATAACTTACACAGTAATTTAGATTTTGAAATTCTAATATAAATATATATTAAATATATATATTCTACTATATATAATATATATATAATATATAATATATTATATATATATTACCATTCATCAATCTTGCACCACCCTGCTCACCAATAAAGCATGTTCCCAAGTGCCACATCCACATGCCTTCTGAAGCCTTCCAGGGATGGTGATTTCATCACATCTCTGGGCAGCCTATTCCAATGTCTGAACATCCTTTCTGTGAAGAATTTTTTCCTCATATCTAACCTACACCTCACCTGGCACAACTTCAGGCCATTTCTTCTGGTCCTGTCACTTACTACCTGGGAGAAGAGACTGACCCCTACTTAACTACAACATTCTTTCAGGTAGTTATAGAGAGTTATAAGGTCCCCACTGACCCTGAGATAGATACATAGATGGATAGATAAATATGGAGATATAAATATATATTTTCTAAAAGTTTTAAGCTCTACTTAAGTCTAAGTATATCCAATTTAGTTTTGGAAAGATGTGGTATACTACATTTCACCCTGAAAGCTTTCAACAGGACTTGTTATTTACAAGTGATCTAAAATCCACATGTAAGAAGACAGTAAGGGAGATTAGTGCAAAAAATAGTCAGGATTCAGGTATCAGCGTGGAAGGATTCTTGCTGGTCAGACACTTATTTAGAGGTGTCTACATTGGTTTTATGTGGCTGTTTCAGAGCTGAGGGAGTGGTAAGGTGCCATGGCTAGGTTATAATTAGGCATAATTTCTAACGTTCTCTGTCCTTCCCTCCTCCAGCCTATGAATGTCAGTCTTAGTTTGAGCTGATCTAAGTTTCTAATGTTTCTTCTTGGGCACTGCTAACAGCCTGCAGCAGTGACCTCTCTCATCCTGCATTTTCTGCCTTTCTCTATAAGCTTTTGCTACAAGCAAAATCTCTTTAGTCCCTTTAGCTCTTATGTCACACATGTGCCAACTGGGGCTCCGAGACCCACCTCAACAGGGTAGCCTGTGTGGTATCACCTCTGTCTGCTGGAGTCAAATGAAATAACACCCTTTGTGTTTAAAAAGCTGAAGTTCACTGCAGGACGCCTAAGCCTTCACAGCATTGTGTAGGTGTGACACAACGTGACCTGCTCCCACCCACGTGCCTTGTGGCAGTGTTTGTCCATGAGCAACACCCAGCAGCGTGACACCACACACAAGGCTTGAGCCAATTCACTTCACAACTGATCTGGGCACCCACCACGGCACCGTGTCTTGACAGGCACACAGACCTTTTCAGGAAATGAGGAGAATACAGACAGGCAGCTCTGCGGCAGTACTGCTGCTGTGCTGACAAGTTACTTGATGTTCAAAATGTGCTAGATTCAAACCTGTCTCGGTCATCACAGGTTTCTATGGGTATTAATTTTAAAGAATGGAATTAATTGCAAATTTCAGCTCTTCATAAAATCAGATAGTCCTTCACATTAAACTCTGACTCTCACAAAAAGTGGTAATCTCTCTACTCTTTGTTTAATAAAATATGTTATTTGTCTAGTAAAAGAGAACATTATGATTTATCTATCAGTGCTTTGCTAAACATCTCACTCATTTTGGCTTGCAAAGTGAAGCTTTAGGATGAGGGTGCTGATATTTTTGAATATCTGCCCATCCCCAGGGGAAGCTGGAAAAGGTTAAAAATTTATTGTGGACACTCTGAGTGCACTAATGTCTTACAGACAGAGCTGGCATTGATCCTTTCCCCTCTCCTGCTAAATCTTCCACAGATGAGAGCAGCTATTTACTTTACATTGTGCAAGCAGAGCTCCTCGAAGAGAAATAAAATCTTTCTAACTTGGAACATACTGCTTGGAGCAGAGCTGGATTCCTGTTACACAACGTCTGACTATTCCCATCATAGAAATATCTGGGGCAAAGAACATGTGTCTTCCAGGGCATCAGCTCCAGGTGAGTGGAAAAAGAACTGACAACCAGGAGATGTCTGCAGATGCACACAAGGCATTTATTTATCGGGGGCACAGGCTGAGCTGGAGTAGCAGCAAAAAAAACACGACCTTTTTTTTTAAGTTAGGAAAAAATGGTGGTGAGTGTTCAACAAGAAGGAGGTTCAATTAATATGAATATAAGGAATAACTCAGAATAAAGACAGGAGTTTTATTGTGATCGTGAAGATAACTGAGGAGCAGTGTCATATCTCCCAAGGTATCTGATGCTTCCTTTAGTAGAGCACTTATTGAAAATAATCAAGCTGACTCCAGGATTAGACAAATGTGTCTTATGAATGCATGACACACCTCAGCTCTAACTTGAGAAATACTAGAATAAAATGGTACATGCTGCTATTAATATAGCTTTATCAGGATGCTACCAAATCTCATGCACTGCAGTATCTGCATTTAATAACATGGGGAACTTCCATTTCATTCCAAATTTGGCCCTCAGAGATGTATGTTTTCAGTTCTTGTGAAAACTAATGGAAAGAGTACATGAAATCTGGCATTAGAGCATAGCCCCTTATGAACCATGCTTCTGAAGCACTTCTTGTTGCTTTGATTTACAGCAGTAAGTGCTACAGTGGCATCTGAAGGTCTCACCTGCACTTACGAGCCTTTTGAGCTAGGTAGTATTCACATTTGTGACTGCAGGCAGTCTCTGTGGAGTCCTACTTCAATTTGTTGCCCTCTCTGGGCAGCAGAGAGGGAGCCAGAAAGTTGAAAGATGCCCTGTGATATTCTCTGCTTTCATATAAACAATACTTTGTTAAGACATTAATGGGTTTGAGATAAACTGAAGATGAATTTACATTATAACTATAGACCTCTAAGCAAATTTCTTTTGAAGGGACTTGGCTGGCTAGACTCCAGCAGCATCCTTTTGTAAGAAGATTGGGTTGGAATGCAAAGTAAGACTAGTGTTGCACAACCTACAAAGCAAATAACATAATAGAAGCTGAAGATGTGCATCAGCCAGAGCCACTTGCTGTGTGCCCAGGTCCCAAGAGTGGTTCTGTCTCCATGCAACTGCTCATTTCTCTGGGCAGACAATAAAATCCAGTGACTTGCTGGATTTTAGCACACAGTCATTGCAATTTTGCACGCAAAAGGTCTGAGTTGTTATCAAATACAGAGCTGATCTTGCTGTTAGCCTTAAATGTGTAAAGTACACATCCTGTTTTATGTGACTGCTCTAAGGGGAACACAGTCACTCTCAGCCTCAAAACCAAGGCACCCAATAAATGCACACACAAACAGTAAAGATTCACTTTTACCCTGAATAAAATACCAAAGCGCAGAAAACAGCTGCCTAAGAAAGGCAGCATGAAAGAATATGGATGGTGTTTGCACGAATCCTGAAACCCACAAGGCTCAGAGAGAAAACCTGAATGGGAGTGGTGGGCTGGCCGGGATGGCCTAGGACTGCCTGGTTGTGGCTGTGGCCTGGAGTTACCCTTGTGACTAATCATCACTTTGCTTGCACTGGACTTGCTTGTGAAATGTCTCTGCACATAAACAGAGCTCTCTCACCTACATTTCTCTC
This sequence comes from Zosterops lateralis, assembly GCF_965231275.1. Lineage (NCBI taxonomy): Eukaryota > Metazoa > Chordata > Aves > Passeriformes > Zosteropidae > Zosterops > Zosterops lateralis. The sequence continues at coordinate 63,541,902 of NC_139762.1, read as the reverse complement.
TTCAAAGAACAATACTCCTTGCACTAAAGGCTGTGTAACTGAACATTGGAACACAAAAAAAACAATGTGCTCTCAAACTATATGAAATTCAGGAAGGTTTTTCTTTTCTTTCCAGTACTCCATTTTCCTATGAAAATGCTCTCTCTTTACAGGTATGTTTCTTTGATACCTTTACACATTCTTCTCTGTGTGTCACTGATCACCCTGTCCCCAAATTTTTTTACCATTTGTACTAACAGACATGATGGTGAGGCTGGGAATTGACTTGCAGCCTGCCTTTAACTTCAATTGCTTTTTAAACCAAGAGCAGCTAAAGCACTAGAAAATCCCTGATAAAAGACAACTCTTCTCTATTTAAGAGATGATTATTGTGCTTCAGTTTAAACTGCTCCCTTAATCAAATTGACATAAACTTGCTTGATATCTATTTAAGTTTCCATATTATTTTTTCTCTTGTTTAATTAAATCCATTTTGAATTATGCTTTGAGGCAAACCTGCACAACTGTGTATGTACACAAGCTCTCAGATGGTGTTACCAACAGCCCATTTGGAAATGGTACAGCTCATTAGCTTTGCTGGCTCCCAGACAGTTCAGGACAGTTTGAATTTCCTGCCAACTCAATGGTATTATTTAGTTTGTATTTAAAAGCTCGTGTTTCCTTTTGACCCAGGATGGTCAACGAGCACAAGCACTGAAGGGCCTGGTCTTTCATCAGCGTCTGCAAGAGCAGAAGAGCCCTGAGACTCTGGATGAGTACAGTGCATTGCCTTTTGCTTCCTTTTACTGCTGTTTTATGAAACAGAGGGAAGAGACAATGTGAGCTTTTGTACAAAAGTGAGGTGACCTTTCCAAGTTACATGTGGAATCTGCTGCTGTTTCTATAGAGACCAAACGCATTAACCTGAGTCAAGTGGGAATGCCTGAGGCTCATTGAAAGGGATATAGTTTCTCAGAGAAAGCTGGAAGATTTAAGTAAAAGTCCTGATTCATGTGCTTTACTTTTTAAACAAAGGAAAGCTGCATTTAAACTTTCTCAATTGGATGTCTGAGCAAAGACAAACATTTTGTGTCTGATTTCAGCTTCCAATTTCCAACTCACAACAGTTTTACCAAAAAGCTGTCCTACTTTAGGGTCCCAAATGCTTCTTTGGCTGAATAAGACTGTACAGGAACTAGGTTTAGACTGGTGAAATATGCTTCTTGTTCAGTCACAGAGTCTGCAAAAATACTCTGAGATGCTGCTTAGTTTGTCCATACTACATCCACAAACACACAAATGGAAATAAAATCTCCCCTCAAGGCAGGTCCTAAAAGCTTACTCTTTCTCTGCAGACCTAAACCCATTTTGTTTCCATACTGAGAACTACTGTACAGAATAAAATATTTTGCACTAGGTGTAAGAAAGATTTAAAAAAAAATTCCTAAGAGATCAGTTGCACACCTTTTTAGGGAGCTGACAAGGAAAGCAAATGATGATAAATTTTTATACTAACTAATAATATAAATTATTTTCACTGATTTTAGGTGCTAAGCCTATTTAATTTGCAGGTGGGTGGACATGAATCATGTCACAAGTACTGCTTGTTGTCATCTGTCTAGATATATTCTGTCTGATCACTGGAGAAAATTCAGCTTCTCCCTGTCTGCCCAGGCAGTTCAGTTTTTTGGTGGAGGAACAAAAAGTAAAGTGAGGATTCTCACCAAATCCCCTTTCTACCTGTCCCACAGGTGTATTTGGTTAAACAAGACTTGTTCTCTGGAAAATCATCCCCAAGCCCTTGCCCTTCCAGTGGTTTCCCACCAGTGTATTTGAGAGTCTAAAAACAAGGGTTTTTTAGTGATTTTTCTCTTTGCATCTCTTAGGCATGCATTCCTATGCCCACCCCTGGCTTTGGGTAGTGGAGTATGCCTGCTGGGCTGTAAAAGTCAAGAAAAATAAAATAATAGTCAACACCAGCTCATTAAAAACAAAACCAAAACTCCACATCCAAATAAAAACCTCCACATAGTTACACAATGGCAGAGTTTAAATTTTGATTTAAAGGTTAATCTGACAAATGTTGCATAGGAGAGAACCATGTAACTTACAAATACGAAAATTTCTAATTATCACCCATGAAAAAGAAATACTATGATTAGTTTGAACTGTGTTGAACCTTTGACTACTTAAGGAAAGAATTATTCAAAAAGGCAGCCAGTGCACAAACAGCTCTTCATCTTTTACCTAGCTCGGCTGGCTTTTAGATCAAACAAATCGGATCAAAGTTTGTTTTTACGAAGTCCCCTTTAGAGGCAAGAGTCCCAAAAGTACTTCATAAAATGGCCCTTTGAGAAATATAATATCTCTTAAGCAATAAGTTAGGTATGCATAATTAAGCAGAATAAAGAGCAATGCTGGGTACCAGCAACAAAATGATTGGTTTTGTCATCTCAAATAAAAAATCAGGTATTTCTAACTGACTTTCATTTTCCATTCTGCTCCCAGATCACCTAACACACACAAAATGCTGCCGTAAGGGCCTGAACACTCTATTGATCTTAATAGTTCTGATGGCACCGCTCACTGCTGGTATTGCTGTTCCCAGAATGCTTAGTGGTCAATTTTAGGGTGTCCTTTGAACTGTCATCCAATTGTACAACCCAAGGGTGAAGGTCGTGTCCCAAACAGAACTCACTGAAAGTATCTTCCTGTTTTCTGGCTTGCTGCTGCTGGGAAACAGGGATCAACCCTGCCTGAACGTGGTGCTCTGGTTGTGAGAGGTGATGGAGTGAGGAGAGCACTGACGAGTACTAGAAAAGCTTTCTAAATTGGAGATGTTCTGGCCTGGTGCTCCATGGGTACGTGTTCTTTGTTTGATAAGGGTTAAGCTTTTTATTAAAGACGTTCATGTGGGTGCTTTGTGTACCTGCACAATACAATACCTCCAGATAAATAAAAGAGCATTAGTTTTGAACACAACCCTGGTTTATCCACTGCAATAGCACATGCATATGAATAGACTGGAAATATTGACACAGATTAACGGAAAAGGTTAAGTCAATGTTTGCTCAGGGCTGCAATCCAGAAGTCATTTTGAGTGCAGCAAATTCTGAGATTCCCAAGCAGGAAGTAAACAAACAGGTCAAAGCAATTAACAGATAAGTTAGGCAAGCTCAGTGCATGCACAAACAGGCTCACCAAAGCATTCTGTTCCAGTCTGCTGCCCAGCCTGAACACTTTGGCAACATCTTACTGCCTGTGGTTCTGCACTCCTGTGTGTCCCTCCTTGCAGGGGGCATTAAGTTCATGCTTACTTAGGGAAGTGTGACAGCCTGCAAGGGCATTGAGGCCCTCCTTGGGAGCAAGGAATAGAGGGAGGTACATTTGTGGGGGTTGTGTTTTATTGAAATAGGGAGCTGCTCCTGTTCATCTTGGCAATGAATGTATTGACTTCCACAGGAGCAGGACTGGGAGCTGAAGGAGTCATCAATCTTGTTACAAAGTATTGAGCAGAAGTGTAATAGGTGCTCGATCTGGTCTGTATATTTTTCATTTGTGTATCGGGGACAACACACATTTATAGGAATTGATCTGATGGCCAGAATGTGTAACTAAGGATAAGAAGGGCAGCCCAGGAAGGTGAGATCAAGCAGGCAGGACAGTAGCAGGTCTTTGAGTCTCCTGGCTAGCAGCAAGGAGAAACAATAGCCTGGCCAGCCCCTAGTCTGTCTTACTGCTGCAAATTACAGCATCGGCACCACCTCACGCTGGGCAGCAGTGAAGCAGTTAATGTGACTTTTGAGGGAGAGATATGAGCTCCTTGCCAGCCAGGTAAGTAAGTCAATATTACAAAGCAAACTCCATAAAGAACTTCATGTTCTCTGGCAGAGGACCTTCATTAAAGCAGCAAGTGAAGCAGTACGCTTATTTCCCAGGGGTCAACCACTTACACCTTAAACTTTCAAAAATGAAATTTATTCCCTGTATTCCAAAAGACATTTTATGTAGTAGTGCCCTTTTGGGATTAAAAAATCAAAATCTCTGACATTTTCCTGAAATTTCAGTGATGAGAAGGGATCACGTTGTTAGAGCTGAAGGACACTAGAGTTCCCCACAGTGCAAAAGTCCTCTTTTTGGATATTTGAGCTACTGTTGTCTGAGATAGGGTACCTGCTAGAAGAAATCAACACTTCAGTAAACTCTTGAAGTATAGATTGTTTATATATATATATAGATGATAGAGAAACAGAACTAAAGTCTCAAACTGGAGCTTCTCAAAAGTCTGCATTCAGCTGACAGTGGTTTTTAGGTGAGGCTTATTCTGTCTGAAGTCCCTGTCATGTTTATGTGAATTTGCAGCCACAAACGTGAGAACTTCAAGTGGCAACTGGAAGAAGACTTCAGTGAATGAATACAGTTTAGTACTCAGGGCAAAAAAAGAAAAGGTTATCTTGGGGCTTTTCATCCTTGATATGAAATGATGAAAAGGGAACATCATAACTTCAAAGTACATGAAAGACTGCTGCAAAAGAATCAGCTTCTTTTCTTTATTTACTTGTCAGATGGGACAAGGCATAATATGTTTAAATGGAAGGAAGAATCAGGTCAGGCACTAGTAAAATGAACTTTCTAGAAGCAACACAATGAAGCACAGGAGTAACTTCCTCTGATAGCTCTTGGGATCATCTTTGCTGAGGGTATGGAAGTCCTAGATGAAGCTAGTGACCTATATATACATAAATATAGCTGACATTATCTTGTGATGACACAAGACCAGACTTCTTCTTGAAGTCCCTTCAACACTGCTTCTTTTGCACAGGGTCAGGAAAACTCTACCATGGACCTGATCAGTTCCAAGACTTCAGAGGCACTTCAGAGAAGATGGAGGAGGGATGATGTTTACCCTGGCAGAGCGGTTTGCCCAGTAACAGGTTTTACTTGCACCACGGAGACGGCACTCAAAACCTTGCAGTGTGCTTTTTTTTCTCCTCATCATGCATGGTTTCTGTGATGGTAAATAATACTGGAGAGGTTTTTACATGGTTTGTCAACTACTTTCTTAGCTGCAAAACATGACAGCATGAGTCACAACTTGTCTGAGGGTAGAAATTATTTAAATTGAAAATAAATATCCAAGTTGAACTTCATAGAAGTCAAAGGGATATTGCAGACCAAAACAAATATTCAAAACAAATAATAATGTCTCGCCTTATAAATTACTCCTCTAGAAAGCAACTTTTCTCATGCAACATATTTGAGATGCTCAGGTAAATCTTAGAAATATGCCTCTGAACACTGAAAGTAATGCACATCATGTACAAAGTTGTGCTGTTTTCCCTGGCTTCAGCTGCATTTGAGATTTCAGGAACAGCTTGTATTACCTCATTCATCAATCTCTTGTCTTGTTCTGTTCCCACATTATTCTACTTGAAGTATAAAAAATGCTCCTGTTTTATTTAACCATTTGTAAGTATATCAGACCACCAGGAGAGCAAATGGAGTGGAAGATATGAAGGGCCTATTAGGTATGTGGGATCTGTGAAATAGCTCACCTGAGGTAAAAAAGAAAAAAATACTTGCTATGAAAAGCTTTTCTTTTTGTAGTTCTTCAAGAAATATTCAGATTTAAGATGCTAAATGTGTTAGACATTTCATAAAGATCTCTCTCTGTGCTCAGACTACTGAACTGACAGGCTCAGATGAAAAGGAGAATTAATTAGAATTAGTCGTAGTGGGAAAAAAGGAACTGCTGGATCAAATCCTTGCAAGAGAAAGGAAGAAGTTGTTTCATTACCTAAAAAAAAGAAGAGCAAACATTTTTTGATCTTTAAAACAATTGATCCAAAGCAATTTGCACCTGACCAACAGAGGAGCGCCTAACTAACGTGAGTCAAGCTAGATAAAAGAAAGCCGTGTAAATTAGCCAGAATATCCTCCTATTCTGACATGATTAGCTTTCAGTATCTAAGAGAAACTATTTCAACCTACCTTGAAACTTTTCACACAGCACTAGCACAAGTTTCTTAGTTCTGCTTTTTCACTACAGAGAGTTGCATTGTGGTTGAACACAAAATGTTGAATATAACTGAATTCTAAGTTGATCTAAAAAGACTTTTTCCTTTTTTTCGTTCTCCAGAAAAATGTTTTCCACTTAAAAACTTATTTGTTTTAATTTTATATTTTCTATAGCTTTTTTCCTAGATGGGTTTTACTCCCCATTATACGTGTCTAAGTGAAACATTATTTTGAAACCAAAAAAAGTCTTGAAAAAATTAATTTTAATGAGAGGGGGGTCTTGCTAAACCAATTTGACTTTGTTGGTAATTTATGCATACAAAGTAGATGGATCTAAATGTTTGGTAGTTAACATTTTAGTTAATATAACTTTTCTCTGTGCCCATCAGTATTTTCAATGTATCTCCTAACTAAGAAAGCCCCTTAGTTATCCATGTGCATTTGCTTACCTGCACCATAGTGCAATCCTACCATCCAAATGGAATTTGACCATCACGTGGCCCTGCTAACAGACTTGTGACCAACAAGCATGAGAAAATGACACATCCTTGCCCTGCTCTTTTCCCACTGCAGTGTGCCCAGGGAATGTCACGAGTCATTTGAGACTCCAAGACGTGCATCCACTTAAAAGATTTCCATCCTAAGCAGACAAAATATAATCTCCCTCTGCAGTACCAAGGATGTTTTTCATGTCCTACACTCTCTAAGAAATACCCAGTTCATCCTTTCTTTCTCTCTGAGAGGGAAAAAGATAAAGAGTTCCAGACCTTGGAAAGTCTTGTGACTACTGATAGAGGAGCAAATTTAGATAATAAGGTCCATGTGACACAAGCTGATAGTATGTGTTCTTCCTAAAAAAGAAACAACTATGGGATTCAGAACAGGTGAAGATTATTGTCTTAGAGCAGCATCTTCTGAGCATTAGCCACCTATAACCAAACACCTGATTTATCCTTTCTGGAGTAAAATTATTTATATATTACAATGCTTTCCAACGTGAAGATTTCAAAGGCAGAATAGTTTGCTTAATTAATTAGAAAATAGGTATTCTCCCTAGGAGTCACTGTACTTTCACAACCCTTCTTAAAAGGGTTAAAAATATTTTTTCCTTCCCCATTTTTAAATGGGATTTTAATTTAACCCAGACAGCTTTTTGTGTCTCAAGATATATGTTTGGACTGAGTGCTGTTTGATGTGATACAAAGAGGTGAGATGCTCCTATGAATCTGTCTATTGGGCAAAAAATGCAGGTTGCCACAAGTGTATAAAGGAAAACAGTTTCAGAATGCAGGCTGGGAATTTTGACTGTAATTAAAGGGAAAGAGCTCAATATCAAACACTTCTGGTCATTTCACAATTACCCTGGAGACGTTTGAAAAACAGTAGAGGAGACTGTAAGAAAAATCAACACATCTCAAGGAGAAGAAAGTCATTAGTGTTTTAAAAACAGCTCTTAGCTGCTTTTAGGAAGTGTGCAAGGCTAAAAGGAGCACACCAAGTTTGGTGAACAGAACACCCAGGTATCCCTTGGAGGTAATTAATGCTTACCGTAATGATCTGCCCCTTCATTCTCATGTTAGCTAGGTTTCAAATGACTGTAAGGAACGAGCCAAGGGAACGAATCGACGAGCAATTCTTGTCACCGAGCGAGGCAGACAGTGCCACGTGAGGCCACAGCCTGCATTAAAATATTTGCCAGGTTTTTAGACAGGCAATTATCGCCTCAGTCTTTTGTAGGCCTCTGATGTATAATGTCATATTCACACACAAACACGTTCTCTCTCACTTCTGCATTTGCCATTTTAACCACATTTCCCTAATTGAGCTCTTTTGATGGAGATGAGCAGGCTGCTTTCACGTGGCAGCTGCGGCAGTTCACCTGGAGGAGAGGAGGGTCAGCGGGGTCAGAAAAGCAGCCAGACAAGTTAATCATCTGCTGAATATGAAAATGACAGTGCAGGGAAACAGTCTATTCTGTGTAAATAAAGAGCTTTTCATGAGAGTAACCGATCGAGCTCCATGCAGCTTGTCCACCACAGAGAGTGAACAGTAAAGGCTTGGGGGTGAGTGCAAAGACACTGGCTGCACTGCTGACAGAAGTCAGAACTGGGTAATTATGTCTCACCACAAATAAGTACCCCAAGGAGAGAGAAATTTGTTACATACGGTTATTCCTGGAGGTGAACACTCAATTTCTGTCTTTTCACAAGCTCTGGAGGAAGCTTTCAGGACTCTGTTTTCAGCAAGTGAGGAACTGTTTTCCCACCCCAGCACCAATTATTCGCACCACAACTTCAGTGGCAAAAGATTAGCTCAGCAACAGCATCACTGAACTCCCACGTGTTTTATGAAGCTCAGAGTGCTTGAAGGTGCCCCTGCCCATGGCAGCAGGGTTGAAATGATGATCTTTAAGGTCCCTTCCAACACAAACTATTCTGTGATTCTGTGGCTTAAACAAAGCGGGAAGAGACAGCCAAACTGGAGCTCAGACTCCACTGTCTGTTGGCCAAAGTGTAATAGGTTACATCTTAACACACACCCACTAGATCTTTTCTTCTTAATGCAGTGTTATCTTAGCCATTGCAATGCAGACTAAACACCTTGAAGCAGGTAATAAGAGAAGAAAACAAAGAGTTACACTCTTTTAAGCTGATTCCATCTCTGCTGTGTTGCTTGATTTCCAAACAGTCTTCCAAAGGAAGGCAGAACACCTTTTAAAAGGGTGCATTTTATATGGAACACTGAAAAGCATCTCATGAGAGATAAAATTCTATGTCTTTGATCCTGAAAAGCACATTGCTCTGAAAAGCACTAAAGACAGAAATATTTAGGCAATAGACTGCCAGTCTCTGGGGTAGGGCTGTATTTTCTATGTATATCTGTAGTGCCTAGGGTAATGAATACCTTCACAAACAAAATAATTAGTAACTCCTGAGATACTTCTAATATTTTCTGAGATGCCCCACAATAAGTGAGCTAACATCAAATTAAGCATTTTTTAATATATCAACCATCAGTATGAGGAGTAACTATTTCTCCACCAGTAATTCTGAGTGGATACATGAACAGAAAATCTAGTTATGTGTAACCACTACTGATATACCAAACACATCACTCATCACTGTTTCTGTGCTGCTCAAATATGTAGTTGAAGGAGGCGATTGCATAAGTCCTTCACACACATCTGCCAGTATCCTCTAAGGGTGAAGCTCAACTGTACATGATGGAGTGGATAATACATCTTTTGTTGCTATGTGGGTAAGAACAATAATTGAAACTATTTAGAGGATAATTGGTGTGCTCTATTTTAAAAGGAAATAATCTGGTTTCCAGGGGGACTAACTATGAGACCTAAAGCCTGTAGTTTATCTCTGAGTAGGAATGGGATCATTATGGAGGAAAACAGAGCACCCATCCAGTTCAATTACCCCAATTGTATTACGAATGTAAAAGAGGAAATTGTATGTATCCTAAAAAGGAAAGTTTCCCACTCTTCCCCTTCCACCCCACTTGGAACCTACCCTGGAAGCATTTGGTCTCCTTCAGACTACAACAGGCCTTTTGTGCTCAAAAAACTTGGAAGGTTTGTTCCTTTCTGATTAGTCAGCTACCTCTTAAACCCTTTTTCATCCTACATAATCAAAATGCTGGAGCTTATCAGGCTGTATTCATCCACACAGTAAATTGCCCTATCTACAACTCCTTGCTGTTGCTTTTGCAATCAACAAAAGAACAATTGGAAAAAAAACATTGCTTGGAAGCAGTGGAACATTTGCCAGGTATAAGTCAACCACAATAAAATATGGTCTCTTTGGGGGAAAAAACATTCCTTGGAATATTCAACTAAAAATGTTAGAAGTGGGGAGAGAAGGTAGGGTCCATGTTACCCACTACAGAAGCTTTTTTTTCAGTATTTGGATATCTCTGTGTTGCTCTCACTCTTCCGACTTGACCAGCATCCCCAGATGTCTGGAAGGCTATGCAATATGAACAGCTGGTCAGCATATGAATTCTGAAAACACTGCAGTGAGAAATGAGCTGCTAAGGCTCTGCTCATGAGGTTGCCCATGCTGGGCTGGGCTATTCTGTCTTACCAACAGAACTACCTCTTCTGCTCTTGAGCTCGTATTCAATTAACCACTGCAACCATCAGCACTCTTACATAGGTTTGCACTTTATGGGGCAGGTCATCTGCTAGTAGACTTCAATATAAAGCTCTGTTTTTCTCCTCAACAATATTTGTACATCATCACTCCTTGTTTACAAGTTTTCTTCAGTAATCTGGAGTATTCAGTAACTTGGATCCTGTTTTGGTTATGTGTATTGACTGCATATGCCTGTGACCAGATCAAATTAAACACCATTAAAAATAAATGCATCTGCACCTATTTTGCTATTCTCTTTCAAGTACAGCCATATATCCAGGCTCACTATGCTGGATTATATAACTTTGATCAGTAGGCTCTGGAAATACTTTGGCAGTCCCACTGTGACACCCAGGAAACATTATCAGAGGGCAGCACTAATGCATTTTAGGATGCATGTTGAGAATAGCATGAAGCATCAGATGTGTCATATTTATTCTGATCTCAGGGAGTAAACCAAGTTTTTACAGAGGACTCTGAAGATATGACTGTAAGAAGAGAAAATACATATCCCAGGGTGTTCAGGACATTCCTTGATTTTAAATTATTTAGACCTTCTAAGCAGTGGCCTAGTAGCACAAGTTTGAGAGTTGGCTCTTTTTGTTCTGAAAACTGTGAGTATGGTGCAGTCTTAATAATCTGCGCCTGCTTTCTGGAAAGGAACAGATGGGCCAATTCATCAGAGTAAGTCTGTATGGTAGCTGGAAAAGCTCTCTGCAAATCCTGTGCATCACTGCAGATGGGACTGATATCCTGATGATCTTCTGCCAGTGGTTCTGATGAAAATGAACATTCATCAAGAGGGTCACATCTAATTTTGTGTAGATTTCCACTGCAGCCATGGTGCCATACCACGGAGGCTGGATGGCTGCTGCTCTCTGACACAGCCAAGGGAACCCTACCTTACACTACAGTCACAGCAGCAACTTCAGACTTCAGTCTGAAATGAGCTGTAAAAAGCAAAAATCTTCCAATCCTCCTGTTTCATAGCCCCTTGCAGGTGCAGAATATGGTGAAATACTTATGATAAACATTTTGCTTAACTTTTTGTGGCTTGTAGTCTGAAAAACATGGATTGGGAGCTAATGAACAAGCACAGATAGAACAGCTCCCCTATAGACAGCCTGTTTACTCTTTTTTTGATGGGTAAAAAACTGGTTGGGTGGCTGTGCCCAGAAAGTGGTGGTGAATGGAGTTACATCCAGCTGGCAGCAGGTCACCAGTGGTGTTCTCCAAGGCTCAGCTTTGGGGTTGGTCCTGTTTAACATCTTTATTGATGATCTGGATTTGAGGATCAAGTGCAGCCTCAGTAAAATTGCAGACAACACTAAGTTGGGTGCAAGTGTTGATCTGCTCAAGGATAGAAAGGCACTACAGAGAGACCTGGACAGACTTGGTCAATGGACTGAGGCCAACTGCAGGAGGTTCAACAAGGCAGGTGCCAGGTCCTGTACTTGGGACATGCAACCCCATGCAATGACACAGGCTGGGGGATGAGTGGCTCAGGACCTGTTCAGCAGAAAGAGACTTGGAGGTGCTGGTCAACAGCTGGCTCAGTATGATCCAGCGTGTCCCCAGGTGGCTGAGAAGGACAATGGCATTCTGGTCTGTATCAGGAATAGTGTGTCCAGCAGGACCAGAGCTGGTGGTCATTCCCCTGTGCTTGGCACTGGTGAGACCACACATTGAATACTGTTTCAGTTCTGGACCTCTCCTTTTAAAAAGGACATCAAGGTGCTGGAGCGAGTCCAGAGAAGGGCAACAAGATTAGTCAAAGGACTAGAAAACATGCCTTATGAGGAATGGCTAGTGAGCTGGGTTTGTTTAGCCTGGCGAAAAGGAGGCTAAGGGGCGACCTCACCACTCTTTACAACCACCTAAAAGGAGGCTGTAGTGAGATGGGAGCCAGTCCATCTACTGTTCCTGGAGTGGGAGGACATGGGTAAATGGCCTTAAACTGAGACAGGGGAGATTCAGATTAGATGTTAAAAAAGGAATTTATTCTTAGGATGTATAACAGGTGTTGGCATATGTTGCCCAGGGGGAGTCACCATCCCTGGAGTTGTTCAAGAGGCAACTGGATGTGGTGCTGGGTGAGGTGGTTTAGTGGTTTAGGGGTTACAGTGGTATTGCTGGGTGGACAGTTGAGCTGCATCATCTTAAAGGTCTCTTCCAACCTCGATGATCCTATGATTCATTCTCTGCCATCTGGGCCCAGCTCTGTAGGAACATTTAGTTCCTCATCCATTACAGATTTCAGCAGGAATTAGGCATTGTGCAGCTGGACCTCTCTGTACATTTGTCTGCTACAGTGTTCTTTCATAACACTGAGTTTGCTTTGGGAGTATGGGGTTCCAGGAGACCCTGTAAGCTGTCAGAACCAGTTCTTCAAAATGCAGATCACAGCCATTCAACAAATCATGGTGCAGCATTAGGTGAAAACCACCTCCATGTCTCTATGCCTTCCATAAAGACACATGATATGTGACTGAAAGAGAGCAAGCCCATCATAATACCTGCCTGATACAATGCTTGTTTTTAGTCAGTGCTGTCAGTGTCTCACTTCCAGGGGAAATAAATTCAAATATGAATTAACTTCCCTGGAAAAGAGTTTGCTATTAGAAAGGTTTCTAATGCAGCTGTAACAGACTTCAATGGATAGCAAAAATTTTTATTGCAGGTATAGCATTGTTTAAGAGAAAACAAGAGTTCTTAAACCATATAGCTCTTGACAGCCCCACTTAGAAAAGGAAGTATCACAATTCAGCCCAACAACAGCTCAGCAAAAGTTGCTTTTTGAAATGGCAACTAGTAAATTCCAGGGGCAAGGTTACAAAGCAGTTTGTTAGCAGCTCAAGTGTACTCTAGTCACTTCTGTCTATCTCTCTCACAACAGGAGGCAATTTTAGACTGCAGAGCACAGATGTGTCGAGCAGACACATCCTTCTTCCTGCATCTTAAATAAATGTCTCAAAACTGTGAGCCATTAATCTCATAAAGAACAGGTACTCAAATAGGATTAGAAAAAATATAACAACAAAAATCACCTAAGAATTGTCAGTAGTTGTAAGAACCAAATAGATATCTCCTGCTGTGAAAAAAACCCATGGTCAGCTATTGCCGTTATTACTCTGAATCCTGGAACAAAGGCTGGAGGAATCCATTTATCTATGCATTTCCAACTTACCCCTCCTTGTGGGACCAAATGCTACTGCCAGGTGCATTCCCTTAAATATTTTAACTGCCTCACAATGCATGTTTGTTACGCTGTCATGGTGCTGACTAATGTAGTAATTTTGAACTTCTGTGATTATTCTTGATTAGTGAGTGAAATGAACACAGCTTCTTCTCCCTCAGCTCCCCATGCTCAGTCTGGTATTCCACAGGCTGGTCCTTCCCATCTGCCAAGGCATAAGCAGGGGAATATTTCACCCAGGAGTGAGTGAACTGAACCTCACTGCTCTGCAGGCAGGGATTTTCTTCCCATCTCTCCAGGTCACTTAAAATTGAGTCTAGAAGAAGCATTACGAAAATGTTACGCACTGCAGATTACATAAATGCCTAATTATTCCAGTAAGAATTAGGTGCAAACTACATGGAACTCCTGAGACTGAGAAAAATGGTGAAATGGTTGAAACGAAGGCTTGAACATTCTGAAAGCCAGACTCTGCTACTGACTGACTGTATGATCCTGAGAAGATTGTTCATTTGCTCTATGCCTTTCATATCTCCATCTGGGAAAGCTGATACTTTATCCTAGGTATACACATGGAGCTCAGTTACTTGCTGATTATAGTGCACTTGACATGTGCATACAAAAAGCATTTTGAAACAGGAGTTTTAAGTGCTGATTGTAACAGTTTCAGTGTTTTCAATTTCAGGTGAATTTCCTTTCAATAATAAAATACTAGACAAGAATAAAATAATACTTTTAAAGGATGTTTTTCTTGCCTAGCTAGAAATATGTGTAAACTAATAAAAATGTTGCAGAAATGCTTTAGGTTTATTGTTTGACAAAACCAAAAGAATTTGCTTTTTTCAACTATCCTACCATTTATCACTGTTATCAGAGCTGGGGAAAAGGTTTTCTCTGCACTCTATTCCTGAGAAAACATTGAGCCTTTGCCAATCAGGGAAAGCCATATTTTCTTGAGCACACAATTATTCTTCCTGCCAAAACAACTTGTGTCCTCTTTTATGACACACAGCAGTCAAATGACATTCTAGACACAGACATGAATCCATCCACAAGGTGAAATGTAGCAGTCATACAACAAAACCAAGTTAACCTCTTGTGTGCATTTGCTCAACACAATTCTGAATCTCTTTCCCTTCTGGAAACCACCTTTTTGGGAAGGAAAAAGAAAAAAGGTTATGCTACCAAAATCTGTGTTAATCCACTATCTTCTATGCAGAACTTCTCAGACAGATCTTTTATCAAAACAGCCCTAGCTGGCTTTAATGATTTACTTATGCTGCATCAAAACTCATATGGTATTTGATATAATTTACTTACTGCTTTCAGTGTAAGCTCTTTCCAACTTGTTTCTTTTAAATGAACGGTTGCTTTAATGCTGTAAATATTCAGCAAACATCAATATTATGGCCAGCACAATGTGGTTCAGTGTAGCAGTGCCAAGTTTTCATTGATTGCTGCTTGTATGCGCCAGTTTTAAGACAGGCTTTTAATAAGCTCAAAATATGTTCATGGGATTGGTCTCAAAATGTCTCTAGTGGAATAATCAAGCTTCTAAGAGGCTGCAGAGAAATACAACAATTTTATTCAAAGAATTCCAGCTCAGACACTCAGTCAAAACAATTTCTGGCTTAGCCTCATTAAGCAGGTCTCAGGCTGAACATCCAGATGACAAAGGCAGCTGTGAAGGACTGCTTAGGGTTTCCTCCAGCCCTGGCACCAGGACCTTTGCAGATATTGCATTGCCACCCCGTGGCTGCTCCCAAGTCCCCATCCCCAAGGCCCTCAGAGCCTTTGTTTCGCTCCCAGACTTCACTGCAGTCAGGGAGCCCAGCCTTTGTCCATGACTCTCATCAGCTACGTTTCACAGGCTGAATGCAGTCCTGCCTGCTCACCAGCTCCTGCTACTACCCAACATTTTAACTATAGAGGGCATCTTCATCGTAGACTTTAGGTCTCCAAAAACCAGAGTTTTGGCCAAAACCCTGGGCCACTCCCACCCACTGATGTGGAGCTGAAGAGTGCTGGGGCAGGGGCAGGTCCCCAGGCACTGGGTCTGGGGGACACCAGCCTTCAGCCTGAAGGACACAGGCAGTAGCAGAAGACCATTGCCCAAAGAAAATGTAAGGAGGGGGAGAGGGGGACACAGGATGAGCAATATCAGAATGAGACACTCAGTTTTGGTGGAAAGGACTAGAGCAGAATAATGTGGCCCTTCTTCTTTGAAGGAGAAGAAGTTTGGGAGGTGGAATGCAAAGCTGAACATGGGTGAGGGCTTTCCACTGTCACTTGATGTCAAACATAAGGAGCTTCTTTGCACTAGCAACCCACTATTTTTATTATCATATTTCATGAATTCTATCAGTTCTGCAAATGATAATTGAATCAAGCCTGGAGCTTTCTGGGGAGAAAACAATGGACAGAAATAGGACAAAGAGAGGTACGAGAACAAATGGAGGATACTCTTTTCAGCAGGGACCTGTGATTTTTAAAGTTTAGTAGGACCATCAAGACAGTGAGGGAAACTTTAAAGCCAGCGTGACGATTTGACCACATTAACAATGTATATACTAAAGAGAAGAATATGAGAAAAAAAGCACTTTGACAAAGTGGAAAGAAAAATGTTTAAAAACAGTGGTTGTTATTTCACAGACTTACAAGTTGATTTGAAAGACTTTAGACTAAAACTAAACCCTTAAAGTTAATTCTTCCAGACTTTAGGAAAAATCAAGGAAAAAATACCAGAATTAAGACCTGAAATCACCTATGGAGATAAGTTACTTTTTTTCCTTACAACATTTTCCACAGAGAACAGAATAAATACATGTACTGAAAACCTCTCTTGCAAAATGTGAGCTGTTGCCTGAAGTTCATATGCAAGTGTATTTCCCTGCTCACCTTCACCATCCACCACATTTCAAGAGCAATGACTGTCACTGTAGAAACAGCACTGTGCCTTCTGTTAGGGACTCGGCCATGTTCCCAGGAGAGCATTAATTTGACCTGTGGCAAAGAGACATTTCTCAGTGCAGTTCAGGCTAGGATAACTCAGATGTAAATGAATTGAAAAAATTCAGTCTTTACCTAATAGAAAATATGCAAACCTAGGAAAAACCCCTGCTATTTATGCAGCCTTTCTATGACATGGTTGGATTAATTTTAGATTCTGGAGGTGGTGCTGTTTTTGCTGTTCTGTATTTTTAAAGACCTATCACCGCACAAACATTGACTCTATTCACATATCATCCAATTGTGTTATTCCCCCATACCAAAGTTAAGAATGTGAGTTTGGGATGAACGTGTACAAGTCCATACAGGTGCAAGTCCTGGAAATGAATCCAGATCTATTGAGTCTCAGTCAAATACTTTGTCATAAGGTTACCTTTCATCTAGGTGAGATTTCTTGCTTTACTTTTACAGAGACACCAGTACCAGGCCTGCACAGAAATAACACTGAATTAAAGGGATTGAAGCAAATGTCAGACCATTTTCCACAGTAGTTGTCACCATTTTTGTCACAGGGCAATTAATGTGTAAACTCAAAGTCCTGGAATAAGATCTCATCTGTTTCATTTTCTTCCTCTCCCACTCTTTAAAAAACAAACTGTGTCCTTCAGCCTTAACTACTCCAGGCTAAACTCCCACTTGAAGCATATACACAGGAACAAGCTCTTGCTTCTGCTCACATCAAAATACTGAAGCTCCTGCTAAAAAGAGATAACCATTTCTAATAATGAATCAGTCAATTGAATTACCTTTTTCAGGGCTCAAAATATGCATAAACTAGTTATAATTTTTTTGTTCAAGTGTTTATTTTTCTCATGTATTTCTGGCTTTGTCTGAGACAAACTCACAATGTCTAATATAATTCAAGGACTTTTTCTGTCTAAAGACAACTTGAATATTTGAATGATTGACAGACTTTACAAAACCGATCATGATTTCTCCACAACATTGACTCCTCAGTGAGCTGTCAGATATTGTGCAGCTGGAGAACAAAAAGAGTAAGTGTGCTATTTGCTGGAATCGAAATATCAATTAGATCCTGTGATAAGTTAATTGATATATTTAATGAAGAGTGATGTTTGCCTTTGATGTGCAGAAAAAATGGTGCCACAAGTACCAAAAACATTTGCTAAGTTTGCTGCAGCAGGAAATTGCTCGCTCTCCTCTTTTTGAAATATTTTGCTTAAAGGGGGGGGTGAAGCTTTTGAACTGAAAAATGTTCACTGAGCTTAATGCCTCCTGTCAGACTACATGCATCTGCCTCGCTGAATAACATAAAATAGAAGTTAAACTGGAAAATACAGTAGTTCTTGCACAACCTTTGTTTTATTTATTCCTCTCAGAGGAAAAGAATGGGCCAAGAAAAAAGATACGAGGTCATTTTTCACTCTTTAATGGATTTAATTTTAAAAAAGTCTGAGGCTCAATTCCTTCTCCCGCTTTCCCTGGCAGCTTTCAGTGCATCTGTAGTCATTGCAACTGCTCGGAGATCAGAGCCCAGTGGTGGCAAGCTGTGGTTGAAACACATGGAGGTGGTGAATAAATTGAAATATTTCATGATTATAAAGGATCTTGTTTGGCTTCAATGCTGGCCATGACTGACAAATAATTATGAACAAACAGTTATAACAAATAATTGCGAAGGACTTGCAGTCAAAGTACAACACTGAAAAGTGCTCTGGTCTTCTCCCAATAGGTATCAAAGGAACTTGATCTACCTTCTGGCATGTTAGATTAAGTAGGATTTTGATTATTGTATTTTCCTCATAATCAACTCAGGATTCTTAGCTGAGGATGATAAACATAGCCTAGAGTTAGTTTAACTGGACTGATAAAGCAAATTCCCAACTCTCTGTTCTGGAGAGCCTCAAGTTCTGATTGAAATTTACACATCTTGATTTAGATGCATCTCAAGAACAGACCAGGCTCAGTTTGCAAGGACTGTGACTAACCAGTGTCCATCCCAGGAGAGAGCTTAACAAATGACTATTCCCACGACAAGAGGCCATTAGCAGTTCTTTCCAGCTGGCATTCCATTTTTTCTCTATTGTCTACTTCTCCAAGTCTGATTAGATGAGAAAGAAAGGATGGAGTAGAAGACGGGAGAAAAAAACTAGAACTCTTCAGACCTGTGCTCAATTTGTTGTTTTACTGATCCATGAATTTGTGTTAAAAACATGGAATAAATAATTAGTAAACTGCCCTTGTACAGAAATAAAACCATCAAATTATACCAGTTGCTTACTAGTTCTATTGTAGCACATTTTAAAAAAATTGAAAATACTGAAAAATACAGCCCATGCCTAGAGCTGTTTAAATGGTTTGAAACAAATGTGTCAGTTTGTCTTCCCTAATCTTTTTTTTGCCCTCTTTCTCACACACAAAAGGCTAAAGCCATTTTCTTCTGTTTGAAGAATTTTGTCCCCTGAATTGCAGTTCCCTGCAATGCAGCAGGCCTTTAATGAAGCAAATAGGATTAGGCCACTGGAGGAATAGTTTATCCTGATTTTTGAAAATCTAAATCCAATTTTGTTTGAATGATGCTAGCCCTTCTTTCATCAATCCTAGTCCAAAAGATGTTTTGAACTTTCTGTCAAAGTACATTGTATAACAACAAGACAGTGATACGGGTTACTGGAATATCTCTGCTCCTTATAACAGAAAATTTAATCCTTCTGACACTCTGTAACATTTTCCATTGTCACCATATAAATACATGAATTAGAGAAACAATATTTTGTGCTGTCCCACTCCAGGAAGCTCCAGTCAGGCTAAAATGGCCACTATATCCAGACCTATGGGCTGGTCTGTGCAGGCAGCCCACAGTACAGCCACAGTGCAAAATAGAGGTATTACAAGCCTCACAAAACAAACCAGGTCATCCAGGTAACTGCATGGTTTTGCCAAGAAAACTGCTTTGGAACTGAGGGCTGCTCCCAACTCGGTTATGCTGGTCAAGGTCGCATCTCATCTTTTCCCTACTTATGTAAGCGGATAAAACCTGCCAGAATAGCTCCACTGGCCTGAGCCAGAATGATTTGATGTGGAAGCCTGTCAGAACTGCCACTGAAAGGATGAACAAAGACGTAATCTCTGGCAGTCAGCACTGAAATCTGCCTTTGCTATGGCCAAATTCAGTGCTGCCAATTCTTCTTCTCAACTATGCTGGCTCTGCCTTTTGAACTACCCAAATATGAAGCCAAAAAATTCCCTGTGTATCCTGTAAACAATACAGTGAAGAAGCATTCACGTAACCATTTCCTTCCTGGTTTCTACTGACCCAAATAATGCTGTAAATGAGACTTTCGAACACACTGTGCTCTTTGGCTGATGCCAGGTCTGTGTTGTAATCATCGTTCCCGATCTGCATGGGGCAGATTCTGTGCAGAAGGTCAGAGATTGTGAACATTTGTGCTGTTCCCCCAGATATTCCTGAGCTGCCACATGCAATCCTGGCTGTATTTCTCCATTCTCCAAAGGGGCAGCATTTGAAGAGCCAAGGGATCTGCTCTACCTTTGGCAAAAAAAACCATTTGGTTGTTCTTTGACTTCTTTATGTTTTCTCTATGGAGGAAAAACAATCACTGCAATATAACACAGAGAAGACATAATGCAGGTTTACAGCAATTGTCTCCAGCATGTCACATCTCCCCTCCCTGCTGTTCCCTCTGTATCATATGGTATGCATTATCCCTTTTAAGGGTGGGGAATTACACAATCGTGATACTGTCCTTTGGGGAATCATTTTGTTTAGTGGGTTAAATGCAGCTCTATTGCAGTTAAATTCAGATATATTTCCAGTCTGGTGTTGTTGCACTCACTTTTGAGAGATCTTTATAGCCTAGTGGACAAGTGCACTTGGTGGTCTTTTTGGGGACAGAGGGTGCAAGACAAATGTAGGAGTATGGATTTCTCTCCACTCACATTAGTTATGGCCATGGGGATGCTAGCACATTGCATTTCCTTCCTCCCCAATGAACCCTGCCTCATCCCAAGCCAATTCACCCGAAGTGGGTTAGCAGTGCCACCAACTCACATGGCTCCCATCATGTCAGGCATTCACTACACTGCTAGAATCTACTACAGACACTTTTGCCTGTATCCTATCTCTGGTTTTTGCCCATGCCTTTGAAAATATTGTATACCAAGTCAGATTCTCTGCTTAACCAGCTGCATACTATACATGTATATTACAGTTCACCACCCCTATAACCCAGTTTCCTGTTTTCTTCCAAGTTCATGGTCTTTGTAACTTCATTTCCTAGAGACACATAGGTCTGTCTAATCTCACCATTCTTTCTGTCCCACTCTCAGTCCTCACCCTTGGCTCCACTACTTCACAGCACTTTGTCTCCACCTAGCAATCCTTTGTCTTTTCTCATGCCATTTTTACAGCCAAGATCACTTGCTTCTTTACCTGAGCTTTGTTGCTCATCTGATACAGTGCTGCTTTTTCCTATGTATGTATCAAATACGAACCTTTGTATTGTGTCTGTCTCGCTCTCAACATGAGAATCTCAGGTCACACAGAGCATCTTCCTGATTACTCATAGCACCTATGATGTTATATAAATGGTCCAAATGGGCACTGTATCAGGTAAACTATGTCATACAGTCTGGACTATGGCCAGAGCACAGACGGAGATTTCTATTCATGGCACCAATCCTCTGCTTGTTCCCCTGTTCTTAGCATATTCTTTTTCTGAGAGTCCAATTCCTGCATATTTTCCACTGTGACTCAAAAGACAGAGGCATTTTTATTTTCTTCCTATTTTCTCAATTTTTTGTGCATCAACAAAAACCATTAAGGAATACATTGCAATTAGCACTTCCTCAGATGCACTCATCTGTCAAGAGCACTCAGCACAGAGACAGTTTTCTGCAGGTGGGTAACTTAATGCCTCCTCTTACCACTTTTATTTATCTCAAGTTAATTGCTAGAAGTGGAAAGCTCTTAGTGTTCTGCATTGAATTCATGATCATGCAAATACTTAAGATGATGGATTGTGTGTCTGTGACAGCTATCAGTAAACCAGAGATAGAACAGGAATCCTCAGAGCAAAAACAAGAGCACTTGAAAAAGCTGGTGCAGACAGGACCAGAGAAAAAGAAAAAAAGTCCTGAACTTGATATGTATTTAGCAGCTGTTGAGACTTCTCAGGTCTATTCTTGATGCAATATGGTCCTTGTTTGTAGATGCAGGCATTTCTCCCTGCCCTTATTTTTATCTCTACTGGGAACAATGGCTGACACAACAAGTGAAGTACACACCACAAGCACTAGCACGTTTTCAGCACTGTAGTCAAGTGGGGCCTGATAACAGGGGCTGCAAGGTGTCCCTGTGACAGAACAGAGCATAACAGAGCTTTGTATAAAAACTGTTTTTCAACCTCCAGGTTTTTCAAGCTGTTCTAGAGCAGAACAAGGATGGAAACTTCTTTTGTCTCCCAACAAACTATCTAATCAAAGCCATACTGCCACAATGAACCAAAATGATAGAGGGGTTCATCTTCTGCAAGGCACTGCACAAACAAAAGCAATTCCAAGTCCACAGAGCCAACATTCTGAAGCCTTCAGCTGATGGTCACATTGTCCTTTGAGACAAATGGTTGGCCTTGCCTTGCTTGCATAAAGCTATACACTCTTGTGTATTAGTAGCATGAAGCCCAGAAAATCAGGTGGTTATTACTGATTAGCCCCCGTCAGTAATTTGCTAATTCAGTATAGATGCCAGGGGGTGCACACGTTGTGGGGAAAGGCAGCAGTGCCAGAGCAGCCCCGCTGTGACGCACCAACCCACCGGGCTCTGCGCAAGAGAAGGCTCACAGGAGGTGTCGCACCGAGGCAGGGACTGCCTTGACTTTCTCAGCAAGCTCTTCCTAACAATGTTGCTGGTGCATATACTGTTGTGAGAAGCCAGCTGGCTGCCATCTGAGAGCAGATGCCAAGTGGCTGTCAGATTGTCATCTTGAGTTTTAGTATTCAACCCATCTTTCTGTGAATTGGCTTTTGGCCTTTTTTCCCCCAGGGGAGAGTTGTGCCTCAGCCAAAACACCTCAGATTTATCTCCTGTAAAAGAAAAGAAAGTATGAGTCACTATTACTTCTGGTGAAACAACTTATAAATCTCAATTCAAATGCTTTAAGGTTTTTTTCCACATTCTTTTCCTATGGTTTTGTAATTTTTTCTTTGCTGTTCCTAAAACAAACCCCAGGAAAACACATAACAGCCACTTCAGACAGTTTACCCATTCAATCTGTCCATTATGTAATTAATTAGAAAAGCTGAGAGAAATACAGTTCTTCAGTGTCTGAGCTCCTGATGGTCATATTTTAAGTTTTAATAAAAAGGCTAGTTGCATATCATCTTCAGTATAGTACTGGTCAGGCCTGGAGAAATATCAGCAATTTATCCAAAAATGTAAGACAGAAAGAAATGAAAACTAACTAAAAAATACTCAAACAGCAAAAGTCCCTGGAACAATTTTTCTGTAAGTAGTGGCCCAAAAGATGCAACTTCAAGTACCCTTAAAGGATTGCTACTTTTAGGAGAAGCGCTTCACTCTTGCTCTTTGGGAATGGAATAATTTTCAGATGTGTCATGGCAGGCAATTTAACTCACTGATCTTGAAGGAAAATAATACCCTTAAGAGTTCCTGAGACTGGAATAGAAAGAAGTCGTTATTGCCATTGAAGCAAGAAAGTGTCTGCTGGGAAGATATGTAAGTAGAAAAAGCATGTTTTCCATCAGAACGACCAGCTAAAAAACATGTGAAACATGTGAGGCCCAGCAAAGAAATTGTTCCAAGAAGCTTGTGCCATTTAATAGGATTTCCATTCTGCATTATCATTCAACCACCTGAAACAAATCATACTTGTGTTAAATCCCATTAATACTGAAGGATGCATATTTGTTATGTTATTTCTAATTCAACTCAAAAAGGTAAAGTACTTATTTCCTTTAACATTTTGGGCATTCCCATTTAACTTCTGACAATAAAAGTCGGAAGTTTAAGTTTATCCAATGACACAAAGCATCTGCTTGTTCACTGCCAGATCCCAGAAACCAAAAGAAGGAAAAATGTTTCATATACACTCAGTTACAGAAACAGGTTTTAAGCACAAGAATCACAGCAAAGCAAAATGCACCTTGCAGCATCCAATGGAAAGATCACAAAAATGTTGAAAGGTCTCCTACAGAATGACCACTCTGGACAGTGCTTCCAACTCTCATAGAACTAAGTTAATTATGAGGAAATGCATTTAATTTTATGTCTTTTTAAGAAGAAGAGGGCTGATGTCCTGACATAGCAGAAAACCTTGGGACACTGCCAGCACTTGGCACAGTAATCCTTTCTGTGGAGCTTACGTAGTGAGAGAAGCTGGTTTGGGTGAAGAACTCCTGATGTAACAACAGTAAGAAATTAAAATATTGAAGTAGAGACAGCAAAGGGGACCAAATCACAACACCCAGTGCGGCAGCATGCTATTTCCTGAATCTCAGTGCCTGGGCTACACAGGGTCCTAAAATAGGCATTGTTTGGTATCTTTTGCATGTCCTAAAGTGCCATATCATAATTTTTTCGAGGTTTTTAATTTAAAATATTCTCTTGTTGAAAAGAGTGAAATCAGGCACCTTTTCCTTTATGGACAAGCTTCACCAAGTTTGCATCTCCAGGAATTTGTAATAGCATCAAGAAAGATACTAAAGCACTTCAAACCATGGTTGAGATTAGAGGCATTTCAGCAGTGAGAATGGAAGGCAGGTATCTGAATTTCTGTGTTTCAGGGCATGAAATGCCAGACAGGAGGAAGTCCAAGAAGTCCAAGCAGCAGGGGCATATCCTTTCCAGTACCCTCCCAATCCTAGGTTATCAGAGAACCTGAAAGGATAAAAACATATTTGTCGCATGTTCATTAAAATAAAAGGAACAAACCAAGTATAGACTTTAAAAATATTTGGCTGGTTTTGAGAACAAAATATTTTGTGTTTTTCTAATTTGTTGTTTCTAATCTTCATGTATTGTTTTTCTCCATCTCATCTTAAAATTACTGCATTTGATGGAAAGCTCGTGTCATCTAACCAGGCTCATTGAAATGAACACTTCTCATGAAAATTTTGTTTTTTGTGAAAATGTCAAGTGGAAAAGCATTTTGAAAAGCAGGAATCTTAAAAAAAAAATATAGGAAAAAAGATTGATTTTAAATAGCAATCAATGAAATCCCATCTATTTTTTAAAATTCCATTTGGCCTGCAAGAAATTACACAGGACAGTTGAACAGAACACTTTCCCTATGGTAGATCTCCAGGAGTAACAAAAATAATGCCAATAAACAGGGAAATTGTACTCAGAAGACCTTTAGAGCCCTGATGTTATTTTAGTTCTAGTCTGGTCAGATTTCTGAAGGTCTTGCAAAGAGGGAGAGGGAAAAGATGCTTCTGTCAGCACTGACCACATGGTCCTGCATGCACTGGAGGATGCTCCTGGGACTATGCCCAGGCTCTTCACCACACCGGTGGCTCTGTGAGCAAAGACTCTTGGCACACAATTGGGGTCAGCTCAGGGACCTCTGCCAGGTACTCTGCACCCCTGCACTTGGGTCACTTTGCCCTTGACAGCTTCCCTTGTGTCACTGCCTGTCCTGGATGATGTGGCCACCAGTCTATTTGCTTTCCCAGGCCATGACACTTGGTCCTCTGCTCTTCCTGTGTTTCCAAAGGCATGCACCAACATTGCTTCACTTGGAGCAGCTCACACAATGAGTGTGAGGACTGTGGTGGCCCATGCACTGGTGAGAGGAAACCTGGTTCTCCCTGGATCCCCCTGGCTAGAGCCGTTCTGCCCTGGGAGGAATGGGGCAGCCCCAGGGGTGTGTGACCATACCGCTGCTACCTTGCTGCCTCTCTTTATACCTTCCAGTGTATGGCAGAGATGATCAGTCCCAGCACCACCAGCCAGGCAGCATCATCCCTCAGCTCCCTGTCTCCTGAGAGAGTGGCCAGTCAGGCAGACTGGGACAGGAACTCCCCAGTCTGTCTGGGATGGAGAGACAGCTGACTAACACTGTGTTGACTGAAGGTTGACCAAGTTACTGCCCGAACTTCTGGACAGCAGCACAAAAAAGCATTTAACTACTTGACACCAGAGCTCTACAGATGGGAATTTCAAACAGTCCTGAAGATTTTCCATGGGATCTCCTGACTTGAAAGTCTATCCAAAGGCAAAATCTGTGTGTACTGCTGATTGGCACCATGGGTGGACGATCTGACCATATAGAAAATCCTTTGTTGTGGGAAATCAAGGCACAGAAAACTGCCAAAACCTTGTGCCTACAGGCCCAGAGTTGGAAATGAATAGAGGGTTTGATCTAAGGCCTTGGAAGAGACTTCCAAATTTAGAGACTTGAAGCAAGAATGTGGGTTTGTAGTTTAAGAAGAAGCATATTAAGCTAGATAGTGGAAATTTTTAAAAGTTTTAAAGTTTAGCTATAGAACTAGTAATAGAGTTAGTAAGAATAAGAGATATTAATGTAGGTTTGTGTGTCGTTACATGATTGCTTGAGAAAATCTGTACTGTGACAAAAATGTGTAAGACAAAACAATTAATGATGGGTTTAAAAGACACTAACTAACTTTGTGGCAGCGGTTTATTGGCTAATAAACCTATATAAGGCATTGTAACTAGAAATACTACAGCTTCTGATGTGAAGATGTTCTCACCCTCTTGTGAGACTGATAAGAGCAATAAACCATCCTTTTACAACGTCTCTCAGTGGTCTCATCTTGCTAATCCCAATAGTTTGTGTTGTTTTTGCTGCAAAACAGATCAAACTGATAGGTAAGATGTCAGTATAAACTGTTCCTGCAGATGCAGAAACAGTCATGAAAGACAGTCTTGCCATATTGTTTAGATAGTTAGATGTTTTTCATGTAGTACAAGGGATAATGGATCCTGCCTGTTCAGGAATGGTTATATAGGAGCATTGGACAGTTGAATATGAGAATCAGCATTCTAGGTGACACAATTGTAAACACTATACTGTTTTTCCAGCTTTTTAAAAGTTTTAAAGTACTTTAAAGTCTGTCATTTTTGAGGCACGCACCCCCTCCTACAAACTTTGAAGGCTCTGGTTATTTCAGAACCCCTTTTGCCTTCTAGACCAATGGCTCAGTCTGGCTTGCACAGACATGCATCTGACACATGTCTGTCTGTGCAAGCATGTACTTCATACTATCATAGTGTTTGGAAATCTCTTGCAACCACCAAGCCCTCCTGCCATTGTGTGATGCCACACCACTTTGTTCCTTTCAAAAAGCTTTCCTGTCACTTTTTGCAAGCTGAAGGCCTCTTGGTTTGCAAGCTGAAGGCCTCTTGGTTTGCAAGCCAGGTTGCCACTTCTTTTCTGTTCAGGCTGGCAATTTGCCTTTTAGCAGCTTCAAAAAAGAGATTTTCACCACCTCAATTTCCTAAGTATATAATAAAGTCTTTTAACAGAAGTAGTGGTGCAGACATGTCTACTGTCATAGTGCCACTACACACACATGTAAGAAGTAGAACACTGGGCTAATTAATGTTACTTTTTGTTGAAAGCCATCTTCTGTGACAGTCCTCCTTCCCTGAACTGCTGTAGGCCTGGGCAGATCAGGGCACCCTTTTGCCTCCTGTTTCCTCAGTTTGTTGCCAAAGCTTTTTTGAAACTTTCTATAAGGTCATTGACATATAGATGAGAGAACAGGTACAGCACCAACCTATACCCCATGATGCTTAGCTGTGATTCCCCAGAGCCCTGAGTGAAAATGTCTGTCCCCATGTATGCTGCAGTCAGAGCTTCCTGCACTGACATACTTTCATAAAATAAAAACACTTTCAATACATGGAAATACAAAGTCTTGTGTCCAGCAAAGCATATGGGATCCTGTCTCCTAATGTAGGGTTTTAGCTCTCTCATAGAGTCCCAGCATCACACCAATGTCAGCATTTATTTAGTTGAAAACTAATGACCTAAAAACTTTACTGGATTTGGCCTACTGTTACTGTTGGCTTCCTGCCCCCTGACTATAATTTCTAATCAGTTCTAATTTAAATGACTTTTTATTATCTTCATGGTAATCACAAGCTTACAATTAAATGCAGCATGTAGTTTCCAAGAAAGAAGAACAAAATGTTTCCCAGTAACGGCTACCTGGGGACTACAAGAACAACCTAAAAATATTCCGAGCATGTAAAAACACAAAACTATAAAAGATTTTTCTTT
Source organism: Zosterops lateralis (assembly GCF_965231275.1). NCBI lineage: Eukaryota > Metazoa > Chordata > Aves > Passeriformes > Zosteropidae > Zosterops > Zosterops lateralis. The sequence goes on along the minus strand of NC_139762.1, from coordinate 63,514,303 downwards.
TCTGAGTAAAATTAATTGGATGAAGTTGAGCAATGAAAAATGTAATTCAGACAGTATCAGGACAGTATCGGGATGTTCTGGCACTCTGTTAAACTGCAAAATAACCTCCTGCTGGAAGAGGTTGGAAGCATCATTAGTCTCATTCATTTAGAGCAAAATGAGGCAAAGCACTGAATGGAGCACTGAATGAACTTTCTGGCCACAGAGCACCACAAGAACTTCATGAAATACCCTTGTATTGGCATTTCAGCTGAACTTGTGGAACTGGTGTAGTGGTCTGTACTTCACCATATATGCCCATTATACTTCCTTTTGGAAAGGAGGAGGCTGGGTTACCTGGAGCCAGAGCAGGAGAATCTGCAAATGCAGGTCTTGCTTTATGCAGAACAACAGAGCAGGCATGAGGGGCACTTCCAAAGATTTGGCAGACATGAAGTATTTCCTTTCCTAGTAGCTTCAAGGCCCAGGGACCTCTTTCATGTGTCACAAAGTCCTTTTTCCCCATAGGTGGCTGTCAAGCTTCCTGGGAAAGACAGATCCAGAGGATATCAAGCAGAGACACCAGCTGTTAGGTAAGATAATGCATCTGATGCTTCTGAATTGTCAATGGAAAATAAATTTCTGCCTTGCTCCAGAGCCCTGTCTAGTCACTTCAGGTAACTGAAACGATGAAGTTTCCTTGGTTTCTCCATAGATGGTCTACTCCATAGATTCCCTGTAAAGAATTGTTCCTAATACTGATCCCAAGTTCTCCTTTGCTCAGCTTTGCTACTCAACACCCAATTAACATTCTTGATGTGACACGATTATCTGATTATCATTGCTATTATGTAATTGGAATAACTTAAACAACTGATGCCAAGTGGATAAGGACATCCCATTATCCCACTTACAGTCATCTCCTGACACATTGCACTGTTGTCAGGCCCCTCCCAGAATGACTGTAGGCAAGAACTACCGTGAAGATTTTATGAAAACATCTCTGTGGCTGCCACCACAGCAGCACCTAAGATGCAGATGCATTTAAACATCTGCTCCGTGCTCTCAGGTGACAAAGACATATGAGAGACATAGCAGGCAATTAAAATTCAGTTTACAAGTGGGAACACTGGTTCGGCTACATAGATCACTTCAGAAAGAAAGTTATTTTTCAAGGGAACAGCAACACTGTATAGTTAAGCAAACCATAAACTCTGGGGTTACCTTGAGAAGATGGATTGCTGAAATCAGTGTTTTTCAACATTAACCTTTTCCTTCTGGAAAGGTCAGTTCATGCCTCTGTTCCACTGAACATGGGAACTTAAGAGCTAGAATTAATGCATCTTAGGAGCAACCATCCCAAGAGGGGGCCCTGTCAAAACTGTAACAGCATAAAAAGAGGGGATTTGTGTGTTTTTTCAGTCTGCCACATGTGGCTTTTACAGTCACTAGTATAATGGTCTTTTGGAAATCTCTAAGTGATGGCACACTTAATTTGTTCTACATTTAGGTTACCACTTCTCAACAACTAATAGGGGGGAAAGGGACTTTGTTGTTCTTTTTAGCTCCAGAAATAAGCAGAGATATTATGGTACTGCAGAGCAGCTCAACACAGCATCTCTACACCTTAACCTTACAGTAGCCTCTTAGATTTGTGAAGATAAAGTGAGGGGAGATTGGAGGCTTTTATTCTAAGGTTTTTGCTGAAGATTGGAAACATTTTCAACCTTGAATAAGCATTTCCTTATACAAATGGCTTATTAGGCAAATAATCCCTCATTTCCTCATCCTGGAATGATCTTATTTAACATCATTAGGTTATTACTCCTACTAACAGAATTAAAATGCATCAAATATCCTCCAGGTTTGCCAGCAATGACCTTTTGCAAATAGGGCTCAATGGCCATTATGTTCCTGCACAAATAAGAGGCAACTGTTTAAGAATGCAGCCTTAGATGATGATATTGGGAAATTGCTTACCCTACTATAAAACATACATGTAAACCATGTAAGGAGTCTGTCAGAGAAATGTTCCTCTATAAAGTGTAACTTAATATTACTAATACTAGGTGTTCTAGTCACTGAAATTACAGGTTTTGAGTTTCCAAGCTTTCAATTATTTCACCCCATTGGACTTTCATCACTTTCTAACCCAAGCCCTCACTCAGAGACACAAGGCAGCACAAAAACAGCACAGGATGTGCAGGCTCAGGAGCACACTGATGGCATCACTGTGCCATCCTCCCCTCTGCTGTGACAAGTGCCTTTACTCTGTTCCCTGACATATTTTGGATAAATCCATGAGATTTGTTGATACTGAATATAATTTTTGACTCATTTAAAAGGTCAATTTTTTTGAGGTAAAAGAAAAGAAAACCAAACAAACCTTTCAACCAGCTTTGCTACTCTGGGCTAGGGTAACCTTTGAAAAATATGCTTAAGAAAACAGTATACTTCTAATATTCCACATATCTCCTAGATTCTGTAAGGTGCATGTAAATATCAACTTTTTCAACAAGTATCAGGAGCCACTAACTAAGTGATAAAAAGAGAAGGGCTTTCCTAAAAATAGCAAGACTGCATAACAAAATTCCTGTTATGTACCACTATTTGAAATTACAGCAGTGTCTCCCTTTTGATATGACTTGTTTAAGAAAATGCCTTCTCACCAGAGGAAAGCCCAGGCAGATGTAAACAAAACCTCAGTTGTTTCAGAACAAATTAAGTTTTCACTTGTTTTGAGAAGTTGAAAAATCAGTAAACTAAGAGAAAAACCATATTCTTCTTTCTTTAATCTAGCTTGCATTATCACACAGACAAATTCTTAAATCAAGATATTTTAAGGTCAGAATACTCACGAAGATACAATCAAGGCTCTGTCTGAAACTTGGAGGCAAAATTAGAGCAAAGTTATTTGGGGGAAATGGAAGAAAAAAAATTATAAAAAGAACTCAAAATTAATAAGAGGGCAGAAAGATGATGGACCATGTTTGTTTAAAAATATGCCAACTGTACACAAGGAAAAATGTGCTGTAAAAAAATTTGTACATACAGCAGTTGGCAAGAGTTTAATAATTTTGGGTTCCCACTGGACAAGTAAGCTAAATAATTCAAGGCACTTTCACAGCTATTGAACTTAATTTATGAGCCCATTGCTGATCTTGCATACGGTTCAGGAAAATCTGTATGAGTCCATATAATTATCGCTTTCAATTCTAACTCTCCTACAGTTATAGCAGTTTGGGAATGTTCAGTGTGAAAATTAAGTTTTTTACAAAAGCTGAGCTGGTGAGAGTCTGACTTTACACGTGATTATTCACTCTTCAGTCATTGCTGCCTTTGTTTCTAATTATCTCACATTACAGAACAAGAAAATGGACCAGAGGCAAGTTGAAATCCACTGTGCTGAGTGCTGTACAGACAGCTAGAGACAGTCCCTGTCCCAAGCAGCAGGAGAAACAGCAGCAAGCTTCTAAAAGGTAGGAAAATAGCAACCATTTAAGAATATTTTGCAGGGCTGGATTGTTGAAGGATTATGTATTATATCTACTGGGGCTGCCTCATTTTCAATTAATAAAACTACAATAAAATGAGACCTAGTATCACCACATTTGGAATAATGCAGAGCAAAATTGGGGCAGGGGGGACGGCGGCAAAGCAACTGCTTACAATCAGCACACAAGCATTGGAAGATAAGAACAAAATACTAGGGGATGTATATCAAAGATCTATAAATATAACCTAGAGAAAAGAGAACTCGTGGGGCCATAGCTTGAATCTATAAATACCTTCAAAATATAAATATAAATGAAGGAAGGGAATTAGTGGATCTCAGCAGATGCTGAGACGCAGAAGCAGGCTAATGAGGAAGGAGTCGAGACTAAGCTCAGAGCACATTTCCGAATGCTAAAAGCAGTTGGAGCTCAAAAGACTATCAAAGAGGGTACCATCCTGCTTATACTCAAAGATGTATTCAGTGAGGCATTAGTGGGAAGAAATGCAGGCAGGGTGCAATCTTGCACAGACTAGAAAGACAAGCTGGCTGCCCAAGGAACCTTCCTAGCTTCCACATCTGTCTGGTGTCAGGAACGGCCTGAATGGATTCTCAACCCTTGGGACAGGTGTTTACAGCACTCAGGCTTCTTCAATGTGACAGTAAAGTAGTAGCTGGAGAGCAAATAAGCTCAGCAGTAACAAAATAGACATGAAGAAGACCTTTTCAAAATCAAAAGACAAACAAAATCCAAATTAACTTGGGGAATTTATGAAAGTTTTGAGGTCAACTTCACCCCAGAGCTTTTTTTCTTTCCTTTTGTTGAAAGGAAGCTAGTAAACTACTGACATGGCCCACAGCCATTCTCACATGGAGATGCTGTCCTTGAAAACCTGGGATGCACAGCAGAAAATGCAACATTGCATGCTGGACTGGCAGTCCCCTATGCCTGCTGCAGATTAGGCCTGAAGGTAGCTTATTTTGTGCACATTACTCAGGGATAGGGGAGTCTGGGATTCCCAATGTAGCATTTGGCTGAGTGGGAACATTGCAGAAAGAATTGTCACATATAACACATTCAATTGCCTTGGCTACTGAATCCTGACTACTGACATTATTTTAGATGTGTTACTGATTAAACAATGTTTTTGTAGTGCAAAATGCCAGGCTTGATAGAGAGCAATATAGCAGCCCATCTGAGACCTGACAATTCCTAAGCACCTCAGTTCCTAGCATCTTCAATGATTTCCTGAAGACCAAGTCTCTTTAAAGACTTTGGATCCTTTAAAGCTCAGCTAACTATAAACAGCATAGAAGAAGGAATAATTCTCCCAGTTAAGCCTCCCACTGAGACTGTTCTCTGTGCCAGTGTACAGATGAATAGGCTTTGAATGCTAATTGTAACACTGTGTGTACTCTTCCTGAGCTAATCAGCTCACAGGGTACAGACAAGCAACTTTTATTATCAATTCCATTCCAGCACACAAACCCTCCTGAAATGCTTTTCCAATAGCTAATTTAGAGACCTCCTGTTGGCTTAGTTCAGGCTGTGGAAGGTTTGTAAACAAGCTGTGTTATTCAAGAGGAATTTGCTCTCTCTCACTGTCTCTCTTGCTTTCTCTCTCTTGCCTAAAGTATTAAGATCTAATGGAAATAGCTGCCTAAGAGAGGGAAGCAAAGCATGCTAATACCTATTGGCAAAGGCGCATGTTCAATGTCTCAAGAGGTTTCATGTGCAACAGACAAGAAAACTCACTTGCAGACCTAAGTAGCGGTGTATCACTTTCTTTACAAAGTAAAAAATCACTCCGAAAAAGCAATTATTTTTTCCATTTCATAGTGGAGTAGTCTTTACCATTAGAAGTTATGTAGAATTTTGGGGTTGTCCCTCACTTTGAAATGAGATATTCCATATATGATCAAAGCAGTGATAACCTTCAGATATAAAACCTCTCCTGGGAACCCTGCCAACATGAACTGCAGACAGCATCAAGCTGAATGCTAAGAGCTTCCCCACACTGTGTATGGCTGTTCAGATTTGTATGGAATGGGTAAAGAAGTGCCACTAAACCAGAATATTTTCCTTTGCTATAAGTGACCACAAGAGCAGCGTGGTGGAGTCACGTTCAGATGAGATATTCTCTGCTTTGAAAACCCCAGTAAATGTGCTCCTAATCTGTTCAGGAGTCTGTTTCACTAAACAAAAAGTACAGTTTCACAGAAAGAAGGCTTCTAATGTTTCTGGCACTGCTCTGTTTTAAATCTTTGGGAAAGAGACTGCAGACTGTGGAAAAATGAGCTTTCTTTATAAGCTCAAGTGTGTGAATAGTGGGTAACAGTCCTCAGGGGAGAAAGAAACTTAAACCAACCACTCCTCTCACTCATCCCCCTCTCTTCCAAAAAAACCCCAAAAACCACAACCAACAAAAAACCTGCACCAGCTGGAGAGAGAACTCCTTGTTTGAGATGAAGGGAGTTTTGTAATTTAACAGTATTCTTACTAAAGAACAGAGATCTTAGTGTAGCTCAAGTAGACTTTCAGAGACACTTTGTGTTCCCTCCTTGCTGGAAGGTCATTTGATCCTTTCCTGTCCGTATTCCACTGTAATAGGTTGTTACATTGCTATTACACTCCTATTCTGAACTGCACCTGGGAGCTGCTGCTCTTACATACTACAGTCTGATGTGGGGAAAGCTATTTGCAAGTCTCTTAAAAATCCCCATTGAGTTGAAGCACAGGCAAACATTTTTCTGCCATGGAATTCAGATGCAAAACAAGGACTTAGTTTTCATGTAAGCCATTCACCAAATTCCCAGTTTATGTTGAGAGAGGGAAACCACTGAATGATCTGGTGTCTCTTGCAGCTGAACACACATTTTTGAAAGCCACTTAGTTCTTTGGCCACTCTCTGTAATCTATTTTGTTCAGCAGTGGAGCCACATTTTTCAAAGGTCTTAATACTTTTCTTAAGCAGCTTTTGAAATGGGAAGTGCAGACCAAACTCCCCTTCTGCTGAAGTTGGTAGCAGACTCCCACTTCTTCAGCCAGAGAGTAAATGTGGTTCCCACTGCCAGTGTGAGTACCTCAGGAAACAGTGTTTGTGTCCCATATATGTGACCCCTTTGTTTCTCATCCACATTGACTGTGTATTGTCACAGCAGCTTCTTACACAATACAAAGAGACTAAAGAGAATTTTAGAACCGCATGAAAATGTCATCTTGTCTTCACTTCAGACAAGGATCTCTTACATACATTTACTTTGGCTTTTTCTCGTTAGCAAGGAGATGAAAATCTCAAGCATCTCATAGCTCATTATTAATACATAGTCATGCTGTGCTGCTCACAAGGGACATGGAGATACTGGCAGCAGGCCCCTTGAGACAGCAACCTGATTATACAACCCTTGTACGTGGACAATTCAAAGTGAGTGCTCAGAAGAACGGACTAGTTACAGTTATTAACAACATTTGTTAAGCACCAGTAGTGTTTGTGGTGCTCTACAAGACAAACACTGTCCTACTTTATCCTGAAGAAGAACAAATGTCAAAAGACTCTTTTGAAGATGCAGAGAAAATGACAACTTACAATGTTCCTGTTGGGTTTGGGTTTGCTTTCCACTTTTTCTCTTATCATTAAAGGGCCTGTAAATAAAACCAAAATGGTGAGGAAAGGCTAGTGACAACAACTGATGAAATGTGCTTTGAGGAAAAATTTGAATGAGAAAAAGAGGTACCCACATGCTGGGAGATAGCAGCCACCAAGAATGAAGAAAAGTGAACAGAGCAAAGGAGTTGGCAATGATGACTACACAAAAGTAACCAAAGACAGAGATTTGGCTTGGTGAGGTGTTGGAATGAAACATTTCATCTTGGAAGGGAGAGCCAAAAGATCCAAAGAAGCAAAAATATGTTTTGATTGTCAGGCAGAAAGTTGTTGTAGGAGCTGCATTTCTGACATAGCAGTAGGGAATAATGAGGGTATGTAGAAGGTGGGAAAAGGTTAGAGGTTATCATCAAATGTATGACACTCAAGATGAAAGACAGTTGGATTATAATGACATTAATTATAAACGTTTAAGGACATAAAACATTAAAATGAGTTTAGGACATGAATAGAAGTAGCCACCAGATGGATGAAGAAAGGAAAGGAAGTAGTTCAGTCATGCTGTTACACATCACAGGGGAAGGAAAAAGACAAGAAAAAGACCAGGAACAAAAGGAGAAAATAAGGTAAGTTAATGGGGAAAGCTTGTGACAGAGCCTTTCCATCTTATTCTTAAAGTCAATAACATTCGGAGTTAGAATGGCAACAAGGCAGCCTAGGGAAAGAAATTAAAATCTCAAAGAGGGACTTCATGGGAGCAGTGGGACTTCTGCTTGAGAAAGATTTGAAAAGTCTCTTGGAAATAATTCAGTATAGGCAGTCCCTCTGGCTCCTGAATGCCCTTTCAAGACATTCTGTGGTGAAAGAAGCAGAAGCAAGATGTGACCTGTGGATGCATGTACATCACTCAAGTACAAAGGAGAAAATTACAAAGTGGAACCTAATTATTTAATTGAGCACTTGTGAAAGCAAAAGAAGGAACATAATGATAAGGACATGTGACCAGGAGCTTCAGGGACACTAGACATGTCCATAACTTATTGGATGTACCTGAATGGACAAAGAAAGGGGAACACACAAGGAGCACTGAAAGAGCAGTGGCTGGTGACCATTGAAAATTTTGATAATGAACAGTCAGCTAAGACATAATTAAGCAGGTGTTTAATATTCAGATGAGTTTCTTGGCAAAGGATGACATCTCTGATGTTCAAACATGTTCTGGCTTCTTTGTAAAGGAGATGCCATGTGGATGTAACTATGAATTCAAAACAGAAAAAGAGGAAAGTAATAGAAAATTAGGCAGCCTACAAAACCGTATTTACCAGAGATAAGACTAAACACATTGTTTTCAGGCATCATAGCTGGGAGGCTGCACGGTTCATCTCTTCCTTTCTGTTTTGTAGATTTGACAAGAGTCAGCACTTGCTCAAAGGAAATAAGCATCAGTATTACATGCAATCAAAAGACAAGTTCATGCATTTGTTAGATTTACTCCATATTTGATGATGTAAAAACCTTCTTTGAAGTAATCTACAGGGCAGTACCTAGCAGATGCCACTTTGGCTGAAATCAACAACTGAGGAATCTGGTAATTATAGCCTCAGATGCTTCAGCCTGTGGTTCCTTGACCCCAGAGGATACAGGGATTACTTCTAAGACGTCTGTAAAAGCAAGAATCAGTAGGTTCAGATTTGTTGTACAGGACATGTATCTTCTGTAAGAAATTTTAAGAAATCTGTAAATTAACAGGGAATGTCCTTCTACACGGTAGTTTTCAGTTCCTTCTCTCCCCAGATCATCTGATTGACATAGAGAAATATTACAAAAATGTAATTAAGCATCCAATAGCTTCCTCTCTTCTTGAGTTTAAGGAAGATTTTCTTTCTCTCCCTCTTTCTCTCCTTCTTTCCTCAGGGGCATTCTATACTATTTAGAAAGCATTTGTTGAAAGACAAATTAATCTGTGTATAAGATCCTAAGAATGAGATAGACATCTGAGCTCTCCATTATTCTAGAAATAGACCACATGCAGTACTTACATGTAGTCAAGTGACTCAATTTTAATGAGACTATCACTGTGGAGAATAAAGAAAGTATTTATACTTTACTCCCCAAAATAATGGGCAATTTCTCCTTTTTCATTCCAAAACTGCCAGTTTTATCAGCATTTATCCTAGTCCTTTATTGAATTCTCTCACTTCAGCAACTCCAAGGTTAATTCTGACAGAGAATGAACTCAGACAGGACACTGGGATTTACTTTCAGAAAAGAAGAAGGTTATATTAACCATACCAGCAAGTGTTCTACTACATCCCTTATTCTCAAATTTTTAGTTTGCCTAAAAAGAAGGTCAGAGGGAGAAGGTTTGCAGATACATTTTTTCACATCAGAGGATACACTTCAGATCAACCTTAGGAGTAGTCCGAGGAGATAATAAACCCCATATTTTTCATCTGACTGTTAATTTCTACATGGCATTCTGCACACAAATGGAAGTTCACTCTTCTAGCTCCAAGACAAGTAGAAGCCATCACTTTCTCAGCAGGACACACCCTGAGTTCAGTGCCCCACTGCTGAATCTGTCCAACTGCTAGGTTGTTGCAGTGTGAGCAAAGTGAGCATGCACTTGCCTTCAAAATGCAAGAGAAATACACTCTTTCTATCTCTGGGCAGACCTACCTGCTCATCTGATTATCAGAAAAGGATAAATACTACTTTTCCTCAGAGCAGTTAGAGAAGGAAAAAGAAAAAGATACTGGCAAGTGGCTTGAAAAAATTAATATACATTTCAAGATTAAGAGTTAGATCTTTTTATTATGCCATGCAATTTCCCCTTTTTTCTTTCCACAGATAGCATTCTCACTTTATACAACACACTTAAGTCAGTGTTGAGCATAAATTTATTGTTCTTTCTTTTTAAATAGGGGCAATAGGAGACAGCAAAATACAGGTGTATAACCTTTACTGAAGAATTTGCAGTTTTCTGTACACTATTAACAAAAAACAAGTGATTTCCTCAAATGCCTAACAACAGACACTGGACTGTAGAAGACAATTATATATGCTTTAATCATGGAGAGTCCTCCAAATCTGCGTCATTGATCTGAAGGCTACTAAGGAATGTATAAAGGAAATATATGAGAGGTAAGATCAAGTAAATGAATGAACATAAAAGGGAAGAAGGGGGTCATATTTAGGTAATTCACATAAGTTGCTTCAAGTATGACTTCAAACAGTATCACCTTTTTTCCCTACTTTCATAGAAGTAAAAGGGAATTTCTTTTGATTTTATATGAAAGATGACACATCCATTGTATCTTTGTCATAAAAAAAAAAAAAAAAAACCCAACCAAAAAAAAAAACCAGCTTCCAAGCAACACTCTGTAGTAATTTATTTCTGCTTTTTCCAATTAAAGAAAATTAAAATGACACATTTAATTTCTTGTAGGTAAAGGTTAAGGGTTTTTTTGCTTTGTTTTTGTACATAGGTCACTACTGCTTAATAAGAACCTAACACTTGTGAAGTACTGAGTACATCACTTGATGATTTGCAGTCCAGTGCCTATTGCTTCTTGCAACATAGCCTTTGGAAAGTCAGGGAAGTCTGTTGGTGGGTGTAGAAAGTTCTAAAACTCTTTGCCTATGTTTAAAAGGCCCACCATCTTCTACAGATAATGCCAAGAATTTGTAAGAGGGTTTGCTACTGTCTTTGAGTTTGGGGGCTACTCAGAGCATTTTCTTATCCAGAGAGGACATTGCAAGCAATAGCAAAGGATGTCATCTTTGACAAATGGTAGAGAGTCAGAGAATGTTCTCTCTGGATGACAATCATACTGCCATTTTCAAAGTTGGAAAAACCTCATAAAGTTCCTCCAAGCCTCCAGTTTTCACCCTTGGAATCTAACCAGCATGACTATTGGCAGCATGGGGATTACATCTGTGTCCTGGGATTAAGGTGGTCAGTAAGGCATCCAAACAGAGGAGACTGCTCTGACCAGCTGGCTGCAGATGTAGTTTAGGTCTGGCAGGATTCACCGGTGCACAGCTGTACTGATCTGAGTTCTAAACATCTACCCAAATACAGCAAAATTGCATCAGAGCACTATAACTCTAAAAAGTCTCTCAGAAAACAAAGAAAAAACCCCAAAAATCCATTCCAGTAAAACTGAGTGCTTCAGTTGCCTGTAAGTTGACTGAAAGCAACAAAACAGTTTAATGCAGTCTCACAACAAAATGAGTCTGTGCAACCAAAGGCACCTTTTTGATACTGATGTAGCATGGGCTAACCAAAGGTGACACACCTGGATCTGCTTGTTACTAACAAGGAATAAGGAGCTGGAGATATGGTAATCAGTAGTAGCTTTGGCAGTAGTGGCCATGGAATAGTGAAGTTCAAGATCCTGCCAGGTGTGAGAGGGGACAGCAGCGGAGTACTCAGGTGAGCAGACTTCAGTTTATTCAGGGTGGGTTCCAGTGGGAGGCAGTTCTCAAGGGCAAAGAATCTGTCAATTTGGTAGACCTCCATGGACAGCACCCTTTGAACATATGAGTGATCTCCCCTGAAATTCAGAAGACAAGCAGATTCTTCATATGACCTTTGCTAAGCAGGGAACTTGAGATGAAACTTCAATGTGAAATGGCAGTATACAGGAGGTGGAAGCAGGGACAGGCTATGAAGAATGAATTTAGTAATATTTTCTGGGCATGCAAGGACAATACTAGCAAAGCTAAAGCTTATTCACAGTTGACACCTGTAAGAGGTATCAAGGGTGACAAGAATCCTTAAAAAACCAAATCCATTAAAAAAAAAATCCATAAAAAACAATGGATAACATGCTGGTCACAAAGTTTTGCAGTCTTCGGTCTTGGGATTTTCCAACATTTAGCTTGTTAAATCCCTGAGCAATCTGTCCTGATCCCTGAGCAGGCCCTGAGCAGGAGGGGCCAGTTCCTTTGAGCAGGAGGTTGGAGTAGAGACATCCTGTATTACCATATGATTTTTCTGAACATGACTACCAGACTAGCCCCTGCAGCATGATGAATCCTGAAGAGTGCTGCAACTTCTTTCTTAAAATTGTGTTTTTAGAGAATGAGAAAACTTTAACAGAACTTGCATGAAAAAGAAAGGAAGAAGCCAGATCACAGTATCTTATATACCCTCCAGAGCCATGCAGACAAGTAGCTTGCTAGATGTTAAGGGAAATGTGAAACTAAGCACTCCCAGTGAAACAGAAAACAGCTGCTGTATCTATAAGGAGAGGAAAACAAATAACATGCAGCTTTTTATTGCAGTGGTATTCATACTTTTATTTCTGCTCACAATAAATTTGGTAGTATCAGCAAAATTTATTCTAGATTGCAAGGCTTTGCAAATATCTGTATAAATCAAGTGTAGTGCTTGGACTCCTGGCAGTTGGCCAGAATAGCTCTCTGTGTAAACAAGTTTGGCTATTTCTATATTAGCCACTCATGGCTATACCTCTCTCCTGGCCTATCAAGCCAGATTACCCTTTATTTTATGTTTCTCTGTGTGGGACAAAATCTAACAGTGGAACAGCATTTACAGGCAATATAATACGGAAATTATACGCACTGCAATTAAATAAATGTCCATTCTTCTGAGCAAGATCCATTTAGGAATGCCCTGCTGACTTTAGAAAAGGACTGCAGTTCCTAAGTTCCCAGTTGAAACAATAAATGAACTGTGTGAGTGGTTAAGTTAGCTGGAGGAACAAACAGAGAAGATTTGTGCAGCGACATAAATTAGGACTTAAAATTATCTCAACAGTTTACATAACATTTGTTGTGCACGAACCCATTGCATGTGGTGTTTAATATTGCATATATGCTTTGGCAGATCCAGTGCAACTTTACAGTGAAGCAAGGACACAACAGATGACAACTCTCCACAAAGCAAGAAATGTGATAGCTGTATTCACATACTGCAGATGCAGCGAAAAGAATCTAGGTTTAGTAATTATTTATTTATCTGCATGTGGGATATTGTCAGTTTCTCAGTTTTTGGGTGGGTTTTTTGCTTTGTTTTTGTACATAGGTCACTACTGCTTAATAAGAACCTAACATTTGTGAAGTACTGAGTACATCACTTGATGTTTTGCATTCCAGTGCCTATTGCTTCTTGCAACATAGCTGTAGAAATTAGGGGTAAATTGAATCACTGACTCAGTTCAAATCAAAATAGGAAAGAGGATAACCTTGCAACTTAAATGGTATGCAAAAATGCATGTGTTTCATCCATGCAATTGTAACTCTCTGCAGTCCTTACGACAGACTTCAAATATTTGAACTGAGGAACCTAAAAATGCCCGATCACCCTACACAAAAATCTGTGGTTAGAAGACAGTATTGCCAGAGAGCATTTCAGAGCTCTCATAACACCTTGTGACATGTTTGCCAAGAGGACTCAATGAAGAACTTCAGTAAGCCAAAGACTTGCAAAGGGTACCCTTTGACGAGAGGCACATTACAGACATCGTTCTTGCTCTGTGCAGTCATCAAAAACTATTTAAGTGCCAAGATCCAAAGTTCTGCTTTCTGGTATAAATAGTGTCATCAGCAAAACCCACCCAAAAAATTAGAAAACCAACACCCAAAGTAAGCAGCTACCCCTAGAAGACCTGGGTCAAGGTCCTTGTTGCTATCAAGTCCTGATTTTGTCCTGACTGCAGAGTAGCAGGGGAAAAAAAAAATCTCTGTATGCAATCTATCCCTCCAATATGTAAATGAAGATGTGACTTCTGGAAGTCCCAGAAGGTACAGATATGGCATACAGGCTTGTACCAGCCCCTTTGAGCTTTGTAGGCCATCAGTGATAACAGGGCTGTTTAAACACACTCTGCTGAAGAAATAAACATCATTTTCTATTCAAGTGCTTCAAGAGCAAGCAGCCAGTCATCTTAGCTGAAGGAAGGAGTCTAAGGCTTAATTTCCAAGAAGGTTGTCTGTACAACAGCAGTTATGTCAGAGAAGCAGTATCTAGTTTACCCAACAAAATATCCTTGCAACTATTAAGCTGCAGGCAAAGACTGCAAATCAAAATTAATTTCAAGCGTGTCTTGGCTACATAGAGACAGAAATGCTGCAGCCCAGTAGAGAACTAAGAAAAGTCAACTAGGGCACTTGTGAGCATTTAACAGGAACTTTTATTTTGAAATGTCTGGAGCACACCACTGTGAGGTGGTGTGCATTTAGCAGCATTTAGCAGCTTTCCTCTAATTTAGGGTATTTTGGCATTGAGACCAAAATAAATTATTCACTTCTGTATTTTTTAAACATAAAACTATAGGGCACTCTCATAGGTGAGGATGACAACCACCTTTTTTGTTTAACCATCTTAACCCTATTTGGAACATCCTTTGCCCTGCTCTCACCCCCTGCTGTTTATTCAACCATGACTACATTTTGGGATAGGATTATCAAATGGCTGGGATAAATTTCACTGTGATTTTCCTTGGCACAGCATTTTAAGTGAAACCGTTTGCTATTACAGACCCTGATAATGGCACCCCTAGGTACAATACTCTATTTCAGAAGATCTGTGTTAAACATTATGAATTCCCAAACAGTTACCTCCTCAGGAACAAAATCATTAAGCTGGGTAGCCTGACTTAATTAGACTTAAATGTCATCAGTGATTCACTCTGTTTTAATAAACTCATCTGTTTTCATGTCAGTTCTGTAATTTACACCATAAAGACCCAGCCATGTTGTTCCAATGTCTCAGGAGCACAGTTAGAAACTATCTGAAAATCTTTCAGGGCTGCCTTATTGCAAGTTTGATGACACTGTAACAGATGCAGACAGTGTCAGTGAAGGTAAAGCCTTTTCAAGGAAAAGCATCATAGAGAGCTTTGTGGCTACTAGAAAATTTGGAGCAACAACACACACACAAAAAAAAGACACAAGTGCTTTGGAGGAGGAGCTCTGTTGAGAAATGTGCTTTGCCATAAAGCTCTGAAAGTGAGCAGGGTGAGAAGTAGAAAACATAAGAAAATAGGTGTTCATGTGAAACCCATTTCAATATGGTAAATATTAAAATTTGCCTGGTAGCTTTGCAGGTCCACTGTCTTCCCTAATTTTTTTGGAAAGAAGTGACAGATGTGTGGGTCAAAGCCAAAGAACAGCCTTTCTTTAATGTATATACTCTCTTCATTTTGACCTTTCATTATACTTGGACTTTAAAACTGCCTCAGGAAATCTGTGTTGAGGTATTACATGCATTCAGTCCACCGGCAATTTAAAAATCAATCAATATTTAAAAATCATTAAAAATCAATATATAAGTTGTCAATATACTACACTTTTACATGCAGGAGGGCAGGAAAGGAGCTGTGGCCAGGATCTCACCTCTGTGCACTGAACTGAGCAGTGCACAAAAACAATCCTAAAGGGAATTTGAGCACTCTGCCATGGATCTGCATGCGATAACCTCCAATGCACAAATGCTAGGAACATGGTCTTAAACTCTTTAAAGAGAGTCTATACATTCTTCTTTGATGCTGGACAGAGGTCAAAACATATATAAACAATTATAGGTTACCTTAGTTTCAATAAGGTTGGTACTTACCACGGTGGTGTATCCAGTCTAGGAACAGCATTTGCCGGGTGGGAAGCCTGCCCCAATCTACTTCAAAGCACAGTTGGGAGTAAACAGGTATGCTAATGAAGAAATTACACATGCTACTCATTTACCAGCTCCCAAAGGAACATTAATAGCAGAAATTGATTACACATGCAGAAGCAAGAAGGTCCTATACCTGATCAAAGACATTTGTGGGCACAACACTCTTCTGTGCTAGAAACAAGCAGGACAGGCAATACACAGACAAAATTATTCATAATGTACCTCCTGATCAGATTAATGGGGTAAAGGCTCACCCTAGTTGATGATATTTCTAATTAGAGACCAAAAGACAGCACTTGACATAATCTGTGGTTACAGGAGGAAAAAAAACCAATCAAATGAGCATAGAAATACCCTACGTAGGTTTATTTTGTTTGTATGGGTTTTCTTCCTCTACAAACACTGAACAGATTTATGTGGATGAGATTTATGTGCATGGCTGGATATTGCTGAAAGTGTGTTTGTTTTCCATTTTGTTTGAAGTAGCTCCACTGGAATCAGGTTTGTTTATTTACCTGGTATTTGACAAACTGACACCCAGCTGTCAAGGGTTCATGCCCATGTTTCTTACTGGAAATTCCATTCTCCTAATTGTTGCTGTAAGCAGGACAACACAAGAGGTGGTTTTGCCTCCAGGCTATGTCAGCTAGGTCTGGTATCAGCCATGTTCTATTACTACCCATAAGACTGGGATCTCTTTGATTGTCTTTCACAAGACTTCAGTTTTCCTTTACTTTTCTCTTGCTTTTTCAATTTCACATACACTCATACACAGAAGGTATATTTAAAGGAGTGTGTTGATCTTAATGACCTCTCAAAATTTATCCTGGGGCTAATCAGAGGCTTGCTGTGTGGTGCTGGCTAAATCTATCATGGTATTGAATAATTCACAGCCTGCCTTAAAGGCTCCAGACTAGGTGATTTACCCCATATTAATGTGATGCTTTTGCATTTTAATAGGCTTATGTTAATGTTTTACAAAATGATAAAGCATTCTTCTGAACTCTCCAGTGACAAGGGATGATGGTATGAACCACATAATTCTTGCAAAGGACAGCCAATAACATCAGATTTATGAGTGTTGCTACAGCATCTGTCATAAGCTTGAGCCAGACCAAACCATTTTGTTGAGACTTACCCCTGTTCTGACTGCGCAAGTGGCTTTTCCCAACCTGTCTGACACTTTAATGAAAGTAGTCAGGCACAGGAGAAAAGGTAGGGCATTCTGAAAGCAGAACTAACCTTTCAAAAACTGTTTTAGCACAGAGGTTTTAATATGCATTTGAGAAAAGACCTAGAGGAGAACAAGAGGGATTTCATTGCTCTAAGACCGGAATTTCAGAGAGCAGTGCTTAGGAGTGGGGTCATATTTTTCCATTTGAAAGGGAGACAGCCTGTCAGCAGAGCTCAATGTGTTAGGCATATGTTGGGTGCTGAGAATTGTAAAATGCAGCTCAGGTGACGAGAACACTCACACCACTTCCCTCCAGCTGTACCTCACCTTTACATCTCAGCTCCTACACACATCACAAGAGTGCTTTCCCCAGCCTCTCAAGAGAAAAAAAGAATGACATTTATCTCTTAAAGCCTGCTTATGTGCTTATGTGAGAAGGGTGGGGGGGGGAAGCCACAACATCTCTTCAATAGCTGCTTGTAGTGGCATCCTTGTACCAACACAGGATAGAAACAAAAGAGAAAAATACTCCAGCCCTGGGCCTTTTGGTAGATTGTAAGGTGGAAAATGAATATATATCTGCTATATATCTGCTAGTATATGAGAGGGTGAGGGAGGTGAACTGCTTACCCTGCTGACACCAGTCAACTCAAGCCTTTGAGAATGGGACTTGTTGGCAGGTTGCACAGAAGATGGTGGCTTCCCATCTTCATACAAGGAAAGACTAGAGAAGAGGGGGGAAAAAAGGCAGAGAAACAAGAATGAATAACAGTACAGAAGCTTAACATAAAACAAAGTGTGCGGCATTATCTGGAGTGGTATACCATGTCCTACCACTGACAGGCAAAACAATTGCATTTATTGATTTAAAAAACAATTTTTTGTTTCAAAAGGCAAAAAAACCCCCTTCTTACATGATTTAATGTTCCATAATTCCTCTGACAAAAGAGGGCAATATTTAACAGAGAAAGCCAACCAGAAGTGGTAAGATATTGAAAGCTTAGGTGCCCACCTATCAAAACAGAAAATGCATTTTTAGCATGGGGCTTGCAGCAAAGCCTTCATCTCACATACTCCAACTCAGTTCCTCAAATGCCATGATGTAGAAACCACCTCTACCACAATGAATATGCAATGCAGTGAATATGCAATACAAACTGTGGAACATCTGCTGTTGGTTTTTAAATGGACTGCCAGCAATTACGAAATACACCTGGGAATTACAAAACCCAGGTTTTCATTCAGTGTTAATTTAGATAACCATGTTAGCCTCTGGCTTACTGGCTGCTATGAGGTGGGGCTGCTTGTTTCCACAAAATTCAGTCTGTACATGAGAGATTTTTCATGACAGCTGGACAGTTTTGTTAAGATTGTCAATGTTAACAACCACTGCAAAAGTATTCACCAGTTCTCTGGACACTTCTAAAAAGATAATACAGAATTATTTTTCACACCACATGCAATTGAACTGTGGACACTGTGGCCACAGTTCAGAGAATGACACAAGAAGTGACTGAACATTTAAAAGGTAAAAATACCATCTGGAATTTAAATTATTGCTATTAATACAGAAGCTAGAAGAAACACTAAACTGCATGCTTCAGATTTTAAGCCAATCTTAGCTACTACATATTAGTAGCAGATAATCCTATCACTGCTTAATTTAAGGTCTCAGGAATCTGTATTGGAGCATCTGCTGCAGTCAGACAGGAAACTGAAGAATGAAGTAATGCTGGTATTTATGTTCTTCTCTACCTACAGCATGTGCAAAACTTAGAAACAAGCTGTGAGAATTAAACTATGCAAGCGGTTGATGAGAACATTGTTACATACATGCCTCAGATTAAATACCTACATTTGAAAATGTTGGCCATAACATTCATCTACCACTGTAATGAGGAACCCATAAGACCATTCAGGTGCAAGGACATCCTGAATCACAGAAAAGAACCAAAAGCAATCTCAGTAGAGGTCCTATTCCACCTCTTAGGCCCTGAGTGTGAAGTAGATCAGAAAGAGCAGCTGATGTGCCTTCCCAGGCAGGCTCCTTGTAAAATGTCCTACAGCATTTTCCTTTTTTTTGCAACTGTTGCCTCATGTTCAGCATGTGATCTATTGCATCTGCCAGGTCTTTTCTGCAGAGCTGTTACTAATGTTCAGATCTATCCTGTGCTTGTGTAGCTGAATCTTCTTGTATAAGGGCAGAACCTTTACTCATCCTAACTCAAACACACCCCACACTTTCATGTCACTCAGTGTTTTGTCATGGTCTCTCCAAATTCTCATCTTCCCTCTCAGCTCTTTGTGGTCTCTCTTAGTGCTGTGTTATCTGCAAATGGAAAAAAATGCAGTTTCTATCCTAAAGCCCTGTGACAAAATCATCTACATCAATACAGACACCTTACCAGTGCAAAGATGAATTAAAAACCTTCAAAGTTGAGTCATCACTTTTTTAGCAACTGCAGTCAAACCAGCTCAAACTTGAAATCTGGAAACACAGATTTTTTTTCATTCTTTTGCTCGTTAAGCACTTGTTTGTTGCAGTTAAAAATCAAGCGTTCACTTCATTCTAAAGTCAAACTGAGTTAATATCAGGCGCAAATGACATGCATATCTCTTTGAACAGTAGTCAATTTAAACATCAGTTATACAAAAACAGATTTACAGCAGAAATGAGTTGCTTTCTCGAAATAAATGAAGCAGAAAGCCTGTTATTTCCTCACTCAATCTTTTGAATACAACATATGTATTGTAAATATAACCCATGATTTTCAGGGTTTACAGAATTCAAATGCATCCATATTTTGCAAAAGTATCCTTAAAACTTACTTCCAAGACAGATGGTTCTGGAGCAGGAATCATTTGGGAGTGTATTAGATAATAAGAGCCTGCCATGGGGAAGAAACTTTAGTCCATAGTTCAAAAACATTTTTTATATTTTCTAATACCAAACTTTAAGGAAGTAGCTCTTCTCCTCATGGTAAATATACTTGACTTTGGAAATAACTTATTTTATTTCTCTACATTTATATAAAATTACAAATCCTCCCCACCAAGCTGGATAGACAAAATGTTATATGTCCTAGATAGAGTTTCATAAAGTAGTAAAACAGCAACCATCATTCTGAAAGAAAATCAGAAAAATGGGAGTTTAAGAATACAAGCGAAAAACCTTACTGGATCTTGGGTTCCTCACTGATAAGAACATGATTAAGAATTTCTTTCTGTTCTGTCTTTGCAAGTTGTCTTCAAGTGTAAGAATATATTTGGTGTCTCTGTACTCTTGCAGGACTTCTAGAATATTTCTTTCAGCATTGCAAGACTTAAATGAGAGATGCTGTATAAGTGGAAAGCATTATGACAATATTTGTTTTAATATCTCAATAATGATGACAATACTATTCTTCACTCAATTTCTTAGCTGAAGAACTTGGAAGTAAAATTTCTTATTTACAAAAATAAAACTTATCCTAGTCAAATTGTCTCCCTTTAAGCAAAGATGAGCAATTTTCACTGTGGGTCTTCAACACTTTGCTGAAGTAAAACCAAGCAGATGTCAAGAAGCGGCAAGAAGCATCTGAAGAAGCTACTAAAATTATGAGTAGGTTTGTGTAGTTTTAAATTTTGCATCTTTTCCATTCTGAGTGGCAACAGAGTGGAAACTTATTCTTGTTGCATGAATTATGTTGTAAGCAATCTATTTTTCACAGGGCCCTCCAAAGCAAAAGATGACTTAATTTAACACTTTATGTAAAACAAAGCCTAAAATAGGATCACCAACTACTGCAATTACACTGCCCCATCACAAGCAATGGTTGCTTGAGAACCTGAAGAGACCTTGTTCTATAGCATTACAGAGCAGAAGCCTTTTAGCTGTAATACCCTTGGATAGCTGTGCTGGTCAGGTCTGTACATTCTGTCTTGCACAGAGGAGCTTAAGCTATTTTTTAAGTTCTACCACAAAGCAAAACATCAAAGATAGTGGTATTTAATACTCCCAGTTGTTACTTCAGGGCAAAGGACCATTTTGTGCTTATAGGACACCTAATAAAACAGGGCCATAATTGGATTAAAAGGTCAAAGAATTTTAAAAATCAAAATAATAAAAAATAACTGCAATAGTAATGTGTTTCACAGAACCAGCCTACAGACCCTAAAGAACCTTGCTAGAATGGCTGAGCCATTAGAGAGCAGGTGTTAATTGATTTCTTATGTATGCCAAGTTCACACTAGGACTTAGAGCAAATCTTCTTGCTGCAGTTTTAGCTCAGTATTCCTTTACTTAATCACCATGGACAGGGAATGGATCATCCTTTTTCTTTCTGAAGCAGCCTTTAATGCTCTTGAAGACTGTTAATTCAAGTGTGTTCAGTCTTCTGTTTCTTGCTCTCAGCAACACCAATTCACTTGGTCTTTCTTTGAAGGTCATGTGTTGCAGACTTGTCCTTATTCTCATTGCTATCCCCCAATAGACTTTTAAGTGTTCATTTTTTCCTTGAAGTGCAATGTTCTCTTCTTGACCTAGCAGGAATATTGCAGCACACTGTTATGTATAAAAGGTTTCCAGAAAGCTGATAAAATACATTCTGTTAAAAGTTGAGCAGCAAAAGAAATGCTAGAGGAATGACAGTCCTTAGCAATGCCTAGAGTACTGTTTATTAATGTTAACACAGTAATTGGAGTATAGAACTATAAAATTTTTAATGTTGGAAAATCTCTCTAAGATCACTGAATCCAAGTATTAGCCCAGCACTGCCAAGTCCACCACTGGACTTGTCCAGTGTCTCCAAGTGCCAGATCTACACGTCCTTTACATACCTCCAGGGATGGTGACTCCACCATTTCCCTGGACATCTTGTTCCTATCCTTGACGACCCTTTCCATAATGATTTTTTTCCTGATATCCAATCTAAACATCCCCTTGAACAACTTGAGGCCATTTCCTCTCTGTCACTTGTTACCAGGGAGAAGAGACCCCCAACTCATTACATCCACCTTTCCAGGTGGTTGTAGAGAATGATAATGTCCCCCCTGAGCCTCCTTTTCTCCAGGCTAAACACCCCTAGCTCCCTCAGCTGTTCTTCAGACTTGTGCTCCAGACCCTTCCCCAGCTCCAACTGCCTTCTCTGGAGATGCTCCAGCATCGCAATGTCTTCCTTGTAGAGAGTGGCCCAAATCTGAACACAGGATTGGAGGTGTGACCTCACCAGCGCTGACTACACAGGGACAGTCACTGTCCTGGTCCTGCTGGCCACACTATTGCTGATCCAGGCCAGGATGCCACTGGCCTTCTTGGAGAGGTGGGCACAGCTGGCTCCTGTTCAGTTGGCTGTCGACCTGTGCCCCCAGGTTCTTTTCTGCCAAGGACTGGCATGCTTGTGTGAGAACTGCCAGGTAAACAATCTGTCTGCTCTGAATAATTTCAAGCCTCCTGGGGGCAGTAAAGATAAGAAACCAACACTCCTACCCTAAAAGCAGACTCCGGCTAATTCAGTTTAATAGGTAGATCTCATCTCTCCAGTGCTGCATCAGTACTCAGCATAATGAAATGAGTCATCCTGTCACCTCTGCCTACTTCTAATGCTGTCACCAAACTGCAACAGCTTCGGTAGCTCAGAAAAGTCCCTTTCTGCTTTTTTTCCTAAATTTAACCATCTTGGAATTGCTCTGCTATGGGAAAAGAGTACAAACTGAAGGCTTCCTAGCAATATTCCAGTAAATAACTGAGGGAATTACTGTTATTTCCAAAAGATAGAAATGTGATACAAATTTGATGAGATAAAACGAGTCCAGAGATTAAATAAAAAGCCATTCCAGAGAGACTACAAGTGAGTTTGTAAATAGTATTGTTGATTGTATATGTACTGGACAAGTTAATACAGCAAAAGATGTCTGAGGGGAGAAAAAGAACAGAAGATTGAGATTGGTTTGCAGACATTTAAAAAAACCAACGTCATAGTGAAAAGCCAGCAAGATAATCTGCTTTAAAATACATAATCAGTGCATTTTTGTTTGTTGATGATAGTGAGGTAAGTGGACAGCCAAGCTCACATTGGCACAAGTGACTGTGAAGTGATTAATACTTAAGATACCTTGGGCAGAGTAAAGAGAAGGGCAAGAGGTAATAAAAAAATAAAGAACATGAATAGTAATGCTTTTCATGCCTGGTGAGAAAGCATGCATTGTTGACATAGTGTGATAGCTACAGATGGTACCTGGAGTAGGAAATGTGTGAGAGCTAGTGGAAAAATACAAGCATTTGTAGGACTGTTGTGAAGAAGACCTTCTTTTCAAAGGTGCTTTCAAGCCAGGAGTATTCAACCCTGTAAGTCAATTGGAGAAGATGGGAGATGAAATTTTGTTCTTTAATTACAAATATGTTAATGATTACAAAGGGGAACTAATTATTTAATCGGATTGCCACTGCTCTACTATAAGGGTTTACTTTGAGATTATGTTAGGTAGTTCTCTTGTCTTAAAAATGAATTAGCAGTAAATTTCAGTTTGTCTCATACTTTACTTCACAATTTTGGTAGATGATTAAGCATAGCTAAACAAATTGGAACAATGAGCACAATAATTAGGAACTTGAATTATCTGAGAAATTATATTCTAATCTGCATAGAACACAAGCCAAATAGAGGGAAACAATTCATGTGTAACACCTATCAATGCATTCAATGATGCAATGTACATATACCACTATGAAATAACATTTGGGGTTCTATGCCTCTATGATCCCACTTCAGTTTTGTTTGCCTTGGAGTTAACAAAATATTAAATAAGAAACTCAATAACAAAACTCGCATAAATGTCTGCTCAAACTTTTATTCTAGAAGAAAAGGCTGTGTGATCTTTTTTGCCATTTAGAAAGGATTAAGAACTAACCTTGATAAAGCAGTAGCTTCTGCTTTCATGTTTGAGACCAGTGGCATTTAGCATCGTCTCTAGGCAGCAAACTAAAAAAAGAATTGTTGGTATAACGCAGTCACCTTCAGCAGTGCTTCCACCACCATCTCTTTTAGCCACTACCCCAATTATCTCTCGTGTATTCTAGCTCTGGTGTGACAAGGAAGCAGCCCCAAAACACCCATCACAGTCCATTCTTCCCCTTTAATTTTCTGAATAACATTTAGATCTAGGTATGATCTAATAGGATCTTATGGATGTTGCCTTCTCAGGAAGGGGTTACAGGCCTCAGAGGAGCAAAAATATCCATGAAGAATGATTTAACTTGAATCTATGATTTACTGAAAAAAGAATAGTTTGCTGTTTTAGTGGACTACCAGCTTCTTCCCACAGGATCATTCTTAGTACCAGTCTCTCAGCCTTGACAATACAGCAAATCAAGCTCCCAGCAGCTCAGGGACAAGAAGCATATACTTCTTGGGCATTCAAAGGTGCTCCATTCCCACAGCACTTCTAATCTCTTATGAGAAATAAAGGTTCTGTGTTTGTTCTGATGACACCTTACTTACCCCATGCGCTCTAGTGTGAAGACAAGAACTAACTCATTAGGCACTTCTCAATAAAGCAAAATGTTAACATTCAGCCTTATTCCTTCTGCAATTCAGGACGAAATAAGCAATCCCTCAACAAAACCAAGCAAAGCTGTTGGAGTAAGAAAATTGCATGTGATTTTTTGCTCACAAGAGCTGCCATATTGTGTGACTAGGGAAAGAAGAGGGGATTTTCAGGAAACAAAGGTTAAGTAAATATGAGCATAAATCAGATAGCAAGCAAATGTCAGTATTTGTTGGCTTATTTCAATACAGGAATTTAAATTGATGACTTCCTGGGCTGCAGATTAAAAGGTTACAGGGGATGCAGATAATCTTTCATGCAGAGCATGTTGGAGGCTGGGAATTCACTCTCCAGTATTTGACATACCAGTGTTAATCCTCATGTTAGCTCTTGGGAACTATCCAACCCAAGGTAAACAACCTGCTTGTCTCTTAACGAGCATCCAGACAACAATTTACATCAATCTCAGATTCATGTAGAAAGGATGCTGCCTAAAATAGGTGGGCTCTTTTCTGGATGGGACACTGAAACAGATTTAATTAAGTTTTACTGAATGGAATTAAACAAATATTTTCAGCAAATTTTAAAATTAATTAAACAAGTTGAATGCAATCAGATAAATTTCCTAATTGACCATACACTAGAAATTATTTTCATGCTTAGCCAAATTTGCATTTACACTTTCCAGGTATCACACTCAGCAGTAAATGATTACTATATTCCTACACATAAATGACCATTTTAACTGCATGTTTCAAATTGTTTTGCATAATTTTTAGGAAATTCTAGTGATATTTTTTCTTAATAGATACTTACTTCATACAATAAACATACCTTCTGTGAATATAACTTATCCTGTAAATTCTATTAACTAGTATGAACATTAAAAAATATTTAGTCCCTACTTCTTCAAAAATAGCTCTTAAAATTATGCTGTTCATAAGTGCCTTCAAGATTGGATTTGGGTACACGGGTTAGAAAGGAAAGACTTTTCTTTTCTCCCTTTCCTCATGGTTATATAGATCCTTTCCCTGATGCTACCTAGTTGGATTTTAGTTGTTTCAACTCATTTTATCTGGATGCTATTGTCCCCAAGAACTAACATGCTCATAAACTCTCTGTTATTGTATCACTACTTTTTAAAGTAGGACTTGAAATAAATTAGAATTTTTAAAATGGAGGTGCAGAGTAACCATTATTTAGCTGAACTGGAAGGGATTTTCACCAGCAGAATTAATATCAGAATTCCCACTCAGTTCAGGAGAATGAAATTCAGCAAGGACATAGTAAGATCTATGAGAAATCTGTATTTACACTCAAAACCACTGAAATCACATTCTTGCTGCCTTTTTAGTAGGAATCAAGTAAACACAGAGAGAAACTCTAGATAAAAATACTCCTATGAATGCAAAAGTTGGTGACTCTGATTCATAATTACTAATCACTTCTTTAACATATGCCTGTAATTCTTTTAAGGACTAAAGTTAACCATAGCTTCTAGCATTTCTTGTTTCCTGTTCTTCCATGAGATTAACAACTGCACAACATTTTTCTCATTTTAATTGGCCAAAAAAGAAAACCATGAAGATTGCTCACCAAATACTTTTCTCCAGACTATAAGACAAGTAAAATTCAAAAACAGGAGGAAAATTAAACAACAGGTGGGAGAGTATGAGGCACTGTTTAATGCCTTTGGCATTATTTCTTTTAGCAGTGAATGCCAAGCAATGCTTCAAACTGAGATTACAGCTGAGCAGACAGAAAAGGAAAATATCATTTTGTCTGTGAAGTTCTCAGAAGGATGAACCTGTCAAGAGATAGAGAAATAGGTCACATGAAAGTTAATGAAAAGTAATAAATGGAATACATTGTGCCACAATGTTTCATCTCAATTAAAAGTTCACTTGCTGAATGCCATTTAAATTGACAGATACCCAGCTCTTATCAACCTGCCTATTTATCGTCTTTGCATTCATAAAGGCTGTTGTTTATTCCACTGGGTAGCCTCTGAAATCCTCCTGTTGCATTTCTCAGTACAGAGTAATTGATGTGTAAAGAAGTGAAATGCCAGAATTCATAGGAAAATGTTTCATGCGAAAATGTTTCCTTGTTACAGATGTTTGTGTGCTTCAGAATAAACTGACATTAGAGGAAGGCTGGATTTTAACTTCTAGCAGTGTCTGGCAT
Source organism: Zosterops lateralis (assembly GCF_965231275.1). Taxonomy (NCBI): domain Eukaryota; kingdom Metazoa; phylum Chordata; class Aves; order Passeriformes; family Zosteropidae; genus Zosterops; species Zosterops lateralis. Next base: position 63,487,697 of record NC_139762.1, on the reverse strand, counting down.
TACACTGAAATGAGGTAATGATTGCTTTTTGACCACAGCAATGTAACCACTTCAAGAGGCAGCTCCAACACCCCTTTGTAGGAATTCAAGACAAAAAAAAAATGCGGTTTGGAAGGCAAGATAGGGAACACATCATATCTGCATGACGTTCTACACTGCTGCACCACAGCTTCCCACACAGGTGTGATGAGAATAATGAACTTGCTGAAAGGGCTATGATGTGCTTACTGCTGGGTTACAGCCTCAACATTGCATTGCCATGTTTCAAGAGCTGGGTTATAGTTTATAGAGATTACTTGAGCCACTTGTAGATGAGACAAAATTTTGTAGCTTTTCACAGGAAGGATATCTTAAGGTTGAAGGTTAAACACAGAAGAATACCTTAGGCACTACTAAAATTGGGAACACAATTGCAGCATGTTGAAAAGGTGAGGTAGTGAAAGGATGCCCTTTTTAAGTTGCATGTGAACTCTCATTCTCTCCAGGTCAGGTGTCTGTCTTAGAGCTCCATCCCTCTTCTTAGGTTAAGTACTTCACAAACCTCACTTGTCTCATAGTGGGAAACAGTGTCTCCAAAACTTATCGCCCATAAGCCCTTGACCTTGCTCAGGAAATGAGAGCTCTGGTGTGTAGCTCTCCTTCAGTGCCATGATCTCAACTGTATTTCCTTCAACTCCACAGTAAATGCCTGCATTGTGTAAGAGTTGTGGAGCAACTTTCACTTCCCAAGCTGTGCCACTGAGCTGCCTAAACTACCAAGAGGGAGTCTGACATTGCAGGAAGGATTCCCCACCACAAGGTGGGAGGAAAGAATATGTGGATCTCTATTTTATGATACAAGAATGGATGAAGAGTGCCACAAGAACATCAAATACAACAGAAACACACTGAATGTTTGGGAGTTTTACTGACTAGGAGCAGAGCTGTGGCATATACTGATTACTTCTTTCCTCAGGATAGGAAACCAGTGTGATGTGCAGAAGTCTAAATGCAGGCACTAAACAATTCCACTGCCAAAGTGTTAATAGGATGCTTCATTTTAGGCAAGTGTGCAGATGTTTCAGGCATGGTGAGAGGCTGAAATACATGAGAGACTTTCAGAGTAGCCTCACCTGGGGGTACACAAAGCACCTCAGTGGCTAAGAACAAAACATAACTCAAGAGATTCATCAGTGAAAGAAAAACAAGCTCACACTTCCATAGCTCCAGTTTACAGCAGATCCAAGATAGGTGCTGCTCTGACCGTCAGGCTGGCAAATATCAGTCAAATCCAGGAATACCTCTTACAACGTGCACAATTGCACAAATATGCAGACATATTTTCAGAGAGGTTATATATGGAAAGGAGAAGAACTGTTTATCCTTAGCTCACAAACACACAAATGTACAATGCTACCAGGCAAACTAAAATATCTGTGTTTGAGATTTAAAATAAAATTATATCTGTGTCTGAAGCTCTGGACCTGAATTAGAAGCTTACATTTAACTGTTCCAATGTCTTTGTATTTTAAGGACTTAAGCAATAAGGATTTTGTACTGAATTCTGGCTGATTCTTACTTGTTCATCATAGTTGAGAAATTGAGCACTTTGGGTAGCTGTCTCCTCTCCTTACCCAAAGCCTCAGGCTGTTAAAAGCGTGAAAAAGAATGCATCAAGGGTTATTTTTAAAATGCTTCTAAGTGGAATTTGTGCTCAGTTAATATTTAAGTACTGCCTACAATGCACATAATAAAATGGGAGCGTGCTTTAGAGAGCCCTGATTGAATGTGCTAGTCGGCTGGTGCTCTGCTAGCCTAATGCAATTTGATTTTGACATAATGTAATGGAGCACAGTGATGAAAAACAGCAACTCTAATACGGCTCCTCTTTTCACAGCTTATTTATTTTTGGCCACTGAAGCAGTGTGATTCTCTTTCCCCTTCTTTCAGAGCATGTAATCTCAAAATAATTAGCTAAGATGACTTTTCTTTGTGTCTTAATTAAATGAAATCTAAGTAACACACTATTACTTTTACATTGCAAAATCATTGGGGAATATTTTCAACTCATATATACTGGCAGCATAGAAGTCAGCTGAACAGTGGGAAAATCTACAGCAGCAGCAACTTTACTGAAGGAAAAGCACTGGAACTGACAGAACCTGACTGCCCTGTAGGTGCTCAGAAGAGAGCTGGCTGTGTTCCCTGCTGTTTCAGTTGCCTGCTCTTTAGCATCCAGGCAGATCAGACTGTGCCATGACTTGTATAAGGTGAATTAATGTTCAAAATATAATTGTATCAGGTTAACAAATTAATTTCTGCTTGATTCTGGTTTTGAACACAGGTTTCTAGGGTGAAAGGCTAATGCATTAACTCAACACATCAAGCACATCTCATTATGCATAAGTTAATGTTAATACACTCAATTTCCTATATTTTTAAGGATCTGATGCTTTTGGGGGCTTTTTTTCTTCTCATGCTAATTGTATCATCTGCATCTTTTATCTAAAACGTAGTTTGTGTCAAAAAATTCCTTTCAACACAACAACCATCAGGCACTCAGGAAATTTCAGATCATCTAGGAAGCAAGGGAAGTAAGTTGTGACAAAATAGAAGAGGATGCTATTCTCAGTCCCAATGGGCAGCAAAGCTAAGCAAAAGAGAGTTACACACTGAATTGTGTGCATTCACTCTTGGAAGAAAACTACTTTTTCACTTCGGACATGGATGTAACTATCATCTTTCTCTCCCATCCACACGCCTGGCAATAATCCTGGCCTTTACAGGATGCTTTTTATGTCACAGAGGGGAAAAAAGTAAAGGAAAAACCCCTGTAAATGTCTTGAAAATGCTCTTTGGGTATAGAAGTGTTAAGCCACCAGCACAGTGAATAGTCTGCCACATTCGAGCCTCAAAGACTTTAAAGGATGTGTCCAAGGCCATGTCTGAATGACACTGTGCTGAACCAACTAAGATGGTTGGCAGCAGTAACTTCACATCATGTCAAGTGATGTAGGATGAAGTGTAGGGAACCTTGATGAAGTCTGTTGCTGACATTTAAATAAATTAATTATGTACTCTGTATACAAACAAGAGAAGCTGATGTTTCAGCAGTGATGGGGCACCTGATTAGTTTTTAATTATGATGAAGTCAGCACTCTAAAGGTTTGTGTTAAGCTTTTTTAACCAAATTTTCAGTAAGCCTGCTCATGTGGAAGCATAATCCTTTTACTGGCACGTTCAGCTATGTAAAGGTATGTAGATACGGTTAAATTTAAACTGTTTATCAAAAACATGCTCCTGCACTGTCCCACCGCAGGCTTCATTCAGGCAGCAAATGTGACCCTCCACACCTACACACTTGCTTCCTTCACAAATAAACCACATATCTGAAGGAGGACAGGAAATGTGTCTGGGTCTCTCATGGACATATCACAAAATGTCTAGCAGCTTAATACACACGAGCTGAGAACTGCCTCTGGCTCAGTCAATCTAGACACAGCCAGTGCCATTTTCCTGTCTGCTGCACTTGCAATGAAGGGTAGTTTCTGTCCTTCTGTGATGGTAGCTGTGAGGCAACTGCTATTTTATGAGAGCAATTGATGCAATGTATTAAGAGAGCAATTTTAACATGGATACATTACTGTTATTCTTTTTTATTTATCACTTGTATAGATCTTGATATTGACAGTCTGAAAAAGAGTGGATAGTTCTTGTGCCTAGAAAAACCCATCAATTTCCATATAGACAAAGGAAAACAGGAATGTTAGCCCTGTCTGGTAGATTCAAGAAATTCATTGAAATTTGTATTATTTTACAATGCTGTGGTGTTAGGAAAGCATCAGTCTTGACCAAGACTGCAGAGAATTGATTCCCATGTCATTTCTAAGTGACTATTAAAATGCAGATAATTTGTCTGAGTTGGTGAAGTAATCTCAAGAGCTCAAAGGGAAGAAGTTAGGCCAAATAAGGGAAGAGGTTGCTCAAAAGGCAACAAAAAGATAGTGCTTTTATTTACTTCCCTTGCTTCTCAAGTGTTGCTTTTAGCCCCTAAAAGCTGGTACAGACAGAAACAAATTAGATGGTCTATCATTAATCAGAGAATCATGGAATCATAGAATGGTTTGATCTGGAAGGGACCTTAAACACCATCTAGTTCCAATGCCCCTGCCATGGACAGGAACACCTTCCACCAGACTGAATTTCTCAGAGCCCCATCCAATCTGGCCTTGAACACTTCCAGGGATGGGGCATCCACAGCTTCTCTGGGCAACCTGTTCCAGTGCCTCACCACCCTCACAGTAAAGCATTTGTTCCTGATATCTAATTAAATCTCTCCTCTTTTAGTTTAAAATCATTCCCTCTTGTCCTAACACTAACTGCCTGTGTAAAAAGTCACTCTCCCTATTTTGTATAAGGCCCCTTTAAGTACTGAAAGGCTTCAATGTGGAGAGGCTCCCCAGAGCCTTCTCTTCTCCAGGCTGAACAACCTCAGCTCTCTTAGCCTGACAGAAAATATTGTTATACCCTTTCTGCTTATTTGTAATAAACTGCTGTATTAAGGTGATAATGTGGAATTTTAGTGTTATATTTCTATATTACAGCAAATAAAGGTTCTGCAATAGGAAAATTGCCAATTTACCTTCCTGTTTGGAGGTAAGTCAGAAATCATTCTTCTCTTTTACTTGATAGCAAAAGTCACAAAATTGTTTCCATACCCCAAAAAATACATCTAAAACCCCACACATTAAGACATTGTGACACGACAGAGGCATGTTACACTGTGATCCACGTTAAATAAAAAAGGTATTTATGCTTTGAACATACAGGGTTTTGCAGCATAACATTCATGAATGCTGATATAAGTTAAGGATAAGTATCTTAGAGGCCACTCCCACAGGGGATTTTAATAGAACCTGACACAAAATGTATTTTGCATTTTGTAGGTAGTGAAATGTCTCCCTAATTTAAAGGCTATGTTAAAATATGCCACGTTTGGAACCAGGATCTTGTGTTTAGTCCATCTGAGGAACAGATAATTGTTTTTTTACAAAATTCAAAAGTGACAAGAACTATGAAACCTAACTTTATAAGGATATCTCTCATGACTGGATTTGCTAACACCTCACACAGGGTCAGTTCCAGCTAATAGTCTTCCCAGCTGAGATGCCTGCAACATATAGACAGTCTCATACAGACTCCCCTGTGCCTCATAAGGGTGGAGTTCCTGTTACAGTGGGCACTCCTTTTACAAGGCTGCTCAAGCTGCCTCTTCTCTGCCTGCTGGAAACTGTGTGGAGCATAATGTCTTTGAGACAACTACCTCCTCCAAATTTTTAATCATTCAGACAACTTCTGCTTAAGTCAGTATGTTCAGATCAGACAGACGCAGAAAGGGACACGGTGTAAGTCTTGTTATCTTCTGCAACTAGTTTAAAAGGAGCTGCCATGCCCTGGTAGGATTCTGACAGGACAGACCCAGTTTCATATTCCTCTGATTAGCTGCAGCACACCTCTCACTCATTCCTAACAGACACTACAGCAATGCCATGAGACGGTTAATTACAGAAGGTGCGAGGGAAAAAAATGACAAAAAAGAAAAAGGAAAAAAGTGTCTTTCGATCTCTTTAGCACCATTCCCCTTTTCCCTGACTCTAGCAGTAGAAGCGTACATTGCTAGCTCACACTCAGTCCCACTCTCAAACCCTGCAGGAGAAAACACTTGTGTTTTGAATTGTGTTATTTCCTTCTTCTGTTCTTTTCCAGGATACTGTGTTACCTACCCAGCCAAAAGAAGGATCCCTTTACTTCCTGCTCTGAGGTACTAGGACATACATAGCATTTAAAATATATTAATGTGAGTGGTTGAAGATTGCAGCACATTTAGTGCATGAAGAGAATTGTACCCGTGCGACTAAATCACAAATGCAGTGACAGGTACTTTTTAAGAGAACCATGTAAGAGTATGTCAAAGCATTATTCTTTTACAGTGCATTAAAAGAAATCCTAGCCTGGAACTGCTGAGAAAATAATTTATCCTGATTTTTTTAAAGCCTGATTCAGTCCTCTTAACATAATTTCCTGAGCTTTGAACTCATTGAGTCCTCTAATAGTGTCCTTAAATGAGAGAAGGAGGTAATTTTCTCTCTCACTGCCTTTAGGAGCTCATCAATCATGCATTACTCATAAGTGTTAGCATTGCACCATTCTTACTTTTTTTTTTTTCTTCTAAAGAAGCCTAATCATGCATGGAGAAAGTGCTGTAGTGTAAAAGTTTCCATTTATAAATTGCACAGTCTTTGTGCAGAATTGCTGTACCTCCTACAAGGCAATTTTAGTATAAAACCTGACAATGATTCAAATCTCTAGCTATAATACATTTTTTTATAACCTTTCCATCACCTGCTGCCACAACACATTTCTATAACAAGCAAATTCCATGGATGTTATCATGACAGATTTATAAACGAGTTGTGCTGTGATCATGTCACAGAAGATGTGCTTATTAAGCCAAGGGCTGATGCAAGTATTGAGCTATTTGAAAAGCCAAACCTCTTCTATTTAAATCACAAGAAACAGGCTCCAAGACATTAAGAACTGGTTTGACTGAGCATTTGCATATTCAGTTAATTTCAATATTAAAACACTGTCAAATTATATACTAGTCTTTCGACTTGAAAAGCGGATTACATCACATGAAATGTGATGGTCTTTGTCTAAGTCCTCAACTGACTGTCCCTACATTACAAAAATCAATATTTACTTTTCCAAAAAGAATTGTAATTGACAGTAGGTGATTAGGAGAAATGAAGTCTTGAATTCTAACTGTATCCAGGGGCAGTAAATGTCCAGGAGGAAAGCATGAAATAATTTCTGAATCTCACTGTTCATTGAAAATGAAAACCATTTCCATGTTAGACATTAGTTAATTCAGAAAAATAAATCAGAGCTGGAACAAAATATCCCTAATACCTTCCTCCTTATTTACAAAGTTCTCTTTCCTGAATACACCATTGCACAGTAAAAGACAACATCTGTTCTTGCCATTCCAAGGCCTCACAGCACAATGTTCCTGGTTCAGGATCACATTCCCAAGGAATTCCCATTTTCTTCTTCCATTACTTCCACGTACCTTTCCACAAAAACAACACCCTCTGAGCTCCATTCACTCCTGTAATACCCATTTCTAAATGGCCTTACATGAACCTTTGCTGTGGGCAGTTGCATGCCCATCTTTTGCCAAGGGAGATATTACTGTTTCAAAAGACGCTTATTTGTTTCCAAATACTTGTGGAAAAGGAACACATCTTTTTCCCACTGTGGTTTCATTATGCTTTAAACCAGTCTTTCATGGGGTATATATAGTAGCAGCAGCAGGGAGCAGCCTACACTTGAGGCTAGCAGTCTCACAGAATTACTGTGCAAATACGACTTAGTGCTTTCTCCTCTTTCATCCAAGACTTGAGTAACTGGCACTGCCTCATGCCTGTCAAAAGACTGCTCTGCAAATCCATTCTGTGCAAAAAAAGGAAAATATAAGTAAAATGCACATGTTCACCAAGTCTGTTTTTTAACCTTTTGAACTCTAGAGAAGCTTTTTAAAGCAATCAGCTCCGAGTGCAAATGATACCCTGCTGCCGCTTATCCTCCTTTCCCAAGAAACCCATTTGCAAAGTATTATTTGTTTATTTCTCTCAGGATAGAAATAAGCACTGAACATGGGAATGTTAATACACTTCATGATGATAAACCAGGGGTTTAAATGAGCACAAAAACTTGCTGAGGCAAAGCAAATGATTTTAAAGCTCTAATAGGATTCCTTGCATGAATTTGAAACATATGCACATAAAGCACTGACCCAGGACATTGTCACTGCCGTTTCTATTATCATTATGACTTTGCAGGTTGTGTCTTATTAACAAGCATTCACTGCAGTGCTTTACCTATTGTGAGAGTTGCTGTACCTTCAAATCCCTCCTTTTTCTGAGAACCATCCCCTATTAAATATAAAACTGCTGTGAAATTAGGTAATGTCATACATAAGAGAAAAAGCCCAGAGCAAAAGATCTGCATATTGACAAGACAGTCCATCATAACACAGAGACACCTGTGCTGCTGGATTGCAGTGGCAATCCAGCATGGGCCAGGTGTGGTACCTCCCTAGGCAAAGAAGTGGCACTGAATTACCCCTGCCAGCATGGCATAAGAGGACTCACCTCAGGGAGCTGGAAAACAAGAGAAGTAAAGAGTCACTGTATATAAGCATGCAGGTGTTTGGTATTCTTTCCCTTTACAGCCAGCCACCTAAATATGTACATGGAGAGCACACACAAAAATCTTCCTCCTTGCAGAAGAGAATGGAGAAGAGATACTGGTCACTGCACCAGGCTAATGCTGTGAAAGCACTCAGCCTGACAAGAGAGGAAGGTAGAGGAGAGCCAACAAACAAGTTTTGTCTCTGTAAATAGATGCCACAAAATTGCATGTACACAGAGTAAACCTCAGTTAAAGATTAGATGACAAACTGCTGCGGCAAGTTTGGCTTCCTACTTAAATCTTGCCAATTCAACTTAATTCCTGGGGTCCCTGAGGACAGTACAACTTGCATGACTCTATCTTTTCTCATCCCAGAGGCATATATCATGCAAAGCTGTATGCATGAACAGTCTGAATTGGGTTGTGCTTTCAGCTGCACAGGTCTTTTTTTCTCCTGCAGTGCTGTCAATCTCCCACAGGATGGCTGATGCCACTGGCACTATTAATGCGGTATCCTGCCCAAATATGTGTCACTTCTAACTGAAAGAACAAATTAGAGAGATTTCCTGGAAATATTAGTGTTTCTATGCAGAGACTCACATGCCTGGCCCCATGGAGCAATTTATGGCAGTACACAGCCAGGATGGGACCCTTATCATGTACACCTTCTCAGACCCACAACTTTTTTTCATGGAACTTTCTCAGTTCTACAGATCAAGACAGTGTAATTGACCCTGCCAGTCAGAATTGCAACATTTCAGGTTTCTTTCTTCAGCTTTTGTTTGGCTCCAAATTCATTTGTCAGGCAAACAAGGACGAAAATAAAAATAATATGAACTGCTTAACAGAAAACTATCCATTTAAACCAAATCTTCAAATAGTTATTAAAATGAAAGCTTAACTTTTCTTTCCTTCTGCTGCACAGAAGCAGCCTCAGCGAGAAAGTCACTATTGCCTATTTACAGAGCATATTTTTTCCCATTCTAATGTTTGGTTGCTGTTTTAAGTGCAGCATATAATCAGTGAGCAGTTAAATTTTGTGTCTGTTTTAGAAATCCTAAGTGTTAAAATCCCGCAGCACATTCAGTGCTAAGGAGCATACAGTTTCTAGCCTCCATCCAAACTGATAATCTTTGTTTTCCACATCCATATTCTCCATCACACATAAGTCTTTGAAGTTTTCTATATATATAAATGCTAATTGACTCTGCCTCACCCAAAGCATGCACAATTTCAATGCAAAGGCTTCCACTGATTACATGGATCAGAACTGTGATGTACAAAAATAACTCATAATGGTAGATGTACCTGAAGAAAACCTCTGTTTAGGTTAAGTGAATGAGCCTTCTGCCAGCCAATTTGACTAAAAAACTCCAAATGTGCAGTATGATAGCTTTATGGATCTATTCTTTAGCCACCAGCTTCAGAAGGTGTCAGACTGACACAGGCCACAGTTACTCATCTGCCAGTCTCCAAAACATTTTTCCTAAGAAAATGAAATAAATAAAAAGGCTGGCTGTATACCTCAACAGGTTTTTCAGATACAGGTATCCATAAAAGCATGAATATTTATTATGGGAACAATGAAGTGCTTTTACCATCTAGTAAGGTAGCACTTGAGAGAACTATTCTCCTCCTGCTCTATTTACTAGTTTATGGGCATAGACTGCTGGCTGTTGCAGGAAATATGAAAGAGATTTGATTTACAGGTTTTTTTGCTTTTAAGAGTTGTGAAAATTTGCAAATGGAAGTGGCTTTACTACCTCCCTTGTTGCCATGAGTCCCTAGTGTAGGGGAAACCTGCAGCTCTCAGAAAGAACAGGTGCCAATGGTACATTTTTATTATTCTGACTTTAACATGACACTCTTCTTTTATTGGAATAAGCAAGACCACCACTGAAAAATATTCCAAATAATCTGTATTCCAAGGACCCTTCTCTTTTTGATGTGTTCACTCCAGTATAGGGAAAAATACTGAGACATCCAGTAATAAAATTTTTCTGAATTTAAAGTTCAAATAATTGTTGAAAGAAAAGTTGGAAAAAGTGCTGTAAATGAGATCTTTAGGGGAAAAAAAAAGCCAAACTGGGATCAGACAACATGAAGCTCATGTAGAGCCTCATCCCATTATGAATGAAGAGGTTTTGACTTCCAGAGAGAACATGACATAAATGACTTCTTATGTGTCTACTTTCCTTTATTTGTAATTGACTGACTGACTGGTTCTGCTTGGCCTCTCTTATTCTGTTAAAATTTTTAACTATTTATTATTTGAGCTATTTTGTTTGGAACCAGCTTTATCTTTCTGGAAATGTGCACAAGTAGCATACCCATACTGTTTTTCAACATTTTATTTAAAGACACAGTACTCACATCCAGAAATAACACACTTCTATGGAAATCTGTTCCAGTCCATGTGGCTATGCTAGCAGGAACTTTCGGTTTGAGTTTTTCTTTTTTTTTTTTTTTTTTTTTAACACAGATTAAGTCATTCTTCCTGAAAAGGATCATAACTTTATTTGCTAAAGCTTCATAGACATAAAGAGAGAATATTTTCAACAACTTTAATTCCTTTACTGTCCTGCAGGAACCAACCTCTGCAAACACATTCCCTAAAAATGTTGGATGAGAGGCTGGACATGAGTTAGCAGTGTGCACTTCCAGCCCAGCAAGCTGATTGTATTCTGGGCTGCATGAAAAGCACTGTGGCCATCAGGAGGAGGGAGGGGATTCTGCCCCTCTGCTCTGCTCTGGTGAGAGCTCACCCGCAGTGCTGCATCCAGCTCTGAGGTCTCCACCACAGGACGAACATGGACCTGTTGGAGTGTGTCCAGAAGAGGTCATCATGTTGTTTAGAGGGATGTAGCATCTCTCCTATGAGGAAAGACTGAGAGAATTGGGATTGTTCAGCCTGGAAAAGAGAATTGTGGCCTCCCAGTATCTGAAGGAAGTCTGTGAGAAAGATGGAGAGAGATTACTCACAAGAACAGGTACAGACAGGTGCAATGGCTTCAAACTGAAGGAGAGTGGTTTTATATTAGATACAAGGAAAAAATTGTATACTATGAGAGTAGTGAGGCACTGGAACAAATTGCCCAGAGAAGCTGCAAATGATGCATTGCTGGAAGTGTTCAGGGTCAGGCTGGATGGGGCTTTGAGCAACCTCATCTAGTGGGAGGTGTCCCAGACCATGGCAGGGGGGTTGGAATTAGATGATCTCTAAAGTCCATTCCAACTCAATCTGTTCTATGATTCTGTGATCATAGTGTGACTTGGTGTAGTGTGCAACTACTCTGCTGATCTGTTGGGGAGAACTTTCACTCCCTTAGTGAAAATCCTGAATCTTGCAATCTACTACCTCCCTCTTCCAGGTATCCCAGCTCTTATCCTTAGTCCTTTCTTGGGAGACAGTCTAAGAGATAGAAAAGACATCACTGCACACATCCAGACGCTTATGCAGGCACTTCACTGCACCAGGGGAGGAGGAATGTTCCACTGCATGCTGCAAGTGCAGTATCCTGTGTGAGAAAGGAAGAGAACAATGGCAGAGCAGGGCTCTCTACCTACAGCCTGGTTATTACTGACAGACAATTGCACCTTACATACAGTGAGTAAGTTCTGTGCTGCTCAGTCTCCCCAGCCAGGGTGTTCCTGAGCAATAAGAAAATATTCTACTCAGTTGCCTAGGTGGTTAGAAAGATATTTGAAAGGATAGACTGGGCAGCCTTTTGCTGTTGATGTGCAATAACACAACACAGGATTCAATTTCCAGTGCACAAACCTGCATATCATTGCCCCACAAGCACACCTTTGAATGTCATTCTTTTGCAATATCCCTTTGCAGACTTACCCCATCTTCTATTCCTTTCTTCACAACTACTTTGATTCTTCAAGTCTGGCGCACCTCAGCTTTCCATGCAGCACATGATCCAGACAGATGCCTTCTCTTGTTCTTACTTTCCAAACCCTTGGAATTTCTCTAGTTCAACACATTTCTTTTCCCTCGTCTGTTTCTTTTGCAGTTTAGAGCCAGGCTTCTTTCTGTTCCTTCACACTTACTGCGCTTGCTGTAAACACCTTCTCATCTGTAACCTGCCATGTGAAACAGATTGCCTCTTTCTCTCTGCTTCATCAATTCATTCGTTCTTTTCAAATCTCAATCAAAAGCATAGATTTTCTCACTATGCTGGATTGTTTAATTTTTTTTCATTGTGTTATCAGCTTTATGCCTGAATGCCTTAATTAGCTCACTTTAGAATGCCCTTAACACAAAGACTTTCTGTAATTTATAGTCCTCTGTATGTGTGAGGGACATTTCAGGCTCTATTATTTATGACATTTTCTGTAAACAGAGCACAATAGTAATCCTATGGTCTGCCAATAAATCAGTCTTACCTATAACAAAGTTATGAGCTGAAAAGAAAGACTGCATATCATGCCTGTACAATAGAATTAATGGATCAACTGCTTTAAAGCATACCAAATTTTCTTTTGTCTTTTTCAAGTATTTGGATTGTGTGAAGAGTAGAACTCATTCCATGTGGTAGCAAGATATTTCTACCAAGTTAAATGAGTAAGAGTTGTGAAGTTATTATAAGGGCTCTCTGCTTAATTTCATGAGGTACTGGTAAATTATAAATTATATATAAAATAGGTGCAGCTCCAATTCCTGCTGAACACTTGACAGCCTCACAAGCAGTATCTGTACAGAGACAATCAAAGGACAAAAAAGCAAATGACAATCCAAAGCTAAAGATGGAAAAGATCAGTTGTAACCCTCAGGAAGGCACTGGTACCTGCTGCACACTGACAAATTCATGGTCAACCCCAATATGTCAGTAAATTGCACAGACTATGAAAGAACCATCCCAGAAAAAGTGTACACACTGCTTTTGCCCACACTCAAATTGACATGGGAATAGAATTTTACTCACACATTTCTGAATTAATTAATCCAATTTAATTTTTTCATAGAAAGCTTAAGAACTACAAAATTTTTGGATAACTGCATTTATATTTTACTGGATTTAATCATGCCTGTAGCATAGTAACTGATAAACTAAGTACTACTATTCTAGGTCACACTCCCTGGCAGTAATCTTTCAGGAATACATTCTCAGAGAAGGAAGCAGGAGAGGGAAGATAAGAAAATCAAAGCAGGAAAAAAAGAAACCAGGCCACAGCATACTTAATAGAGACAATAAGGTCAGACAGCTGAGCAAAAAGCAGGGAAAAGAAAAAGCAGACATGAGTGTATGTGCAGTGTGGAGAAATGATAGGCAAGAGAAGAAAACCTAACAGGTCCTGAAGACTACTGTAGATTATTCTCAAAATGAAAGAAAATAATCCCTACTCACCTTGCTTTAGATAAATGAGATAGTTATTATTTAGATAATGCTTTTAGACAAGCTTTTTACAAATGCAAAAGAGATAAATGTATTTGTTTTTCTTCTAGTCTCAGTTTACCATATCACCCACTGCTGTGAGTCTGTGCCAGCAAATAGCTTCTCTACTAACTTTTGGTCAATAACCTGAAAATGTGAGAGGGCCTATTTTATGAATACATTCCCACACAACTCCTTTCTCTCTGTTGGATGACAGTGATGTCTTTCTTATAATAAAAAAAAAAAAAAATTAAAATAACTTAAAAAATTATTTGCTCTCCAGTTTGGTAACAGAGTCTCAGAGTCATAAAATGGGCAGGGTTGGAAGGGACCTTAAAGACCATCTTATTCCAAGGCCCTTGCTATGGGAAGGGACAGCTTCCACTGGACAAGATTGCTCAGCAGTACATATGTTTGAGTTTCTATCAGATATGTAGCACACATCACCATCACATAAAGTTTGTCTTTTCACATTATGTTCCTTTCAGGTAGAAAATAACAGTGTTTCATACCACATAGCTCAAAGCACACACAGGACTGGATACAGCAAAACCACCTGCAGCTGCGGGCTGACAGAAAGTGCCTATGACTGTGGAAAAAATCTATTTGGCAACTGATAAAACCTTGTCTTGACCTGTTTTTCTCATTTTCTTCTGAAGACAATATTTATTGTCATAGAAACACAGAAGAATTATGTTCCTACGATCTTTAGGTGAACAAGACTTGAGGAAGGAGGGAGAGGAGTACAGCTCGCACAGCATGAAAGAGCAGCTCCCTGTCTTTGGGAGCTTGAGGAAGGAGAACAGGGCAAGTTTGAAGGCTCTCAAAGAACAGGAGCTGTTCCAGCCAGCGCCTTGCAAGGGAACTGTCCAGCTGAGTTAGGAACCACAGCCCTGTTCTTCTCGTTAAATTTGAGCCCACTTGTTTCTGCTCATTAGAAAAAAGGACAATGTACAGACATGAATCACTGAGCAGTCGTAAATAAGTAAGTGAGGAAACTCTGTTGTGCAGAAAGTGAAATACGCTGTGTCTCCATTGTCTTCCCAACCAGTTATTCCTCAGGATCCAATTCCTCTTCTAAAAGACCATTTCAATCATAAATTTTCCACCCTTAAATCAGGTAGCCTCTCTGACCCTTTCTCACAGCTTTCTTTCATGATGATTCTTGGACAGGTAAAATACAGATTTCAAAAACTGTTTTCCCCTGTAGCAATAGCCTGTATTTTGTCTAGTCTCAATTGAATAATTAATCTTCAAGGCCTGACAAACTCACTGATGGCATTCTGCAGAGAATATAAATTTATCCTGGCATTTCCAGCCTTCATCTGTAAAGGTGAAGCTGTAATATGTGTATTTACATGCTTAGTATACAAAACAGAGTCTGTAATTTAATACAGATTTGAATAGCAAAGAGGATTTACATTTTTAGATCAGGGTTTTCTGAGGTGCCGCAGAAACTCTGAGGCAAAGTTATGCAGTTTTGCCAGAGTCCATACCAGAAATGTACATAGAACTTTAACCATGTGATTTCACTTTCATTTTTTATTTTTACAGGAACTCTGTGTATTCACTGGGAGTGTCTTTACCCTGAAGTCTTTTCTTTTATAGAAGAAAGGCTAAGAGACTGATTTAACAAGGTTTAACAAGTGTCTGTGCATGTTTGCATAGATAATTAAGTTCAGAACAAGTTTTCTAGATGAGGACTCTCTGTTAGCACTTGCAAAATGCCCACACCATGTTTCTAGTGCTTGTGTTTGGTTTTAGTTTAAAGTTCTCTTAATTCACTGGCATCAATTACCATTTCCAGGGACACAATTTTTAATAGATGAGCTCAAAATAATAATTTTTGCTTACCATTTCAGTTCTATTCTCCCATCTACTACCACGTTCACTTCCAGAGATACATGATTCCAAATCCATGCTGGGAGAACTGTGGCTCACAGAGAATACTGATCAACATGGCACTATGGACACTGACAAATATGGACTGTTTGGTGTCTGGAAGAACTCAACAGAGAGACAACCATTCCACTATGCAGGATTATCTCTACTGAAAATGTAGCAGGCTCCCTTTTTATCACTCACACCATCATGTGTTTTTCTTCTGCTTGCAAATCTATCATTTTCTAACACAATACATCATATGCCAGAAGGCATTTCAGGGTAGTTTGATTTATTTGGATGAAATACATGTTCATGAAGAGAGCTGGAACTCTTTAGAAAGGCACTAAAGGTTTTTCATGGCTTTGTTTTCAGAAGACAAAACAATTAATTGATTGTTGAATTTCCTGCAGGCAGACAGCTATATACTTTAGACTTTCCCAGCTTTCAGCTTTTGGAACATATAAAAATCCAATGGCCAGAGAGGCTGGAAAATGGTGAGACACTTTTCTTTCACATTTCTTCCGGCCTTCAAAATGGTTCAAAATATATTTCAGCTTAAGGAAAGTTGTTGGCTGTGGGCTACTTTTTGCAAGTACTCTCTTCATCTCGTTTCCACGTTGTGAATAGCAAGTGAAATGCAAGCTTTCTCTCTACCTCCTTACAGCAGGGACTAAAACAGGAGAGAAGAATAGGAAAGTAAGCATATGAACAAAGATGGCAGGGATTTTCCACACAGAAAGACTAAACATGCTAGAGGACATCTGCCCTTGGTCCTCCAAATAAACACCCATCGACAATCAGGAAGTCAAAAATAAAGAACCCGAACAATCTCATAATATTTAGACCAGAAGGTACTTTTGAAAAGTCATTGCACTTCCTCAGATCTTTTATGGGCTGAGAATTTTCTACTTCACTATTTCTAACTATTTGTACTTGGGTCATGGGAATGAGTGAATGCAGAACAGATGGGTGCATTAAACCACACTCCTAATGGAATGGGGGAAGAAAGTGGTGAAACAAGAGTAAGGAGAAATA
The DNA here is from genome assembly GCF_965231275.1 of Zosterops lateralis. Classification (NCBI taxonomy): domain Eukaryota; kingdom Metazoa; phylum Chordata; class Aves; order Passeriformes; family Zosteropidae; genus Zosterops; species Zosterops lateralis. The sequence continues at coordinate 63,471,159 of NC_139762.1, read as the reverse complement.
AGAATACCACAATCCTATTCCTGTAGCAGTGGGTTATACCAAATGCATGTATCTATGCATGTTATACAATCCCAAGTTCCTAAACAGTGGAAAACATCCTGAAGATTCTTTAATACTCTTCCAAAATTGTACAGTATCCCATCTTTTTAGCACATACTTTCAGACTACCCATCTCAGCCTAACAGTTTCTCAGAAGCAGAGAGAGCAGGGTTGGAAACAGTCTGCAGCACAAAAATGAAATTCTGGAAGTACTACTATTACTGAGATAAAGGGATGGAAACATAATGTAAACAAACAATTTGTAAGAGTTTTGAAAGCAAGCTCCCATCTGTTCTCGACACACAAAAATACTACAGAAGGGCTATAATTTACAGCATAAATGGCAGTACTGTTAACCTCAATTTAACAGGAGAAGGAAAACTGCTATTCATGTCAAACACCATAGCATTATATAAATGAGCCACACAGAGCTGAAAAATTGAGATACAGAAATAAGATGGTATGATCTTTTTTACAAGGAAACCAGGGGCAGAAGCCCACATATACAGGTATGCCTGATATACTTTGTCAAACCAGTGCTGAAACATACTCTGCAGTAAATAAATAATAAAAATTTCCCAACTTCACATCTTCTAGAGAAAAAATTAAAAAAATATTTTTTTAAAAGACCTTTCAAATATCTAGTAATTATTTTGTCAAGAATCCATATTCATTCAATGGCAGCTGCTGTGATTTACTGTGTTTCACTCCAAAATCAAAATGGCAAATAAGGCTGTTTGGGAACAGAGGTCCCTTCCAGCAGAGTTGTGTGAGTGGTGTGGCATTTGTAACTGCACTTTAGATGATTTGGGAGCACAAGGCCTCCTCAAAGTCATGGCACAGACAAAAGAATTTAATCCACCATCACAGATGCAGGATTCCTTTTCTAAGTGGATTGGTGATGAGAGCAGCTGGAATTATAGATGTCAGAAAGAGTCATTCTGTTCTGCTTGTTGAGAGGAAAGAACATTTTCCAGTTCTTTAGCAGAAATCACTTGCTGAAATCATTAGGATGAAATGGGTCTTACCCTTAGGAAACTACACCAACTACAGGGATGTGCATTTGGCCTGTTTCATAGAGGTATCTATTTTCCTGCAGTTACCTGGGAATAGGGAAGAAAGGGAGGCTTTGATGTACTGGGAAAAACCACAAATATTATTGACTGATTTGCTGAATAGAGATTAATATTATACCTAAAAAATATTAATTTTCTTTTCTTTATAAAACAATTAATTTTGTTCCAGTGCAGTTGTTGCAGTTTTCCTGTTGATTGGATTGCTGTTAAGTTTAACAGGTTTGCCCAAAGAATATTCCCTGTGAGGTTATATAAAAATCTTCAAAAGGCACAAAAGGCATTTGCACAGATAGAAAAATTGGAAACACATTGCAGCTGGAGTAAAATTCTTCCCCATCAATGACAAGCAATGGTTTTGCAGCAATAGGGCTCATCTGGTAGGACTGAAGTTTAATTCGGTACCATCTCCACACTGCCAAAAGTTACAAAAATCATTACTTTAAAAAGAAACATTTTCTCCTGTATTTAAAGCAAGCAATTGGAACTGGGGAATTTCCACAGAGTTGAAGGGGGTTTTGAAAGTATTTGAAGACTTTTTTTCTTGCATCATACCCCTCTTGTGACACTCTCCACCATGTGCTAGAAACTGGCACAGGTTTCCAGAGAAGCTGTGGGCTGTCCCTCCTTGGAGATATTCAAAAGCCACTAGGATATGGTTCTGTGCAAGTGGCTCTACATAGTCCTGCTTGAGTGGGGATACTGGACCAGATTTCCCTGATCTTAACCATTCTGTGATTCTATATTTATCTCTCACCAGGAAAGGCTGGTACTAGCTTTCTCTCTCTAGGTGATGTTCACTCACAGCAGAAGACTCTTTATTATGACAGTGCCATATACAAGACTTCCAACTTCTAAATTATTTCAGTTTCCATGTGTACTGCCATTACAGCAGAGCAGATTTGTGCTTTCAGAACCTTACATATTTTGACACGTTGCTTCTAATCCCAATGTGCAAGAATTTATTGAAAAACAAATACTGCTGGAGTTTCGTTAGGTTACTACATTTAATCTTAAATTGTGTTGCTTTACAGAGACACCTAGCATTGCAATGAACAATAACAGATGTGACTGGTTTGGCTAAGTACCAGTCACCACACAAATACAAATTCCTAGAGGATGTTTTCACCATAACAAACTTGTTGTTTAACAGAAGATTGTCACTGACACTAACAGGCTGCTGATAACTGCCCATTAAATCTTTTGAGATACAAGATACAGACACAGCTGCTGAGTGCTGGACAACTTCATGTGTGACAACTAATTCCTGGAAGTCACTGCAGGAGCATGTTTCTGCCACAACATATATACACAGACACATACTGCATGTAGGACAGGAGGATGCCTGAGATAACTTACTATATGAGACCAAACTTCAAATCAGACTTAAAAAGTTCCTTCAAAAGTGCTTGGAAATACACTTGCCAAAGTTATTAGGATGAAATAGGTCTTACCCTTAGAAAACCACACTGACTGCAGAGATGCAAATGTAGTTTGTTTCATGGTTCATAAGGGTCAGAGAAAACAGATAGGGAAACTGGCTTATAAAGGGTGATGCATAAGGGAAAATATTGGGAATGACCAAGAGATAGTAGTACCAGAGAAGCCAGATGATCCCTGTTCTGAGCAGGGAGGATGGGGAAGGTGCCTGGGGTAGCCTCCACTCACAGGGCAGACACAGGACACTGCAAAGAGGAGGTATGAGAGGACATAGCTCAAGCTCTGAAGGTGTCAGCCAAAATCTGCCATGAGTAACCACTGGCAACCTTACCAATGGAAACTGGTACACTCACAACATGCAAGCACATGACTCTTAAAGACCATCCCATATTACTGAGAAATGTAAGAATTTCTGAAAGACATTCCTGCATATCAAGTAATGGAGATTGGATACTCCTTTCTATACGAGATGCCATTTCTCACAGACTTCTTGACAGTAATAAATAATCACCTGACTGTGAAGTGGCCAGTGCACTCCCAAAGCTTTCTTATCAGCAGCAGAAAGTTCATGTGCTAGACTATGAAAAACCTGATTTAGAGAAACAGGGATATCAAAGAATCCAAACAGCAGTTAGAGAATAGACCAGGGAAAATTAGGTACAGATATTTCTCCATTGTTCCTTTCTTTTAAGAACAAAACAAAACAAGTTTCTTTATCAGAAGATATGTAAGGCCTTATTTAAAAGCCCATGGTGATGATATCAACAAAGTGTATTACTACAGGTAATTTATATGTATAAGAGTTACTATGCCTGCACAGACCAGAAATTGATACTCAAATATTTATATATTTGTTTAAACTATCTTAGACCCTAACATTGTCAGAGTGGTGTAAGGTAACATAAATAAAAGATAACCCACTACTATACAATTTGCTTGGGCAACAGAGATGGGCCACAGACACCGTCTATGCAATTAAGAAGAGCAGTACATATTTTTGTCAAGAAATGCAACAATTGTCCTATCATGAACAAAAAGTAGAAGTAAAGTAAAAACTACATAGAAAGAATTGTTCTGCATTGCAGCTCTATCCTAAAACTTCAGCACTTTGGTGTAGTATTTACTACATATCTTTTATGGTTTCTACAATATAAAGCAGTCATATTTGGAGACAGTCTCTAGCTTCGAGGCCTTATTCTCCGCTCTGTGAAATTAGAAGTACATCAGCTGAAAGAAAAATCAGTCACATAAAACCTGAATCTAAATTATATTGAAACTTTGGAGCTATGCTCTTGGCTCCCCTAAAATGAACCTAGAAATGCATGCTCAGATTCCTGCAAGCATATCAGGAAGACTGTTTAGGTTACATGGCAAACAAATTACACTGAAGATAAGACCTGGAAATTTTATTGCTGCAGACCTTAGTCCCTGGGGAAAAAAGCCAGAGAATTCTGACACATACTTAAAAAACGTAAACACAGTATTTTATGCGGGGTGTTGGAAAAGGGAGTAAAGCTGATGGCATGAAAAAAACAAGTGCAATATCTCATAACAAGGGACTTTCTTATTATTGCAGCCAGCAGGAAAAGGCTATTATGTGTGGGCATTTAGGATACAAGCAAGCACAGCATCAGAGAGAGATCATATGGCAAGATGATTGTGATATTACCCTAAAAGAACTTCACAACACGATCTGTCGCCATGACAAAAGAGTTCAATGAACTGCTTGATCACAGAAAATAATAGAAGAACCTGCATCTGGACAAAGCAGTCCATGTCATAATTCACAAAAAACAGCATCTAGGAACAAATGGAGCAAACTGGAAAAAGAAAATGCAGTCCTGTTTTGCATTCCCTTCAGGCAGATGATGTTTTTTTGATACAGTTCCACTGGCAATGTAATACTGGGAAGCTATTAATACACTGCCCACCTTACAACACACGGCTGCAGTTTTACCACTACAGAGTTGCCCATAACCCCTTTTCTTCACAAATCTGGTATGAGGAGGCTAAAACATGACACATTAGCAAACAGTGAGGTGCAGAAGGAGCAGATCTAAACAGCCAAGTGGTGGGTGGTGAGACTTGACACCCTGCAGTATGTGCATCTGGTTTATCTGTAACCTGGTTCCAAGGGCCAATGCCGTAATAAATTGCAGTCATTATGTACAATCTCAAATTTCACCCAGAAAGCACAAACAGGATTTGGGTTTCATCTTCATTAATCCCATCCAATGTGGGAAAGTTTTGTAGCTTCGCTTTTTTATTGATAAGGCCAGAAAATGATCCGACCAAAGGGAGCATTCAAACCAGAACCAGAAGCAAACATAAACAACTACTGGGTAATAACCTCTCAATAAAGCAATCCACATTAATGCCAATTTTCTCTCTGGAAGGAAGCATGATATTATACTATGCCACTCTGTTTAAAAATATATAGCTAATATCCTTCAAGAATACATATGACCATGTGATGTTTGGTCACAGTAACATGGTGATCCTTTGTTATGCTATAGAGATAAACACTTAGGCATTTATGAGATCTCTCCATTCCTGACAGCAAGCAGATACCCAATGCCTGACTAAGAAGTTCATTTTCTAATTAGTGAACATGTGTCTCTACTATGCCTTGAGTTGGCCTAATTATTCTTAATTAATTCTTGCCTTGATCTTGTTGTTAAACAGAGTGGGTATTTGCAGAAACTTTATTTTGTGCTGATTTTAAGGAAAGAGAGCAAAAAAACATTAGGAAAACTTTAAAATTAGTTTTCTGGCACAGATATGTAATTTCTGGTTATTCTGGAAGATGCATTTTAACATCTAACTTTTTATTAAAGTAAAGAAGATCTTGCTTAGTTTTAGGGCAGAATTTTGCTCTCATCATTGACACCTAAATAGAACTTCAGAACTGTGTCATTAATGCAATTCCACAGTTGTGGGGAAAACACATCCATATCTTCCCCTGCAGCAGCAAGCCAAACTTGGAAAAAGCTGCCCTAGCAGGCAGTTCAATGAAGGCTTGTATGTTGACATTTGGCTTTTCCTTAATTTTTTGAGACTCAGAAGGACTGTCTGAGACAGACAGACAGTGTCTGAAGATGATTGTACACTGGGTGGGAAGCATTTTCTAGAACCCAAAGCCAAAGCCAAACCAGGTTATCAATTTAAAACTATAATTGTTAGATTACTGAGATTTGTTTGTGTTTTCTAATTATGATGGGCAGAATAAAGAGTCATTCTATCTATAAAATATTAACCACATTTAATTCCTTCAGGCAAGAACACAGTAATAACTGGCATTTCTTTTTTGTAGATTGTTATATTACTAATGCCTTCCAGTTATTTCACTGTAAGTTGAGACCATCCCCCTGTTATTAAATCACAGCCGGCATTCAAATTACCATTTGCATAAACTTTGCCTGCCTCTGGCAAGAAGACAGGAGAAATGCCTTTTATGAAATCATCAAACAAGTACTTTTCTAAAAATAAATTGAAAACTATAGCCATTTTTTAGTTTCTGAAATAAATGCAGCTTTCAGCCAATGTATCAAATTATTATATGTAGGGAAAACCTCAAAGAGAGCAAACTGCATTATAAATACAGTACTTGTTAAAGTGTTGTTAAAGGGCATTTGAATTGGCATGTTAAACTGAATTAAAATGCAACAACATCCGGACATAGGACTAAGTCTTGTAAAGGTGTTCTCTAAGGACTGATGTAGGAAGTCAGCCAACAAAATTGCTGATCTCGATGCTGCATTTTATTCTATCTCCATTTTTTGCTTCAAGTTAAATATGCATTCTTGCCAGACTGATCTCATTCTTAAAATTATGAGCTGCAATGAGGGAAAAGAAAGGTAGAATTACAGTAACACACTGCTTCAGTGTAGACACCCTGATAAAAGAACTTTGAAAAAGAAATATATAGCTGTGTTTAACCCCATACCTTCATCTCCATTCCACTCTTATATAATACTTTATACAGTATTTTACACGTCTCAAAAGCCAGAGACATTTTTCTCCATTTCTCTTTTTGTTGCCTATTACTTTTTAACAAGAAGTACCTTTCGTATAATAATAATAGTGAAAGCTCTTACTTGGTCTGGACTAAAATAAAACATTAAAGTGTTTCTAGATTATGGAACATTTTCACAGGCAAGTGTCTAAACTGAAAAAACATACATTTCTCTGGATTTACAGTGATATAATTGAGATGGGAAGCAGATGCTGTTCTGTAACCAAAAGCCCAATTATGTCAATCAAATTTATCTTCAGGAAGTTAGAAAACTACACAAAACTTGATCATCCTGCTAATATTAATATATAATTAGTTAATAAGCCCCTACAGAGGGGAAGTAATTTAAAAATTGTAGTGCTCACTGTATTGCATTTTAAAGACTAATGTCACTCATGAAAAGGTACACAACTGGATTTTTTGAATTTACATTTCACTACCACTTTATTTTGTAGCAAGGTTAGTAATTCATTTAGGACCTCTAAAAAGACAAGTTCAGGGAGAGAATTCACGAGTCCATTATGTATATGAAGTAATTTGTCATCATGGATATTTTATGAGAATTTTGTGAAGCTATAACAGATGGTGAAACTTTTACTTGGGCTAGAAAGAATTTTAAAAAGTAGCTTTATTTGATTTCATCAAATACATTTTACACACATGAAGAGATTACAAAACATCTTTAGTCTCTTGACTTTTCTGAACTCTTTGACATGTAATATTTTGTCAGAAAATTTTGACACAGAGTCAAAGCCAGCTGAGTAGAATCAGATTATGCAGAAAATGATGCATGGAACCTTAATCTATAAGAAACTCTGGACAATTTTGTAAATTGTAGTAAAATAAAAGATGGAATAAACCCATGGAAATCAGGATTTGTATCTTATTACAAAAGAAATGCATTTCTCTTGTAAAAGGGAGAATAATCAGGTCTCAGTGAGCACTTTCAGGCTTTGGATGTAGTACTCTATCCCGAGTAACATGGATATTAACATAACATGATTTAGCTCAATCAGTGGAGCTGCTATTCTTCAAGATCACTGTGTGCATTCATGAGCTTCCACCAACAGAATTTTTTTTTGTCTAAACAATCCTTTTAGGAGATTTGAACCATTTTTTCCACTGATGCTGTGCTTGTTTCAAGAACTTTGCCCATACTTCTCCCAACTCTAACAGTTGATAGAAAGGGTGGTGAAGAAGCCATAAAATGGGAGACTTAGAACTTCCAAAACATCGCTTCCCAGACTGACTCTACCATGAGCATACTTCTTCATATGTACTCCTCTCTAAAAGATGTGCTTTCTCCTTTTATACCAAACACCTTGCTATTTTAAAGACACGCAGAATCTTTGGTGTTAAAGGCTTCAATATCAGGTTTGATAACTGCTTTTAGTGACGAAACCTGGATAAATTAATGCACCTTCTAGAAAGAAATTAATTTAAAAAAGGACACAATAAGTGAAGAAAAGAAAAACCCTGGAAGAAGAGGTAGATAAAATAAAAGGAAGGAATCCCTAATACACTGTCAGTAGCAATATCATCTTCTCCAAAGCAGTTATAATACCATTTTGTGTCACAAGCAGTCCACTGGTGTGAAGCCGCCCAAAAGTAGTTTCTTTGGTGCATGAATTGCAGGACAGCAAAAACCTGACCTAACTCAAAATACTGTTAAATATGTAAAACAACCCTGAAACTTCTGAACTTTGCAAAGAGAATAACTTTGTAAGCATTAAATTCTAGAAATGTCTAGAAATAACATGTGTGTTTTTAGTAGAATGAAAAAAAGATTTTTCTTCCCCTAGAACAAGCCTTTCTCCCCACTATTTTAGCTTCATCCAGTGCAACTTAGCAATTAAAACACAAACTTTGACTTGCCGAACACTTGAAGAAAAATCAGCTTGGTTGCACATGTTCTTACTACTTCCCCCAAAAGAAATAATTGTGTAGTAAAACTGCTTTCCTTAGGACTTGTGTGCACACAATGTGACGCTATGGCATAGAGAGAGAATCGCCTTAGAGGTGAAAGTAGCCACATTAGAGTCTTCTGAATGCCCAGCACCACTCAGGCCAATGCACTCCAGGATTGTTCCTGGACTGTTGTTCTCTGCCTGTAGTCTGAGAGAACACAGCAGATGCTCAGAGCCAGGTCAGGCACTTCAGCCTCATGCTGTGCTGTGAAAGAAAGGTGTTTCACTATTTTAGCCTTTTGTTTAAAGCTCTTTTTCCTGATTGTTACTGTCACAGTCTCTTTGCAAGAGAATTCAGCAGGACATTGTATTTTAAATCTATTTATCAAAGAGTTCAGCAGGTTGCAATATTTCTAGTCCTTCTAGTCCTTCCAAGGCTAAAAGATCCAAGGAATTATTTTCAGCTCAGCTGTCTCATTGCCATGTAAACCTACACAGCTTGGAATTCTGCATTGCAGCTCACATATCCAGTGAGACACCACAAACACTGAAGTATTTCCACAAACTTGACTCCTGTTCCTTTTACAAGAGAAATAGGTATGGGACAGTGAAATCTTGCAAGAGGAAGAGACCTAATTCCCATGCTTGCAGGTTAGAATATACCCAGCTGTCATTTTAAAACTGCTAAAATCACGGTAATTTCAGATATTTTAAATCTTTGTTGCTTTTTTCTATTGCTATTAAATCATAGTGTTGAATTTACAATAGGCTTCTAAAACAATTTTGCTTTACAATTGCTCTAAGGCAGGGAAAAACATTATTAGTCTAGGTTAAACAAGTGGATGGTATCCATGTCTCCACAGAAACTTGAAAAAACATTATTGATTACTGGGAGTTGGGAAAATTGACCTAAAACGTGAGATAGAATAAACTCCATATTAAAAGGCTAATCATTGCCTTCCTTATTAATGTAAAAATAGATCCTTCGAACTTTATAAAAACAATCATGTGGGTACAATTGAAAAGTGAAAGTGTTCACGGCTTCTAGGACACTTAATTTTATGAAATTTGGACTGCTATTTTCTTTTTACCCTTGATAGTTGCTCTCTCTCTGTAACTCCCACAAAGTAAAGAAAAAAAAATACCTGATATGGGATACAGGAGTGTAAAGAGAACTATTTACAATGACATGTGAAGAAAAATGTACTGGCCAAACCTTCACATGTTCTTGCACTGCCTAAATTTCAAGTTGACAAACTCTCTATGAAGGTTACTCTCTCACTATAATGGCCAGGATTTTGAAACACTGTTCCACCTGCCTTTAAATCATGCTTATTCATATGTTAAGAAAGGATGTATCATACAAAGAAAAAATAAACATTTATTTAGATGCTCTTCCAATCTGCAGATGAAGTTGTTTTTCAGATCTTCTCCTAGTTTAACAGTGTTTATTTTGTCTGTGTCTATGATTTACTCTGTGTCTGTGGATTTTCAAATTTTTCATCCAGAAGCTGGACTTTAATGACCTTTGTGAATCCCTTCCAACTCAGAATACTGTAGGATTCTATGATTTCATAATTCTATGTTTCTAGTCAGAGATGCAAGCATTTGTCTCTGCACGGGACTAATGGAAAACCGCTATAATAACCTTGTGAACTCCTCATCTCTCTGTTAATCTTATCTGAAACAGAAAGTTTGTTTTATATTATTTTCCTTCTTATTCCTCTAATTGTTTATGGGACTGAAACATTTCTTTTGTTCTGTTTTATGAAGGCATTAATTTGATCATGTTCTCTTTTCTGATCCTATCCTCTCTCACACTTAGCTCCTCAGATGGAAATAGGAAACACCCTCAGGAGATGTTGCAGTAGGGATATTCCTGTATACTGCTGAATGGTTTGAAGAAGATCCTTTCTTTGTAATATCCTTAATTCACACTTTCTTCTTTTTTTTTTTTTCCCTCGCCTCCTAATCTTATTCTCTCTCTTCACTCTCATCTTCCTTTTTACAATCCTCCTAGGATAATCTAACCTGGTTGTTTAATTGAAAAAATTCTCTTTGTATTGTAAAACTGCCACGTCATCTTCAGCCACACCTTGGCTTGTAGTAAATGTACTACTTCCTTCTCATCCTTTATTTTTGTTTTGTGTTTTGAGTGTGAGATCATCAGCTAAAAAGTCTACTGTGTCACCTGTGTACAATGTCTGATAGTGTGGGCCTGCTCTGAACTGCCCACACTAATTGATCTTTCAATACCTGCTAAATCCACAGGAATCAAAAGACATATTGATTACAAGAGAGGAAAGCACTTTACCCTGTGCCTTTAGAATGGAGAGAGGCAATGTCCCAGAAATTCTTTATTTTTGCAGCTGTTCCTGAGTTTGCTTGCTTTGAGGCTGCTTTCTTGAAGCTACCTGAGCAGTCTTAACTTTAGCAGGTGGTGACAGATAAAACATGGAAATACATTATATTTCTGATTTCTTTGATCTGCTACGCTGAAATAGAACCTTACCCTATGGGGTCTGATATCATTAACCTCTCCCAAACCTGGGCCTGACAGTCTTTCCAAACTTCTGCTTCCTGAGAAGTCCGCTGATTGTGGAGTTTTATATGCTGTGTACTTGGCATCTTCCACTAAGCCATCTGTTTTAGTTCGTCATCGTACCAGTCAGCCCTTCAAAACTTCATGGACAACTTTTTTTAACATTAAAATGCAAAGACCTCCACGCAGCAATAAGGAGGAAGGGAGAATAAATTAGGCAGTGCTTAGAATAGGAAAGACTGCAACCCTTAGATAAGCTATAGATACTACATTCTCATTTGAATGTTAGCACGTTGCTAAGGAGATGGGCAAGAAAGAGAATTTGCAAGGGGTATTTACCTTGAGGAGCAGGGTGAGAAAAGTAGGTTGCCAGCTTGCCATCAGTTAGACATCAGTTCAGAGTGAGGACAACATCCACTGTCCAAGATTTTGCTCTTTATCCCAATCTTCAGCTCAAAGCACCTGGGATATATTCTGGGAATCCTAAGTGAAAGATAAATAATATCTGTAGCATAATCTCAATTTGACATGTATTAAGACAAATGAAAAATTTGCTTCAGGTCACACACCAGACCACGAGATGTTGCAATGTCTTTCTTATTCAAGTAAACCACCATATTGAAACAAACCTAAATAGTGGCCGCATTAAATACGTGTGGGATTTGGTCCACACATTACAGCCATAGGAATGGAGTTGTACCACAGATATTCCACTGAGAGTCTCTGTTACTAGATTGTGATACTTCTGCTAGAGACAGAAATTAAGACAAAAAGAAAGCAAATAGCAGCTACAATAAAAGCTGCTGACCATTCCAAACTAATTTAATCTCTTAAAACACAATTCTTTCAAAATAAAGATGTTTAGAAACAGCAGTTTAACAGTTCTAAGAACAATAATACCATCACTAGAGAGATTCATCCTATGGGGAATTAGAAATACTCATCTCTGCTCCTTGCATTATAATCAGCCAGTCTCGTTATGCCTTCCTGCTTTATAATTATAGATCTTATTAACAAAGATGAATTTAATGAAAAACAGGCATTACAAATTGCACGTTTTTCAAAAGAAGAGGGAAAAATTTTGTTCTGGATGCCAGTGAGATTGTTTCTTCATTTAGATAGAAAGTTTAGGTTTAGTTAATCCCTACCTATTTAGCCTCAAGCTCCTCTTCAGCTCTTCTTTTTTGTGTTAGGCAGGACAGTCAGGATGTCAATTATGACATGGGGTGGCCTGGGTGGCCAGAGCATGTGGCTTTTTAGGCGTCACTACTGCAATGGCACACTGAACAGCTCATCTCTGCCCAGAAACTCCACAGCCTTTTCCTGCAACCTGTAGTAAGCTGGGAGGTTTGGAAGCACATAAGCTCCCACTGCATGTACAGAACCAGGATGTTTGACCATGGTCGAACAGCAAAGTGGGTTGGGGGAACAAGTACAGTTTATCAAGTCTCTGAGAATCAGGCACTGGTCTGATGGGTTTTTCCTATCACAGTTCTCCTTGAAGACAGCTATGACTGTGACTGTGAGAGTATAATCTCCCTGAACTCCTTAAAGAATTCTTTGAGTCTGTAGGAGGGAAAGGGATCACTTACATAGTGCCTAATCAGTTGGTTTTAAACTTGCTAAAGACATGAACTGGCAGAGCAGGGAACGGACCACAGCTTGTGGTTGGGTACCATCTTTCAAAAGAATCTCACACTAAGTTCTCCACAGAGAAGGAGAGACCAGGAACTAGGAATCCTCTTCATGTCAGTTGTGAGTGTCAACCTTTAATGTTAAAAACTGAGTCTTGAAAATAGTATAACACTGAGATTATTCTGATAAAGTTATTATTCTTATATACTGTTCAATTATCAGCATTTTAATATTAGAGGAAGATAATAAGAAACTGTATTTGGTGTAAAGTCTTTAGCAGGGCCTGCTGGGATAGTGCAAAAGGTAATGATTCAAAACTAAAATAGAGCTTTAGATTAGGTACACAGAAGAACTTCTTTACTGTGAGGATGGTGAAAGACTGGAACATGTTGCCCATAGAGGTGGCAAATGCAAATATTCAAAGTCAGGGGCTCTGAGCAATTTGAAGATGTCCTTGCTCATTGCATGGGAATTGGACTAGATGACTTCTAAAGGTCCTTTCTAACCCAAACTACTCTATGATTCCATGATCTGATGAATGGCAAAGAGAAATAACTGTATACTGGCTGTAAATGCACACACCCATCCTCACCTGTGCCCCTCCAGGACAGGGCAGAGGAGTGTGGTATAAGGAAGAGAAGCTCAGCATGGGAAAAGGGGAAGGAAAGGTGTTGTAACTTTTCTTTCTCACTAGCCAAATATATTTTAATTGTGAATAAATTAAATTAATTTTCACCAAGTCTATTTTGCCCACAACAGTAAATGGTAAATAATCTTCCTGTTTTTATCCTGACCCATGAACTTTCCTATGCCTGTTGCTCTTCTTATTTTCTCCCTCTGTCCCACTGAGGAAAGGGGGATAAGAGAGAAGCTGGGTACAAATTTGGTCCTTAGCTACAATTAACCCACTAAAGAAACATGATTAAACCTCTTTAATCCCAAAAATCAGCAGGAATCTGTTACTTCAGCTCCAATGTGTTTCTGAAAAGCTTTTATAATGGTTACTGCACCTTAATATTGCTTTGATGAAAGCATTCTTTAGGCAAGACACAGCGTAATTTTCCCACTATCAACAGGGAGTCCCGTTTCAGTATGCCACAGATCACTGCTACAGTTTATAGGCAATAAAGTAAATGTGTTCATTTGAGAGTATTGTTTCTTATATCGAATAACTTTTAACAGTTGATAAATGGAATGAACTTAACCAAGCTGTAAGCTGTATGAAGAGGAGAAAATGAAAAATTCATTCTGTAAAAGAAGGCACAACGACAAATAAGCAAATTAAGGAATATTAATATTCAACTCCACACTTTCTTTTTGCAAGAGCTGGCTTGAAAAAATTCTTTAAAAACAGGTTTCAAATGATAAATGCCAATTTGACAGAAGATAATTGATGGAAGAATGCATCTATTCACTGAAATTGCTCAGCAGGAACCTTGTTCACCTGTCAGACTCTGCAGGCTGATGAATTTCTGTTCGACAGCTCCCATGCTCCAGGGAAGATGAGGAGGACTTCCACGTCTGAAGTCTGCAAGCTTTGGACTTCCAGGTCACTGAGGCAGTGAGAAATCCTTCTGCAATGTCTGGAATGTAGTGCCTTGAAATCACTTAACACAGATGCTGTACTGTGAAAATAATAATCCTGCCCTACAGATATAAAAGCTCTCTAGATGCAAGATGGCCTTCGACAAAAATGTGTACTGCTTTGACATTTCAGGTCATAGCATCCTTAAAGAAAAGAGTGCTGTTCAGAAAAATGGGAGAGTCTGCCTGGTGCCTACATATCAGTGGATCTGATCATCCACCACCTATGTTTTTGACCTCATGAGACTGCAAAAGTACTTTTAGAGATATAGTTGGCATTTTATAATCTGTGCATTTTGCTTTCCTGCCTCGGGATTCATCTTTCACTTGTTCTGGAAGAGACAGCATAATAGTATTTTAAAACTTTTAAAACTTTAAAAATTCCATTAAGTTACACTCATGTAGCCTCCTGCAAATGGTTCTCCCTCTAATGACATTACAAAATTAAAAGACATTTTGTTGCCTTGAGTAATTTCAGCTAGATCTAACAATTCTGATAATTTTTTTAACTTTGCCTGACTTTGAGATTCATTTTTTCTGAGACATGAGTACTATGGGACAGTAACTTTGGATCTGTTTTCCCAAGGAAGTGAAGAAGGAAGATCACAAGGCACTGCAAGATCACAAGTACTGCAAGACCTCCTCTTCCTAAACCTGTGACCCCATTGAGCATTTCAGACTTCAGAGACATACATAGTTCTCAGAGATAGCAAATTCCCATATATTTTGTGAAAACTGATTGCTGGAGATGGATTGAAATTAGTGCTCCCACTAAGGAAAAGCCAGTTGCAGTTCAGCCAGTTGGCCAATCACCATGGATATAATGAACAGGCAATCGGCACACGCTTATTTCAGCAGCGGCATATGTTGCCACATTCTCAGCCAAACTGGCAAAAGACATGAGAAGGAGCTGGAAGAAGTACTTGAGCACTGAGAATGGGAAGGACTAAGGAATGTTTGAAACAAAAATACTTTAAAAAACTTTCTTAGTTCCACTGTTCACAGAACAACTTAACTTCGGTATCTTAAAACTGCAGATTTTTTCTTGAATAAAGGGATGCATGAATCTCTTATGCAAAAGACATATGGTTTCTGCCTTTTAGTCTGTATTACTTTAAGTGATGATATATTTATAATAAGGTGCATTTTATGAGAGCCTATATTTCACTTGTGGATAGCATGAAAGCCAGGTTGCTCTCTTCTATAGTACAAGCTAATGTAAAGTGAGAGCTGTTGAAAAGGATTTTCTAACAGAAGAATGAAAGCAATGCATTCTTATTCTGTTAATGACAGAATTGACTAATGGAATCATCAACGTAAACTCACCTGTATGTAAACCCAAATCAAATGAACTCAATAGAATCGCTAAATTTTAGTTTAAAAAAGCTGGATTGCTTTTCATTTTTCAGTGTTCTTCAGTCTAGCTGATAATTTGAAGACACTGAATGGTCTCTTTAAAATAAAGTAACTTTTCTAAAACAATAAAATTGTCTGATACAAATTAGATATCCAATATTTTCCTCTGTTACTGCAAAAATGAAAGCATGACAGCCATTACATGAAATCATAAACACACACATATGTATACCTACATACATAAAACGTGATGTATATTACATTTCTTTTCCCTAGTCATATTTAGACTTGTCATAGTAAAGAAAAGCGCAGAGAATCTCATGCTGAAATGAGCTGCTGGACTGACATAAATATATAAAGCTAAAAATCTTGATGAGACCTGATTTCTAGTTATATAACAATTCCATAAGTAACTGCTGAATATTTAAATCTTGTATGTTTGTATATATTTGAATCTTCATTTACTGATATTCAGAGAGCATCTTCAGAACTCTCAGTATCAAATGAGCTAATTTGAAATTACTGAATCATTCCTTGACACTGATGATTAATTGGAAGCAAAAACCATATCACTGGCTGATTTAAGCAATACAGTAAAGTCATCACAGCAAAATTCAAAGAATCACCATTTTAGCTCAGCCTTCCCCATAAAATCCAGGGAAACCTCTACTTTCAAGGATCTCTGTCTTCAGTGTACAGGTTATTTCCAAAAGTTGTATGTATGAGTAAAAAGGAAGTACCAACGAATCAATAAACAGTCATAAACTGAAAACTTAGTATGGTATTCCAAGGAAACAAGATCTTACAGAGATCAGTGAATCACAGAAGGGTCAATTTTGGCAGGGAGCTCTGCAGTCCATCTGGCCCAAGCCCCCCTAACCCAAGCAGGGTCACCTAGAGACAGTTGCCCAGGACCATATCCAGATGGCTGCTGAGTATCTCCAAGGAGGAAGAGTCCTCTCTGGGCAACCTTTGCCAGTGTTTGGTCACTCTCGCAGTGAAGAAGTGTTTCCTAACATTTAGAGGGAATGTCCCATGTTTCAATTTGTGTCTGTTGTCTTTAGTCCTGTCACTGGGCACCAGTGAAAAGAGCCTGGCTCTTCTCTCTCTCCCTTCAGGTACTTGATAACATTTTCCATGAACCTTATCTTTTCTAGGTGAAACCTAGAAATCTAGCCCCAGTTCTCTCTTTCTCCACTGGAAGGATTCCCCAGGTCCCTGATCATCTCTGTGGCTGTTCACTGGACTCTCTCCCCTACGGCCATATGTCCCTTATACTGGGGAGCCCAGAACTGGACACAGCACTCTGGGTGTGGTGTCACCAGTACTAAAAAGAGGGGACAGATCACCTCCTTTGACCTGCTGTGACTATTCCCAGTGCATCCTCCTAATGCAGTACATGGTTCCATTAACTTACTTTGCCACAAGGACACATTGTTGGCTCAGGACCCACCACATGCAGTTATATTCATAAAAAATATTTTCTTCCCGTTCAACATACTGTTTAAACACATAGGTGATTTTGCAATGTCAAGGCTGACGTGAGGAAAGTATTTAATATGTACAGACAGTGCCAATATGAACAGCAGCATTTAGATCTGTCTACTGCTTACTCAGTAAAAACAATTTCCTTGTGGAAGCTATGGAATGCAGGAAAAGAATAAATAACAACTTGATATTTTATGAAGCTAGCGGAGATTCAGAGATGGAAGAGCAAAAACCTCTAAGCTAGATTTAAAGCTAGATCTTGAATACATATCTTTGGCATGAAACCAGTTTTTAGTTTAAAACCTGAGAGCAGTTCAGAGTTATTGTATTTCCCTGTCATATTGCTTGAGTACACAATGAATGTATATGATAAAACCATGCTGAGTGGCACAGAACTGCTCTATGAGAACAACTGGATGTTTGGCTACTAGACATGACTATTACTGCTAAGTAAACAAAAATATAGCAATATTAACATTAAAAAGTTGAAAGTCAAATGCATTAATTACTGAAACAATGTTCAATACAAAGAACTTAAATAATTTCTGAAAGAAGTAAAATTCCTTGTTGCAAGGCCACATACTCTAGGTTTATTGTTATTGTAATTTCCCAATGGAAAGATGTATCAACATTTAGTACATTTGAAGGCCTTTGACTGTCTGAGAAAAGTATATATACTAAGAAAGCTTTCTGGTTATGAGTAACATTTATAACTCTTCTGAGAATAAAAATAATATTCTCATGTTATCTAGTTCCCTCACTCTGCTACTGGGAAAAGGAAAGGTTTCAGATGCATCTCTCAAGGCAATGTATTTCTTCTTTCTCACTTTGGTACACATAATTTGCTGAAGGCTCTTTAAGCCTCACATGCCTTCCATGTCAGAGCCTTGGTCTGAACAATATTAACCTCACACTTTCTCATTCCTGGAAAGTCCATACAATGACAGAAACCAATACTATACCTCACAGCTGTGTAGCATCAACAGATAGGCCCAATCCAGTTCTTCCTTTTTATGTGTTGGGTTATACAGGTCAGAATGACAAAACCAAGTGGCTTAAATTTGGCACTGAAATGTTTTTATTTTCAGATGTTGCAGAATGGGTACATCCCACTTTTAAAGATCTCAAAAGCCCATGTCATAAATCAGGCACTTAAATACGAGCATTTGGTGCCTTTGTCCCAGTGTTTTTCATATGAACAATATTTGTCTATGTCTAATGGACCTTGATATCCAGCAATGATAGCTATTTTCCAAGTGAAAAGCATACCTAAAAAAAAAAAGGAAAAGAAAACTGAGAGAGAGCCAGCAGACAACACTTTAAATGAAAACTCGCCTGTACAATTCTCAGGTCCAGCCTGAAGCCATGTAATTTAAAATATGCAGTACTTTCCAGAAGGATGAGATACTTCTACTGTAGCTAGTAAAGCAACTCTGGGTTGTCACAACAACTGTAAATAGACAGATAAAATAAATCAAACTGACAAAATGTACTGTGATAAGAAAGTTCTGCAGAAGTACAAGAATCATTCTGACTATTTCATTTCATTTAATTTCATTCAAACTGAATTATGCTCAATAAATAAAATACAACATGATGATAAAAAAAACCCCCTGGCTCTGTCTCCAGGCTACTTACAGCATAAGTGGATTAGATTCTATGCATAATGAACTAGTAAACAGCATACCCATATAAAATGAGGAAAGAGAATTTGATTTCAAATGCTGAAACAGTATGAAGTTGACAATTGCACAGAGTTATTAGCCAAATGCTAGGCAGTCAGCCAGAAGGCTTCAACAAAAATTGCCTTAAGCAAGTGCAGCAACCAAGGGGAGGAGTTAACAGGGGAAAAAAATAAAGGGGGAAAAATCCATTAAAATCACTCATGGGATGATATTTGTCACCAGAAAGGCCAGAATGACAGATGATTAAGATCTTGTTGATGGAAAAAAAGTGCAAAAAACAAGAGCAGATTTAATATAAGAGGAGTCAGTGAAATAAGTGTATTACCAAATAAAAATCTAAAAAACTCCTCCATTAACAGCAAAGGGACAGCCATTTTATTCTGCTAGTCTGTTGTAATTCCCTTTAGAATTTACTTGGATAATGAGTGATTAATGTCTATGTGCTTAAAACTAAAACTGTGTCCTAATTGGGTTTGGCTGAGCTAATTGCCTCTGATCAATAAAACTGACACATAATACGCTTGTCCTTCAAAAATCTCAGTCTGGGTATCATTCCACTTCCCTCAAACCATGCTTCTGACATCCAGGGGAACAGAAATTGGTCGTGTAAGTAGAAAATTGGAAGTAACACAGAAGAACTTAGAGCAGGAAGCATTGGGGAAATATATATTTTATTTGACTAAAAGCCCCTTGTGCTTCATGACACATCCCACCCACTCACAGCAGTTTCCTACACATTTGCAGTCCCTTCTCTGCTATGAGCATTTCTCTGCTTCCCTTACACCAGCACAGAGACTCCAACAGAGCTTCTTAGTGCAGACTGGGAATACAGCAATGGAAGAGGGAGTCCCTTTCCAGAACACCTCAAACACACACAGGTTTATTCACACCCACCTGCCAAGGTGTTTTCATACCCTAGTGTCCCTGCTCCTATAGCCACACCAGCATTTTCTGGCACTGCAGCGACATAGAAAACACACTACTTTTTCCTCAAACCAACCAATTATGCTTTATAGCCATGAGGAATATCAAATCACAGTATACAATGTCTACTCTAGCAAAATTACTCACAAGTGGAATAAAACCATCAGCAATGATGTAATTACTTAATACTACTCCAAATACCATTGTATGTCATTCATTCATGCTTAATATATCTTTTTAATTTCCTTGGCATCAGGGTTAAAGTTAGTTACACAAGCTATGCAGTCTACACAAGTATGTTTTCTTAAGCCAGTTGCTACTAAGTGCAGCCCCTCAGATCATTTCCACTGAAGTGCCAATGTGAGAGCCACTGGAAATGGCATAAACTCATATTCTGCCAAGAGGCAGGAACACGAGACTCGGGCCTCTGCTTTGGTTCAGGAGGATTGTCTGCACGGTCCTTAAAATACCAAGTGAAACAGTGGAACACAGATCTCCCCGCGTTGCTTAAGCAGGAGAAAGGGGCTTATGTAAACAAACCTGTGACTGTCAAATACCAGCTGGCCACTACACACTTGAGCTTGGTGCCACTCAAACCAGTGGTGGTTTTTTAAAATGCCCTTCTGAGACGAAGTAAGCCATGAACTGTACTTAATGCATCATCATTAAAATTTTGCTTATCTGAGATAAACGCCCTTGAAGAGAAATAAATACTATCACAGCTCTATTTTGCTTTTCTATACACAGCCGTGCCCTCTAGTGGAACTGGATGGTTTGCTGAGTGGTTTCCCCTTTTCTGAAAACAAGCACACTCTGAACTACATTCACCAGCTGGAGCTATGATCCTCACTTTATTTTTGGAAGCTGCTGTATTATTAAATTTGAGGAATTTAGATGTACAGAAGTTTCAAGATACTGAGAGAATCCAAACTATAAAGTTTTACCTGAAGTCCCCATTTTTGAGGTAGCCTTCCTATTAGTTGTTGTTTTGACAGAAGAAAATCCTACTTTGTGGTCTTTTACACAATTTCAAAGTCAAGTCAACTGATTTAGGAAGAGACAAAAGGAACTGAAGTAATCTGGGACCACTGCTGACCTATTCCAATACTTTCATAGCAAAAGCACACGAAAATGACAGAAAATTTCAGTAACAATAGAAATTACAGTTTCAGGCCCAACTTCTACTTGCAAGCTTACTGGTGGAGAAACACCTAGAGCTCACAATCTCATGTAGTAAAAATATTAAAGACTAGGAATAAAGTGGAGGCAGAAAAGAAGATCAGGAGAATGATAACAGGAGCCCACATCCTGTTTTCTAAAGACTTTTCAGGGACTGCCAGCTTCAGTGGTGACAGCAAAATTTTTATCAACATCTCCGTGACTGCACACAGCTGTGACTGAAGATTAAGAAAATACAAAGTCATCCCACTGAATTAAGAGAGTCACAGCAGCCATGTTGAGATAGTCACTCCCATCACATCAGGACATGCTTTGCCATCTCATCCAGTCAGGTATAACTGTAGGCTGCCCTTGGAACTGTCTGTCCCAAAGTATGTGCTCATGTCCTTGCCCCAACAGCAATCAAGGTCCTGCAGAAGGAGGATCCTAATTCCTGTTTAGCTTCATAACTCTGCTTAACCACTGATTTCCCCCACACTCAGTTTCCCCCTACAGTTCAGAAAGGTGGGAATTCATCACGTTTTCATTCACTAGATATAATGTAAGGAGAGTGGGAGGTGAGGGCCAAGGAATTTCACTACTACTTTTACCTATTGCTACAGTGTGCCTCTCCTCATCAATCTATTGCATAGAAACCGTGAAACTGAAGCAAGATACGATTTGATTATTATTTGAGAATTATAATTGACTTTCATCCTGTCAAAAAGGTAGTCTATTAAAAAGTTAACATCTAAACCAGGTCTTTGAACCTATATTAACTTGGAGACAAAGTTCCATACCTGTTATTGTGTGAACGGAAATGTAAATATTTTTACTTGGTATGCAGAAATTATTTTCCAGTCCTCTTTAAGATTGGTAATGATCACTATCCATTTCTTCTTCTGCTAGTTACGGGGGGGGTGGGGGGGAATTAAAATCCCAACCACACAAACACAAAAACCAACCTCCCTCACAACTTCCTTTACTGAGATAAAAAAAAAAATTCTCTATTCAGATAGCATAAAAACTTTGTGTCAGCTGCAGAGACTATTGCATAGCTAAACCCCCAAGAGTTAGTACAGGCAAGAGCAGAAATTAACTCTCATTAGAAAGCTATAAAGGTTAATTTGGAAAGGGAAGCTCATAGAAGCTGCTAGAAATGGTAATGAGGCCTCAGGATAAGTGAGACTATGACAGATAGTTCTTAGAATGTAATGCTTGAATTTTGTTTCCAGTGATATAATGTAATCCTGCTGAAGCTTTGGGCATATAAAGCTTCCTGATAGGTGCCAATCATTCTTTTCACCGTGCAGTGAAATTCCTGCAAGAAATGCTGAATAAGACCTTCAGACACACTACCAATAAAGTCTTTATCAATTACAATGGTAGTAGCAGACTTTTAGAATTAAAGTTTGTCTCGGGTATTTCTAACAATAGTTAAACTTTATATCAATACAGATCCAGCTAGCTAAACAATGTACAGAATTGGAGAGCTATAATATCCACTAGTCAAGTCTTAATCATATTCTACAGATTATTAAAACCAAAAGGTCATAAATTTGCACCCAAAATATAAAGATTGTTAAACCATACTATCAGCAAGACTTAAGGAGAAGAGGACAAAAATTACTTCCACAAACCTGAGAGATTCTGAAAGGGCTGAGAGTTTTGCTTACTATTTCTAGTCAGTTTGAGAATGTAATATTGGAGGTTATCAAGCCAACTGCACTCGAAAGAAGAAATCAAGACATAAACCAGATAGATACCTAAACAAACTACATTTCACATCATATCAGCATAATGGGAAACTATTTAAAATCATCTTTCACTGAAAAGCTCAACAGGCATGAGCCTGGTGTCTGCAGTATCACTCTTTCAGAGCAGTATTAATCTAAAGTCAATCTAAATGGGGGTCACTAAAGGCTAGGAAAAGGTGGAATTATGGAAAGGCACAGCTAGGGATGACTTTGTGCTGCATAATCTATTACAGAAGTGTAGCCTAATTTTTGCCTCTAAGGGAGGCTGATCTAGAAAAGAAATCTTCATTTGACACAAGGGTTATACAGTCAAATACATTTCTTTGCTTTTTGCTCTAAAGATTTATTGCTACTGACTTATATTACTGTTCTTTGCAGATGTACAAAGCACAGAATGCCTATGCATTTTTTGTACAGACCAGTATAGCCAGTTATAGCAAATTTGCAGAAGATATTACGAAGAATAAACTAGGAAGTCCTCACTTAAATTCAGGTCAGAATTAATATCAAATAACCAGTTCTGAACTACTTAATTACTAAATGAGCAGAACAGGTCATTGATACTAAAAAGTTATTTAGCATTAATTTTATCTCTAGAAAACTTGACCCAAAGCCCCAGGCAGAATTTTAGGTGGCACTGCGCTGAATTAGCACCTGAAGGATCTGTTCTTGTCTCAGAGCTTTGTTAAATTAATTGCTATTGTACATAGATAGTAATAAATTAGTAAAAATATGTAACATGTATTCAAAATGAAGCCATGTCATTCGGCTTTAGTGATGGAAATGCTATAGCTCTTCACTTTCTGGACAAACTAGGGAATGTCCAGATCAGACCAACACATATAAGAAGTTTGGAAGATGACTACAAGGGGAAAAAAATCAGGCCTACTCACTCTAGAAGCAAAAAAGAAGATCACGCTAAATGTGTGAGCTGATAAGCAGCTTGCAGAATCTCCTAAATTTTAAATTCCTAAGAACCAGTTAAACAAAAGTTTACACAGTGTATTTATAATTCATCACAGCCCTTAAGCAGGGCATGTGCTTTTAGAAGTTTCTTCCAGTCTTGTACTTCTAGAATTAGTGACTGTTAATACTATTTCAACACATTTCTTCTCCCAAATTCTACACAGACATGAGAAACAAAACTGTACAGCAGTTTATGAATAGTTTTTCTAACTGTAAAAGAAGCAATGGAGTCTAGAAGTGCTTATTCATTGCGAATTAGCAGGGCCATCACTGACAAAAACTATTCACAAGAAAATTGAAAATATGTAACGCTGAAGAAATTAATTTGTTTTCCCAAAGCAAAGCTGAAAATTAAAGGTTAAAACCCCTCCCTTGTCTTCTGAACACTTTAATTCCTGTAACATCATATATTACATAAGGCCAGATTGCACAGTTTTTGTCAGCATTTGTGATGTGTGTCTGTGAATACATCAGAAAACACTTGATTCAAGGCCTTCCCCACTTTGTCTGAAGAATTAACTATCCAGGCAAGTGGGAAGTCTGTATTTTCAGATATTGTTATTAGGTCAAGCATGAGAAAAATACCTTCTAAATGTCATATACTTTTTTACAGAACTCTATATTCAGTCTGCCATGAAAGTTGTCTTTCTGACCTCAAGATAAGGCAAGCTGCATCAATTTCAGTGTTTGGAATATCAACCCAACCATTTTTTTTTTAGCAGGCATTTAGCTTTTAATTTGTATTTATGCCACAGAGAAATACTTTTCTTTTTTTTTTTTTTTTTTTTTTTTATAAGCCAAATCAGAAACAATCTATAGGTCATATACTCTTCTAAAAGCACACAAGCTGTGTTGGGATTATGGTTCAATTTTCCAGTGATTCAAAGTATCTCCAACCACTCCTGAATATACTTCTGCAGTATCAAATGATACATTCAGCAGTTGCCCTCTGCACACATTCTCCTTGTAACAAATTGTTTCTTCTCTTCTTTTCTCTTCATATTTTCTCTTCTTTTCATATTCATAAGAAGTGCTCTTCTCTTCGTATTTTTGGAACTTTCAACTAAAATTGATGTGGTTAGAAAAGAAAACGTTTTGACTTTGAAATCTCGGCTTTTTCTAAAAATTGAAGTCTCAATTAAATGGAAGCCTAAGACTTCCCAGATCCATCTAAATCCTAGGTCCATGCCACTCAAACATTAACTGAAAACACGCAGGGTGTGAGACTGTCTTCCTGTTACAGTAACTGTAAATACAGCCATCCAGAAAGACTGGCCAATTGTTCTGAAAAGGTCTTGATTCCACTTAAACTGTCTAAAGATTTGCTGAATGAATACTAACAGTTATTATTTGAGCAGACAGTACCTAGAAATTTAATTAAAACTTTTCACTGCATTATTTACTATTTGTAAGAACAGCCTTTTTTCTTTCAGGTCACTGTTTGCAAGAACCCCTAGTTCTATAAAAGTCCAGCTGTTTACAAAGAAAATAGTGGTGGGATACACACACAAACAATTCAACTACCTGCTTTGCAAGGACTTTGAAAGGTTATCTTCTATCCCTCATTCCAAGAACCTGGCAACCCCAGGGACACCCAGTGGATTTGCTTTCCATACTTTTAAGATTTTATCATGGAATCCGACTCCCTGAGTTCCCAGGATGGGTGAGGTTGGAATAGAGACCACAGTGGGTCACCTGGCCCAATCTCCCTGCTCAAGCAGGGTCATCCCAGAGCACACGGCACAGGATTGTGTCCAGATGGATCTGGAATATCTTCAAGTAGGGAAATCACAACCTTTCTGGGCAACCAGTTCCTGTGCTTGGTCACCCACACAGTCAAGTTCTTCCTCATATTCTGGTGGAAGTTCCTGGGCATTAAGTTTACACCTGTCGCTTCTTGTCCTGTTGCTTGGCAGCACCAAGAGGGGCCTGGTTACATCCCCTCGGCCCCTCCCTTCAGACACTTACAGACATTTGTATGGTCCCCCCTCAGCCTCCTCTTCTCCAGGCTGAACAGGCCCAGCTCCCTGAGCCTTTCCTCGTAAAAGAGACGCTCCAGTCCCTTGATCAATTTTGCCTCGCTAAGGAGGTCACTCCTATGCCACCATCGCTGAAGTCAAAATCACCCTGGCGAGTGTCCCAGCCTGGCAAGGGGCTTTCCTGTGGTCTTGAAAATAACCTCTAAAAGGCCGCGACTTCAGGGATTCACAGGCTGCTGAAGATCCATCCCTGGTATCGCCCGGGCTTTACGCGCAGTTCTACCCCCGCACAAAGGGGACAAGAAGCAAGGAACTCCCGTCAGCAAACTCCCGGCCCGGCAGGACACCCGGGCAGCGGGCGGGGCGGGAGGGCCGGGGCGGGCTGAGGGGAGGCGGCACCGGGGCGGGAGCTCAGCCCGGCCCCGCCCGCGCCCCGCCCTCCGGCGCTGGCCTTCGCAGCCGGGAAAAGCCGGGACGATGCTGGAGACGCTCCGGGAGCGGCTGCTGAGCGTCCAGCAGGATCTCACCGCCGGGTGGGTATGGCCTAGGGCACCGCGGGGCTGGCGGGGCGAGCGGGAGAGGGGCCCCAGCCCGGCCGGGCGAGGACGGGGTAAAGCAGGTGACCGGGGGCCGGGGGAGGCGGGGACTGGCACAGGGAGGGAGGAAGAGGAGGAGATTGCGCAGAGCGGAGCTGGTCTGTCACCCGGGGTGCCCTCCCGAGTGCGGGGACGGGCTGGAAATGCTGTCCCGAATGGCCGTGTGTTTGCACAGGGCCGGGCGGTGATGGCGGGCTGGGCAGAGCTGGGGAGAGCAGGAGGAGCCTGGGGAGCGGCTGCGGTCGGGGGAAGGGGAGAGAGAGAGAGAAGGACAGACAGACAGACAGACCGCTCTTGTGAGAGGAGTCGTGAGTGGGGTCAATTAACGCGCTTGAATTTTTTATGACGTTTTACCGACCTTCAAGGTTTCATGGATCAGCGTAATCCCTTAAGGAGCGTTTCTGGGCGCCGCTTGGTGTGTGGAGAAACTTGCTTTTCCTTGGAGGATGAGTTACTGTCACTCGGGGGAAAGAAGCGCAGGATAAGCGCATGGAACAGTCCCATGCTTGCACTAAAAAGTAGAAATATATTCTTCCTGCGCTGCCTCACCAGGTTTATTTGGGTAGGCCCCGTGTCGGTGCTGTTTTTAGTAGGAGCAGGTGGCCCCAGTGAATGTCACTGGAAGTGGCCAGGGGACAAGGTCAAGCCTGTGCTGCAGAGCTGGGGGCTCAGGATGAGCCACAGGGGAGTATCGTCTTGTAATCAATTGCTTTTAAAAACTGTATGGTCTTTGACGATGTTAAGGCCGCCTTATAATGCCCCTATGATAAATATTTATATATAGTGAGGAATTTCTGTTCCCCAGAAATTTAAAATTTAAAATAAGCAGTTTATCATTATATACTTGTACCAGTGTGTGATGGTCAAGAGAAACTGATAGAAGAGGCTGCCAGTCAAACAGATAAATTGCTTACATGTTATCTGTCTCCTCTTACCAAACAGCAACTAAAAATTAAACTCTCTTGAAAATACAGACAAAAGCATTGCTTTATTTCTGTCTTTCTCTTTTGCTCCTCAGAGGAGTTGATATCTCAGTACAGTGTAAGGCTCTTTGGAAAAGGGTGTTTTTTCACATGGTGAGAGAGGACAGCAGAAAGGTCATAACATGCCAGATCTGATAGTCATTTGACTCTGTGAATCCATATTTGTGTTTTCCGTATTTGCTGCAGTGGAGTCAGTGTATTTCCATGTATTTTGCTTTCTTCCTGGTGTTTCAATGTTTTGTTCTGAGAACAATCCCTGATTTCTTAATGTCCATCCTTGTGTTTTCGCAGCTCCATTAATGTGCCCTTGTTCCAGTGTCCTGTCTTTAAGGGTTATTTTCATCTGTGGTGTAATCTCTTTTATTTTTTTGCCATTGGGAGCCTGTATCTCAGAACCACAGTGGCAGAGGCTGTGCGAGGCTTTTTTTTTTTTTTTTTTTTCCTGTTTAGTGTCCTCATGTAACCAAAACACAAGTTGGCCTGGTTTGCCCTCTCCTGCTTCCTAGACCGTGCAACCTAATTTCTTGATGTTCTGTATTACTCTGTTTGTTCTGTACCCTACCAAAGTGGTAATAGAAGCAATTTTGTGATGTTGAAACTTTAGCT
Organism: Zosterops lateralis; assembly: GCF_965231275.1. Taxonomy (NCBI): domain Eukaryota; kingdom Metazoa; phylum Chordata; class Aves; order Passeriformes; family Zosteropidae; genus Zosterops; species Zosterops lateralis. The sequence continues at coordinate 63,443,426 of NC_139762.1, read as the reverse complement.
TAAAATTGTCTAATTCTCAAAACCCAAAGAAAGTGTTTTTGCTGTCAAGTTGTGGCCAACTTGTTAACTACACATAAATGCTTGCAAAGTAGAACAAGCTGAATTTAATGAAATTGCCATGGGGAGGGTTTTCCAGGGCTTCTAAGAAAATAATATCACTTCCCAAGGAATACGGGGGCATGTATGTATTGCTGAAAAAGATTAAATCTGGATTGTGTGGTTTAAAGAGAACAGGTTAGACTTAATAGCCATTTCCCTGGTCTCCTTCCTTGCTCAGTTGTGTCTGCTGTCTAATTCTATGTGTCCTGTGAGCAAGGTATCTACATTTTCACCCATTTACCTGTTAGCAAGCTTTTGCAGGAGAAAAAAAAACAACCATAATGGGTGCAGAAGAGTGCTGCTGTTTCAGGCCAGGCTGCATACTGGGGAACATGGCAGCAGAGAAGGGCAAATTGCAGAGCTTCCTTCAGCAGTGAGCTTCTGCCCCAGTGTGCTCTGGTTGTTGCTCCTTGGCTTGGCTGTTACAAACAGCTCTCCTAGAGGAAGTGGAGACCTGCCTTAGCATGTCTTTTCTCAAATTGTCAGCCACCTGGTGTGCTGTACAGCTTTGATATTTCTTTGAGTTCCTGGAAAACAGTGCTCGAGACTGGGGGAGTGATTTGACTATGCCTTAAAGCAGCCTGAATATCTGTCTGCATATTGGGTTGGTTTTAAGTCCCTGGGTCACTCAGGATTACAGATCTCTGTCATGTCTGGAGGATGTCTTTGGTTCTCATAGTTCATGTCCATCTTGCTTATGTCTACGTCATTTATTTCTTCCTGACTTTTACTGTCCTGGACTGTGACCACAAAGGGCCTAGAAATTGAGGACAGCCATTGCCTGGGTGGTCAGGGAATAGCCAGCAGGTTTGATTCTCACTGTACTGTGTCAGCTTGAGTAGGTTGTCTGAAAAAGAGTGGACAGTACTGGGGGGAAGGGTTGTTAGGTTGGTTTGGAGTGGGATTTTTTTTGCTTTTGAGGAGCAGGATACCAGTCAGTTTGAAATGGACCATGTGTGAAAGTAGCCTCAGATACACTCAGTAGCAGTGCACTCTGGTGATGCTGCTGGAGGTTCTGAAAGCTGGCAGAAGAAAAGCTGTGGTTGTGCTGGTTTTTTGTTTACAGACTTATGGTGAGTGCATGCATATGTGTGACCGTCATGCTTTTCCTTGCCACCAGATCCTTCCTGTAAATGGTATTCCTCAGGGCTGGATTGGTTACTTCTGTGCAGGTCTTTAATTCCTGTCTGCTAAGGAAATTGTATCAAGAGATGTATCCACAACTCCTGTTAAACTTTTCATACTGAATTGCCTGATGCGCTTCAAAATATCTCAAGGTTTAGCAGCAGTGTCAGTGGAAATAAATTCATTTGAGGGTTTCCACATAAGTGAAATTCAATTTGTTTGTGAGACAAAATTAACTGTAATAGACTGGAATTAACACATTGTGTTCAAACATTTCATTCTCTGGTTTTGGTGTTGTAAATGTCTGATGGATTTGTGTTTTGGTTTGTAGGTTGAAGACTTTGGGTGACAAATCAAGAGATGCAAAGAAAAGCAGGCAAAGGTACTTCTGAATGTCTTAATATATACCATTAATAAGATATTCTTGCTAAGGGAAAATTTGAAGTAGCTAATATGTATAAGCCAATTGCAAAAACATTTGCATATAATTTTACAAAACACTATTTTGACAACAGAGGAGCTTAACTGAAGCAAATGCTTTGCTTAATACAGCCTTCATTGATAGGCCTAAATAATTTCTAATGGCTGTCAATGAGTTTATAAATTACTATTTAAATTAAATGAATATGCAGTGTTATTGTAGTACCTCATAGAAGATTCATGTTGCAGTACACTGAAATGTAATTGTTTACAATCTCTGTAAATCTCATGTCCTAAAATTGTAACTCAGGTTTTTTTTTAGTGTAAAAACAGAAATAGGAGCTTTTTTTTTTTTTTTTTTTTTTTGGTGGAAATGTGTGTAGTTAAATATTCAGTTTTCGGTTTCAAGAAGTTTTGAGACTTGTGCTGATTTGGTTTACTTTCTTTCTTGTTTTAGGGGTTTGTTTTAGTCCTCTGCATTTTAGTTCTCTGCTCATTCTTTTAACCTGTATAAGCTACAGGGAAAGACTACTTGATGTCTGTAAATGACATTTTTGAGGGTTACTTCTTAAAATCAGCTCAGCTATGCTTTAGTGTAAAGCATATTCTTATTAAAAAGTACTATGGAAACACAAAATAGTTTATAAACAAGCCAAGTGCTAAAAATAAAGCATTTGAAATAAACTGTCCTAAATTCTGAATCCTGATGTTTTGGATATATATATATTTTTAACAGAGTACCAGTACAAGGCATGGAAGCTAAACTAAGACTGGGGGAAGGTCTGAATAAAACTGTTTTAGGTCACTACCTTTTCTGTGTGTTTCCAGTCCATAATAGTTTTGTTCTTCTGGAGTACTGTTGTAAATATCCATTGCTTTTTGAGAAAAGCCCTGGGTGAACCAATTGAAGCATCAGAAACAGGAATGCTGGGGTGGCTTCTGCTTTGCTGATAAAGTTCAGGGACAAACACAGCTTAGCTTGATTGTGAGGATGGCTGAGGGCATATGGATGGGAGCCAAGGAAAGGCCACTAAGGATGGTGTTGCAGTGGGTGTTTGTCACTGACCTTCTGACCAGAGAGAGACTGATGAATTCTCCAAACAGCTTGAGCAATCCTCTGTAACATTAAACCCCATTCCTGATGGGGCCTTCAGCTTCCAGCTCCTGAAAGGGCAAGCAGTGTGCAATCAAGAAGTGCCCTGGGAGGGTGTCAAGGATAACTACTTGATGCCTCTTCATAACCTCTTTGGCATGCTGGAATAGCCTTAGGAAAGCCAGAGCTCACCTGGAATTGACATTTACAAGAGATGTCAAGGGCAAGAAGAGCTGCTAGCCCTGCACTGGTAATAAGAAGCTGAAAGAAAACATGGGATTGGTGATGAATGGGGTGAATTACAGCAAATGTAGAGGTTGTTGAGTTATGTAATGCCTTTGTAGCTTCAGTGCCTTGTGCTTAGTGAAAGGGGTCAAGGAGACTGACCAGTAGTGAATGAATATAGATTGAAGATACTCAGTCCATAAAAGCCCATAGGACTATATGTGCCAAGAGGTATCTCATGAAAATCAAGAGGCACAAATTCCATGTTTCCCTGGGAAGAAAGTATCCCTTGCAACAATGCAGGCTGGGGCTGACAGACTATCTGGGAAGTAGCTTTGCTAAAAAGACCCTGGAGTTCTTGGCAGACAGCAGGCTGAATGTGAGCCAGGGGAATGCCTTGCAGCAGGGAAGGCCAACAGCTGATGGGGCTGCAAACAATACCCAGACAGTGGGGTTGAGGAAGGTGATTGTCTCCTGCATTCAGCACACCTTAAACCACTAACTACCCTGTCCACTTTGGTCCCCAATTTGAGAAAGGTGTTAATATTCTGGAGCAATTTAGTGGATAGCCACCAAAATGGTTGGGACAGGAGCTCTGTGTATGAAGAAAGGCTGAGATGGGCAGTTGTTCAGCCTGGGGAATAGGTGGCTTCTGGGAGATCTAGCAGCAGCCTGTCATTACAGGTGAAGTGGTTATTGAGGAAACTGCTGTGTGGTGGGAACACAAAACGTGATAAGCATAAGTTGAAACGAGATGATCAGGCAGGAAAAGATGAGAAAAGCTTCCTGAGGAAGCTGCTTTGATCTCATACCTGGTTTTAACAGGGGATTGCGATAGAAACTTCCTGAGGTCTCTTTCCACCTCACTGATTCTACCACTTTTCCCTTGCCTTAAGGACAAGAAGGTTTAATTTAGTGGTAGGGTTTTTTTTTTCCCCTCCCCTCCCATTCAAATTCTTTGGATGATAGTGCAGAGCAGTCTATTTGGGTGATCTTCCAAGAGATAAATTTTGGATGACATCAAGATCTTTAGAAGTACTGCATTGTTAATTTTCTATAACTTATAAACTATATATATATATATATATATATGCAATAAATAAAAATACTTATATGTATAATACTTTACTTTTCTATAACTTATCAGTCTTTATATTTCAAGCTGTTATTAATGGAAGTGTATACATGGAATAAGAGATCATTAGAGCATTAAATTGGCAAAGGTTCTTTAGCTTAGTATTTATTTGTAGTGTAGAATATATTAAGTGCAGTGTCTGTATCGAGGGACATGGACTTATATAGTAGTCTTTTTTTTTTTCAGAATATTTCTGTGCCCTTTTTTAAGTTAAAATTATGTTTATCCTGTATCTTTGTTAATTGTACTTAGAAATTATTTAATAAAACTTGTTTTCAATGAACATGGTTGAAAAGAGGTAAGAATGGGCTATCATAAAACATCAAGGGGGAAAAAAAGCAATTGTAACTTTGGAATATTCTTGGCAGATACACCATGCAATGTATTTTAAATCAAAATTGGTAAAATGTTGATGAAACTACAGGAAGAGGAGGAAACATTTCTGTGCTCAGCATATCTGTCAAGTGCAGATGTGTGTTCACACCTTTATTTATAACAGCCTTCTCTTCTATAACAATTTTTACACTTGCTATTTGTTTTATAGAACTGTTCAGTGTTTGCCAGAGTTTTCTGCTGGACTGGAATTACTAAGCAGGTATGACCTTCCTTTTCTTTATTAGTACTTCCTATATTAGGTTAAAAATACTTAATTTCTTAAGAAAGAAATAAAAGAAGAAAATCAAAGTATTGCTAGTAGGTTTTTGATTGTTCTGCAGTTATTAGTGGGTGAATGATAAATGATAAATGTGTTTAAAGCTTGCCCAGTCCTCAGGTGCTGTCACGTTAATGAAACTGAAGTTCTGGAGGAAAAGCCACATTTGAAAGATGACTTTAGTCCATGTCCTAATGCAGAGAGGTGAAGGAGGCAAGCACTGAGCCCCAGTCTGTGATGTCATAACTTAGACATATTTGATATAATTTCCTTCTGTCCTTTTTTTTTTTTTTTTTTTTTTTTTAATTGGAAGGGGTATATGTATTATTACAGTCCTGTTAATTTTTTCGTTTTCTTAATTAAATTGAGTTCCAAGTGATGTTTAAGGTGGTGAGTTGTCTTCTAAGTATTGCTGGGTCCATTTAGCTTTTAATGTCACTTAGGTTAAAAAACATGAATAATTTTTTTTCTCTAAAGACATTATTTCTCACTGCATATTTGTCTTGGCAGAATGGTAAGTACTGGAAAGAATTACTCAGCTTTTTAAGCTGTAATTTCTGGTAGTATCTGTAAATATAAGCACAGTGACATCCATGAATTCCTTTGTAAGGAGAATGCAGTAAGAGTAGTAATTTTTCTTCTCTTCAGATATGAAGATGCTTGGGCTGCCCTTCATAAAGGAGCCAAAGATTGTGCAAAAGCTGGAGAGGTAAGAAAAAATAATAATGCCACACATGGAATATTTTAAGATGTGTAAATAATTTTAAACTAAAATTTTTAGTACCAGCCTACAGGGTTAACCTCGCCCCCCCAAGTAAACACCCACACAGCCTTGTTCACTCTCACAGTAATGTAAAGAACAATGTAATGCAGATGTGAAATAACAAATAACATGATGCAATGTAAACAGTTGCAAAGATGATGTGATATGTTACTGCTGTAGCTCTTTAAAAGCAGCATGGCTGGGAAAGTACAGAATGTATTTGGGGTTGAGGTGCCTTAGTGGTTTGTAGCAGGGCAGGGCTGCCGCCCTCTCCTAGTGTACAAGAGACGGTGAAATTGGCTTGCCCAGCTGAAGAGATTTGGGAAGTGTTTGTGCTTTCTCCTAATTTCATTCACTATCCCTGCCCTGCAAGCAAAGTGACGAGTTGTGTGGTTTATTTGTGGAATGAAGGGAAGGAAACTTCCAGTAAGTGTTACCAGTGTGTTACTCAGCACGACTTTCAGTTTCAAGCCGAGTTTAAGGGACAGACAGTGTAATCTGGGTGGCCGCAGTACAGAGCAGGACTGAGCTGTGGGGTTTTCTGTCCTGGCTGAAACCTTCACTTTGGCTGGGTGCATCCTTCCTGGCTCTTCTCTTTATTTAGAGACTTCTCTGTATCGTTTTGTAATGGATAAATAATTCACTGTGTACTTACAATAAGAAAGAAAGTCTCTTATTTACTTCTTTCTCTTGCCTAATGGTATGGCCCTGCTTTTCTCTGCATTCTAGTGAAAACCTTCAGGTGCTGGAGATGGAGTTCTTCTTGCCAGTTTGGCATGTTTTACTGCTCATAATGTTCTTTTTTTCCTAGAAAATCTCTTAAATGATGTGGTCACAATTTTATAATACTCACTATAGTTTGCTTTAAAAATTGTAGTTTTGAAAACAGTGTGAAGTTTCATATATATTAAACTAATATAACCTAATCTAACATGTTATGGCTGCTTGGGAAAGTGAAAATGAAAAGCTTCCAAGAAGGCTTAAATTTTCCATTAAATTCAGATATTTACTTCAGTGTACGTATTGTTTGTGGAGTATTGTTTGTTACTTTTTTTATGAAAGGGGAAAATAAAAACTGTGTAAGCACAGAAGATTGACTGGACTGTAGAAGACCTAAAGGTCCACTTGTCCAGTATCCTATTTCTGCTTACTTGTGCTGTCTTATTTATAAATGTTGAATAAAGTGAAAATTTTAAGCTTTAATTGCAGCTTACATGTTAAATGGTAGATGTTAACTACCAGTTCCATGTACAAAATTCTCCTTTTAGATGATTGTCATTTCAGCTGCATTCAGTTATCTCAGGGCTGAAATGTTTGTGGTGTTTGTCCCCATCTCATGGTGGCTTGTTTTGTTTGGGGTTTTTTTTGTTTGCTTTACTGTTCAACTGATGTAAATACCATATCCCAGTCTCAGAAGCAGACCTGGCTTTATTTAAGTAAGACTATTTGGTCTTCTGAAGTGTTCCATTTCTCACTGGGCTTTGGAATAAGTTTTCAAAGCTTGTCTGGTGAAACAGGATTTTTTTTTTTTAACAGGGATAGGTAGGTGGAGGAACTTGCAAAAGGTAGAAATCATTCTGCTAAAATAATTGATCTAAAGTGGGTCGAATTGTAAACTGGAGAGCTTCTTTGCCCATTGCTAAGATTTTTTCAGTTTCTGCGTATAAAGACTATAAAAATTGAGGTGTTCAGAATGCAGACACAACCACAGGCTACTGTAGTTATGCCCAAGAGGAAGAATGAGTAGTAGAATTAAGAGCAGGGAAACTAATTGAATCATCTCAATTATATGTAAGGGTAACATTTGTTGCCTAAGACTGCTTGATCCTGGTGTTTTTCATAGGAAATATAAACAAAACTTTGAAACAATGTATCCTTTTCTTATCTTATATAGTAAAAGTTAGGAAGACTAAAACAAGAATTGAACTAATATAGAAATGTATTCATAAACACTTGGCACTACTGAAGTTTATCACAAAAGCGGAAGAGCAGTAATATTATAAAGGCAACTTTTTTCTAAATATCATTCCTTTTACTTTGTTTTCTAGACTACTTTGCATGTGCAGAATTTTCATTTATTGTTAAGATGAAATTGGTATGACTGGCAGCATTAAACTATTGATCTAAATACGCCCAAAATTGCAACACTGCAATGTTGTTATTGTGCACCAGTGCAACACTGCTGCCAAAATTTCAGGTACATCTTGTTTATAGTTAACAACATCCATAAAATACTTCCTGCATTGATTAGTATATTGAGAAGTCACTTTTTGTCGTATTTTTGTTCAATGCATTTTAATATAAATATTCCATACTACACGGGATTTTATTGAGCATGTTGTTTATTTACTTGAGGAGTACACAAGTGGCAGTGCTGTAGGGTTGCTGTGCTGACCTTATGCTTCCAAATGTATTAATTATAAAAATGAGTCAAGATGCTCATAAACAGGTACATAAATTTGCAATTAAAGACCTATTTGTTGCAGCTGGTGGATAGTGAAGTTGTGATGCTTTCTGCACACTGGGAGAAGAAAAGGAACAGTCTGGTGGAACTGCAGGATCAGCTTCAGCAAATACCGGGGTTTTTAGCAGATCTGGAATGCCTCACAGCAAGCCTAGGTAAGTTCTTACAGACATAGCAAGCATTTAGATCAGTACAGAGGATTAGACTGAAGTTTGGCTATTGCAAATGCTCTGATTATAAAATTCAATTTTGTTTTCTGTGGTAAAACTGTGGTTCTTAAACTATTTCCTTAAAAAGATTGACAAGTAGCAGTGGTTGCTCTCCCAGCAGTTAAAATTCTTTATGCGTTGTTTTTTGGGGAAAAAAATTGACAAATGTTTAAACAGGTGAAAAATGCTATTCTTGAAGTCTTATTAAATTGTTAAGATTTTTTGATAGTATTAACACTCATGTATATAGCTGCTTCTTTTGGAGTCTATGTAATTTTACATAATAATGCTTAAACTTCTCATTTGGGGTGGGACGGGGAAATTTACCTGGCTAGGTAGACTTTCAGGCAGAAACCTTTGGTTTTGAATAATTATTGGTTCCAAAGGTAATTTCCATAATTTGAATTAATGTACAGGGTTAAGATATTCTGAAGTAATACTCAGCTTTTCTATAGATGAGTATTAATGCTGCCTATTAAGATTAGCAAACACCTCATGTTTATTAGGTGGGTTGCAATTTTTAAAACTTTACCAAAAGTTAACCTGTTCATTTTATTTAAAAGATTAATTGATGGACTAATTCTGGAACCTCTCATACAAAGCTGTTGATCCAGTGTTGAAAATTAAATTAGGAAAGCATACTGGGGACTCTTAGTCTCTGAAAATCTCTACTATGCTGGGCCTTGAAATGGACAAGCAGCAACCCTGTCTTTCTACAGTATATCTCTTAATGATTCCATGAAAATCTATACGGGGCACATCACACTAAAGCTTTGAAAAACTGCTGTCTGCACATGGATTTTAGGTAGCTAAGTTTCCCAAGGACTGTGCCTCCTTCACTCCTCTTTCTTACAGCAGCTGGGAAGCAGGCAGAAATTCCTCAAATTCCTCATGTAATTGCAACTCTTTTCTTTTTTTTTTTTTTTTTTTTTTTTTTTTTTTTTTTTTTTTTTTTTTTTTTGTGGAATGGGCTGGATTTATGTGATGACATGATGTGAAGAAAAGGAGGATTCTTTTCTATCTTCAAGGGCTAATTTCTCATTCTGCTATGGTCAGTGGACATGCACAAATCAGCTTTTGTTCCTGGGTAGGCTGGTAATAACTTTGCTATTTATTTCTGAACCAAGGAATGTATTCTACTTTTTATTACAATCTTCTTATACCATTGTGTTTGATAAGGCTTTATCATCTGTGCTAACCATTTAATATCGCCTGTTTGAAAAAAAAGAATTTCTAAGGAAATAAAAGTTCAAATAATGATTTATTAAAATATTTGATTTAGTATTATCATGCAGTCCACTGGTAGCCCAAAGATAAACAATATAACAGAAAGCTAATAGAATTGCCTTTACAGTTCATAACTGCAAATGCTGTAAATCCTGATGGATTTGGGCTACTTTCTGATTCCTAATACAGTTTTGTGAACTAATCTTGCTCCAATTGTAGAATTTCTTGGAGAGGTGTGTCTCTAGATATTTTTGATACTACAAAACTAGGATTTAAGGAAGTATTCAGCAGCCTGCTCAGGGAAGCTAATGAATTTTGGAGTATAGTGCTATGGTTCTGAGATTTGAACCAAACATTCTAGCTTTACCTTTTGTGTCAGATTTTAAGTAATTTATTTGAAGTTTCTTATTAGTTCCTCCTAGCAAGTGTGAGGTTTTTAAAAATTGTTTCGGGTTTTATTTTTTCTTCTAATACTTTTATGGAGGCTATTTGAAGAGATAGGTGTAATTTGTACCAAATTCAGTATCTAACCTTCTGGAGGTGATTTAACAGAAATTTTCTGCAATATTCTGCTCACTGTTTTTAGCTTTTATAACCCTTAACTTACTGCTTCATATTAATATAAACTGTATTCAGTTTTCCAAGAAATGACTATTACTCTGACTGTAAATTTTCAATATGAGTGAAATATTCTGGAGAAAAAAAAAAAAAAAAGTGAAAATAGAATCACAAAGTGCTGGGTTATTGTACCAAAGATGTAGTTTGGCTAACCATCATTTCAATAAAATAGTTGTTTCTTCTGACATGACATGCTTCTAATAGATCTATTAATGCTTTCATTTTGAAAGTAGATAGGGAACCTTGGCCACTTTCAGTAAAAGAAATTTCAGATAATGGAAATGAACCTTTTTAGTGGCCTACTTAAAATTGGTATGACTCATGTACAGATTCTTCACCTTTTGCTATGTATTACAAGACACACTTTCATTAGCAATTTTATAAAGTTCTTTAGCTTAGGTATTCACATTATCAGTCATCACTCACTTGAAGTAGAAAGTCTGTGTCTTTGTTTGATGAATTTATTATATTATGCAGTATCTTGTACCTGCTACTGAGAACTTTGAAGAAAAAATTACTCTCATCTAAAAGTGAAAAGACAGTTACTGCCCTTTCAAAGTGCAGAATTGGAATCATCACTTAAGGCAGTTTTTACTTGAGATGTTGTAGAACGTGTCTGCTCACTGATATCTGGCATACTTAGTATGAAATGTGTTTTCATGTTGGAGCAGTGGCATTTTGATCAAACATCTGTTTTGATTTCAGCAAATCAATATACACAAACATTGATCCAAATCCACTTTTCCCCCCTTCCTTTTTTTTTTTTTTTTAATTAAAGTTTAAGAATTAATACTGGTTTCAGAAAGACTGATCGTACATAGGTGACAGATCCAACATAGGTTGAAAATGCTTTACTGGTGGGACCGGGAAGAAAATAAGGCTGGGATTTAGTCACAGTTAAAAGCCTTTGCCTCTTTGTCTTTAGTGTTGTTTTTTTGTTTGCTTGTTTTTTGGGTGTTTTTTTTTTTTTTTTTTTTGTAGTGAGGGCTATTAGGAGGGCGTGCAATTCATTAGGGAAACAGAATCTTTTGCAAGGATACTTTAGGAGAAATATCCTTGTTTATATCTTGAGTAAAAGATCAGTGTTTTTTATTTCAGACTGTGTATCAAGTATGAAAGTTGCCATTTTCTAGCTTTGCAAAGTTCAGTCTAATTTTTTCAGAATTTGTATTTACCTTTGCTGAGAAAATCAGGGAAAATCTATGTAAACCCAGGGAATATAAATAATACTGTATATAGACAGCTATGTTCAACAGGGAGTTTTTCTTCATAGGCTCCAGGGCTCAACACTTCAGCAGAGGGGGTTGTTGTGTTAGGTAGAGATACATATGTACAAAAGCCATACAATTTGGTGCTGTAAACTTGGAAGTGTCTGAGGATCAAATACACAAGCAAAAGGATCCTGGTGTACTTGCTATGTAGTTTCAGCAAAGAAGCTGCTTTAAGTTCATGTAAGTGCTAAACTACTAGCTGGGTTTAAGATCCTTTCTGTAAAAACTTTTAGATGAAAACTGAGCACTAGTAGAACTGAAATGATATAAAGTTTTCCTTTTTTTTGTTGCGGCTGAATTGAACTCTTCCTATTCATATATACCTTTCACTGCTCATTTTAAGCTTTTAGTAATCTCTGCCCTTGTGTGGCCTAGAGGTAGAGGGAACATCTTTGATGTAATTGCTTCCATCCTTCCTGCTTTTTGCCTTTTTGCCTCTTAGTCAGAAAATAAATGAGCTTTGTAGAAATGTCTTTAATACTCCTGCATGCTTTCTGTTCTTTGAGTGGCTGGGGCAGTTCAGGAAAGCTACATCTAAAGTTAATGGAAGCCCATTTTCTGACATACAGCTGTGATTTAGCTATTCTAACAAATGTTGTACTCATACAGAACTACAGATAAATTTATCACATAATTTTTCTAACTGAAATCTGTTTTAAGTTAGGCACACTTAAGAAAGAAAGTGTTTTCTGGATAAAAAAAAAAAAAAAAATTCTGTGATTGTTGAGTTCTAGGTAAATACTTTAATACCTGATAGCTGGTAAACTAAGGAAAACTAAGGAAAACAGTGTATGCTGATGGAAGATAATGCAATGTAATGTCATCTGGCCAAACTTTAAACATACTTCAAAAAAATTAAAACTAAGAATTAACGTTTTCAAATCATGTTGTTATACTCGTGGTCATACAGCCCAAACTGCTATAATTGGAGTGGTGTGACCCAAAGAATAAGAGGTTTTTTTTCATCTGTCTAATAAAAAATACTATTTCTACTAAATGTGGCTTATTGCTATACATGAAAATTATTAATCTAAAAGCAAATATACTTTTTAAAATCTGAAAAATATTTAGAGGAAATGGGTTCTTTTACAGCCTATGTTTCATATTTATTACATCTGTAGTTTTGTTTGGCACTGCCTTTGTATGCGCAGTGCATATATTCTCTTTTGGGTAAGAGAGATGTTAATTCTCAGCTGTAGCTGGTGCTTCTGCAATGGAGCTTGTCTTCAACTGTTTTTTGTGAAAAGCAATTTTTCTTTCACTTCAGAAAGGAGGAAAAACTTCTGAAACCTCTGTTGTAGTAAAGCAGGATTGTTGCCTCCTGGAGAGATCTCTAGTGTCCATTCCTGTTCTTCAGGAGCACACTGTTCTCTGAAATTCCCACTAGAGGCTGCTCAAATGCAAGTGCTAGGAATCAGTTGCTCTCTAGAATTCACTTTTCTTCATCCTCTTTATTTTCCTGTCCTTTGTTGTTGTCTTTTAATATTATTTCATCAGTGAATACAGCAAAGCAGGTGGTGGAGGTTTTTTAAGTGGAAAAACCAGTGGTTGATAGGTACCTTAGTAAATTATCTTCAGTCCTGCTGTGTTGGAGAATTTTGCAGATTATTAAGGGAGCAATTATTCTGAAAAGCAAGTTAGCACAATACAGGTATTTGGATTTTAATGCACTCAGAGAAGTCCATTTCTTAAAGAAAAAGGGCCTACCAATCATAACTGTAATCATGATGTTCCACTTTGAATACATCTGGATTTTATGAGAGAAAATTGTCGTAAACAATGAATGTTCCACATCACAATATGTAGAGCTGAAAACATTTTTTCCCCTCAAACTTGTTTCTGCATTAATTGCCAGCTGCTTTTTTTTTTTTTTTTCCCTCCTTTCTTTCCAATCTTTCCCCTCAGTGATCTGTATATCTGAGAAAAATAATTTAGGAAAATATTCGCTGATTATATGATTCATGTTCCCCTTTCCTACTGTTGTGGAGCTCCCTTGTTAGGGACGTAAAAATGGTGTCAAGTGAAGCTGAACATATGAATATGCATCCTAGGAAATTTGCAAGTCTTAACTTTTGATTTTTTTAGGGGAACCACAAGGATGGCTATTTATAATGGAGCAATGGCTAAGGAAGTTGAAATTATGTACTGTCCAAAACAGGCTTCAAGTAGAATGGCCAAGCCAGAATGGAGGGTTTGACTGATACCTTCAGTTTACTGTTTCCTTCTTCTGAAATACATTAACTCTGGCTGCTATTTGTTTGTAAAAATGTGAATTAATCTTGCTTTTGCAATTTACCTTCCTCCTGGTATAGGAGAAGTCCCGGCAAAGAGATGAATAATACTCCTGTAATTCACACAGTTTCATCCCAGAGTGAACATCTGGTTAGGGTTTGGGAAAATAGTTTTTCCACTGTGGAATCCTGAGGAGGGACATGAAATTTAGCATTAATCACTGTCAGGGAGAGTGATCCTTTGATACAAGGCTCACATGGGTTAATTCAGCTGAGTAGGGACTTCAGGAATTGTCTAGTCCCAATTTCTGCTCAAAGCAATGTGAGCTATGAGATGAGATCAGTTTTCTCAGGATTTGTCATAGACAAGATCTATTTGAAGTTGAGATTGAGCAATTATGTTTAAAGACAAGATTAAAAGATGTGTATGTAAAATAGGTAAATCTAATTGTAAAATTTGCATGTGTATGTAAAATAGGTAAATCTTTATGTTTAGCTATCACTAAAGGGTCTGTCTTCAGAGACATAAATATATGCTCTTTTATATTACCATGACATCATGTGAAAGTTAAAATTCTCCCCATATGCTTTATTTTTGCAAATGAAGATTTGACCTGGCTTTGGCCAGCGCAGCTTTATTCCTTGAATTGGTACTGTGTAGGAAGTGCTGAACTGACAGTCTGCTCAAGAAGGTAAAGTGTGAGTCCTGAGTGCTCCTCTTCCTCAAAAGCAGGCCTGGTGCCTGTGACAGCACGATGCTGGGACAAAAAGAGTGGCTCAGCATCTCACTACAAGGGAACCTCAGATAGATCTCTCCTTAACGTGGCTCTGCTGCCCCTCTCTACTGTGGGATTTGGGCTGAGATTTGTTTATCTTTTGGAGCCATTTATGTGTGCATAATTATCACCATGTTAATTATTTACCTTTACGAAATCCTGTTTCTGTTCAGGTGAGTTGTCTGTCTATTGATGCAATTTGATATTCATACAAGTCTTTCTTACAGCCCAGCTAGAGGCAAGCTTTGAGGAAATGGAGAATCATCTCTTGTGTCTTGAGGAACTATGTGAGCAGTGTGAATTGGAAAGATACAAATGTATGCAGACATTACAGCTGGAAAACTACAAGAAGACAAAAAGGTAAATAAAATAATTGTTACAAATATAAATTAGCATACAATATAAGCCTTTTATAATTAATGCCCCCCATATATAATATAATCCCTTTTATTTTCATGTTCTAAAGAAACAATAGTCTTTGACAAGACTTTTGCAAATTTGTAGTAGATTCATTGAACGTCTTAGTAATGAACAAATACTACATGTGTTTGGAAAATTATCACGACGTTGTTAAGATGAAATCATGTTTATTATTCTCTGTGAAGAATTGGAATAAGGGCTGTTGTTATTAAGCATAGATAAACTGTTGTTTCTTTTAATCCTTTGCCCTGGTTCATGGATTCCTTTTTTTTTTTTTTTTTCCCCATGTACCTGTCAGGTTAGGAACTGAATTTTCCTCTATCTTCTTTCAGTTCTATCAGTATCCAATCCTGTAAGTACCTTTCACTCTGTATGAAAGGTATTAATCTCCAGCCATTCTCTTACTTGTAAAAGCAGGGCATTAATTCTTGGAATCAAAGTTCAGCTTAAAGCAATATGTGTGAAAATTCAGAACTTTCAACTCATGAACTTCAGGTTTACTGAAAAGATAAAGTAGCAATAGAAAAATATCAAGTGTTTAAATAACTTAAACTGTTGACTTTCTTGATTTCTTTTACTGCCAGTGCCAAAAATAACCTAATATAAGGAGATAAGAAAAGCAGTATTACATTTATTATATAAATTAGGAAATGAGGAGTTGAATTGAAGCAGTTGTCAAAGACAGTATCTGTTAGGCTGTTAGGGAGGGGTGAGTAGATGTGGATGTTGACTGGTGTGGGGATAACCAGGTTGGTTACTTGATCTGTCCAGGAGGGAGTCCTGCTGTTAGCCAGGGGAAGCACCCTGGCACCTTCCTTGCCTCCTTGATTGTGGAAGCAAGTTTAATACATGTGGTAAGGTCAGAACAACTGGTTTGTCTCACAGTTCTGGTGAGGATGTGGGTAATCAAGGGCAGGACCGTGCCAGACAGCACTGGCCACATTTTGCTTAGCTTATCTGTGTTCTTTTTCTTGACCCTTCTTGCCATTCTTGTACTGCTTTCTATTTTATTTATTTTTTTTTAATCACAGTCTCCTCCCAAAAGAAATATTCACCCCTGATTACTTTCCCCCTATTGGTCCTCATTTTTTATTTGGGGAATCTTATTTTTCCATGGTGTTACAGCTCCAGTTACTGAAAGAGTGCTGATGTTGCAGGTTCTACCTCCCAAAAGGCCTCCAATACCTTCAAGCTCCCCCTTCAGTTTTCTGTGAAATTTGGCTGTTTCTCACCTAACTTCCCTTTAAACACCTCTGAAATCCAGTCATCCCTCATGGTGCTGTCTGTGGCTTTTGTCAGTATCTTATTATGTTTTCTGTCACATCTGGCAGTTTCTCATGTCATGTCACTTTAGTTTTTCATATCCTGTTCAGTTGTCTTAACCTCAGGCCAGGGCCTCAGCAATGGTCTGTAATTTTCCTGCTGCCTAGATTTTCTCTTTCCCAGTTCAGGGCAATTCCATATTCTCCCTCCAGTAAAAGTAAACAGCAGACAGGCTGAATATACACTGTTCAGACCTACTTGAGTAATTTAAATATTTGAGTAATAATTCCAAAATTCCAAACAACGTCCTATTTAACCAAATAACACAATTTTAAAATGTGTATAAAGCAACAGATTTGGTCCCATATAATTATCTTTTTACAGTTTTCTGAGTGGTTTTTGTTCTCTCTGCTGTCCTTGCTCCTTTTCCCCTAGCCACTGCTTTCAACATCAAAATAAAGTGTTAAAACACTGCCTGCTCAGCTTAGCAGCATCTAATCAGTTTTATAAATAGAATGCTAAGCAAGCTACTTAGTGTAATTATAAGCTGATTACATTTGGTCAGACCTAGACAAAACAGGAAAAATGCAGGTAATTTCTGGTTGATCATTACCACTGTATTTATTTAGGTAAGAAATTAACTGCTAGCTCATTACAGGAGGGACACTTGCCAGGGTAGGTGCTTGAAGAGCGAGCAGCCCGTAACTTGATGTGAGTGTGGTTTGTGGTGTGCCTTTGGAACTCGTATCCTGTTTTCCTCTCTTTAGCACTTGAGGTTTTCACTGTGGTACCAGCTGAAAGAATCAAGGAGAAGGGGAGGGGGCAGGAGTCTATGCTCTCTTTAGCACAGAAATTATTTTCTAGGAGTGAGTGGTTTTGTGCTGGAAAAAAATAAAAAAGTATTTCATGTGTTTTGCTATAGGGATGAAAACTGAGATGAATATTAACTCTAGAAACTCGGGTTATTTTAAGCATGTAACAAAACGTAATTTTGTTATAAAGTCACTGTAGAGCTTAGGCAAGAAGCTAATGTATTTCAGATCTTCTGAAAAAATCCTATATGAAAGAAGGTGCTTTAGGTCAACATTAAACCTATGAAATGCAGCTTATGGTAACTACGGGAACTTATTTTAAGAAATGTGTCTCTCTGTATTAAATAGAGCAACTTTATTTCAGTTCAAACAGATCAATTTTTCCCCTTTTGTCATTGTCTTGAGTACTAATTTCAAAGTAGATTCATGAATCCAGGATATTTTACAAGTTATTTAAAAACCTGGTATTTGGGGGGATTGGTTTTTCCAGAGCTTATCTCTGGAATTTTAATATTCTCTTTTTTGCGTTTAAATCCATTGATGGGGGTACCAATACTGCTGTATGAAGTCTAGATTCCACCCTTGTTTTCTCTGGTTAGTCTCTCTGCAATTGTTTGGATGTATGGTAGCATTAAACCATGTCATTTTGTTTGCTGTCTTTTTTCAATCAAGCACAATTCTTCTTCCCTTTCCTTCATTCTCCTACTGAGGATATTCTGATTGCAGAAAACTTTGTGTCTCTTTAGTCTCATGTGGCAATTGTTGCTTTCCCAAGTGCACAGTGTCCTTTAGGAAGCACTGTGAGGAGCTCACTTTTGTGTCCTATTTTTATTTTTTGTGCCCTGAATGGCAGCCTTTTGGTAAGATAAAAAATTTCCGACTGAAGCTGTACTTCCCGTAAAGCTCTTGGTACCATTTGTATCCATTTCAGAGAAATCACCACATTTTGCAAAATAGCAACTCCTGATTATTTCATCAATTAAAAGGAGCTGCCCAAATGCAGCATTTTGTAGGAATACATTGGGAACAGCAGGGTTCTTGTCACTGGAAATGAGGGAATAGTTTTTACTCTATGCTATTGGACTTAAAACAGTTGTCTGAATGATAATTTTTTGGGATGTCTTTTTTAAGAACTCTCTCTGTTTCTCATTATTTGCCAGCTTTGAGAACAGTCATAGAAGGAAGATAAATGTAAAAGTCTAAAATCCAAACCTTAGTGGGAGTATTGATTTTCCTTTTTGATGTTATTTAAACAAATGCTTTACTTGAAGAGAAAATAAGTTCTTAAAATTTGTATATATCCCTATTTTTTGAATTTTAGGGGTTTATTTGTGGTCAAATAAAGTGTAACCCCATGCTTTTGTAATTAGTGCAGTTGATGAGGAGTTGGACAGATTGTCATAGTTCTTGTTCGATTCATTGCCGTGCCATGATGGGGCTTTAGTGCTTCTGGAGGAGGAGAATGTATGATTTACTTTCTCATTCAGAAGGGCATAAAATTTATGGGAATTGCATTGTGTAGATTAGAGATGCATGTGAGAAAATGTTTTAATTACTGTTGTTTTATTCTGTAGACTTCATCCCTCTTTTTAATTGCATTGGGAACAAAAGGGACAGTAAGGGTTGTTGGATGTAGATACAGTGGCTTATCTTAGGCCTGAACAACATAAACATTAGAAAAGTAAATACAAAAAAACCTTCCATATCTGTAGCTCTTGTTTAGATTCCATAGCATTCCTCAAGTGATAGGCTGGAACAGTACTCTGTACTATACAGCATCCTCAGTAATAATTCCCTCCCACCTGGCGGTGATACATTTAAATTTTACCTTCATAACCCTTTCAAGCTTTACATGTAATTTACAAGGTTTACTTTTTATATGTAAAAAAGTGTATATATGCCTTTGTTGCAAATGCTTTGAGCAAGTTTATTTTTCCTTCTGATGTTAAGGGTACTGTGAATTATTTCTGAGACCACAGCTACATGTTTTATGATTTTCATCAAAGTTTTCATCAGTGTAAATTTTCATGCCATACTTTTTGATCACTCTCCTAGTGGCATAGGTTTGGAGCTGCTATACCTCTGTGTAACTGGGTACCTAAATAAACATTTTTGCAAGATTGGATGCAGAACTTTTGTTGTCTTCAGGACAGTTTTCATGGTAGATGTGCAGTGGATGACTGGCTTTACCTTTTCATTAGGCATTGTATAAGTTTCTGTTACTCACATTGCAAAGATGTTTTCTATCCTGTTTCAGGAGTTTGGATACAGTACAATCAGCAGCAAGTGTTTTCATGGTGATAACTGGCTGTAATGAATTTTGTGGCCATCAGTTGTTGCAGTTCTTTGGGCAGACACATGGAATGAGAATTCCTATTGATCCTGAAGGGACTTGCACAAGCTTTGGAAGAGTTTAATGGATAATTTTGCTTTCTTTTTTTGTAGTTTGAGGGCTGTGAACTTTCTTTTGTTTGCAAGAACTCTTGCATTACAGTATTCTGCATATGCCAAGCCCAGAGGAGTATGCTGCTTCATTATTAGTGAATTTTACTCCCATCAGTGCTCCCAGTATTTGGAAACATTAGGCAAGACTGAACACCCAACAGATTAGGAGATTGCAGGGGTTTTGGCAGTTTTTTCTCCTATTTGCAAAGTGTGAATGCACGGTATAATTTATGTCACTTTTAAGTTGATTTAATTTTGCCTTTTCTCTGGTGACCTTTGCTTGATACGGAGAGACAGTGACATTTTTACAAAGAGATATGCTGCTTTCCTTTTCCTTATAGTCTTGTTTTCTTTCAAATAGGCAAATAAAAGACTTTTTTTCTTTGGCTTTTGTGACCTGTGGTTAAAGACCGAATGTCTGTGTTGGATTCTCTGTATCCTACAGCACCTTTTAATAACTTTATCTATAAAATATTAAAACATTATGTCAATCCTGCATAATTTATCTCTACCTTTATGTGGTGCTTGGTATAATCTTCAAATCCTGTCAAGCTGTTAATACCAGGCATTCTTTGTCCAGACTTACTGTACCAATAATAGGAACAGATGGTTTAGGGTTGCCTTAATCATCATTTTGTACCCTCCCTCTCTTCAAAAATGCATTATTTATATGTGTAATTAATTCATTGTGGCTAGTGGCAGAAGAAAAAGGGCTTAGGTGCTTGCCATTGCCGCACTAAAATTCGTTCTCTGTGCTGTGCCTCCTGATAAATTCTGTGTTTCTTTACTATGGATTATTTCCTGAGATCTTTAATAACTCCTTTCGACTGACATTGGAAAACAATTCATTTAAAAGTAGTTTAAAGAAATGTGTTAAATGCATTCCTTGACAACGCTTCTGTGAGGGAGATTTTATGTTCCTACATCAAAGGGACATGTTGGGGATGCCTGAAGAGATACAAGTTGTGACTTTTCTCTGGCACAATTGCATTCACACTGCACGGGACCACGTTCAGCATTTTAGGAGAAGGTTGCATGTGGAGTCACAAGCTCTTTTTACTTAGTTGTTTCTGTGAATTAGGGTTGGACCATATGTTGCTTACGAATAAAGCTTGGCCAGTTTTCGAATACTGTCATTTTTTCTTCTTTTTAATGCTTATGGGGAAATCGATGGCCAGGTTAAAAGAAGGTCTGCAGTTTCATGCATGGCTACTTACCAAAAACAGGTTTGCAGGAACTCCTCTTTATTCTAGAAAAAAATGGTGGAATGACCTTTGATGGTGGATTGTTTGTACCTTCTCTTAAACTTCACCTTCTTTTACATTCTTTCTAGTTTCTCAAATTGTAGCTTCTCTTAATTTTCTATTCTCAAATTTCAGCTTTAAACTTTGGTTCCTTAAATTTTGGTTGTACAATAAAAACAAACTGCGTTGATACAGTTATGTTTTAATGATCCAATGACATTGCATGCTAAGATAAAAGTCTAAAAAGTGTAAAAACTGTCAGTTTTTTTGGATAACAACAGGATGAAAGCAAAAGCATTAAAAACTGTGTCCTGTGCCAAATCCTACATCTGAAGGCATGAGCTTTTAGAGGGAGCTAAGCATTTTTTCCACATTTCCAGTTCCAGTTTGAAATGGTTCTAATGATAAGTGGCCTGTGTCAGTCTCATAGCAGAGGACAAAACTTGCCTTTAATGATTTTATTTAACGATTTTCTTATGATTTTAAGGCCATGTCCCTTATTTTTTACTGTAATTTTGAATGATAATGCCTGAAAGTTGGCTCCCCATGTTTTTAAGATTTTCTGGGGTATTTTTGAAACAGAAATGCTTTCACTGTACCCTGAAACTGCCAAGTATATTAGAGTAGTTGTTGTTCTTGGTTGTATTTATTAATTTGATTGCCAGTTAATGTTTGTAATTTCTGTTGTAAAAATTTGCTGGGATCAGTTCCATTTTCTGGATGGAAGATCACATAGAAGTTTTGCTGGAAAACAGACTTCAGCTATTTCTGTATTTGCATGAGTATGGAAGCAAAAAGTCTTCATTGTAATATTACTTAAACACCTTAGTTCTCTGCTCTTCTCTTTTAGTGAATAACATGTCACTTTTGATGATGAAGAATCCTGACCTGTCTTCAGTGTTTTGTCAGATGAATAGGAACCCTTGCCTGTGGCTTAATTCCAACGGTAGTTTAGTAATAGCGTTGGTTTTCACTATTTTTTCAGTACTTAAAGGCTTTTCATTGCTTCAGTCTCAAGTGTATTTTAAAGTAGTATTTGGCTTAAGTATCTCCAAGGGGTGCTCAACCAATCTCAGAGATGGGGAAAAGAGTTTTGTGTCAGGATTGACAAAAGTGCTGATCCTAAGTACAAAAAAACCCAACAAAACTTGAATTATTTCTGTGCACCACACAAGTTACATAGGTTTTGAGTTCTCAGTTTTTTGGCTTTACTTCTGATGACGCTCAGAGGAAAGTCCCAGAGGAGAGATCTCATGTTTTTTTAGCTAACTAAAGCTTGAGTCAGGCTATGGAAGGTTTTTATTTTTTCAATATATAATTTTGAAAACAGCTGTATCAGATGTAGCAGAGGAAATGTAGCATTTCTCAGTTTCTGGGTTGATTGTGTTAGGTGTCATAAATATTTTTAGAATAATTTGCTGATAAGCGTCTATACTTTCTTGAAATGTATTTTTTCTTAAGTAGTATTTACAACTCAACATTTATTAACACATATAATTGTAAAATCTTTCAAATTTAATCCTCAATTTTTAGCATTCATATGATGTCTCGATATTGTCTTTTGTTTATATATGTCTAATAGTTACTGACTGTTACTTTTAGAGTTCATGTTATAAAATTGCTCCTGACATTAATTTAGGAGTTTGTTTCTTTCTTATCTGCTTATTCTCTTCTTGATAAAATTCAAAACTGTGAATTCTGGCTGGTGGCATCTTTGTAAAGAATGTGGTCTTTCTGTAGTCTCCTAGGTATTTAACTGGATTCATTGATGTTTAGTTACACTTAGGAAATTGATCTTAGTGTTACACTCCCTGGCAAGATACAGTTGAACCTGAGTTGGTTTTTTTCTTACTGTTGCTAAACAAATTAAATTCCCTTTGATCTCTGTAACTTAAAGCAGGATAATTATGCCTCCTGGTCCTCCCATATTCTGATTTCTAGATTTTTTTAGTTTGTTTGTTTGTTGGGTATACCAGCACAGTCTTCCCAGTGTCCATCTCATCTGCTCAGTGGCTAGAGCAGAGTTAGTCCAACAATGCAATGAAAAGCCTGAGGGGAATGGGAAGGTCTTTGGGAATTTGTATCTGCCTTCTAACTAGATTGTAACTCTAACTGGTCATGTCAGTCATCCTGTGGAGCAAGTCGTATATTGTAGATGGTTTGTTTCACCTGTTGTCTCCACAATTATATTTTCTCATCACAAGCCTTGAATCTCAACTTTTCTGTAAATGAAGGAGTTGAGACCACTGACAGCATCATCATTAGAACATTCAAGTTATCTTGAAAACTGGTAACCGAGTTTGATGTATACAGAATTC
The DNA here is from genome assembly GCF_965231275.1 of Zosterops lateralis. NCBI lineage: Eukaryota > Metazoa > Chordata > Aves > Passeriformes > Zosteropidae > Zosterops > Zosterops lateralis. The sequence continues at coordinate 63,420,616 of NC_139762.1, read as the reverse complement.
AGAGAGTAATTAAGCCTGCCCCCCTCCCCCCCCCATATATCTATTTTATGAAAACAAGCAACTGGAAGGCAGGGATGATTAACATTATTGCCTATATGTGTGCCCAGATAGTTTTCATGGACATAACTTCAGTGTAGGTGGAGCCTGTACAGCCTCTTGCCTCTCAGGAAAGAATCTGGGGTTTGTAAATTGCTCTGCATACAGAATGAGATTACTTTTGAAACATCTCCACGCTTTTATAGTCTGATTATGTTAGACTTTAGCCTGTTACTTTAGCCTTTTTTTTTCTTGCTCAGAGGTGCTGAACTTCGTCTTTTACTGAAAAGAGCTATTTATATTAAAATGTGCCTCCTAATTCAGTCCTTTCTTCTGAAAGCTTACTGTGAACTATGAAAAGGTAAAATGCGTTCTTATATGAGTAACTAGCCAGGTTTGTTGTCAGTAACCTAAAATTTAGTAGCTGAGGAGCATATAGTCAGGTGCCAGGTAGTTGTATTGAATTGATCAATGTCAGACTCAGCAGGGGAGCTCCTTTAGTCCTGGGCAGATGCTGAGCAGCCCACACTAGACTGCAAGAGCCTTTGTGAGCAGCAAGGCCAGAGGCAAGGCAGGTGTGCTTTCCTTCTAATAGTAGTGGAAATTGTTATCTTGTCCATCTGTGAAGTGCAGGAATGTTCTGTTGGATGAAAACTCTTTAAAATCCAGGTGCATTTCCCTATGGAACCCTTTCAATTGCCTTATGTGTTTCCTCCTGCTTGTCTTTTAACCTTGCTTTGAAGGCCACTTTTCCAAAACAGCTTTAAATTGAATCTTTTTCATTTTAATTGCTCTCACAAATTGATGTTGCTTTACATTGTCTGTGTTCTGAACATGAAGTTCAATTCTTAATGTGAGGTCAGCGTATTCTGCAGATGGCTTTTTGTCTCTAGATTCTTAGAGAAGACATAAGAAGTATCTTCTTTCTGTCAGTTTATCAGTAAATACAAAACCATTTATTTACGTGTAAAGGAGAGAAGTGCAATACTCTATTATACATTTTTCTCTGTGCATCTGTGTGCCAGGTCTTAATTACCCAACTAGAAAATGTACTGGTGTAGTCTTAAGCCATCTGTTTTTCCAATGTCATCAAAAGTCAGTTTCCTTTCCACTTCTCAGTTTAGTGTCATGTTCTTACCAAAGCTGCTGATAAATGAGATTAAGGATTAAAATTTTTAAACTTCCAAGTTTTTATTTGGATAATTTGATTTAATAAATACAAAAAAATCTTCCATGCTGCTGATGCTGAACATGGTTTCAATAAGCATGTACTTCAGTATGTATTTCTAAATAGAAGTTTTATTGAAAGTCTTGTGGGAAACCACAAGATATGATTAATTCATGCTGTGTAAAAGACAAAATCTTCAGTCTTTGGGTCTGAATTGGTATGAGGATACTAGGAAATACAGATCCTTAAATTTCAAATCTGTATTTTAACTCTATGCTAATCATAGATACTTTTAATTTTTCAGTGGGAAAAAAGGTTTTGTCAAATATTAATTTCCAACTTTCTTGATGAATGGTAATTTTGTATATGGTAGAGACAACATCTTAGTGCAAATCAACCCTAAAAATATTGATGGATTTTGAAAAGGAAGATTCAGAGGGTTTAGATGAGTGATTGCTGTTTGGTTACTGTATTACCATCTTGTTTACTAATCTCTTTCAACACAATGGCAGTAATTGTTTTGTCTCTCCTTTTGCAGACAAGTGTCATAAAATCTCCTAATTTTAGGTGCAAGTAATGTAGTTTTTCCCCTTCTTACTTTCACAAGATGTTTCCTCCAGTATGGTTTTGTTACAGTCCGTGGAAAAGAAGCGTTTCCTGTGGTTGTTGTTTCCTCAACTACTGTGCCATTATTAAAAAGTAAGGAGGACAACTTGTGAGAGTGTTTAAGAATTTTGTAGCTCTATTTAGAGTATATAGGGTAGGAAAATTTTTTGGAGTATGAACCTGCAAATTACAATATTGTAAAATAGCTTTTTTCTCTGGTATAAAAGGGAGAAACTAGCTTGGGAAAGGGATGGAGGAGAAGCAGGAAAGGAAATAGATACTCACAGGAAGTTGCAACTAATAGAATTCTTTACTGTGAATCACACTCTAGCTTATTTCCTGGTAAAGCACCCATTCTTTCAAAAACCTGTATTTAACATTTGGTGACAAGAGTGGGACGTTCTCTGAAAATGTAGAGGTAAATATATTCTCTTTCTTCTTTTAGATTACTTTGTCTTGCTTAGAAAAATAAATTGTTTCAGCTTTGAGCGAGTTTTGTCTGTTATTGATGCAAGAAAAAATGCTGAATTGCATTATGTGTTAAGGGGTAGAAGGAGTTACTATGGTATAGGATCTGTATTGTGAAACACTGTCTCTGGTAGGTGACTAAAGAATGCTTTAGTCTGTGGATAGGGAATAGAATAATATAGCTGGACAACTCTGAATTCAGTCTTTAATTTATTTTTCTTACAGTCAATTTTGCTTCAAAATTCAGAATTTAACTAGGCATTTTGTGAGGCGCAGACTGAAAAAATGTTTGATGCAAATGAGTGTTTTGTAAGGCCAGCATTCTGCCTTATCGCAGTTATTACATTGATTCTTCTTTAGCCTTTAAATTCATGATGAATCACTACCTTGTAGTAATTATAACTGGAGCATTTTGTAGTTTCTTTAAAATAGAAAATACTTCTCCTTGTTTTATAGCCTCTGCATTCACAATTGCATAACCACTAAAAGTGGAAAGTGGCCTGGTATAAAGGCAAAAAAGATATTGTTACCTTTTACTTAATTTCTTAGCTTTCTGGTACATGAGTACTATGGGTTATCTGTCATATTCCATACTTCAAAATCCTCTCCTCTGAGGAACTGTATGTCTCCTTGCCTGTCTCTCTGTTTTAACTGAGTGAGTGATGTTGTCAAATTTTTCTCCTTCAGTGTTGCCAAAATGTTTTTGAATAGCATTGATGAAAATGGGACACAAATTGTTATTCACTGTGCTGGAAATTGGTAAATCTCCGCTAAGTCAAAAATTCTTTAGTTAACTAAAGCCTTAAGAAGTCTTGGTTATTTTTGGACCAGTGTATCTGGAAATTACGTAGCTAGATATAAATGTGCAACATTTGTATAATTGTGCGTATTTATAAACAGGTGGTCTGATTTATAAACAGGTTGATTTTGTTTGCTTTAGATAAATACATGTAGTAATATTACTGTTATATATGGTGACAATCAAATTCTTTGATTTTTATCTTTTAGTGAGTCTTAAAGCCTGTAAAATAAATCCTGTAGTTCTACATGTGGTATTTCTAATTATTTTTTAATTCTGCTCTTCTCCAACAGGAAGGAACTGGAGACATTCAAAGGTAAATTCTATTTTTATTTTCTACTTAAATGTTTGTAGGAGTTATGGTAATTTTTGTATTAAGTAGAACTAGGAGGGAGCTTTTGCCCTTCTACATTTGACAGTGTTAATTTTAGGTTGACCCAGCAGGCTGTGTATTTTTAATTTTACCTGTTCTTGCTACTGTTTGCTTTGGGAGAGTCCTAAGTGTGGGGAGAACACAGATATTTTGTTGTCTTATCTCGGTTTCAGAGATTCCCTTATCTAATTCAAGCCTTTTCCTTGGTGTTCAATTTTTGTAGTTAAGAGCTTTGTCTTCAATTAGTTGATGTCTTTTCTAGCACAGATATATTTTTGGTGTGTGTTACATGTTAGATTTTTGTCTGGCTGTTTCCAGGGAATTTTCACAGTATTATGCAAATTTAATTTTTGTAGCTCAACTTGTTGGAGATACTTGATGACACATACAAATATTTGTCCAATATATGATGTAATGGCTGGAAAGTCTGTCATGTACTATTGCTTTGTCTCTGGTACATAAATGAGCACAGTCCCATTTTCAGGAAATCCTAAACTGGGGCTTGCTCCACCTACTGGTGTTAATGTTTGATTGGCTTGAGAATTGCTATTATCTCTTGCTTTGGATAGGCTGTGACTGTGGGTTTGTGACTAGTATATGAGAATGGAGTCAGGTGCATTGACTTATGTCAATCAGTTGTCTCTTGAAATTGAAAGGAGGGATGGAAATTTCTATCAGGTGCATTCCTTTGCCTTTTCAGTTCATTACTATCTCATCTTTGTGATGCTACAAAAGGAAAATAACAGTTACAGTAACAGATATGCAACACAGATTATGTAAAATGTCACTTTTTCTGTGGCTTACCAAACCAACCCTTTTGTTGATTGATTTGACAGCTTTCAACATAGAGCAACTCAATAGAAAATGGAAGATAATGCCAGGCTCCTTCTGATCCAAAGCAAGGCAGCTACTTTGTAGTACCTGGTGCTTGTGAGAACAGTGAATCCTGTTTTTTTGTTTGTATTGATCAAGTGTTTTAGGTGAGTTTCTGGAAGCTAGGAGAGTGATTTCCAAAGTAATTTCTCTCTAGGCCTCTTGTTATTTTAATAGAGACTTTAATGTTATTTGACAGTAAATATTTTAGAAAGACAATTATTTTGATGGAAGAGAAATGTGGTAGCTGTGTGTTGACCTTAAAATTTATATCAAACTAACCAACTGGTTCTGTAATGGATACAGAGGCATACAGATTCCCAATACTGGTTATGAAAGACTTGTCTTGGTAGCCAAGAGAAGGCTAGATAAGCATAGAGGGATGAATTGTGAGAAATGGATATTAATCATCTGTCAGCCTAATTTGTGTGGGTTTTGTACAGTGAACTGATGGACAAGCTTGTACCTGGCAGAAGAGAAGGGGAGTAATAGCTGAGAAAATTTCAAGAATTATCTTGGCAAGCAAGTCTAATTCCTTTCTAGAAGATGGCAACAAGAAGGTTTAAAATAAACAATAGATTCCATGCTTTGATTTTGGCAACGACTTTCACTGCTTTTCCTGACATTTCCCAGGAAACTGGGATTAAACTACTAAAAGTCCAGGTGCACAATTGATTGAAAATACACGTTTGGAGGAAATGTTCTTGGGTTTCTGACTTACTAAGTTCTCAGATCTTGGAATTTTTGTTGTCAGCCCTGATTGTGAAGTAGAGGTATTTGTTATATTGGCTTCAGTCGGTCTTTTTCTGGCCTTTTGGACTTTACATTAGTATCTGGAATATCTTTCATCAGCTGAAATTAGCGAGAGTAGATGATTTCTAGTTGTGAACGATTCATTACACAATGACAGATGTTTTGGTTCTAGGACAGCTTTGCCCAATCTAACTCGGGGCTCCTACTTGAGTTTTCTGTTTTGAGCTGCTTCCAGGGCTCACTAGATTTTGGCAAAAATGATCTGTCACTTGATTGGCTTTAATTCTGGTTGATGAAGCACACTGAGATAACTCGCTGGATGTCCGTAGGAATCCTGTCACAGAGGAAGGAAAAGGCAGCAGCGAGGGCAAGCAGTGTGTCCTATAGTTAACAGCCTAACACTGTAATCTAAAAAGCAAAAGAAGCCAGGAGAAGTTGGTTCCAACTGAAACATGTTAAGTAGTTGAGTAGATGGTTCTTTATGTTTTAATATTGGAAGTGTAGACTTCATCCTCAATTAATTTATCTTTGCATAAGTGTCCATAGTGAAATGTCTTCCTCAACATTCTATTCATGAAATACCCAGTGCAGGGTCTAGGAAAGAAGAGCTCTTTAAAATACCTTCCTATACACTTGCATCTTTCAATGCATTTGCACTTGAAATCATTGTTCCATTAAAATCTGTTCCAATGGAAAAACCTGAAATGCCATTTTTTATAATAGTAACTTGTTATTTGTGAATTTGAATACCATATGCTAAAAAGTAGTCGCTTCCAGGATATAAGGATGGTAAATGTCTTGCATAAAAATATCTTTGATAAAGATACAAGATTGTCCTATCTGAATATGCAGGCATTAAAGTAGCAAAAAAAAAATTCCTCCAGTGTGTTTGCTAGAGGGGTTAAAAGAGAGTTGTATGCACTTTTTTCAGTGTCCAGATGCAACTCTCACGTTCACCAGTGATGAGTTCTTATGCCTTGCCCAGGATAGAAAGTAAGTTTTACTGGAATTAAGAAACTGAATAGTCTAGTCAGAGATTCAAAATAGCACAACACTAGAAACTTGAATTGTGTGATGCATCCCATCAATCACACAATGAATACAGAAAAAAATGCAAATTTTTTGTTGGCACTGACCCTGAGAGTGCCAGTGTGACTCACAAGGCCACTGGGCAGCTTCACGGACCTCTCAGATCTGTTTTAAAACTTTACTTACCTGCAGTTTTGTGGATGTGTAAATACAAATAGGTACACAGATGTAGTCTGTAAATTTTTGAAATCTTCAAATGTCTGTAAGTGCTCTTGTATATACCTAGTATTTACTTATTTTAATATTGAAGCAAAATCTACACAACCAAGAAATGGAATTGTTTCTGGTTTCATTTACAGCTTCCCACTGTGTGTGCCAAGGTACAAAGTGTTAATTCATTGATCTTTTAAATATATTCTTTGAAGATCCCAGGTGTCATCCAGAAGGGACCCTAACAAGGAATGTATATATCCTGGTTTGCAGCATGAGAAAGTGTTGAGAATCCACAAACTCTCTTCCTCGTTGATGTTAGTATCTTTAAGGAGCATGAAATAAGAATGTAATACTACTTTAAGAAATTATGAATTATTTTTGTATTTGTCAATGTTGTAGAACTTGTTCTGCCATTTTCATATTGGTATTGCAGATTGTAGACTATTTCATTGTGAGGAATAGATTTTCCTATTCTTTTTGTTTTAAGACTTATTTTTATACGGCCAGACATTCTCCTTTGTTGTTTGCTGCACCTGCAGTGTACAGGGGCAGGACAAGCCTTTCCAGTCTCTCTTCTTTCAACCACAAGGGTTTTCTATTACAAAGTAATTGAAATTGATTATTATTTAATAATCTGTGATGCTGAGAAAGTGAAGCTTAGAAGCTTTTCTGCTTTACTGTGTTAAACATCTCTCTCTGAAGTAGGCAGGGAATGAGCGTGTGATGTCTCTATTGACACTGCTGCAGCACTGGCGTTTGTGTACCTGAAGCATGAGGACAGAACATCTCAATGGTTGTCCAGTACCTTATGTATTTTTAGTACATTATCTTTCAGAGGTCTTTGCTATAAAAGATGACGGATTTATGAATGAAAATGTTGATATGCCATATGGAGTAGCCTGCAAGTTTCTTCCTAGCGTGCACCAATTTCAGTCTTGGGAGAACTGCTTGTAGGAACTGGCTTATGCTCTGTGCTGTCCTGTCTTGGCTGAGACTCACAAAGATGCTAAAAAACGTGTTCTGTTCTTAATCTTGGCAATTTCTTGCAATAGTAGAGTTTATTTTAGTTGATATTTTTGTTTTGATTTTGATTTTAGTTTTTGATTTTAGTATTTGATGGGTTGTGCTCTTGCATCATTTAGAAAGGTATAATTTTCATTTTACAGCTGAGAAACTGGAAATTAGATAGCATATATGTGGTTATTTGCTCCTGATACTTGAAACCTAGTGCATTTAGGAGTGCACTGAGATTTCAAATCATTCCATCATCTTTCTAGGCACATGGTACCATTTTTAAATTTATTTTTTTCTTTTTTGAGTTAACATTCTTTTAGTTCCAGAGCAGCTAGGATTGTGTAGTAAATAGATACAGAAAACTGTTAATCTCATTAGAAGATGGAAGAGTAGAGCAGATAATGGAGTAGGTAATCAGCAGTAAGAGAGTAGGAAAAAAAAAAAAAGTTTTAAAAGTAGTAGAAGTGCACAATGGTAATAACATATGCTGTTGAGTTTATTTCTAATTTATCCAAATAGGAACTCTATGCATGATAGATTTTTAAATTGTTTGTAAAAGTCCCTTTTTATTAAACGTTCAGGATGCAATGTTTTGAGCTCATTTCTGGAAAAACAAACTAAAGCATTAGAGGCTGTTTAGAGATCAGCCACACAGCACTTTTGGACAATGAAAGGTGGCAGCAACTTTGCAAGGGCAAATACGCACATGGCTTTGGCTACTGAGTCATGCATATTTCTAAGCTTTAACAGGATTAGTTTCATTCAAGCTCAGGGAAACAGATCATATGACCATTTTCAGCACTTCTATTTACAACAAAATATGTTTTCAGCCTTTTGAATCAGAGATCTTTCCCAAACAAGGTCTGATGACTTTTAAGAGCATTATCAAAGTATTCCTTAAGAACCTGACCTGTGAAGTAAAGAGGTGGTTTTTCTTGCTTTTGCCTTCAAGGTTAAGTCATTGGGTCACATTTGATATGCAGATTTTTTTGTCATCCGTATTCATGCATCTAAGATGCTGCTGTTGAAATTGCAGTTTTCCAGTCCTTTTATCAGGAGCTTAAATATGTTTATATCCAAACTTTAATTTCTTTTCATCCAGTCTAGGAATCCTCTTTATGGTGCTGTGTTCTGATGGCTGTCAAAACTCCTTTTTCCTACTCTTCATATTGCCTTCCAGGGGCATGAGCAGTATACAGTGGAGGTGTTTACAGCTTGTGGTTGATAAAGCTCATGCATTCAGTGATGTAGCTGCTCTTGAAGTGGAGCTGTCATTTTGAGCACATAATCCTGTGTGTTTCTTCTGAGCAAGAGTAAGATGACATTGTGGTAGAAATTAATTCCAGCCCCATGGAGTTGGATTACTTAAACATTTCTGTGGTCCAAAACTTCAATATTTAAACCTTGTAGCACAGACAACTCTTGCTTTGTCTACCAGAAAACAGTTGGGAAAAAATTGCTCAATTATTTAATAATAAAGCTAAAATTGAATTAAAATTTTAGGTTTATATTCAGATATCAGAGGGTTTCCTAATTATTTTGCTATGAGCTGAAAATATCCTGATAGATTTCTAGGTAATACTGTGCTTTACTAGTTTCTTTCCTGTCTGGGCTATGGAAGGAGAGTCTTGCAGCTTTGGATGCTCTGTGTTGTTTGTGGCAAGAATTGACCAAGATTCTTATATATGATAACCATTCTTTAGGGAACAGAAAGATTTGAGACTTGGGCACTTCTGGTGAGTAAAACCTTGAGTGAAAGGCAAATAAGTTTAATAACCTGAATCTTCCGTTTTAGTGTAATGGGATGAGACAGATGGATGAGGAAACAAGATTGTCCCTATAGCTACCTTGATTTTGCTTTTTATGCTTTCAAGTTTGCAGACTCTTGCATCTATTTAACTCTCAGGACACGTTTTTACAGTTTCTAGGTCTGTATCTAGTTTTTTGTATCTTCCATTTTTGCTCCTTTTTTGCCTTCCTTGAAATGGTATGGCCTTAAAATCAAGCCTTTTAAAAAAATAGTGATTTTATTTTAAAATCCTTTTAAACAGAGGAATTTAAGGAAGGTTCACTCTTGGTCTTTGACTGGTTTCAGTCCTCCCCAGCAAATAATTGAATCTTTATATATCTGGGCAGGTATTAACAACACTGAAATATATGTAGGAGATTTCAGATGTACATTTCTGTAGCCCACAGGTGGATGGTGCTGAGATGCACATGTCTGATTCTGTTTGGCCAAGTTATCAAACTGAACGGCATACTTTGAAAACTTGTCCTATCTATGAATACATACCCAGCAGCAGTGGAAGTTCTCAGTTTTCTAGGGTAATACAATTACAATACCAAAGCAATTGCTTGGCTCTTGCTGACCCTCTGATCATGACTTTGTTCTCAATTGACAACACAAACTGAACATGAGGTATAATTGAAAATGTATTAGCTGCCTTTGCCAAAGCAGCAAAGCATTTGCTGAATTAAGTATTAAGACTGGGAGTGAAGCAAACCACAAGGGGTACGTATTTATTTTGCAGATGACTGGAAATAAATTTATCTGATATGTTAGTAGGCATCAAATCTTCAGGACAGACAATATTTTCTATACAAGAAATAGAATTTATGTTTCAATGGAAGAGGAAAAAAAGGAGAGGTTTGGCATATTTCAGCTGTAGAAACAAAATTATCTACAATTCTGCCTTTGATTACTACATCAGAAAGCCAGTTTCCATTGTGGTTTGCCAAAGGAGAGCTGCGCTGTCGACTAACTCAATATATAATGCTTTGGGCTAAAAGGCACCTTAAATGTCACCTAGTTCCGAACCCCCTGCCATGGCTGGGATCCCACTCACTAGACCAGGTTGCTCAGAACCTCATCCAACCTGGCCTTGAACACTTCCAGGGATGGGGCATTCACAACCTCTCTGGCCAACCTGTGCTAGTACCTCACCACCCACTGAGTGAAGAATTTCTTCTAACATCTAGTCTAAACCTGAACTCTTTCATTTTAAATCCATTGCCCCTTGTCCTGTCACTATCTGCCCATAAAAGAAATCTCCCTGCCTCCTTTTTATAAGTCCCCTTGAGGCCACAGTGGGGTCTCTCTGAAATCATCTCTTCTCCAGGCTGAAAAACCTCAACTCTTAATAATTTGATATGATGAGAAATTATTTTCCTTTTGCTCATTTTTTATTAGTTTTCAACTGCAGAGGTGAAAACAGGGCTTATTTTGGTAGTGTCAATATAGCCTTGGGTGACTCAGTAATAAAATGGCATTCATAACTAAAGTGGTTATATATTGGAAAAAGGCCTGAATTTTCAAAGCTGTAAACAGGGAGAAGGGTTTCTAAAGGAAGTCTCAAAAGGCTGTTATGAAGAGACCAGATTATTTATGGGCAAACTAGATAATCAGATTTCCTTGGAATAAATAGTGTGTGCCATTGTAACTTGGCTGATCAAAGATAAGTTTTGGTTTTGTCACTTCTACTCCAAGCCACTTCTGATTTAGTGCTTTAAATGCCTTTTTATTTATTTTTTTTTCTGTTGTGTCTTTGATTATAATGTAACTTTTTATGTTGCAGATTCGATAGTGCAGTTTGTAGCCTCTGTGCTCAACTAGATTTCAAGATTTTGGGTGATGGCTGTCACCTGAAAGTACTAATGAGACAATGAATTAGCATAACCCATAGAGTGCTAATGTTACCAATACTTGTGAAACCATGCGTTTATTGGGGTTTTTTAAAATGCTAATTCTGACTGGGTGAGAGTGAAGAGCAGGAACCCTCCTTTCTATTAATTCTGCTTCACCTCCATATATTTTTAGAGAACCTTGTGGGTTTTATTTCATGAGACACCCACATCCCCTCTCATCATTTCTTTGTATTGCATTTTGAGGGGGCTGGTTTATCCTCCCTACAGGTTTTAGTAGTGATGTATTTATGTAGTTCTCTCTTTTTTTTCACTTGATTCCTACTCTCTTTGTAATCTAGTATTGCACTAAGTCAAAAGCCCTTCCAGAGGTCAGATGTATCACAACAAATTTGGCATCACTGCAGCTTAAAATAAGATGCCTCATGGGTGTGCAGGTGCAGCTCCTGTTGGCTGTGGTAGAAGTTCATGCTGGAATCAGCCTTGCAAAATCCTGTTTTTGTGAGGAGTGGAGGAGGCTGGGGTAACAATAGGGATTTTCTTCAGCTATTGCCAGAGTGAATAGCAAACTGTGTGGATAATAGGAAACAATTTCATGGGAACATTAAGCCTGCCATACTCAGTTTATTAGAAAAGAAAATATTTAAAGGTGTAATATTTTAATTGTCTCTAATGCTAAAATGACTGATGTGGGAAAAAAAAAGCCAGTTCTGTCTACAGCTCTAACTTGAATTCATCCTTTAATTACCGAAGTCCAGACTGAAGGCGGGATTATCTCACGATTATTGTCATTCTTCTAATCTTTCACATAGATATTTTTGGTGTTATTTTCACCAGTTGAATAAACCCGAGTTTTGTAGGCCAAACATTCTGGGTATTTTTACTTCTAATGATGTCGATTGGGGAAGTGTTTGTTATATAATTGCCTTTTGTCCCTACTCTGTATTTTGATAAGTGGCACAGAGAAGGTTTGCAAAATGTGATCTTTTTAAGTAAAAGAAAGGAATTGCTATGGCTATCCTGGTTTCTGGCAGCACTGTGCACCCTCCCAAACTGAAGAGGCATCGTGTGCCAGTGTTCCCAGTTCTGAGGAATGCCTTACAGTTTTTGAACATAAATGCACTGTTGTGTAACTGCAGCATCACCAGAGCCAGAGATTCTCAGTCATATGCTGTTGCTGTATTTTTTTTTTTCTCAGCTGCATAACATTTTTTTAATTTTTTTTTTAGTTTTTGATGAAAATGTAGCCTGGATATGTAATACAGAAAATTCAGTTTTCAGTAGAGACTACTGTTCTAATTTATTTTAAAAATCACATCCAAGGCTTTTAATATTTTATGTGTGAAGTAAGAATAGTCTGTAATCTGGTTTGTGGGGTATCTGAGCTAAGCCATGGTAAGGAAAAGCACTTTAAGGGGTGAGCCTTGTGAACAGTGCCTAATAAGAAAAAGAATTTGGAACCCATCTGTACCTTTCCCCTTGCTCCTGAATCGTTTTCAGACGCTTCCAGCTCTCTGCCAAATAAACACATGCTGTAGCTGCGTGTCATCAGATTATATCCCGCTGGGAAGATTTCAGTCCCTGCAGCACCCCTCGGCTCAGCAGCATGTGGTATCTTCCCAAATACATGCCTGCATTTCTGGTGGAGCCCAGCTGCTGGGAGCTTGTGCTCAGGTTCTGGGGAGGCGCTGAGTTGAAGTATCCATGTGTGTGCAGCTGCATCTGCGTGCGAGTGGCCCATCGGAAACTGCCCGTCGCGGTACCACTGCTTTGAAAAAGCAGCCTTCTGGCAAAGGTCTTTGTTCTGCATCAGTGAAGATGCACATCACTGGAGCTGCTTGGTAACTGAAGCTTTCACTTGACCAGTGCTGGGTTTCTTTTTACTTGCTTATTTCTTACTGCCATGTCATCTCCGGGAGGCACTGAGAATACTCAGAAGAATTCACGTAGGTGCAACTTTATTATCATCTTTATTATTTGTCACCTTAACTTGCCAAGCTAATGTAAAATGCAAAATGAAATTAAAGTTAGCTTAATTAATTTCCTCAATTACCACCATTGCCTGATTTGCAAAGGGTGTGCTGTAAATGACAGGATAATTATCAACTTGATTTAGCAAATTTAAAAGAAATGGTGACTTAATGTCTATTTTTTCAGGGCTTTTGTCTATTGCTTTGCTGTTGTCTGTCTCTTTGCATTATTGTCAAGGTAATATTAATCAGAATTAGTAAAAGAATTCAAATACACAGATATCTTGTTAGCTAAAATTCGAGAAGGCGTGTCTAAGGGTGGGGTGACACCAGAGGATGAGAGGAGACAGAGAATATTATCTGAAGATAAAACCAATAATGAAAAAATAGAGCAGTGAATGTTAGCATAGATAGTCATGCTAATTTCCTTTAGATAAATAAAACAATAAGTGAATTTTAAAGGTATATTTTTAATGAAGCAGCTAATGGTATTTACATCCATATAAGCCCCCTTTATCATATGAAACAATGTTCTTAATCATGCAACCAATAACATTTTAATGCTATAAATTTGTTAGTAATAGTGTTTAGAACTGTGCACTAATTGAAGTAGAAAGAAAACGTAGATTTCTACTTGATTCTTTTTGTATTCTTTTACATAACCACTGGAAGAGTTGGGTTTTTTTTTTTTCTGTTACCCTTCACGTGGATTTTTTTCAGTGGATGTCCAGGACCAAAAGATAAGATTAAATGGAACTATTTGCTATTTTAATAACCTGTTGGAGCATACCTTTATCAAAGCTCTACCTATGAGTTGTAATTTTGACCACTAAAGTTGATATTTGTGTTAAATACATAAAGTTGAATATTTTAAGTAAGTCATCTGATGTGGGAGATCTATTTACATTTATGTTGATTAGAAGTACTTAATTTGTAAAAATACTTGTTTTCCATAAGTCTAGTCAGATCAATTGATTGTTTAGTTAAAGAAGGCAAAATTTACCCTCTGTTCTGTTAAATGTGGTGTGACTACTCTGCATTCAAAATTGTGTAGTGTTGCAAGATATATATATATATATATGCTACTGGTATAATCCATTTTGTACTCTTAACTGCTTTGTGCATATTGGCCAAAGTTGTCCCTCTTTACTTGTTCTTATTTCCTGAAATTGCAGTGGAAGTATGGGCAAAGAGAGGCTCAGCTGCAAGTATTTCTTTTTTTTCCTTAGTTACCATCATATCTTGGATAGTAGAGCAGCTGTTTTGTGTGTGGGGTGGGGGTCAACTGTGGAATTATATAAGAAATAGAATATGAAATTGGAGAATAGTTTGAAATGTAAGCCTTAGCAATATTGCTTCAAGTACTTCTGGGAAGAGGTAGCAGAAAGTAGAAGTTTTAGTAGGAACATTAATATTGGAAAGGTTAACACCTCTGTGGTAACCAGGATTATTCTAATTTTTTAATCACATTTTCATCTCTACCTTTGTGACAGAAAAAAAATAATGCAAAACATATTTTTAGGTAATCTCTTTGCTCACCACCTATGTAGGCTACAGTTAATGACAGGTTAAAAAATACTCATATCCCTACTTTTAAACTCTCTAACAAGGCCAGCTGTAGTTCTTTTTGGGGTGCTGAAAGACCAAATGCTGTAGGCACTTGCTTTATTATGACTTTATCATGGTGCAAATGAATTTTTGAGCAGTTTTGTAAAGACAGTATTCTTTCTTTTGGCATGCTGCTTCTATTTTATGTTAGAAATGTGACTGTAAATACAGACATTTCATCAATTTGATTTGTAACTAAATAAATAAATGTACAGCAATAGATTATACAGTTTTTATGTTTCTCCACATGATGCCATTTCTTTCTGTAGTGGTACTCTAAATATGATACTATTCTGATTCTTACAGTGTTCAAAAATAATAGAATTGTTTTAAAGGCTGCAGTAGAAATAATTTATTCCTTCCTTATAGCATGTTCTTACATAAATCTGAGCCCCGCCTTTCCCAGCAGTGTGTTATTAAACTACTTGCTCTGCTCAGTTTCTAATGGTGTGTGTGGATGGCTGAGGTGTGCATGTGAGCATGTAGGAATTCTGAATGCTTCTCTACTCCTTTCAGTAAATGGAACAAAAATGTGGATATTCTGGTAAACTATTCTGCCCGTTTTATTTGAGTGTTAGGTATGTCATGTGAAATTATATCAAGGCAGTGGAGCTGAAACTGTACAAACGTTAAGTCTTTGGTACTGTAGCTTGTGTGGAGTCCTTTTTTCAGGATGTATCTGCTTTTGCAGGTAAAATACTATGAAATAAAAATAGTTATTTAAAATGTGAGGTATTTTTAAAAGGCAGCAACACATTTTTATATGTGCATAATATTTCTAAATTGCATATTTCTAAGAGTGTGTGAGTTAAGGCCAAAAGAGGTTAAGAAGCAATTTTGACTTACACATTGTTTCATTTTTAATCACTTGAGTTACTCCGTGGATTAGGGTGAAATAAGAATCTTGTGGAGATGTCACTCAGCCCTTTTTTTCCTTTTATGTAGAAGGCAGCTAGTGCTATTTTGATGTTGCATAAATGAGATTTGATCAAAACGTAGTTGGCTGTGTCTCATTTTAAATCAAACGGGAATGGTGCCATTTATAGGAATAAGTTTCTATCTTAATTAGATGATTATGTAATCACTCCAGACCTTGCACTCCAGTGTTTCCATTGGCTCAGGAGGGTTTTCCCTTGATCATAATCTTAAATCTCATAGATTTATTCTCTCTGGTTATTAAGCATTAAACTGGAAACCCATGCCTTGAGGAGAAGACACGCTAAACACCCCACAATTTACTTTCAGTTACCTTGTGTGTTCACAAGGGTAGAAAATGAAACTGGTGGTATTTGATAGGCTCAGGGTATGCAGGTCACCAGCAATATGGGCATTGCAGTTTTGCTGACACAATATCCTAAGCCTTTGTTTTAAAGATTTACCTTTATTTTAAAGAGTGCCATTGTCTATGCAGTTACTCTCAGGTGCAGTGTAGTTTCTGTCTCTTGATGGAGGGCAGGGTCCTCAAGAGGGGCCTGTGGCTTCAGCTTCTGTCTCCACAAAACTGTGTGACTGGAAGAAATCTATCCACATTGTGGGTTTGGATGACATAAGTATTTTTTCCCTTTTTACTTGTTGGTACATATTTAGAGAGTTGTGCTGCCAGTCATTTAGTATCTGGTTCTTATTACAATTGAGCGTGTTTCCAATGAAAAGCTATAGGAAAGAGTAGAAGACCAAGTCCTAGATTTTCAGCACATTTGGGTGATGGGTATGAAAATGTCCACTAGTTTGCAAGGTGGAAGGA
Organism: Zosterops lateralis; assembly: GCF_965231275.1. Lineage (NCBI taxonomy): Eukaryota > Metazoa > Chordata > Aves > Passeriformes > Zosteropidae > Zosterops > Zosterops lateralis. The sequence goes on along the minus strand of NC_139762.1, from coordinate 63,404,320 downwards.
AGTCTAGCAGAAGTACTTCTGTCTCTCTCATGATCTGTCTCTGTATAGAGTTCAGGGTGCTTTTATACCAGTGAAGTTTTCTCCTGCATATTAGTGATTTTTCAGTCTAATAAAATCTCATGGAGTGAAAACTAATTTTGTATGTGAAGAAGTTGCGGACTAACTCTAGAACAGAAGGGAAAACAGAAAAGGTTTTATCTAGCACAGGCAAAAATAATAAATAGCAAACCAAAAAGTTTGGCAAGTGTCAGGTTATTGAGTGAGAATGATTTAGGTGGAAAACAATCTCAGTTATGAAGTCTCTTTTGAGAAATGAACTATTAGGATTAATTCAACTGTGAACAGGGTAAACAACATTCAGGGATGGATCAATCATGAGATTTCAAGTGGACAGCTGCAAATGAGGTTTTAGAGAAACAATTGAGTTAGGAGAAGAGAGCTTATTTCACAAGATGCTGGGAGAGCTTGGCTTGCTTGACAGAACAGAGAACATGGGGACTTCCACACGTAAGCATATTGAAGGAGTTAGCATCAGGAAAAAGAAAAATTCCATAAAGGGCCGGGTGTATTGGACTGTAGGGAGCTGGGGAAGTTGTTTTGTAGTAATTAGTATGCCTCCAGCTAATTGTTAATTGTGTAAACTGTTCTAGTATTAATTTAGCAAAGAGGCTTTCTTAAATCCAAAGCATGAAAATACTGTCTGCCTATATTGTGATACTGCTCAATTTTTTATTTTGTCTGGCATTAGTTGTTTTCTGCCCTACCATAGTGAAGTTTTACTGGGGAAGAGGAACACAGGAGTTTTGAACAACACATCTGGAGTGCTGTGTCCAGTCTGGGACCCTCAGTACAAGAAAGACAAGCAGCTCCTGGGGAGGTCACAAAGATAATTAGGGGTCTGGAGCATCTCTCTTATGAGTAGAAGCTGAGGGAGCTGGGCCTGGTTAGTCTGGAGAAAAGAAGACTGAGAGGGGATCTCAAAGGCAGGTGCATATAAATATCTCAAATGGAGATGGCAAGAGGATGGTGCCAGAATCTTTTCAGTGGTGCCCAGCGAGGATGAGGAGCAATGAGGAACAGGCGGCTGCCCAGGGTGGCTGTGGAGTCTCCCTCTCTGGAGACTTTCAAAACCCACCTGGATGTGGGTGTGTCACCTGCTCTAGATGACCCCATCTGGGCAAGGGGTTGGAACAGATGATCTCCAGAGGTCCCTTCCAACCCCAACCACTCTGTGTATCTACTGAAGTCTGTTGGGCAGAAAAATCTGTTGGTTTTCTGATTCTTGTAATCTGCTGCTCTTCTTTCTATAGAGGGTGAGAATTAATAGCTCTGTGGTATAAATTTAGTCATTGATGACTAACCTAAAACTTTGTTATATAAATGTCAATTTTGCCATATTCTGCTAATTGGATCCATGTTCCAGTGATGTCCTCACTTATCATTCTTAGTTGCTATTTTGATATAGAAGGCAATATGGCATCTGTCTTTTTGGCAAAGGCTTCTGAAAAGAGTTCTGTATAAAGCCAAAAAATTGTATGGAACTGTTAACTTCACTTAAAAGGGCAAGTCTGAGAATGGTGTGGGGAAGGTTTTTGATTTTATGATTGCCTGAAGACTTGACCACATCTCAGGCACCAAAACAGTTGAGATTTCTTCACAGAGCACGAAAGCTCCAAGTACCACTTACTAACATTAAAAGTGAGCTGATCTCAAGCTTAGTCTGGTCCTTTCAGTGATGAACATGCATGCCTTTTCATGTTCTAAGCATAGGGGACAGGATAAAATTTTATAAAAATGTTTGGACTTTTCTTCATCTCTCTTAAAACTTCAGTTTAAAAACACCACTTTGTTAGGATTGCCTGTTTGCTATGGACAATAATATGCTACTTCACCCTTGGTTTTCAATTCCATGTAGTACATGATATTTTCTGTTTTATGTTTTACTGAACTCTGTGGAAAATGTTAGATAATTTGTGTGAGCGTGAAGTTTCTGTACAATGTAGCACTTTTTTTTAGAAGTGCCTTCCTTTTTTAAGTCCGAGTTGATGATTTCCCTCTCCGTTTGTAAACGGAGCATTAGTGACCATCAGTATGATCTCTTATGTCATGACCTAAAAAGAAAATTTGAAAAGCTCCATTCCCTCCCTTCTGGAGTCCTGGATGATTGCCAGAACTTTGCATTAAGCCCACAAGCAGTGGTACTAGGACAGTTTTTGCCTTAAAAGATAGGTGGAGTTACATGCGGATCACCGCACTAGCATCTCTGGCGGGATGGAGACAGATTTGCTCTGACAATATAATGCGCTTTGCAAGCTTCTATTTTAAGAATTCTTTGTGCTATGACTTTTTTAAGGCTATATTGAACAAGTATTTTGTTTCTCTTAAGAGTCTTACACTTCAGGAGCCTCCAAGTTCATCCAGACACTGTTAAATTCTGCAAGTCAGAAAGTACATGTACCTAAAGAAGTATTTTTCAGAGTACTTCTAATCAAAGTTCTTCCATATTTTGTAGTTGAGCTACTTCATAGTGTTCTTTTGACCTGTTACCACTTGGGTAGGTGCAATCTAGTCTGTGAAGCACCTGAGAACTGATTTCCTACAGGACTTTCATCACTCCACAAATATCCTGGAGCGATCTGCGTAGTCTTGACTTCGGCATTCATCCTCAGATGGGTGAAGGAGGGGCAGTGCAGGTGCCAATGGCACATCACTGTGTGTGACACACCTTGGATCTGACCTCCAGATCTCTTCTTGAATGAGCAGGTAGCTCAATTTCTGGGCTCTGACAGTTCTCCTAGCACTGAAACACAGATATGATTTGTAATGGCTGAGTAGCTGAGTGGTTTGTATTTTGGGAGGCAGGGAAGCAGTGGTATTAATTTGCTGTGTCAGTTTATATAACCTTGGTGACTCAGTGGGTGCACATTATGCTTCCAGAACTACTGATTTAACTAGTTGGCTGCTGCCCTGCTCTCAAATCTGTCAGGTCTGATCCTATAGGTTAATAAAAGTGAAGGGTGAAATATGGTTGACTGTTTAGAACTTTTAAATAATAATTAAAACAGAAGTTAACATGGAATGTAAATGATACTTTGAAATGGGGTCTTTCCAAATAGAACATCATTAGATGTGACCTATATTATTATAGGCTGCCTCACTGTTACATTTGTGTTCTTCATTTTAACTCGTGGGTTTAAGAATAATATTTCTTGTTTTATTTTCTATATGCATGCCATATATGCTTATAAAATGAAATCTCTTCCAGTCTTTTTTGTTATGTTTTTCCCCTAGGCTGAGTATCCTCATTCAGTTTGCTATTTTAAAAGCATTAGACAGGTGTTAGCAAAAGCAGGACATCAGACTTTAATAGCTGATGATGTGATTACTGTTTTCACTTTTAAAAATGGATTATAATAGCAGTATGTAAGTATATAATGCCTGACCTATTTCAAATAGTAGATGTTTGCTACCTTGCAAACTTCATCAAAATGCAATTTATTCTAGCCCTTTAATACTTCATATGTTTGTACACGAAATTATTTGTAATATATTGGGTACAATGCATTTGTATTTAGCCTGGAGTAAAGGAGGCTTGGGGGGGACCTTATTGCTCTCTACAACTGCCTGAAAGGGGATTGTGGTGAGGTGGGAGTCATTTTCTACTGCCAGGTAACAAGTGACAAGGGAAAAGGAAATGGCCTCAAGTTGTACCAGGGGAGGTTTAAATTGGATGTTAGGACAAGTTTCTCTGTGGAAAGAGTTGTCAAGCACTGGAACAGACTGCCCAGGGGTGTGGTTGAGTCATCTTCCACATATTTGTGAATGTATCCCTGGAAGCACTCAAAAATGTGGATATGCCACTTGAGGACTTGGTTTAGTAGTGAACATGGTAGTGGTACTGGATTGATGGTTGGACTTGAGGATCTTAGAGGTCTTTTTCGACCTTAACAATTCTATGATTCTGTATTTATCAGTCTTATTTCAAAAATACAGTATCGCTGTATTATCAAGTGTCAGTGTTTTGTTTCCTTCCTTCTTGACCAAGATTTTAGGCTTGTTATGGTTAGATCAGTCTCTGATGCAGCCACTGTTTGATGTACATAAAAACGCATGTATTGTCAGGGGAGCTTGTTTAATACATAAGGCACAGATGAAAAATAATTTAGAATGAATAATATCAGCAAGGATGTTTCAAAATAGGAGGCTTTTAAACCAAATGTCTACAGCTTTATAGAGCATGAAATTATAATAATGATGTTACTTTGATTCCTTATGCATGCTTCAGTTCTCATTAGCCTTGGATAGTCACTGTTAGAAACAGATTTAATAGTTTATAAGAGAACAACAATAGGCTGAAGTTCAGTGCTTGCTGAACACCTTGGTATAGTATTCATTCCATCCTAGAGAGAAAATATGTCTTCTAGGAGAACAGGAATGTTGTTGGTTCATTCCCACCCCCATCTCAAGCTTTGTTTATAATTTCAGGTATGTTTAGGAACTGACATTGAAGTGATTTGCCAGATGCTGACCCTGGTGTGTTTGTCCCTGGTCTTGGAAGACCTCACGGTCTTCGTTTGTCATGTTCCACTGGTTTTGTTGTTACCCAAGCCACAGGACCCATTAGATGATTTCAGTGTTAGTCTTGTGAGGAGCTTTTTCTTTGAGTTCTCTTTGCTTATCCCACTTTGCCCATCTCATTTGTGTTTTAAAAGGCATTCCAAAGTCTCTGGGCATCAAATGTTTAGACCTTCTTTGTCTGGAACCCACTTCAATTAAACTTTATCTTTTACTTAAAAAATAAATTTTGGTCTTCATGACTGAATTAAATTTTCCCTGCATGAAGCCAGTGAAATCAGATGTGGTGTCATCTGTTGTAATGTGCAGCAGCAGTGAAGAGATGAGAAATATTCTGCCTAAAGCAGTTGAAAGCTTAGGTCTTAAAATTCGTGATTTTATTTCTGTGTTAGTAATGAATAAAAATACTTTTGGTTGCTCTAGAAGGAGGCAGCAAATCTCTTTTGCCATGGAAGTTCGACACTGTTGGGGCTGACAAAGCAGATGTAGGATGACAGGAAGAAAGAGAAGGAAACAGGGCAGATATAATGGTGGCCTGAAGGCAATGTTTTCCCACTGTCATGCCAAATGTGTTGTGAACAAATAATTCATATTTAATAAAGGTCGTATTGTGTTCTTATGATACCCTCCTCTAAAATTAGTTGATATTCAGATTTCAAGCAGCACATTATTCAAGCTTAGATGTGAAAGGAAAAACTGGGCACCGAGTAGGATCAGTACGCTTCTGCTTGTATTTGATCCTAATGCCTCAAAAATTAGCACTTCCACTTCCTATTTTAGCATCACTCTGCAGTAGGAGCTCTTTGAATTGGTCCAGGTATGGGTGGCTATATCTGGTGTAGAGATACAATGTGTGATTTTTGTTGCTATAGAGAATGATACCTAGTAGATAGGTACTCTTTAGAGAAAGAGAGCAAGAGTTAAGAAATTCAACTTTTTCAGAGATCAGCTGCATGTTTGCCCTGTGGAGGAAATGTGCATGCATTTTGTGAGGTTTAAAGTACTTGTGACTAATTAGTGCTAAATTACACTGAAGAACAAAATCAAAAATTAGGTTAGCAAGGCCTTATACATATTCAAGAGTTAAGGAAAACATTATAAATTAAATGTTCTGTATTTTTAGCTAGCCTAAAGGTGAGTGTTTTAAAGGGGCTTACAAATGGCATAAGTTGATTGATACAGATGTCAGGGAAATTAATTCTTCATTTTATACTGTATTGCAGCACAGGCACAAATCAGTGCTTGCTTTCCCAAGGTGTGGCAGGAGATGTTGAAGTCTTATGTAGCATCCCTGTGCTGGAAAAAAAGAAGTTGGGGGGAGGAAAATCTCACTCTGAGAGAGAGATTTCATACAGCTGTGTATATTGAAATGAATAATCTCACAGGAAGTGTATTTTACAGGTTTCACAGTCCTAATTACACTGACTTCCCTCTTCAGTCAGCCCCCTTCTTTTTTCCCTTCCCCCTTGTAAGTGCTTTTATCAGCTTCCTGAATTTCTGCTTTTTATTCACTCCTCGCTGTCACTTTGATGTCTGTGCATCCTTTAGGTGGATTTTCTTTGTTTGCTCAAATAAGATACTGTATCCTAGGTGTCATCTGTCAGGTCCTTTTCACTGTAGGCATAGGGTTTAGTCACTGATGGTCACAAAGCAGGATGTGCTTCCTCACTCAAACGCAATTGTTCCTGCAGCCTCTTGGGATTTTGTCTGTCAGAGTAGCTTCAGTAGGGCCAATTTTATTGTACTGGCTTTTTGTTTGTGGTGTTTGGTTTCAATAAAGCAAAGCCTTCTCTGCCTCTGTTTTAAATTTCTTCCTCCCAGTTAGCATTGGTTTTCTCCCCACAACTTTAATCTTTACCAGGCTGGAGAAATCCAGGATGAAGGGTCATATCTCATTTGTTATCTCTTTTGGGAAATCTGTCAGTTGCCCTTCCCCCCTCTCTCTACTCCATCCTCATTTCTCTTCCTTTGTATCTCCTTTCATATTTCTTGTGTTTAATGCTCCACTGAAGCATCAGTAACATCTCACATCTGCTCCACCCTCTCTCTTGCTGCACGGGTGTCACTCTTCTTGTTGCATATATTCATTGAGGTGTTGGGTTAAGCAAGTGAGAGACCTAGGAATTTTTTTGTCCTGTTTTAGCAGTAATGGTTACTCTCAATGAAAATCGTGTGTAAAACTGAACATCAAATACAACAAAATTCTTAGCTATTAATTGTACTCTTTATTTGAGGGTACAGGTGACCTGGTTAGTTATGTTAACCAGTGGAACTTGTCTAGATGTTTCCAATTCTAATAAATTATTCTAATTATTTCCACTAGTCTGTTATTTTTTATGTATTAAATTATTTATTGAAAATAATCTATTAACCTAATGATGTTAAGATCTTAGATATGGCACATGTGAGAAAAGACCTGCCAGTTTTTGTATTACCTTTAAACCAGCCTACTCCAGTACTTAAAATATTAATTACATCATTGTTGAAATCAGTTTGATTTGAATAGCAGATTTCATAGTCAATTTATCTGTTGCTGCAAGCTAAACCAGAATAAGCACAAGTTTAAAATTACACTGTTAATTCGTGCCTAGTGCTGCCATTGATGAATTAATGACTAAACAGTGAACATGGTTGCTGTTGCAGCTATAGCTGGACCTGGCAATGTGGTGGCTGTTGGTTTTACACTTGATGTAAGTTCTGTTCCAGCTTCAGGAGGACAGATGGTGGCTGATCCTCCATAAAAACAGTCAAACAAACACATACCTCCAGAAGGGTTTCTTTTTTGGAACTGTTGGGTCTAAAATAATTGTTTTTGTTCCCAGCCACCAGTGCTTCCTTGGTGTGGCAGTGCCAGTTTGATCTAGTACCAAAAAATGAGGTTTATTGTTTGGTTGAGTGGTGGTCTGCCTTGACTTTGCCAACGTTGATGGTTTAGCCTGGTTGTCTTTAAAGACAAAGCATGGTAAAACCTGCATGTCAGAGGAAAAATTTGAAAACTACTGGTATGTTGAGATCTGGTAGCTTCCCTTCTTATTAGTAGCAAATGTTGGCTACCACCTGAAATCCCGTGAGATTTAGAGCGTGAGACATTCTTCAGGGTTTGAACAAAAGAGGAAAGTGAATCCAGCCATACACTTTCCTGTTGTAGTTTACAGACTGTGAAGAAGGAAGGGTTTTGGTTTTCTTCCCATGTGCACATGTTGTATAGTTTGCTCCTCCATGTCCTTAAATCCTTTAGAAAGCAAACAGACGTGTCAAAGTTGCAGAAGCTGTTCTGAATTGGCAGTAAAAATATGGAAGGGCTCTGATACTGTAGATAAAGATGACCTTTAGTCTACCTTCAGTGTTGCAAGTTTGAACAGTTTGGAAAATGGCACAGAAATAAGTCAGCAAGCCAGTGGTAGCAGATCATCTGTCAAGACTCTTTTTTTTTCCCTTTCAAAAGATTTATCTCGAATATTATTCAAGTTTATCAAAGGAATTTTATTCTTTTAATTGACCTATTTAATGACAGCTAATATTTTGCAAGTTGGAAGTTCTGTCAGGGCTGCTTTTTTGGTTATGGTCTGTTATTTCTGATCTATAGGCATTTAATATTCTGTAAAAAATGAAGAAGCAAGTGGAATGGCTGTGAGTATATGAAAACTAGATGCATGGGAGAAAGCTTTAAAGGTTTCATTAAAAATTTAGAACTCAATGTCCTTTCTTTAGAACTGACACACTGAATATTGCCTTACCTCTGAATCACAGCCCATGTGCTAACTAAACTGTTTTTCACATTTTAATTTTAAAGATAAAAATGTTCAGTGGAAAAAACACACTGTGTATATTTCTGCACTTAGTGTTAGATGCCCTGGTTTTTGCTATATAATGTCTTGCCATAGCAGAAAATGAGGTATTTTAACTGTGAAAATACAGTCATATATTCTGAAAATATGGCTTTTTGTGCAGCCAGATTGTTCTGTTTGAAACGTAGTACAGTTTTTGTTTTGGTTGTCTTCCTTTTATTGTGCCTATATAACTGTTACGGTCCAATTGGCTGAATTTAAAAGCAACCCATTAATTGAAAAACACTTTTATAAGAGGCTGTTGTAATGTAGCTTGCAGAGATCTGTCTTACAATGTTATAAAAAGTATGGAAAAGACATGCCATTGCTAATGTTGCAAATTTGCTTTACTAGCAAATAGCACTGTACATGTTCCTTTTTAAAAAGAACAATGGCATCTTTACTTTGCATTTGAGAATAAATATGGCTTTTTAAAATAATCTGGTCTGTCATAAGTCATACTCCGTGTGTAATGAATATGGAGGACTGCATGTAATTTAAAATTCCTCAGCTGGTAACACATCTCTAATAGCTGTCTGTTAGCAAATCAGTCCCCTCGTGTTTGGATGCTCCTGGATGCGGGTTTGTTACAGGGAATGCTATTTCAGATGTTGTTTCACTAATGATATCAAACAAAAGTGTTTGCTCATCACTAGGATTTCTAAAGAAAATCTGTAGTGTGATTCATTTGGGACATTAACCAAACAGTGTTGAACTGGACTAGATTTGTAATCTAATGGTTCTTTTTCTAAGAAATAAGCTCATCATTAATTGCATGAATGAATAGCAAATTTTTTTTGCTTGCATTGGAGAAATTGTTTTGACAGAAATTGAATAGGAAATAGACTGAGTTGTCAAGAAAAAATATATATTTCAAGCATATTGTGTGTGCTATTGGTATGATGATTGGTTTATGGTCTTTTAAAAATATTTCTACATATGAAATTGCAGTATGAACCAAAAGGCTTCTTCTACCTGCGGGAACGTTATTTCATGTGGTCCTGCAGTTCTGACTACGTGAATATTTAGTTTTAATTTGCACAGTTTCTCACCTGTTAATTAGCTTAAGAAAGAAAAAGAAAAAAAGAAATTTATTCCATGTCCAGAGGAGGCTACCAAGATTAGATGGATGGAGCACTTCCCCTACTAGGAAAGACAGATAGAATTGGGATTGTTCAGCCTGGAAAAGAGAAGGCCTTTGGGCCTTCCAGGACCTGGAGGGAGCCTACAGGAAAGATGAGGTGAGAAAGATGAGGAGTGACTTTCCTACATGAAGCATGTTGTAGTGACAGGACAAGGAGCAATGGATTCAAACTGAAAGAGAGTAGGTTTAGATTTGATCTTAGGGGAAAATGCTTTACTGCAAGGGTGGTGAGACACTGGAACAGGTTGCCCAGGGAAGTTGCAAATGCCTTTTCCTTGGAAGTGTTCAAGGCCAGGTTGGATGGATCTCTAAGTAACCTGGTTTAGTGGAAGGTCATGGCAGAGAGTTAGAACTAGATGTCTGAGGACCCTTCCAGCTCAATCATTTTATCTAGAATTCATTCTGTGATATGTTTCTGTGATCTGTTACCAAATATAGCATACATAAAAAATACAGAATGCTTTACTAAGCATGTGAAAAAATCAAATTCTCTTTCAGCTAGTTACGTGATTGTTTTATAATAGGTAGGTTTTTCCTTTTTTTTTTCTTTTTCTTTTTGTTTCCTGTTCTGATTAAGCAGTTATTGGTCATGTTAACCTAAGACTTGTATTAAAATAAACAAAAATCCCTCCTCAGATCTAAAATATTTCACTGTCAATGTGAAGTAGGTGAGGTTAGACTGAGCTATTGAGTATTGAGACTTTAATCTGCAGCTCATTCCTTTTGGCTCTCAAGGCCTCTAGGACTGTTTGACAAGATCTGCCCCTCTCTCTGAAGAGAGAGGTAGAAATTGCATGTTCAGTCAGAAAACAGGTTAGTCTGAAAGCAATTTATGGAGTGAAACTCTTACTTTGTTTTAGTTATTAGGAAAGGAGGCAAAAATTGTTTTGCCTTCACTTTTTGAGGCAAGACTTGGTTCAGCACTGAATGGTGTTGCTCTGTGTGTCTGAAACAATTATACTTTGGGCCAAGAGTAGTTCCACTGCAGCAGGAGTTTGGAGTTGGGTGTTATTCTTAAGGACAAGTAAAAGCTGATACCTGCCAACTGATTTGCCATGTTGTGGAACCTGTGTTTTCTACCTGTGCACAATGTGTTGTGACAGCAGGCCAGCATCTCATCATTAATTTACATGTCTGCACATGCACATGATTTGATCTAGAAGGCAAATAGCTCCCAGCTGTGCAAAGGTTAAGATTGGCACTATTCTTGTATCAGCAGAAGCTAGTTGCTTGTCTTTGAAAGCCTTCTAATTCTAAAGCGAGTGGTTATCTTTTTGGAATGGAAAATAGTCATTAAAATGTTCGATAGATCAATTTATACTCAGAGGATGGGATGTTATTAATCTTATTTGGGACAGTTTCATGGAGCTTTGGAAACACAAATAGAGTTCTGCAGTGCTGTGGTTTGTATTTTCAGTACTTTGGGTTTAGATTTGCTATCGATTAGTTTTTCCATTTGAAAATTAGTATTTTTGAGGTAAGGCTGAAAAAACAGTAATGGGAGAGCATATGCATTAAATACTGCATTTCATTACAGTAGAATTGTGCTGAATCATTTGAGCTGTTTGCAGGTACCATTTCTGTAATAGTGGCGTTTTTCAACAGTGCATGGCTAAATTTTAAAGCCAGATCATCCTCACAAATAAACTTAAATGTACTGAAGGTGCATGTGATGTTGTCAGGTTTATTTATAGTGGAAATACATATTTTGCAGCTCACTATCTGAATTATTGTTCTTACATCCTTGAAATGGTGGGTTTATAGGGAGGCAGGAAACATGTGTGTGAACTTAGGTGCTTGCTTTTTTTTTCTTGCCTTTTTTTGTTACTTTCTGCACTAAGGAGGTTCAGCTTAATGTTATCCTTCTCTCCTTCCCTTGCAAGTCACTTTTTATTTTCTTTCACTTGGGTAGGAATCTGACTAAAGGATAAATCAGGGAGGTAGGAGACCCTCTTGCTAACAGAGCCTGTCTTGGTGTAAGCTGAGGAAGGCTTGTGATACTCACATCCCACCAAAGTCAATGAATTCTGTTGAACAGAATTCAGTTCTTTGTTCAGCAACAAAGTTGCTGAATTCTGTCTTTTAGAAATACACATATTGTCATTGAACACCAATGGCCATAAAGGACATTGAACCAGAAAAATAGAAGATGGTGGATTGCAGATTTGTTAACCCAGGAGTAGTCAGTCAGGCATGTACCTTGAATGAGAGAATCCCCCTCCAAAGCTTTTGCTGTATGATTTCCATGCTCTGCATGACATGAATCAAGTGTGGAAAAACCCCACCCTTAACCTGCCATAGAACAGTATATCCATGGTGATTTTGACTATAGTTAAAACAAATCTAAATGATTCTAAAGTTGTTCTGATTACTACATTTGCAGTCATAAAAATGTGTCTGCCCTTAATTTTTTTAAAAAAATTGAGAAATAGGCAAATGCACTCAGGTTTTGGAATGTCTTTAGTGGCAAATGAACTGGGCAAAAAGCATTTTTGCTGTTTCTGAACCACAGCAAATCTAATTCTAAAATGGCAATCCATTATGATGCTGTGGGCCACCTTGCAGAGCAGTCCCCTCAGCCTGGTATATTTTTAATCACAAATGTGATTTTACTTTATTGGGTTTTTTTTTAATCCTAGATGTATTTACATTTTTAGAATTCAATTTGCACATTTGCTCTTTGGTGGAGCATATTTTTAGTGTCTCTTAACTATGATGATTTCCTGGTAGCCTGATAAAAAAACCTGGAAACCTTGGAAAACCTTTTCCCAAGCTGTTTCCTGTCGCATTGGTCGGAAGTTTCCTCTTCCTCCAGGTGCTGCATTAGTAACTGGAATCCTGGCATACACAGGAACCTATTTTCTGTGGTTTGTTCTGATATTTATTTAAGCTTATCCTTTATATTGCAAGGATTTCAAGTAAGCCCTTTTTTTGTTTGTTTGTTTAAAGAGAATTTTTAAGGTAAGCCAACTTGTTGAAAGTGCTTGCTGGGAAATGTTAAAAATAATCTCTCTGCACTGGTAAAACCTCTGCTTTTCTTCTTGACTAGATTGTTTGTGGGCTACTTGGAGTTTTCATATTCTGATGCAATCTATAAAAACCTGAGTTAGGTATTATCAAGGAGTATGTATAATCATTCTTAATGACTGATTTTTTTTTTATAGTCTTAATATTAGTAAAACATTTCTTCATGAAAGTGCAGGCTTTTGAGAGTTGGCAGACAGTAAATCTCATTTGGAACAGTGTTTATTTTTTCAAACACAGATGATCTTTCTATCTTTGAGTGAAATCCCGACTTCACATTCTGGTGAATCAGAATTTTTTTGATTGTAATTACTTGAATATATCTTTAGTAAAAACAAATTGCTTTGTCAAGTGACTGTTAAATAAGAAGTTAAAAACACTTAAGACTTGCAGTTTTCACTTGTTTTCCTTTCACTCATCTGTAGAAGAAAGACTGTGTGCACCTAGATCACTTATTTTACGTTTTTCTCCCCGAGTTTTGCCAACACTGTCCCCACCTGTCAGCAAACTATAGTGCAAGAGTGCTTTGCACATCCTCCCTCATAGCATCAACATGTATTTAAAATTCTGTCAAGAATAATTTAAACGTTTTTGAGGAAAACTGCATTGTTGGAAGCACTCCCTGGTGTCTTGTCTTACTTTGATATTTTTAGTCGAAAAGGTCTGTAACAAGGCAGTTTGCAGTATAAGTTGCTAAGTCATAATGCACTCAAAAAGCTGCTTGGCTCTCTGCCTTCCATTGTCTGCTTTTATGATTTTATTGTTCTGATTTTTGAAGTATTTTGGTTGTTCAGTGAATAGCCAGCCTATGATAGGTTTTGACAATCTCACACGGTGTTCCCACAGCCGAGTGATGATGTTTCAGTCTGGATGGATGGGCAGCAAGGCGGACAAATGACAGGCTGGCTGGGAGGATGGTGCTTTGTGCCTCATCCCCTACCTGGGGGCTGGGACCAGAAGCCACAGCTCTGTCCCAGAGAGGAGAGGGAGGGTTCTGGCACCGAGCTTGGAGACGAGCCCGACTCCATGGAAAAGCCCTGGGGGTGCAGTGGGCAGTGAGCTGGGTGGTGCCAGCCTGCAGCACATCTGGCAGCAGGGAAGGGCACTGCAGCCTGTGCCGTGTGAACGGGAATGTGGCCAGGAGTTCAAGGGGAGGGATTATCCTCTACCCAGCGTGTCTTCATGCCGTGTCCAGTTTCAGGCTCTCCCAGCACAGGAGGAACATCAAAAACCAGCAGTGAGTTCAGTGAAGGGCTGCTTGGAACTTTGATATCTGTAGCAAAAGCAGAAAAATCCACAAAGAATGTGTGCGTGCATTTTATGGTCTGGTTGGATGAGTCTACAAAAAGTAAATGAACTGCAGAGAGAGGAAAAAGGGGCATTTTTTGTGTGTTCTTTGTCTTTCTCTCTTTAGACCAGATGCATTTATGTATTCTACTTCACATGAGATATAAAGTTACATAATGAATTAATTGAAGGGAAGTAAACTGGTTGTGTATGAAAGCACCAAGAAGCCATCCATTGCGACAGCTTGACGTCTTTCAGGTTGGGTCTAAGGGATGTACTAGCCATGTAAACGGACAGTGGTTTTGGTTCTGATTTTTTTTTTTCAGTCATTCTTTCAGCTTACCTGGGAAATCTCTTGTGCATAGCTGGAAAATGTTTTAGATTAAAGCACAAAATGGTCAATTTGTTAGTTGGATAGAAACTTCAGGTACTGTGGCAGAATTTTAATTTGTAGGAAGTGTCAGCTGGGCCTAGGAGTGGTATCAGGGAATGGTGTCCTCTATACTTGAGGTGTATGGTTGCAAGCTATTGTCATTTGTTCCTTTGGAGTTTGGATTCTCCTGGTGTCTGGTTCAAACATTGAAGATAGGCAGGGGAGTCAGGCTGTGGGTTGTAGCCTGAATTGAGCAGAGTGAACTGTGGGGCTGTTCCTGGATGTGGTGCAGAAGGCTGTGCCTCAGTCCTCAAGTGTTCACTCTTTTAGAAAAAAAAAAGCCTACTTGTAGTGTCTATTTTCTTAAAAGTCGTCGCTGGTGAGGAATTAGTCATCTTTTATTTGGGTTATTGTGGCAACTCCTGTATGTCTGCGTCTAATTATGCATTAGCATTTTCTGTGTAGTCTGTCTTTTTTTCTTTTCTGTGCACAGCAGTATGATAGAGAAATAGGTGCCATTGCTAATTGAAAAGTGCAATTTTAGGGTGAAAGGAAAAATACAATAGTATTTTAAGTGTGCCAAGTCTCAGTTTGCATCCTGGGAGGAATTCATATGAGCAGTGTATGATGGAATATCTTTTGTCTTTCTTGGAACAGCTTTGGTTCTGTCTCTATTTGGTGTTTTATAAACTACACTTGGCTTAGGGAAAATGTTATTCTGAGTAGCTCTGTGAAAGAAACAATACACCTGTTTTCTTTGGTTTCATGCTTGACTGTTGGCTTCACCTCCCATCCTTAGCATTTCTGACAACAAACAGAAACCCCAAATGCAGCAGTTTGGTTTTGCTTAGCCAAGCACCTCTTATTACACCTGGCAGGGCATGAAATCGTGCAGCAAGGTTCTAGATGTTAACTCTATCTGACTTTGGAGAACAAGTCCATGACAGTCCTTCAGCTTGTGTATTTACAGTTTCCTGTGGAACATGCCAGCACAGCAGGCAGCTGTTGCCATTCAGCTCTGGCCAGTTACAATTTCAACAGTTTACAGGACATTTTAGGCAGAAGTTAAAAACAAAGAGCTCAACGTCAATAAAGAGATTGTATCAGTCTCATGTCACTCGGATGCCATCTCTGTTCTGGGGTTAAAAATATCCCAAATTACCAATCTGGAGTTCAGAACTGTCAGAATATATTATGAGAGAGACAGAAAATTCCCATTGTCAGTGAGAGCCGCTGGCTTTTATTATTACAAGTGAATAGCATTTCTGCATCATAGACAATGTTATTAATAATTGCTCATCATCCAGGACTGCAGTAAAGGAGTTGCTCCAGGGGACACAGAGTCATCATATACCACAGTGTAATTGATAATAAAGACATGTTGCCTTCAGGGAAGATGCTTTCCTTTTTATACACTGATGTTTTTCTTCTGAAATCTCCTATAAGAAAGAGATTTCTGCTTATTTACTGATGTTTTAATGAATACCTGATGTGTCAGTCCAGTTTCCTGGCTTCTTTTGGCATCTACCACAGTTCAGTTGCTTCTGTGTATGATCTGTGACCTTGATGCAGGCAACAGAGTGAATTAACTGCTCTCTGATGTTTTGCCTGGTTTAATAAAACATGTTCTGCATTTGGGCAATAATCTCCATAATAGTAAATGCTTTTAATGAATGTCCATATTGTAGAATATCATTAACATAACATTTTTCCTGGAAGACTGACACAATGATTGTCCTAGAAAACCTTACACTCCCTCAGCATTTATCCATATGGATGCCATATTCCAGCTGTGTCTGTCTGGCGTGTGAAAGCTTGGACATTTTTCACCCAGTGGTATTTGTTGGAGCTTTCCCTAATGGGCAGAACAGAACAGACCAGCAGCTCTTCTTGCCACCCCCATCCCTTCCATCAGTAGCTCAGCTGGAAAATTATTTTTTTATTGTAAGCAGAGCACTCATGAGACCAGAGAAATGAACAGAGAACTCTGGGAGAAGGGTTCCAGGTTATATATTCCTCCTAAAAAGCAATTTTTCTGAAGCATATTCTAACAATCTGGCTGCAGACAGTACGTCAAGAGCAACTACATCTTTTTTATTCTAGAAGATGTTACTCTGCAATAAACAGCACAATTCTTTTATCCTCTGTCCATTGTAGAGCAAAACAGAGGGGGAAGGAGTTCTTCTAATGATATTCTGTCCAACATTTCTTAATTCTAAAATTTCCTTTGCTGCACGTACATGTAGGATTCTTGAAGGAATTTTTGCATTCTGGCTGGAGACTAGCAAAGCCAGAATCTCAGGCAGACGTGCATGCACACACGTATGTTATGTATGTGTATTTATATGTATGTACATATATGTATCTTGCCACTTGGATTGTGGTGGAAATGTGCAGCAATATTCAAATGCAAAGTGTTGCTTTTGTGTGCATTAGGTGCATATGACTGCAGAAGCATCATTACCTGTGACTTTTGGCAGAATTCTGACATCCCTGTTGTTGATGGACAGTGCTCTCAGGTGTTCCTGTTTATACAGCTCAGGAAATTTGCATCTTGCCTCAAGATAAATAGTTATGACATCACTTTAATGTGAAGGTTATGCTGCCTAATATGGTATTCCTATCCTGCTTTAAAATACAGTTGCAAAGCACAGAGACCTCCTTTTATTGCAGGCTGTGTTAACAGCCTGTAGTAACAGTCTGTCAGAATTTATTGAACTGATTCTGTAGGTTTTAAATGCTGAGAGTGAGGGGATGCACCTGCAATATTTGATTTGCCTGTTTGTTTTATGCTCAGCTGAACTGGATGCTGAACATGCACAGAAGGTTTTGGACATGGAGCACACCCAGCAGATGAAGCTAAAGGAGCGCCAGAAGTTCTTTGAAGAAGCCTTCCAGCAGGACATGGAGCAATACCTTTCCACAGGATACTTGCAGATAGCAGAGAGGAGAGGCAAGTTGTAAAATACCTTTTGCACAAACTCCCAACTTGGAGAGCATTGTTGAGCAGGCAGAGCCAGCAGTGCTTACAGAGGAAGCACAGCAAAAATGTCCAAGTTCTTCCTCAGTAGAATTGGAACTTCAGATAAGCCTTTTAAACAAACTTTGTGTCTCAGACGTACTGGATACCACAGAAGATTAGTCAGGCTCTGTTCCTTGTTTGAGGAAATGCAGAGCACTGAACTACATCTGGAGCAGCGTTTTTCTCTGCAGCTGAGGAGTGCTTCTATGTAAAAATATGGATGGAGGCAGCTGCTTTATCCACTGGAGTTCCAAAACCTGGGATTGTCATTTGGCAAGGAGATGCCTCAGAAAACTTTGCAAAGTGCAGAGGAAAGCTCAGCGTAACATTTCTGAGCACTTCCCAGGTGGCAGCTATTCCCACTGGGTGTGATCAGGACACAGGAGGTCACATGAAGTGCTCTCCTTATTATAAAATGACAGAAGTCTGGCATCTCTGGATTGGCTAAAGCACAAGAATGCCAGAGATTACAGGGAATTGGTGCTTTCCATCTGTTAGGCCAAAATGCAGGGATTGTTGGACCAGTGAGGAAGCCAGTGGGAAATTATGCATTCATGTGGCAGGAAAAATGTAGATATTCTGTCTCTGCTCCAAGTGCAGTTCTGCTATCATTTGTAATGTCAGAGCAGGGAATACAATCCAAGGTTTCCATTTCTCTGCATGAGTGCTATAAATACTCATCTGCAAGATGCTCTGCATGGGTGGCTAAGGAGAGGTGGGATATGTAAATCTAAATTCACAGTCAGGGCAGGAACTGAGTTTGAGTCTCCTGCTTTCTGTAATATGCTGTTGTTTAGGTTAAAAGTGGACATTGTCATGGGCTGGTACTGGACACACAGTTCTGTTAGAGTGTTAGGCTGCCTAACACTTGGAACTTCAGCTTTTTAGGATAATGTGGAACCCAAGTGTATAAAATAAAGTCTTTTAATGAAAGATTTGGACCTGCAGTACATGTAACACTGCAGAGCTGTAGCATATTTGAAAAAATAAATCCCCTAGTCAAATTACAGAATTTTATCTCAGTTCACCTATGAAGGCTTTCAATAATGTAATTGTTAAATTTAGAAAAACAAGTAAGCTGTTCATTGTAATAATTGGATGTTATGCAGCAGCTGGACTTAAATCTGAGTGGGCCTGAACTTATTTGTTTCCTGTTTGCATGTTTTGCTGTTCAAGGAAGAAACTGCTCATCCAAGTATTTACTTGCCTTGCAAATTGTCAGTATTGTATTGACAGTAATAAATAATTTGCTTGAGTAATTAATAATGGGAAATACCCATGCTGAGAGAAGGTACTGGACATGAGCCTGGGTTTTACAGACTACTGTAATTTCTTAGGTTAACTGAGAGAAGAGGAACAGCTGCCTTTTGTTAACGTTTATCCTATTTTCTGAATTTCTACGTCCCTTGTATATTGACAGTTAGTGACTGTGTGCTTAAATGTGTTTGTTTTTCTCTAAAAAGACTTTTGGTTGAGAAAACTGAAGAGTGTTCCAAAATGGAAAGTTTCAATCTTTGTGCCTATGTCCCATCTCAGTTTATTTCTGAGAAGGTTATTGCTATAAATACTGCTGCTAAAAATGTTTTGGTTTACAAAAGCAGTAATGGATGTTAGTTTCACAACAAAAATTGCAGAGTGCTCTTGGATTTAGGCTGAGGATGCTGCTGAGCAGCTCCTGTGGGTAGGCTCCTTCCATTCCTAAGTGTAATTATTGCTGATGCAGACAATGAATAGCAGCCTCTGGAGCCTTGCTGGGTAATAACCTCGTGTAGCTGATTGTCAGTTTGCTCATTGCCCTGTTTCTCCTGCAGAACCAATAGGCAGTATGTCTTCCATGGAGGTGAATGTGGACATGCTGGAGCAGATGGACCTAATGGACATGTCTGACCAGGAAGCACTGGACGTCTTTTTAAACTCAGGAAGCGAAGACAATAATGTGCTGTCTCCCATGCTGGGTATGGAACTCGTAGTGACAGCCTGCTTAGGGACAGTGATAAACCACCAGAACTGCTCTCATTTGTAATGGGTGCTGTTATCTCAGAAAACATCACACTTGATGCAGATTGACTGTTCTTCATTAGTGCTTCTCAAAACATTAACATTTAGCTGCTATACAAGGGAGTTGCTCCAAAACTATGTGATATTTCCAGACAATCTAATTTTTCTTACTGCAGCTCCCCATTGTATTCATCACATTCTGGGTAGGTGATGTGTTACATACTGACTTGAGGGGATTTTTCCTAATATGGAGGACATTTTAACAAACATCAACAGAAAGCTTGCAGTAATTAGGCTTTTATTTTTAATACTTATTGCTTAGAATTTGTCCAGAATGTTGCTTGTCACACTTGGACCAGTTGTATAATGCAAGATCTTCAGTGAAAGATATTGAGAGACAAGGTTCAACCCAGCAGTTTATATATACACTGAGAATTTGTGTCTCAATACTACGTCCTTTAGCTCCCATTGAAGTGTTTTCCTAGTTAAAAACTTAAGTGCTAAAATGCCTTTCCTCAAAAGAGCTGAAATGATTTTTCTTGTGGGAGATGATGAAGCTCCTTTAAAAGGTCCTTTTGATTTCTTCTGAAAATAGATTGAAATATTTTTTTATAGAAATACTTACAGTATTCCCTGTGGTAAAGGTGATTAACACCTGCTGTGAACATGAAAAATATGACTTGTGGTAAATGGTCAAGGCACACTTCACTACTAAAGGTTTAGGTTTGTGTTTCATTGCAAAAATTGAATTGAGATGGGTGGTTTTGGTTAGGCATCCACTTTGTGATTAAAGCTGATCATCAAAGCAAATTTGAGCTTGCCAGTAATTGCAGACTCTGGGATTCTTTTCCCCTTGCTGGCTGTTTGGCAGATGTTGGACTAAGAAGCTTCGTGTCTCACAGCAAACAGTCTCAGTTGGATTATCTAAGGAAGTGCAGAAACTACTTTTTCATCTCAGTAGATAAATACATTCACTTTTGAAAAAAAAAAAAAAAAGAACATTCTTTATTTTATGCTGTAATCTAAATATTACAGCATATATGTACAGTGTCTGTACGTGGACATACACTGCAATGTATTGTACTTGTGCTGTAATAGTGTTCCAGCACTGCAACCTTACTGCAGTGTAAGTCTCATGAATCTTGTTCTTGTGGTTCCAGACATTTTATTTCCCTCTGATAAAGGTATTTTTATACTTGCTTTAAGAATCTGGCACCCTAGTATCAAACCAAATATGCAATAGTCTTCATTCTCAGAAAAATGAGATGGCTTAAAGGTAACTCTTCCATTTTGCTGTCAGTGGAGAACTGAGTTGTCAGGGCAAGGTCTGTTTGAGAATTGGGCTGAACACCAGAAAATACAGGTAAGTTATTCAAATAACTGGTAAAAATGAGAATCAGCTCAAGACACTGAAATGTTTCCAAATTTGCCTTGCTCTAAACATTGCCAGCTTTTTGACATTTGGCTTTGCAACATTCCATGACAGTAAGTTAAACTGCAAAATTGAGTTAGCTCTCACTCCTGAAAAATTCCTCCTCCATGTGTTGTGTGAATTGATCTAATGCGTGCTGGTGTACACCACGTAAGGCAGGCTCTTTAAAATTTCTAGTGATAAAATATAACTGAGGTACTTGAGGAGCAGGCATAGACAATTTGAACTGCTCTGCAAACAGTCTGAGCAGAGGTAAGGTGTAGTTCATATCCATCCAACCCTTCTGAAAAACTTTTAAATAAAATTTTAAAGAGAATTTTCTCACTAAAGTTACTCACCAGCTGAAGCTGGATGCTCTGACTATGGAGAAACACTTGTTAGGTACAGGAGAGAAGGAAAAACTGCTTTCTTTGTCAAATCACAGAGTCTTGATGTTTGCTCATTTTAACTTTTTTGCTGTTAGGAACTGTCTAGGGAAGAGGATCTGATTTTGAAACCTGACCTCTCAAACTGCAAGCAAACACAGTTACACTGAACTTGCTTACAAGTCTTTTTTTGCACAGGATATGGAGGAAGCAGGGTCTTAAAATCCCACTCCTGTGCACTTGAGCTGTGCTATAGCTCTACCAAAAGACAACATGTTTTCATTCTGAATTTGTTTTGCTATTGAATCTTCATTTTTAGTCAAAACTGTTAATGACTGTTATTGCCTGCTTCCTAGTCGTTTGTTTGGTTTTAAATTTCCAATTTGCATAGTTACACTGTTACACTGAATTTATTGGGGGTTTCCCTCTTGGTGTCTTGCAAAAGAAGGAAAACAACCTGAAAGTGACTCCCTAACCATCGCTGAGCTGATGTTAATCTATTAACTTCTCACTCCCCTTACTGAGCCAGAATTTGACTGTGGCTGTTGTTGTTTTCCCAACTCTCAGGGCCTGACTCCAGCACCTACGTGAACGAGATCAGTCTCCAGGTGCCGAGCCAGTCGGAGTTACGGCAGAAACTCTGTTCCCTGTCCTCGACCTGCACCGACTCCGCCAGCCAGGACGCGAGCGAGGGAGAGTCCCCCGTTGTTCAGTCTGACGAAGAGGAGGTTCAAGTGGACACTGCCCTTGCTGCTGTAACTGAGAGAAAGGGTGCTTCAGATGGCAGTGATGAAAGTGACTCTCAAACTATTTGAATCTTAAAATCATATCCTTTAAGAATGACTTCTGAATGAATGAACAAGTGAATGAAGAGCTTGCCTGTGTAACAATTTGCTAACCAAGCATAACAGCCAGATCTTTTTACTTAGTAATACTGCCTTTTTACAAAATTGCCAGTCATGTGGAGGTTGGTTTTTAAAGAAAAAATTATGCCTAAAGCACACACACTTTAACAGTAATCTCGGGGCTCAGGGGAGCAGTAAAACTGTTGTATATACTATGTATAAGAGAATTTAAGGGGAAAGGTAGAAGTTACTTTGACCACTAACCTTTAAATGGCTGATTGGAAGTACTTAAAGAGTTGATGTGTAATACTGAACCCAAACTGTTCCTTGCATGTTTTCAGCTGCTGCAACTGAAGATTTAGGATCTGAACCAAAATGAAAAGTTATTTTCTACTCTTTACTACCTACTGTTTGCCTCCTGCCTTTGTCTACTAATGCAGCAATGTCTACTGTTCTCACACTTCTTATTCAGGACCAACTTAATTATAGGTGTTAAGGAAAAATTAAGAATGCCAGGAGGAGGAGAGATGCATATGGAAATGTTGCACTCCTTGTGGAGCAGGTATCTTAGCTTTGTGTACTTACTCCTCTTTCAAGATAAAATAAAGAATTTCTATCCCAACCATGTCTTCTACTTGATTACCCAGGTATTTTATCCATGACAACTGAACAGAGGAGCCTAATTCAGGAAAAGAAATGGTTATTAGGAGCACCAATGTAATGTGGTTTTCTGTGGTAACATCTGTTTGACTACATGAGGGAGATAAACCTGAGTTAATTATTAATTAAGTGCATGTATTTTAGAAACCTCAGGACCTATAGCCATCATCTCATTCCCATTTTTTCTGCAGTCATTTTTCTCTCTGAACTCGAGGTCTGACCATGTCTAACACCTGTTGCTTGTCAAGTCTCATGCTCTATTTTCAGGAATCTGCTCTCCTGAGGAGGCTCCTGGCTCCTGCTCTTCCTGCACTGAGGGAAGGAATGTAATCAGAAACAGCGTAAGTAAAAGGATGAGCTGTGATGTAGATCCCTTCCAAAGACGTGCCCTGACAAAGCCAATGGCTGGGAACAAGGTATCTCCTTGCTGCTTGCCAGCTGGGCAGTGGCCAGTTTCCTTAAGGATTCTCCTGTTAGCTGACAGAGTGTTCCCTGATGCCTGTCTGGGAAATGAATGCTGGAAGCTCCCTACCTACAATTAGAGATTTACTCTTCAACAAGACAGCTGTTGAAAGAAATTTATCTTGAGGGAGCTTCCTTTACTCTCTCGCTTTCCAGAAGACAGACAAAATGTCCAAAAAAGTTTTGTTTTTTTTATTAAACCTCGTAGTACAAACCTGGAAAGTAAACAAAAAACTGGCAATAAACAACATGAAGTCTTTCCTTACAAGGAAAGAGAGCAGAGCAGCGCTAATAAATTAAATGTCAAACTGTAAGCCATAGTCAGAAGTTTACTGTCAAGAGGGAAAAGTACACAGCAAGGCCATAAAAACCAGACAACCACATTTGAAAACACTTGACTCTGTTTATGTTATTGTTAAATATTCCAAAACAGTTCAGTCTTCTGCAACAACAACCAACAAATTGTATTATAGGACTTTCCTGACAGTCACCACTGGCAAGCTCAGTGCAATATGGGTAGCTACGGTATTGTTGAATTCAATTACGAAACAAAACAGTTTGTGAAAACATTTTCCCTTTTTTATTCCACACATACTGTACACACAACCAGAAAAGGGCAACAGCTACTCCATTATTATTTTTTGTTGTTGTTCAGTGATGTAAGCAGCACTTATAAATGTTACAAGAAAAACCCTGTAAGCATCCAATCCAACCGATGAAGAAAGTGAAACGTAAGGCTTTTCTTCATCTTGTCTCTTTGCCATCCCTCCCCCCACCCCAAGAAAAGGCTCAAGTATTTAAAAAAATTTACAGGCATATGTACAAAAGGTGTGATTTTTTTTTTTGTTACAACATGAAGAGAAAAAATAGACAAGATGAAAGCAAATGCATTTTCACATTCAAAAGAAATATGCAGACTTGCTAGTGGCTCTAAATGTGATCATATAATGAAACAAATTCAAAACAAAAATTAATGCTTGACTGTGTAAAGGTGTGAAAAACAGCAGTGGAATGGAAATGGAATGTTAGAAAGATTGCACGTCTATGACAGAAGAAGCACTTATGGCTTCAATCACTTTTTTCTTTTTTTCTTTATTTTTTTTTAAAGGATGCTATTGAAGGGTTTTTGATAAAGTAGCCAACAGCACCAAAAAATAACAGAATGGATTTCCTAATGAAATCAGGCACAGTTTTCCCTCACATAACTCCTCAAGGCAGGCAGTCTTTTTTCCTCCTTTTTTTTTTTTTTTTTTTTTTTTTTTTTCTTTTTTTTTATTTCTTTTTTTTTTAAATTTTTATTTTTCCCCCTCAAAACAGATGCATAGTGATGTGCTGGTAAAAGAGAACATACTCCAAATCTCCTCCTTTTGCCTACAGTTAGGAAACAAAGTCCATCTTCAGCTGCCAAAACCTCCCAAAGAAAGTGTGTATTCTCCAATTTAAAAAATTACAAAACTCATCTTGCTGTGACAGAATAAAAGACAGCCAAAGTAAAGCAATTTCTTTCAAGTTTTTGTCTCCTATCCCTTTTCTCTCTAGAAAAATCTGCTCACATGACTGGAGAACAAATTATAAAACACATCAAACTTTAACCTATTCAAAAAATGGGTTAAAAGCCTTTTTTCTCAGTTACCAAAAAGGCTTTTTATTTTTTCAGCCATAGGGACAATACAAATTAATATTTTATCAGCCCCTTGCCGGTTTTAAAACAGTGAACATACGGCAGTTTAAAAAAATCAGACTGCTGTATCTATCTATTCTAAGTACAAAAAAAAAAAAATTTCAACAGTTTAATGCTAAAACAAAATTAGTTCTCTAAAACCAGAAGAAAATCTTCTTTAGAGCTAGTGCAAAGACAGCTTGTATTCTACAGCAAGTACTCCAAACTATGGTATAATAATTACAAAAAATATATATAAATTGACAAAATGAGAGTGTTGGCATCTTCAGGATTAACTTGAAGCACTTTTGGATGAACTGGAGGATGAAAGCCTAGATGATGGCACGTCCACTGTCGCTCTCTTACGAGGTCCTCTTTTTGGTGTAGGCTTGCTGATACAGTTCTCAATGCTGCCATTTTTACCAGATACTTTTCCACAGATTTGATTGACAAGACTGATTATTTGTTCCTGTTCAGAAAGTGGGAAAAACGAAACATAGATTAGCATCTGCTCTTCCTCCAGAGTCACTTGAACAAGACAGCAATGGAATGCTCAGAAAATGCTGGGAAGCCCATCTTAAAAAGCTGCTCGTACCCAGTGCTGCTCTCCAAGAGCTGACGTGTCATTTCTCCCACTGCTCTGCCATTTACCTTTAGGGCTGAGTCCCATCAAAAGTAAAGAAATAGCGCCTCAGCCCAGAACCCAGGCACAGTCCTAAAATCTCCATCTTGAGTCCTGGGATTATTCATATCACATTTGCTTGGAGCCATTACTGCATCCCTCATCTGCACGTGCTCTGCAACTCTGCCCTACAGGATGCTCATGCTGGACTGGAGTAAATGTGCTGAATTTCCAGTTACCAACAGAGGGAAGGTATTCCAAGGTACAGAAGTTACCATAACATAACCAGTGAAAGCAAAGCCTCATGTTCCATCCCAAAGCATTAAGTGGCTTCTTATGTCCTGTGGCACATATTCATGCAGTTTATGCTTCAGGTTTCATCTGTGGCATCGTGTTCCCTTTTTTTTTTTTTTACTTAAATCATAAGAAAGCATCTTCTTCCCACATCAAAACCAAAACAAACCCCAAACCCAAGACCATTTTCCTGAGGCCTCAGTAGGACAAAGACCAAGTTAAGTGTCCTCCCAAATGTTGGGCCTCTGGCCCCACGGCGGTGTCACACTCACCTCATCGTAGCGGTACATCATCTTCAGCCCCCGGCACGACTTCTGCTTCTCCACGTGCCGCAGGGCACACTCCAAGCAGAAAACAACATTTTCATTCTCCTGTACAACCTACAGAAAAGAGCAGAGGTTGGGGGGGAGAGAGGTGCAGTTAAGCTCCAAACTCCACACAGTGTTCAATTATGGCCTGGATGACTACACCTGACTTTTACTGCAAGGTAGGGGAAGGAGGCGTGAAGCACACTGAAATCATTCAGGATGTGTAATAAGTAGAAAGAATCTATCTCTTTTTGAGTGTAATGTTGACAAATATATATAATTTTAAAAGAGCCAAACAAAAAAAAAAACCCCACCAATAGTAATGAGGGCAAAATCAAACAGTATATGCATTTATTACCATCTCCTATGCTGTCCTAAAGATCTCCTGTAAGGAGTAGTTTCCCATTACTTAAAATGCTGTCTTGAACAAGGATGTAATCAGCTTAGCCACAGGATTCCTCAGCTACTGTCTTGTTCAGCAGAGGTCACATTTGCTCAGCTGGCTGACTGCCAGGCCTGCATACTCAGCTTGGAATTTAAAAACCAAGTTGGGTTTTTTTGTTCCCGGCTACTGTTTAAAGAGTGACATGGAAAAATCCTTCCCATGATTAAACTTGCTCCAGAGCAAATGGACCAGAATTAAGAAGTTCTGGTTAGTGTTTTTTCCCCGAAATAAACTCATTATAAAGTTACTTCAAACTAATACTACTTAAAAAGTGAGCTAAAGACATGTATAAACTCAGCATATTTTTTCCTAGGGAGTGAAACAGCTACATCTGGTTATATGCACTTACATTTCATTTCCATTAAAAAATCTAACATCTATAATAAAAAAATCCCCAAAAGATGACAGAGAAAAAGAACTCCCAAAGCCAAAGGACTAAAATATGGACTCACATGCATTGCATTATGTTTATCTGAATACCTGTTCTTGGGATTAAATGGTATATAAGGTGGTGGGAGGGACTCCTGGTATTTTTAATGATAATGCTGTGTTTGTAGGTGTTCTGCATACAGCTCTAAGCCTGGAAGTGTCAGCACAGTGGTCAGCACACCTTCAAAAGCCAGTAGGCAATTCTCTCTTAAAAGAGAAAGTTTATGGACTATTTTTGGACAGGCTGGCAAACAGCTTGATGGATAGAATACATCTCCCCTGCAATTTGGCTTGCAGGGACAGTGTCTCAGCATGGGCTGTGGCTGCATGCCTGAGGCTCACGGCATGTGTCTGAGCTTATCCTGAGAGCTGCTCTGCCACAACTTAGTGCTGCTGGCAGCCTGCAGGTGTCTTTGGTAGCCCTCCTAGTGCTGTGCAAACATCTCAAAGGTGTCTGAGGGCACTGGTTCATCCCTTCTGGCAGGGTGGGAAGGCAGCTGACACTGTCGCCTTCTGTCACCCCTGGCCAAGGCAGTAAGTGCCACATCAACACCTCTGTGTCTTGCACAGAGTGCAGGACACGGCTCTGTGGCCACGTGCTGTCTCAAATGCCTATAGATCCCTGGAATGCTAGAGCAGGGGGACAGTACCTCAGGAGTGGCAAAGATTGTACCCACCATGGAAAGATAGCACAGGTGCTGACAAATCTGACACCTCCTCTCTGACGTTTCTAACTGCAACCACTTTCGAGGCTTTTTCTTGCCATCCACGCTGGCGCTGCTGCTGTCGTGGCTGCCGTAGCGCGCCGAGGAGTGCAGACCGGCCTCGTACAGCTGCCGCCGCTGCCTCAGCTCCGTGTCCCTGTGAACGGGGACACAGTCACACACTGGCACTGCCTCCAGCCACCACAGAGCCACACACAGTCCCCCCTTTACCACGCTCATCACTGAAAACTCAGCTCCACACAGCAAAGCCCTGAGTGCTCTCGGAGTTTGGTGCCATTCCCTAAGCATGGCAGACACAGCCAGCGCCCGGAAAACGCTGCCTAATTGCAAAAGCTATCCCTGGATTTTAACAGCGACCACTGTATCAAGCCAATGGTTCTCAAACTGCTCCACAGAGAAGTGGGGGCTGCCGAGGACTTCCTGAAGGTCGATGGTTGCTCGAGCCGTGTGGAGAGTCAGGAGTTGTGGCTAACATGAATGTCATTCCTGAAGTTGCCAAAAGCCACCTTGAGGAAGAGGAGCCTTTGCTGTCAGGAGTAACAGCCCCTTCATCAGGAGGCAGAGATGAACCAAGGACCTGTGCCATAAGGTGCTTCAGGCAGGAAAGGGGGAGCAGGGCAAGTGATTGTGCCAAAAGACGAAGATCTTGCTGTACACCCAGGGAAAAAGAAGGAGATGTCAATTAAGGACAACCACCGAGCCCTCCAGCCGCCCTTCACCCATGGCATCTCTAAGGGGGACAATACCTCCTGTGCTGAACTCTACAGCTTTAGGAGAGCAGGTTGGGTGGGAGCCGAGTGAAGACGGCAAGTGTGGAGTGAGCTGAGCAGATGGAAGGGGAGGATAAAAAAGTGCACCACCAGACACAGCTGAAGATGAGTGGAGAGCCAAGCTAAGCAAATGGCACGGGCAAACTGAGCAACCAAGGCAGATCAGGAGAAGAGGCAGCAAGAGACACAACAAACAAGCAGAACAAAACAAAGGAAAAAAAATGGTACAGTGTTCCACTTCAGATGGCTTTTTTTTGCTTTTTTCTTTTTTTTTTTTAGATTTTGTTGTTTGGGCTTTTGTTTCCTATAAGCAATGACAGGAAGGATCCATATCCTCCAGTGAATTCCGACTTATGCATGAGAACAAGTTTGAGAACCACTCTGATAAAGGTCGATGTGATGGTCTAAGAGCAAGCACCAACATTTGTTTTGCCTTTTGTACTTGCAGACTTCCTCTTCAAGGGGAAAAAAAGGCACTTGAAAGTGGTTATTCCCACAGGGGAGCCACCTGCAGGTAAAGCAGTCAGCACACCTCTTTGCATTTCTTTCTGAACACTAAACAATACATAGGCTGTTTTCCCCTTCAATATGTCACTGGAAATTTTCCAAATGAACATGCTAGTTAGTTAAATACAGTTTGTAGACTCCATTCATCAAAACTTTCTTGACATCTCGAGTATCAGTTGTCACAAACTTGAAAGATAGGTAGCAACTACATGGTAGGGAACAAAAGAGAAGATCATTACAAAGGAAGCCAGGCAACATTATACTTTCTTTTCTCACCTATCTTAAGAGAAACCCTGAACATGTGTCCATAATACTGCAGAGAAAAAGGAGTGTGAAGCTTTTACTCTTTAAAACAGTGGAGTTCTAACACCAGATGAGTTACCATGGCATGCACAACTGCTGTCTTACTCACTATTTAAAACCAAGACAACTTTATGTAAACAAAGGACCTTTTGCACCTGCAGTGTAACAGTCGTGATACTGAAGACAAGGGTTCTTGGTGCAAAATCTACTACAGACATGGATTGATAGTGACTACTGATGCCAAGAGGTTGAAAAAGTCAAGGAAGATGTTTGACCACTTGGCACCACACAGTTCACATAACCGTGTCAGGAAATTTCAACTCTCAGCACCAAGAATTAACAAAATAAAAACCCAGTGCAAACTGCAGTTTCAATTTTTTTTAAAGGTGTCTTAAGTAGGGAATTCTTAGAGTTAAGACATCCTAACCATGGGCACTGTCACATCAGCTACAGCCAAAGAAGCTGCTTCTTCCATGGGTGCCTGTAGATCTGCTGGGCTTTTGCTTGGATAAGTAGGGGCAAGGTGTGTCTGAATGGGTTACTTACGTCATCCACCTCTGCAGTCTGTCAATGAAAACAAAAGAGGTGAGCAGGCCCCCAAGTCGTTACCTGAGCTCTCCCAGGAGCGATGATATCGTACTCAGAGTCGGTCCATTTTCTTTTTTTGCTTCTGCTGTTGCAATCTGATAAAGCAACTTTTCCATTGAAAATGGTTTGGCTATACGACGCCGCTTCATTTCCTGGGACAGGAGGAAATTGCCACATTAATTCCCGAGCAAATTTGAAAATAAAATGTTACCAAAATTTATCAAAAGTTAATTAACTAATATTATTGATACTAATAAACGAAAGCAAAAAATAGCCTTTTAAAGCAACCACAAGTAAAATCTTTCCATAGTCCCAGTTAAAGTGTTTATGTTCCAAGCACCTCAAAATTCTCTCCCTAAAAAATTAATTTTTCCTGTGGAGGCCAAGAGGAGCACTGGATGGCTTGGAGTACAAACAGTGTAAGACCTATACATATGACCTGCTTGAAACCCAGGACAGGTGTTATTTTGCATCTTTTAAAACATAAAAAAACCTAGCAGAATGGGCAGATGCCAGGGAAAAGAGACAACAGGCAAAAGAGAGGATGCAGTTCTGCCTGTTACTGATTCCCCTCTGTGAAAGCTTTTAAAGTTATGTTTTTCACTCAATACAAACCAAATTATTTTAATAACTGAAACCCTTTTGATAATTCTTAGGTAGGCAAATTCCTTGATCTAATGTGCAGGTGGGAAAAGTGCAGCATTTTCCCAGTGCCTGCAGAGGTCTGTTTTGGCTTATGTAGAGTCAAAGAGTTCAAATGAGCTAATGCTGGACTGTAAAGTGAGGGTGACATTTCTGGTTAGTGCTTAAACCTGCCAAATACCTACTCAGCACACACAACCCCAAAGATTTTATTTTTTACCTAATTTTTTTCCACCCTGTTCTGTAATCATAATTACATGCTCTGGGTGTTTTTCACAACCAATATTATCATAAGATTAATAATTTTTAATAGCACCAGTTGTGTGCACTCAAGTGATGACTATCACATAAAATGGAATAGCAGCCTTTGTTAACCAAAAAGGGTTCCAAAGAGGTTCAGAGGTAGGAAAAGTGTTCTTCAGAAGCTATTTGCTCTGCTAGACCCTGCATGGGGTTGGAACAGCTGCATGGTTAAGAAACAGCTGCACTGTTCAAGAGTGGTATGGGAAGATTTTTCCATGTTAGGTTTGCTTTGTCTGAGGCTGTTTACGCAAGAACAGACTCAAGTCCAGGGAAAAAGCCTGCACAAGCAACACTCACAGCCAGGATAAAAGGCCACAGTGGGTGGCTGAAGAAGAAAGCAAGGTTGGCTGCAGCTGGCTGACAGCTCAGGGACACCCTGAGCCTGAGCTGTGTTTCTCTGCATTTATCTGTATTTCTGAACCTATGTACATTATTCTCTTCCAATACAGTACTGAGATACACAGGTAACTTTTTACAACAGACTTGTACCACTGCCTGATTATTTCTTTTAGTGACACATTTTTCAATGTCACGAAAGTCAGTGAACATTCACATTATAATTATCAGCAGCCTGGCATCTGTGACCTCTCTTGCTCTCATACATCTCCTGGTCATTCATTTTTCAGACTGAGAAGAACTCTTGTATTTAATGCAGAGGCTAATTAACGATTTTAACCATTGATCTCTGCTGTGCTTTTTCTAGTTCCTCTATATTCCTTCTGCAATTAGGGGCTCTGAATTGCACAAACCACCAAGACTAAACAGTGACAGAACAGTTTCTGCTTTGTTATCTATTCTCTCCTTGTAATTCTAAACATTCAATGTATTTTTGTTATGCCACTCCAGAGCACTTGACTGACAGCTCCATAGGAATCCAAAGACCTCTTTTCTCAGTAGCAAGAGCCCATCATTCAGAGCCCATCTCTGTAGCTGTCACATTAGGATTGTTTTTAAATTTAACATTTATCAACACTGAACTTCATCTACCATTTTCTCACTTGGATCACTTGGTATCATGAAATCTTTCTGTAACACTTTATAGCTTTAATTTTTGCTGCCATTACTATTAATATCCTCAGCATAAAGGATTAGTTTTGCTATTAACTTCCCCTCCTAGGTTATATATGAATACATTAAATTGTGCTAGTAGCAGACAGACACCTCCTCCTTTCATGATAAAAACTGGCATCCTCTGCTTTTCTTTAAACCAGTTTTTTTTTTTTTTGGTGTGTGAACTTCACCCCTCAATTCATTTAAGAGCCTTTTCTCCCAAAAATGCCCACAGATTGTCAGCTGCAACTCTTGTCCTTACCTGCCTCCAAAAGTTTCACAGGCTGGAGGCCATGACCTTGCTGCAAAAGCCACCACAGTGGTTACCCTGTTCTAAACTTATTGTACATTTACTTCTTCCACAGCAGTGGTTATTTTGCATTTTACTGCTCTTCCAAGGTTCTTAATCTCTGCTCTCCACCAGAGCACAGCTCTTTTCTAGTGAGGACATCAGGTACACTTCTGTAGGACCACTCTCCCTTTGGTTTCATCTGAAGGAGCCCCATGTGCTCATGGTGGGACAGGTCTGACAGAAGCCAAGGAGTGGGAAATCTGTGGTGTTTTAAAGGCATGTTCCTCACCCCAACTAAAATTGCATCTTCCATGGATGGCCAGAGAGTACTGTGCTAATACCACAATCTTCCTATTTGGGAGATCAGTGCACAGGGATTCTGTCACTGTTAACAGAGTTAAACCTGGCTTATGGACTGTAACCTCTCCTGTGTATGCTGCAGTCTGCTCCAACTAGAAGACTTAACGCCACCCTTCCTATGTACTTCTTCCTCTTCTATTACAGTAGCAGCTGAGTCTCTTCCCACCCAATTTCTGGTAGGCCCCAGAGCACCAAAGCCCTTCTTTAAAACCAGACAGTCCCTCTTCTAAACCCTCTAACCCAGAGTGCCTTCTTTTAGTCCAACATTCTGTACTTCGGTTTCTTAAATGAGTTTCACTGACTTTGCCCGATGCCTTATTTGAAGCTATGGGGTTATCCTTTTGCTATTCCAAAGACACACTCTTCCACCACAACTCTAAATCTTCATCTCATCCTTACCTTAAAATTTCAAGAGCTCTTAGGGTGCTTTTTAAAAACCAGAAACCTTGTTCCAAGTATTGTTTAGGTTAAACCTGACTGTCTCTTTACACAGGTGTTTATATTAATTTATTCCAACATTTTTGCCAAAGTGCTTGTAAGACTGAAATCAATGCAATTGCAGATGCAGAATTTCATTTTTCCATGTATTAAAGGAGATTGAGCAGTCATTCAATACAGAAATGAAACAACATCATTTTAGTAATAGAAAGAGATTCACTATAAAAAATCAGGTCACAGTATCACAGGATGAAAACAAAGTTAATTTATCAAACGCTAAAAACTGTCAGTATTGCTGTGGAGAATGAACAGACAGAAGGTACAGTTGTTTATCAGAGAGTTCATTTAACAGTCCAAAAGGGGAATCTTGCCCATTACACAGAACATCTCACCACCTCTGGAAGCACAATCCTGGCCAGCACTGTGGCAAAGATGACAAAGTGCCTTGTTCAAAGTGGAGGAACCAAAAAATAATTTCCAAAATTAAGGGGAATTAAGAACATAAAACAGTTTGAGGACAGAAAGGGAAGGAAAGGGAAAAAAAAAGAGAAATAAAAGAACAATAGCTGTTTCAAAAGTTATTTTGATAGAAATATGTTATCTGTGGTTCTTTGTAGAGTTTTTGAGAGCTGTGACTTTAATTTCCAAGGTAGGTTATCACAGATTGTAATCTGCTGTAATCTTAGAAATTAATCAAAAGAAACTGTTCTTCAAAATTTGAGGCACCAAGAGCTGTTTAATTGCTGCATAGTGATTTCTGTCTCTTACAGGAGTAGCATTTTCACGATATCAAACAAGTGTTCAGCAGAGGGATAAATACAGCACATGGAGTTAATATAATCATGTACGTTCAGACAGGAAAGGTTAGCTCAGGATTCTTATGCCTTACTTATAGATATACACAATTCCCACCTTCCCCCAAAATAAATATATAATAAAATAATCTTTTATTTCAAACTAAGTTAATATACAGTTAGTATAACCAGGCTGGAAGAATTCTATTTACCCTAAAGAAGCAATCCCTAACTGTGGACGTATTACAGTTAATTACTTAGTAACTTGGTCTGAAGCTTTAAAGGATAATTTACTAGTGGCTTAGCTATAAAACACTACTAAAATAGTATCTGTAACCCAGAGTGTATTTCAGAAGGTCAGGAACACAATTAGTGTCGTATATTCCTTGTCCAAGAACACAGAAATGTAGCCAGAATCATGATGACAAATCACCTGTTTCTGCAGGCAACCTGCCTTGGTCAGTTGTGTGAAAAGGGAATGGAAAGGTTATTTATTTACATCTAGTATTGGATGGGCTGGTCAGTGAACCTAAGGATTTTCAAGTCGATTAAAATTGAAATTGCCCTGATCAACAGCATTTCCTGAATGAAGGGGCAGAGAAAAACAAGCAATACAGCTGTGAGTATTAACTGACTCTGCCTACTATAGGATCTAACAAGCACAGTTATTCAGATATTTGCACCTGAGATTCTAATGGTTCTAGAAAACATCACTTAAAAAAAAACCTAGTAAGCATAATACAATGTATAATCATTCGCTCTGAAGGGGTTTTCGAAAAGCTTCCTTGCAAACTGGTCTGCAGGCATAACAATCTTCTGGGTTTTTTTATTTATACACAAGTCTTTAACTGTCAGTTAACAACTCAGTCACTTTTCTGAAAACACTGGATCGTCTTATGCCTTGCAGAACTTTTTCCTTTTGTTTATTTAGTAGTCCAGAAAAACAGACGTAGTTGCACTACTCTCAGAATGCTACCAATCCTGGAACGTCTGCTGTCCATTTAGATGGCAGGGCCGTGAATCCATTTTAACTCCTTTCCTCAACTTACCTTGGCTGTTTTAAAGCCCATACTTGTCCACTGGGTGGTAGCAAAGTGCACCGATTCGGAAACACTATAGCCACAACACACTTTGGACACAAAGGATCCAGGAAAACAGACAACAAACTGCCCGCTCTGCTGTACAGTACGGTGCACCCTGATCCCCTCCTTACACAGGATCTCTGGGGAGATCTGGAATGACAGGAAGGAAGGGAAAAAAAAAAAAAAGAGCGATAGAAAAACAATCAGTCAAAATTTTCTTTAAGAGTTCCCTGATCCTCTTCCTGGCTGGGTGCTGCCCCCTGCTACTGCTCGTGGAGCAAAGTTGTGCTCTGCCAACAGCTCCTTTCTGGGCATTTTCCCTCTCCCACTGTGCATGTGCACCTCAGCATTTGGAGTGACAACTGCAGAAGTGCCTCTCCTCAAACCAACAATTTAAATCCTCATGTGCCCAAGGAAAGAACACTGTCTACTACTACAGAAAGCAATGCAGATCATTCAGCTTTCCCTCCCCTCTTTTCCGACTTGGCACTAAATCCATTGTGCTACTGCACTTCTGTGAGATGTTAACATAGATAGCCAAGGGAGGGGTTTTTGTTATGGGCTCCCCGATTTATAGTTAAATGCACTAAAAAGAAATCGTCATCCAAAAGATAAACGAAGGAGGCAAAAATACGGAAGTATTATGTTTCTCTACCCATGCTTGCATCATAAAATGTCAGTCATGGCAGATGAATTGATTAAATCCCATTCCCTTTGTGTGGCTAAATACATTACAGACAGTATTAAAAACATTTATTGAACTTTCATGTTTGTTTTTGTATTAATACATAATAACAGCCTTGTTAGAGAAATACCATGTGGGAAACACTGCAAACAGAAAGTAGCCCTGTCTGCATCATTGCAGTGTAAGACAAAACCAAAACAAATCCCCAACCAACCAGCCTCCTGATTAGCCTTGGATTCTCAAATGGGAACACCTCTCCCAGTGTTAACCTACCATTACATTACTTTCAAGCATTTCCAGCCCTGGAGTGCCATTGGCTTGCAGCAGGGTATGTACCACATCATCAAGTTTGTTCTCCTCCGCAGCAGGAATGCAATACCTGTTGTTTTGTCAGAGGAAAAGAGAAAGATTTACTGTGGAGCAAATAACAGTCCACAGCTACACAGCAACATGCAATTCAGACCAGCACATTGATTACAAAAGAGAAATTCAACAAAGGGTTTCATACACAGCTCTTTTGGTAAAACACTGAGGATTGAAGGGAAGTTGTTTATTCAGACTCAGTCTGATCATATTCAGCAAGTATCAAAAGACACAAAATTCTCAAAACAGAAATGTGAAAACACAGTCCTCTGTAGAGTCAGAGGAGAGAGCAGCAACAGATTGATGTTCATTTTAACAGCACCAAACTAGCTAATTATGGGCAGAAGTTTGCATATTGTGAGCACCAATATATGCTGTTATCTTTATCATAAAAGGCTGTATTTATTATCTGCGCATCAGCCAAAAGATCTTCACATTTAATTATATTTTCTGTTTTTAAGTCAAGAAACCACAAATTCCCCCTACTGTTAGTGCATGAAGTTGCCCAAGACCTTCTTGTCTTGCTTACTGAACAAATCCCACATCCCTCCTCTCCCTTGCAACAAATGACCTGAGAGCAGCCAAAGTGGCAGGAGAGCTTTCAAACTCTGCTGGGAATCTGCCAAGCTGCACATCCTCCTCGCCTTAGAAGCCAAGGAAACAGCTGTCCTCTTGTACTCACTGCCAGCACCGCTCCCTCAGCAGAATGACAAGAAGTAACATAGGAGTCTCAAGTCTTAGAGCCACAGATCCAGAGAACTGCTGCTTTTCTGGATGCAGGGAGGAGATATGGTGACAACTAGTCACTGCTCTTGCCTGCAGCCTATCCAAGGTGTGATGCTCCAAGGCAAGTAAAAAGCATCTCCAGCTTTGTCATGACTTACCCTTTTTCTCTTTAGGCAATGAGACCTCAACCTGGAGTCCATTTTGCCCCCACACCAGAAACACACAGACACACCCACACACAGAGACGTTTTTCCAAACTTGGAACAAGAGAATTAAGCGGGAAAGATTTTTGGGAACTTCCTGCCATTCATCTGAACTCTCCAGCACCTCATGAAGCGTTCTGCTGGCCTTAGAAACCTTGTCAAGGTACTTGCTTATAACGTGCACTAACTCCGTGTACATCACAGAGTTATCCTGACTGAAGAGTCTGTAGGAGGCTGCACTTCTACGATCTGAACACCTCATCACTGTTTACTGCACTGACTATGACTTTGATTTGTGTTTGTTGATCTTCAAGCCAAGAGAAAGAAAACATGACATGATCTGCTCATACAACCAACTGCAGCCACAGTAAGAGTTTTACTGAGCTGGTTGCCCAGGTGTATGAAGACCAACTCCTTACATACATACTGACAATGGTCAGGACCTTGCTAAGAACTCCCAGGGTTATAGAGAGGTGAAGCAGAAGAACTTCATCTTGATAAATAAGGTATGCCATGTCTCAAATACTTCGTTGCTAACAGTGGCAGCTTCAGTACAGCTCCCCAAGTGTGGTGTATCACTCTATGTTATACTGTAATATCAGACTTAAAACAGAGATGAAAATATTTTAAATTTGAACCCAGATCATGGCACACTTTTCTCTTTTAGAGTCAGAAAATATGGCTGGAACAGCCAGAAGATTCAAGCATGCAGTCCCTCACAGGAAGGCACAGGAAAATGCTTGGAAAGGATATGTGAAGAGGAGGAGCAGCACAGAGATGCATGGAACTAACTGAGTACCACCTGGGGCAGGACCAAGGGGAATGAGATCCTTTTCAACTGGTGTATGCTGCAATTGAACTCATCTGCAATTCCTGATGTACCTATAAAAATGGGAAGTGGCCAGTATAGACTTCTGAGTGTCTTGGCAGAACAAGATTTCCTTCTCTCTTTTACTGGGCACCGAGGGTCCCTCCAGAATAAAAAGGTTAGGTCACTGACCTCTGCCCTGCATGCAAATTGAGTTCTCCCCTGTTTAATCTCCATGAGGTAAAACCTGAGAGATTAGAGAGTGAGTTGAGCAATCTGCAGGTAAGCAAAGTAGTTTGAGTAGCACAGGGATTTGTCCTTGGAGAAGATTTCTGGGTAGTGGATGGAGTTGGCAAGACAGAGGAGACGTCTGGAGCCCAGTGGCTGCTTTGTTGTCCCCGAAGCAGCAACCAAAGGCAACACTGTCGGGGCTACTCCAGGTACTGTGCAGATCTGCAGATATTAAATTCATCATCTCCTAACACAGTTGGGTGCTTTATTGCACTATTAAAAGTTGTAATGAGCCAATGAATACTAGTCTTACACTTCAGGCTGGCAGCCTTGCTGAAGAATAGCTTCAACAGACAAAAGAGTTTTCACTTCCTTCTTATTCCTGCCTACTGTCCCCTGTTTCATCAAGGCTATCATCACAAACACACCTTAACCTATGTACTCATCTGTGTAAGTCCATCCATATAAAGCAAATAGCTTCTTTGCTTTTATTCTTCTTGGATTTGAAAAACAGGAATAGTAGTCTTTCCTAAAATTTGAGCTGTCTGCATGCAAGGCTGTTCAATCCCAAGAGTCACACGTTTTGACACACAGTATGAAGAGTGGCCTCAGAACTTCATTAGGGGATTCTTGAATACCTTCTGTTTGGAATTCACTATCATTTAAGACTAGATAAATGTTTTAGAGAGAAACAGACCTAAGGTAGAGGACAACATAGCTTGCTCAGTGATTTGTCCTGACAGTATACTATTATAAAAGATTACAGATTCCTGATTCATAGAACAGGGAGAAGAGCCATGAAATGCCCATGACAGAAACTGACAAACTCCCAGGTCTGCAGCATAATCCAGCAGTTACCTTTACCCTTTGAAAGGACCACATACAGAACATTTCTTCAACTTAACACATTTAGAGAGAGAAGAGATCCTGCTTTAATGGTTTTCTCCAGATTTCAAATCCTTTCTGTTGGGCCATGTGCTTTCTCAGTGACAGCACCCTTGACATCAGTAGCATCTGAGAAATGTGTGAGAACACACTTTGCATGTGCATGAAGAGCAGTTCATGATGCCACTGCCACCATGGGGACATCAAGACACCAGAATAGACCACAGAAAACCAAGTGAAACTTTTCTTCCAGGAAAGGGGTTTTCATCTCCAAAATTTATACCATGTTTTCCCATTAAAACTGGACCCTCTGCCCAACACACACCCCCTGGACCCTCTAGGTGAGATCCCCTCATGCAAAAGTACTACACAAGTTGCTACTGACACCAGCCTACAGGCAGCCACCACAGGGAATGTGAAGAAAAACCATGGGAGTACCTACCAAATGCAATCAGCACCAGTGTGTAAGTAGTCAATGTATGGAAGGTGATTTTGGTCTCGAGACCAGCATGAGGTAGAAAAGACCATGCCAATATTTAGCCAAGGAATTGTCACTCCTAAAATAAAGAGATGGAAAAATGAGTGTTGAGTAACTTTAGTTTGTTCAGTAAAAGACAGTTTGAGAGGGCATTTAAATCTAAAATCTTAATTCACCCTGGAAGCTGACCCTTGAAGTTATAAGTCTTCCTATCAGAGTGAATAATTCACAGGGAGTAATTTAACAAATTCAGCATTTTCCACTAAGAAAATATCTACCAGCCAACTGCAGCGCCCTTGAACATGTTTGTTTTCTAATAGCTGTATAAAACTGTTATTCTTAGGAGAATTTACAAATACCCGTAATTCAAGCTCACTACCATTGGTCAGAGGAGGTTGCGTCATGTTGTCAAGCACACATGTAACTTTTTAGCAGGTATCCTGTTTCCCAGCTAACTTGTTCAGGCTCAACACCTGATCTCAACAGAAGATTCCACAGTGTTTCTTACCAGAAAACTGCAATTGTGTACTGGCAGCTGGAGAATTTGTATCAATTAGTTTAAAAAAATGTGTGCACTGCTTTTTACAGTGCTACAGACTACATTCTGCAAGCGTGGATGCTGCACAGCTCTGTCCTGACACAGAACAACATTGATAGCCTGGCAAGAATAACAAGGGATACTGCAGGTACAACCAGTTCCTCCAGGAACAAAGTCTCAGCTGTTCATTAATCCTTTATTTGCATGGCTGTCTTCACCCTTTTAAATACCAGCAGCAGGTGTGTACAACTGCACGTCTGCTCAGTCAGCTGGGGAACAGCAGGGCCAGGAAGAGGGAGAAGCATCTGCTGCCCACAGCACCACATTCAGAGGACAGTGACACTGGCTGGAAACACAGAGAAGGGACTTGCTTACCAGGCACAGCACCAAGATGTCGCAGGATGGATCCTGTATTATTAGGAAGGACTGTGAGGTTCCACCCATGCCTGTTTGAGGGGTGACACAGAGGGAGACACAGTCAGTGCACATTCCTCATGCCAACACTTCCAGTGCCAAGCTGTCCTGCTGGGCTCTGCTCAGGAGTGAGGCAACAAAGAGGATGGATTTGGGGATCTCACCTTGAAAATGGTTCAGATTTTCCCACAGGAAAACCACTCCCATGGGTGTTGGTATCTACTTTTCCACAATGCACTGCTACATGGCAATCTTTCTGTTCCACTATCCGCCAGTATTCTTGCTGCGGTAAGAGAAAGCAGTAATGCATTTTTAATTTGCTGAACAAGGTATTTCTCATTAAAATATAAACCCCAGAAATTTACAAGGCTTTTGTGACCTCAATGTAATTCAACATAAAATATTGCTTAAAAATAAGAATATAAATAATTAAAGATAATAAAGCAGGCAAAATTTAGATCATCTTGGTCTCTGTGTTTCAGCATGTCAGATTAAGAATTCTTTCTCTTCCTCAGTTCATCAACACCTTTATTAAAAATGTTCAAAAAAATTTAAAAAAGGATTAATCAGCACCATGTCTATTTAACTATTTTTAAAAAATTCTAAACTAGACAGCCTTAAACTGATTAGGGAAATACTGAAAGTCAACTATCTTGAATCCCCATACTCAGTAAAAACCTTTAAAAGTAAAAATTTTTAAAAAAAAAAAAGGAGAAGATTTTTGAAATAAAAACCTTTACCACCCCTTCAGCTGGTCTCACCTCTACTTCAGCTACTGTAGGCTCCTTTGTGAAGCACATGTTCATGATGTTTCTTGCTGTTCGGTAGAAGGTTGTTAAAGAAACAGACCTACCCTGTGGAAAAATAAAATAAAATTAAAAGTGAAAATTAAAAAACACCTACATTCTCTCATGTCATCCCTCTTTTCTTTACAGGCTCAATCCCAGATGACAACAGAGGGAAAGAGGACAAAGTCTCTAGAAGAGGTATGGGCCTAAAGCTCATTTTGTTGCTGAGAGAAAATACCTCAGAAGATACAGAA
Organism: Zosterops lateralis; assembly: GCF_965231275.1. Lineage (NCBI taxonomy): Eukaryota > Metazoa > Chordata > Aves > Passeriformes > Zosteropidae > Zosterops > Zosterops lateralis. Next base: position 63,363,321 of record NC_139762.1, on the reverse strand, counting down.
ATTCAATCACATCAACTTCTCAAACCCACCATGTAAAAAGGCCAACTGAATGTTCCCAGAAGGAACACTGCTTTGTCCAGCACAACACTCACTGTTTGATAAATACAGAGCATGGACACGGCCCAGCTTCCTATGACAGGTTGCAAAGACCCCAGTAGGCAGCCAGTCAAATCCAATACATTATCCAGGGACCATGTGGCCATGCTCTTTATGTACAAGGAGCAGGTGAAAAAGACTTTGATAATTCACAGAAATGCTCAGCATCAAAATGTTGTATGTGGTGGAAGAGGGTGACAAAAAGCAAAGTTTGCCAGGATTACTGTAATCACTTGCTTTCAAAAACTAGTTACGCTCAATTCAATAAAAGCAGTTTAAATGCCAAGGAACCAGGACTTGTTATTACAAGGTTAGGAAAAGTAAAGCACAGTGAAATTGCTGAATAAGTGCATTCTTTCTTGGCACTGCTGCAGGAGCTGTACAAGAAAAGGCTCTTGACTCGGTTTTCTGCTTGAGCTACCCTAAAGTTTCCAGGCACATGCTTTCCTGCAACCTACACCACACCAGAAGCTCTGGGAAGCATCATCTCATGGCTTTAGAGGCAAGAGCATGAGAACCTACTTGCTCCTTTTTCAGCCCTGACATCGTGGTGTGCCCAGACAGGACCACTTGTGTTGCCTCCTCTGCTCCAGGGGAGAAGGAAGATGCTGGGAAGCTGCGTGCCATGAGAGCTGGCAGGCACCACACCAGGTCTGAGGGCACTGCTGCAGGCAGAGAGCAGCAGTGCTCTGCAAATGTGGAGTACAAAACATCTTTGCTCCCTCATCAGATCCACCGCTCCTTCCCACTGTGCCCCAACTGCTCATCTGAGAAACCACAGACTTTAAAGCTCTACACAAATGAGTTTTATTGTTTGGACTGTTACCTTTCTAGTTTTTCAATTATGAAACAGATCTGCCAAACCACCTCAGCCTTTTCTTGTGTTTAATTTATTTAATAACTATGTCCAAGAGTAAACTAGAAAGAACTATAAAAGCAGCTTTCCCCCAGAGGCCAAGTCTATCACTCTGCTCATATGGTTGTAACGTTGTCACTTTTTAAATTGAATGCTGCATAATTAGCTTTAGCAAAAAAAGTTTGTGAAATGCCCAGGGCCTGGGGCACTCAGATTCCCATAAACTTCAGAGCTGGATTCTCTGTGATCCAATAAGCAATTTCCTTCATCTTTTAATGCCCTCGTGAATGGTTTATTGAGGCAGCCTTTTACAACAAAACCTCTCGTAAAGCGCAGGGCCCGCACCAAGTCACTGTGCTCAGGCACAGCCTCCACCGGGGGCAAACCAACACTGCAGCAGCTGCCTCCTTCCAGTTCCTTGCCTCTGCCTCTCATCTTATGCAGAAAAACAAAATTAAGGCCTCATCTTCCAAGATTAGACATGTCTTTCCATTTTTCAGATAGACAAGAAAAAAAAAATAGAAATATATAGCAAGCAAGAAAAAAGAAAGTGGAAAACTGAAACAAGTTTTAACCCTTTAAAAATGCATATCCCATTTCTTGCTCTGCCAAGAATTTAATATCTTTTTCGTCTCCTAAAAACTATAAAACAAATTAAATGGCTGAGGGGCTTTTATTAACTGTTTGTGCTGTTTGGTTATTTTCTTTAATCTGAGGAATCTTGTAACATTTTCTGATGCTAACACAGAAAATAATTTAAAATGCTTTAATGGAACATTCTAACCAGAACACAAAATTAATTGCTGAGGAGTGAAATACACTTTCCAACACCCTGAAAAGTATCTCAGCAGTTCAACAACTGTCCTAGGAGCTTCCAACTACAAAGCAGAGTCTCTGTTGCTGTGACAAGAAGAGAGGAAGGTTTAAGAAAAGAAATTCCTATTTCCTCCCCAGATTCTTCTCACGTCTGATGCAGGGGCCATGAGAGCCAACCCAGGGGGAGCATCACCACCACCACCAAGCCTGGAGGGAAGGCAGAGAAAAGGACACTGCAACGCTATGAATGTTAAAGACATTAAAGCAAACATATAGGAGCTGAAACTAGAGATTTCACTATAGCCACAGGTGGGAAGGAAGGGCTTTTATTAAGTGGAGTATGAAAATGCCAAGTCCCTGGGTGAAGAGAGCTCATCATAGGATTTCCATGACGGCTTTATGGGGAGGGCTGGCAAAACTCGCATTGTGATTTCTTCTGTGTGTTCCTCTGATGAGTCTGCTAATATGCCTTCAGTTTGTTCTGTATAGAGACAAATGCTGCTTTCAGTCAGCACCAGTAAAGATTTTTAAAATATTTACAGAGATAAAACTGGGGAAAGAAGAGTGAAAATCTTGCTTTGATGTCAGCAGTTTACTTCACAAACTTAGAAATGACAACATTTTTATCGTCAGGTAGAAAAGCCACTTATTTAGGAGCAAAGCAAGCAAGCACAGCAGCCTGCAGCACACACTTAAAAGCACAGCAGGCCTCACAGCCTGGGAAGGAGAGACACTGAAAATGATTTGGGAGTCCTGGCAGAAAGTCAGGCTAACACAAAGGAGATTTACTCTAACCTTGATATGTGATATGGTGATAACTGCTCCTGGAAGACTGGATGTCCCTTACTAAAAACAGCTCAAGCATTTGCTGACTGCAGAAATTACTGTGAGACACCCTAAATGTATGGCCTCTTCATAGGCTGAAAAACAGACTTGATGGCCTAAACTGGACAACAGCCATTGATTATGATGTGCTCCCTCCAGCCCTCAAGATACTGACCTGGGCAGTTTTCACAGGCATGGGCTTATTAATTGGGATTTTTGTTTTACTTTGATTTGGTTTTTAGTTTGTTTGTGTTTTTAATGTTTTTCATTTTTAATCAGAATTAGCAATGTCCTTTAAAAAGGAACCATTATAATCCCATCATCTGTGGAAACTGTAACATGAGGGCAGGTTCTGTTAATGAAATTCCAATTTTCTCAGGAACATGTTACTAGATAAAGAACACTCCCCCATCCACACACAGAGGATTAAAAGGCTTGTTTCATTAAATGCCACAAAGCACTCTCTGCTTACAACTGATGCCAGCACCACCCTCCTTCAGTCTTTTAAAGTCTAGTGATGAACTACAGCAATTTTACATCTTGTGGGCTACCCTGGTGCGTCAAACTTGATGCATAATTTCTGTGTCTTGAGGCTTGCTCTAAGTGTCCTAACCAGTATTAATGCATCAGTCCTCCTAAAAGGCTTTACCCTGAGTGCTGTGAAAATGAAGCTTCATTCCTCTCTCTGCACTCAGGCTGACCAGGCATCCCACAGGGCACTCCACAGCAGGGATCTCTGCAGAAATCCACCAGAGCTTTGCTTCCCTCTGCCTTCTCCCCAGGCCATCACCTGTGACAGCAGCTCCCGGTCTCTGCACTACACAGAACATGGGATGGGATCAAAACATTCAAGCCCCAGTGTCTGGGAAGCTGCTGGTTCCAGAATGTTCTGCAGCTACTTTGGTGGGTGGGGAGAGCCCTGGCCCATGGGCTCAGTGATGCTCCTCTCTAACAGCCTCATGCTCAGGACAGAAGTATTTCTACCTGGTATTGTCACACTCAGACAGGGTCTGATGCTGCCAGTATTGCCAGTGCTTTTTTTGGTGACCAAGCAGAAATTCTGGGAGCTCTCTGCCTTTTAGGGTAAAGGCCTGGTACTCAGCAGACTCAGACTGGTCATACCAGCAACAATTTTCTTGCTTGCTTTTTACTTCCTATATCTGACTGGGATACTTCTCACAAATCCCAATCTTGCTTTTGTGACTTTGTAGCTACTGAACTTTGAAGTAGGACTTGCACTGGAAAGAAGAAAAGGCATTCCCCCACTAAGTTTGAGGTTGTTCATGCAGCAGGTCAGGGTAAGGTATACCAAGTTTTTCATTTAACCATCATTAAGCACAGGATATTAAGCACAGAAATGCCACTTCACTATTCACAAAAGCTGCTGTCATTAGATAGCCTTCTTTCCAAGGGCAGCATGGCAAAGGGATTGCTTTTCAAAGGCGGGATTGAGGCCAGAGTCCCCAAGAAAAAGAATTTTTGGGCTGACAAATCATAACAGGCTGCAAAAGAAAACTGAAGCAAGCTTTTAAATCCCAAGTCCTGAGCTCATACAGTCCCTAAATAGCTTAACAATAAGTCATTTTGGGCTATCTGGCTTCATTTCCTGGTGATGGAAGTGAGATTGGAAGGGGAAGAACAGCATATTCCTTTACTGGGCACGGACACTCAATGCTATATTTCTCTCAGAGTGCGGCTACGCCATTCAACACAACTCAAAATTGCACTGTGAGTTGCAGTGCCAAGTCCTGCTCTAGAGCAGGAGGCTGCCAAATAAAATAGAGTGAAAGAGTCAGCATTCCTTTGTAAATGGATGCACTTGATATGTGGAGGACTAAGCGTCCATGTGACTGTTACTGCTGAGCAAAGTCTGGCATCGTGGATGAAAATATTGTTTGCATTTCAATTTGCCCTTTCTAAATGTAGTAGTATTTCTAGTGATGTTCATTTTGATGTGCAGCACTACTTCACTCATGGAGAGATTTGCAAGAAGCAGGAATGAGAAAGCAGAACATTACTTTAAATGTCACTAGAAAATGAAAATACAATCTGTGTCTGCAAGGATAATTGGGCAGAGATAGTCAGGGAACCTCTCACAAGGAGATGAAGGGGGGCAGAGCCCAGTGCATCTTGGTATGACAATAATGCCTCCCAGCTTTTCCAGACATCCTGCAAGAGCCAGGCATATCAGGATAAAGCCACTGGACTGCCTGGCCATGATAACCATGGTAAGTGCTGCCTCAGGGATGCCACTGCAACCCATCAGCTCCCCTCAGACAGCTGGGTGTGCACCCAGACACCACCCACACCACAGCACCATTGGCTCCAGAGAACAGACTGGGCAGAGCCAGCCTCGTTACCTTGTATATACACTTGTGTAAGTCGCTAAGAACTCCCTCCTCCTCCTCCTCCTCGTCCTCCTTCGTGGTCTCCTTTTCCTGAGCAAAGAGCCGCCGCCTGCCCGTCTTCAGTGGGACATCGACCTCTTTTAACTTGTTGCGGAAGCCATTTTTGTGAACCACGCCATTGATGAGTCCATTTTTGGGCTCAAACCGGGGCAAGGAATGGAACTTGTAGGCATTCTCTGAATGTCCCTCCAAAGGTCCTTTCCTCTTCTCCAGGATTTCCTTTTCCAGCAAGACCTCCTTCTCCAGTTTCTTGTGCTCCTCGGGGGAGAGGGAGTCATAGGAGAGCAAGTACTGGCAGTAGGCTTCTTGTAGCTTGGCCAGCCTGTCCTGTGCAGTTTTGGGGATGCGCAGCATGTCTGCCAGCTTGTTCCATTTCTTGAGGTCAGTCACTTGCTGCATCCCCCCCATCTCGTTGATCAGCTGGACGAAGCAGGCCAGGTCGAGCTCGCAGCCTCCTGGGGTCCAGAGGTGCCAGGCAGCAGAGGAAGGGAAAGGGAAACACAGGAGCAGATTAGGAAAGCCGTGGGCAGCTCATGTCAAATGTTGTGCAGGCTGTGCACACAGGGAACATGACAGCTCCAGGCACCTAGGTACCAGAGCAGAATTGTCCCTCTCTTGTATGCCTCTTGCTAAAGAGAGGAACTCACCACTCTTTTGCCAGCTTAATTCATTCACAGGCTGTGTTCTGCTACTTGCAACAGCCTTCCCTACGATTCGGTTTGCTCTTCTCCTTGAGTTTCACGCCCTTCTCTTCTCAGAGCACCCCAAGCTATAGCCCTGACATGCATCTGTGCCCTGGTCATTATCCAGTGGCTGGGCAGATGAGAGTTTCCCAGCTCTGTAAAAACCCAGACATCCCCATGCACCACCAGTCCCACATCTGGTTCATAGCCGGAATAAACAAAACCAGTGTCAAGCTGGGGTACTGGCCATCAGAAAGACAAATACCCATCCTTTCTGGAGGTGAAATAACAATTAGCTAATACCTGCACAACACCTTGAATGAAGTTAGTATTTAAAAGGAGCACAGTAACATTATTAATTTCACTACAAATAATAAAATCTGTACAAAACCCAAAGGGAGGTAAGGGGTTGCTTGGGGTTGGAGACTGCAACTGCATGAAAAGTTCCAGACACATTATTCTTCCAGTCTGAGGCCATCCATATTTTATACTCCATTCTGTTTTGTATGTTTTAAGATGACTAGCACATTTCACACTCCAGTCAAAAAGAAAAAAAAAAAAAATTATACAAACTGCAGCATTAAAAGCAGCCAAATGGATGAGGAACAATAAAAGAAACATCATAAATAGTCTGAAAGCACAGAAATAAATCATCAGTGGGAAGAGTGAAGAAACGGCCCAAAGACCACCTACAATTCAACAGGGCGCTGTTCAAGGAAAAAAGAGAATTAATACACAACCAGCGACAACATCTCTGCCGCCACACTGTCTCCCCTTTGCCTTTTCCTTTGAGAAAAGTAAAAACCATTATGCCATAGTCATTTCAGAGCACTCAGAAATGCTACTGCAACACAGGGAGGGCAAGAAGCAGCATTATGGTAAATATTTACTGTAGGATGCACAGCTACATCATTTTAACTCATATCATCTTGCCTGCTAGTACAAGCAGTATTACTTTTTTCAAACTACCCTGTGCTGCACCTCAGATGCTTCACTGCTGATTCCAGTCTTCCTTCTTCCCTCTGCTTTCCCCTCTTCCGCCACTTGTGCCAATCCAGTGACAAGGGAGGCTCAGCAGTGTAAACCTGCATGCAACATTTTGGGACAATGGCTGCAACCAAGACAGAACAGCCCCAGGGGCTGCTGACATTTATACTGCCCTCACAGCACAAGGCAAAATGTTTGGCTGCAGACAAAACCAAGCCTAAGGCTTTGAGTAGAACTTGATAAGGGTGGAGGCAGGACCACGAGAGAGCAGATTTATCCTATTTAGTACATTTGGGAATGGGGTGCGGGGATTTTAAAATGGTCTTGAAGCTGAGAAAAAGCAAACACAATTGGGAGAAAAAAACAAAATTAGTTTGGAAAGTTTTCTTTCTTTCTTTCCTCTTTAATCTTCCATACATAGTGTAATATAAACATAACTTTCAAGATGGATTCAGTTACTTTTTTGGTCAGTGGTTTCTAGGTGCAGGCCACAAATTAGCTGAAGGTGTAACTCCAGATGGCTTTCCATGCCAACAGATTCAGCAATCTACATACATAACATACTCCTATAACTTGGAAAGAAGTGTGGCCCAGATTCACCATTATGTGTTTTCTCCAGCACACACCCAGTTTAAGGTTCTAGTTTCAGCACTGTTGAAAATTCAATTTTCTCCCCCATCATGGAATGATCAGTCATAATCACTCTGCAATATTAGAGCTTGAGTAGCACTTCATTCAACCAAAGCCTACAGCTAAGATTTGCAAAATGCTCTCAATTATAATTCCATTTCACACAGTCATAACTTTTGGAAGCATTTATATCTCAGACTGATGTTTTCCAGGATCGACCTAAGCTTGCTGCTTAAACTTTCCTTGAAAGACTGAAGGAAAAAAAAATAGAAGGGAAAAAACCCAACAATAACAACAAAAATGAGATTCTAAGCTCTTTAAAAGCACCTATAGCAAAATGGCTTAAATGGGAGATCCGGCACATTATGCAGAAGCAGTATTTACCTTAATTTTTTAAATTTGCCCTAATTTCCCTAAGTTAGGAGTACTTTTAAATTGCTCATTTTAAAATGAGCAAGCTCATTTAAAAAAAAGAAAATCTTAAATCTTCAGGTATGCATTTAATACAAAATGCTGGCACAACACAAGCCATTGGCAAAAGTCCCACTTACTTCAATGGAAATGTGATTTGGCCCAGAAAGAAGGGCTATGCATGCATGTCTACTTAAATAAGCATGCATTTATCACTACAGATTACTTTATGTTTCCTGATAGAACCAGCAGACTTTTCCTCTTGGTGCACTGATGATCTCCAACTTCTTATCTCCATTTTGTTTTTGATTTTAAACACAGGATAGGTAGAAAATTGACTGCAGAAAGGACACATAGGATGCAAATTTGTAAGAGACCACCGTTTGCTCTGGTTATATGGCACCCAGCAGAATAGAATCCTTGTCTATTCATTAGGCTCTTAGGTGCTTAAATAATCCAAATAATTAACAGTAATGCCATCTTAATGCCGAGTTAAGGTATTTCATTAAAAAGTTAACATTGTTCCAAGAGTGTTAATCGAGCTGTCTTGCACATTTTCTTCTCTCTCTTGCCAATGTAAATGTAATTCATTATTCTTTTCTATTAGCATACAACCATTGCATACATTAGGCATACAAAATGTTCACTTATTGCTGCTTGAGTGATTTTAATTTTCGGATTTCCTTGAACGTTTTTGCACGGCTATTGCGACAAAGCGCTAAAACCCCCTTGTTCCTCCTTCTTAAAATTTTGTCATTTCTCTGCTCTGCCCTGCATCAGTTCACCATAAAGTCTGCAATCATTTTGTGTGCTTTTATGCATTTTCCCTCACTTACCATATGTGATATAAAATAAAGTTTAAAAAGGAGGAGGCGGGGGGAAGGAAGTGTTGTGAATCGTTTAAACAGAAAAGCGTGTCCTTTAATCCAACCAGCACCAAGGGCTGCCTCGGGTCAGATAATGCCTCAAAGGCAAAACTCTAGCCTCGAGTTGCTACATGCAGGTCCTGCAAGCTTGTGACTCAGAACACCTCAAAAACAAAGGGAAGAACTAAGAAAAATTAGAAACACAGGTTTCTTACGATGTGGTGGCTGCAAAGGCAATAGAGATGGAGACAGCTCGTTCAATAGTTCATTTGTATGCTGCTGTTGTCATGTTTTTACAAACTATTGTCACATTTTTGTCACGTGTCATATCTGACAGCAGACCATAAACCAAGAATTCTGTTAAATAAGTGATTCTCACTCAGGCATTAGCCCTGGCAGACACCTGCTGGGAGAAATAATGAAACCTCCATTTTGCAATCAACTACATTTTACTGCCTATTCTTGACACTTAATGGTTGTTAAATGTCAGCAGGTCACTGCAAATTTGTGATTTTAAGTGTCTGAGTACCCAAACACAAGTCAGTTCTGAGATATTTTCTTTCCCCTTTGGTTAAATGTTTTTAAAGGAAGAGGCAGGGAGAAAAATGTATTAAAGCCCGGCGGCATTGCAACCTGTAGGAAAACATCTTTGCAAAGGTCCAAAAAAAAATTTTTTTGAGACAATCTTTAAAACAAGGCTATCAATATACATAGTTGTACTACCCACATAAGTAAACAGCAGAAAAAGAAGATTCTGAAATCTGCAGACCAAGGTCCCACGGAGTTTTTTTCCCCTGGGTCAAAAAGGGGGGAAAAGGGCGATATCAAGTCACCCTGGAAAGCCCTCTGACAACCTACCTGCATCATGCCAGACCAATGGAAAAGGAGAGTGATTTGGAGCTGTTCTGCAGTGTTAATTGAACAGGGGTTTGGTTAAGCATAAAGGCAAACAGAGCATAAAGTGGTATACGGACACTCACAAGCAGTGGGAAAAGGCCAAGGAATCACAGCCCTTACCTATGAGTGGGAGTTCATCCATGGTAATGCCCTGAGATTTGAGGTGCTTCTTGATACAGGCCAGTCGCTGCACGTTGGGTCCCCAGCGCCTGCCTAGCTTGTGTATGTGCTGAATCTGTGTCACAAACCGCATTTCATCATTTAGCTTGCACTCAGGTCTCCAGTCTGGAGGAGGAATCACCCTGCACATCCCATACTTCTCTACCTGAGCTCGGACTGACTCAATGTATATCAGCGGGTCATGAAATTCCTTGGTGGAGGGCCTAAGGATGGGAATCTCCCCCAACATCCCCCACCCAGACTTACTACTGCCCTTTTCGTGCTTTCCCATTGAGTCTTGTGGCTTGTGCAAGGACTCCGCTTGAGAGGTAGAACGATTTTCACAGGAGGCATTTTCAGTTTTGCCATGTGCTTGTTTCCCTGGCGTACTCTTTCCAGCAGTGGCTCTTTTCGGCCTATTTCTTTCCAAACTCTTCTCTGGCACTTCCTTTCTAAGGTGTCCATTCAGCAAAGGCTTTTCTACTGCTGCCTTTTTGCTGGCAGCTTCTGCCAAGTTGACAGCCCCTTTCATTCTCTTGGTGGGCGACTGTATTTTGTCTATGTGATTCGTCTCTTCCAGCCTCCTCTTGGAATTGCGCAGCCCCTCCCTTAACTGTCTCCCCACCTCCTTAGTGCATGTCTTTTGGTTCAACTTGCCATTGACTTTTACACCATTAACAGCGGTATTGTTAGACTTGGATGCTCCAAGGGATAGCACCTGTTTGCGGGTTTTTGCATTGCTACTTTCTATTTTCCCTGAGATTGTGTGGTTGACAGGTGAACTGGGTTTGTGGTGATTTAGTTTGGTTTCCTTGACCAGTTCTTTCTTGGCTTTGGTGTATGTGACAGTTCCCTTTGTCACTGTTGCAGTGTACTTCACAGTTTTGGACGGTGAAGGTCTGACTTCTCTCATCTTTTTGGCACTGGCTGCATTTGCACTCGGAGATGACATTCGAGTGACCCCATTGACTTTAGAAACCTGAAACGCCAGAAGTGTTGTAGGAGGAGCAGAAGGAAGGAAACACAAAACAGAAAAGTAAATTAATAATGTGACCTCTCAGCCCAAATTTCCCATTTGCTGGACAACCATATTCTGCAGTCCTGACTCCTGGCCCCATCATACAATCTTCATTTTTGTACACAGGCAAGGGAGGGGACTAGACATTTATAAAAATAAAATAAAAAATTGGTGGGTTTTTTTTTTGTTTGTTTGTTTGGTTGGTTTGTTTTTTGGTTTTTTTTTTTGTTTTTTTTGTTTTGTTTTGGTTTGGTTTTGGTTTTTTTTTTTTTTTTAATTTACTAGAAAGCCCCCCTAGTCTTGCTTTCAGAGAGTACAAAGCCTCTGGCATTAGGAAGGGTGAGGTCCCTTGCTTGCACTACCCCCTTCCTTGTCTACCAGAAAGTTGTTATGGGATTATGAAACACAGTCTGATTTACAAACTAATACCTCCATTACCTCTTTTTCTGGCACTCAAGGCACTCTCTCTCTCCCTCCCCACTTCCTTAACTGCACACACATTTCACCACTTCTTAGCAGACAAAATAGGCAGCATGTATTATCTACTCTAACTGGAATCTGCACATTTGAAAAAACACACCAAGATTCAAATCAATTTACCTTCTATCCATGCATACATATAAAAAGGGATGTGGAACACATTATGCACCCAACAGATCAGCATGGTCATGAAGTCTGTCATACATATTAAATCTTGGGCAGCATGTTGTTGCTGAAGTTGATAATTTGAAATTTAAAAAAATGTATACAGTAGTCCAGTGTAATTTTTTTCAAGTTTGGTATCTGGGCAATATTGCTTACACATATTCTATTAGATCATATTGTGTCAATGCACCTTACAATTGCAGGACTCTGCTACTTTCTGTTAGACATTTAAACCCAGTTATGAGACTAGAAATTGTATTTTAACTACAAGATATGTTAAAGACCAAAAGCAACCCCCATCTACAAAGAGAACTGAGACAGCTCAGCACTGCCAAAGCTAAACCCCCACTACTAAAAAAACAAAGTTCAAGGTCAAAACTCAAAGTTCAGCATTTACATAACTTTAAACATTGACTTCCCGCCTCCTTAAATGACTGTGAGCACAGAAAAACACATCCAAAAGTCAGAAACATTGATAAAAGTGCTCAAAGTGAAAGCACACGGTACAATCACCCCTCATCAGCACTCAGGTAAGTAACACCATTTCCTGCAGTGTTGCAATACTTTTCTCCTGTGGGATTTTGAAATCCTTGCTAAATCAGTCAGCATGGCAGCTTCTGTCAAATAAATGCAAGAACTGCAGTCACTTATATAATAAAGATGACATAAAATAGGGATCAAATAGAGGCTAAAAACACTGTGTATGGTCTTGCATGCTATGACTTGTGGAAGGGGAACTGGAACCTGAAGATTCTGCATACACACACATAAATACATGTGTGCGTTTGTGAGTGTGTTTATGCACATTTTCTCCTCTGTACTCCAGAAACTAGAGCAGGAGTAATGGTCTTTTAAAGACCATCCATATTCTTGTCCTTCCTGTGCTTGCAAGGTAGAAACACTTAAGGAAAATCCAGTTAACTGATGACATGAGTTTTTACCTTGAGCTTTTCAAAGATGTATGAGGTATCATCTGGAAAGCAAACACTCGCAAACAGAAATGCATTTATCCATTTCCCTTGAAATTTAAGCAGTACTCCATTTTTGAAATGCAGGCTGGATTTAACTTTAACAGCACTTTTTCATATTGCAGAACAGACATGGGCAGAGAGCTGCTGAGACATTCCCTCTTGCCTGCAGCAGTCACAAGTGTTGGAACATCCCTGGATTTATAAATAGCTAAGAACATTGATTACAGATTTCATCTAGACTGATAGAGAAGAATTGATTGAGAACTGGAAGGGGAAGGTAATCTGGGTGAGAGTGATCATGAAATGGGTTTTCATTTCTAAGATGTGACAACAGTAGAGAAAGGACAACAGACTTAAAAGAACAAAAAACCCCAGAAAGAAAAGAAAAGAAAAGAAAAGAAAAGAAAAGAAAAGAAAAGAAAAGAAAAGAAAAGAAAAGAAAAGAAAAGAAAAGAAAAGAAAAGAAAAGAAAAGAAAAGAAAAGAAAAGAAAAGAAAAGAAAAGAAAAGAAAAGAAAAGAAAAGAAAAGAAAAGAAAAATCCACACCAAAGCAATTTCCACTCAGAGGAAAGGGATAAAGCACAGGCCATTATGGCTGTTCACAAAGTTCTCTAACGACTGGAAAATTAGAAAATGATCACAGTAAAAAGTGGTAACACAATTACACGACTAAGGGCAACCACACAGGAAAAGAAAAAGCATATATTAAAATCAGAAAGGCCAAGGAGCTAAAGAAGCTTCAGTTAGCAAGACACTAAAACAGAAAACGAATTATAAATACCTTAAAAATACAAGATAACCAACAATGGAGGAGATAAAGCACCACACAAAGAAGGAAAACAAATAGCCTGACTAAAGTGTTCCTGCTTCTTTTGCATTAACCTTCACCAGAAGTGCCACTGACTGAATATTTATCAGGCACAGAACATAATCCATTTCAGCAAAAAGACTAGGACAGCAACCCCAGTAAGGCAGAAGATACCTGAATGACTCAGAGCATGGCTCCTGGAAATAAACTGGGGGCAGACAGAGAGTTTACCTGATTTCAAATCCTAAAATAATTCTGGAACAAATCATCAAACAGTTAATTCGCAAGTACACAAATGATTATAAAATAATGTTAAAAAAAAAACAACAAAATCTACCCAGGGTTTTGCCAAAATAGCAAATCAAGCAATTTAATCATCTTCTGACAGACACCCAGCTGAGCAGGTGAAGAAGCACCTCTGCTTCAGTTGGATTCCTGTCACTGTCCCCTGGGACATTCCAACAAACTCCTGAGATACATCCCTGACATAATTACTCTGAAGTGGCTTCACAAGGCTCTAAATAAAGTAACCCTCAAAAAAAGTTTTCAATGTTATAGTTCACTATTGTTCTGGGAGGGCATTTAACGTGTCTTTCTGCAGGGACTTGGCTTTGCCTTGGTTCTACCAAGAATTTTCATTATTGTGAAATTTGACAGTGAAACACACCTGAAAGGAAGAGGCTGTAATCACTCACAAAATCAAAATCAAAGGCACTCCTGAAGAACCTATTTCAGAACATTTCCACAGTAAGAGGAAGTGCTATATTTAGGAGGCACAAAGCATATACATGTAGGGGAAGAATAACATTTGGGGACCACAGAGAGCTGCAAAATGCAGCGGCAATATGAAGTGTACAAACCACTTTCTGAGACCTGTTATTAAGGATGCTGAAAGCAAAGGGTAGGAGCACAGGCTTTCCCTAAGGAGAGCTGGGCCCAGCACTGGGGCCGCACTGTGAGAAAAGATTAGATAGAGGACCAAGTCTAAAAAAACACAAAGTGCTCCAGGTATTTGGGAAATGGGACTGCTCCTGAAAAGCCAAGGGAGCTGAAAGAGATCTCTCTGAAAGAGATCACTGTGGGACAACTCTGTAACAGTCATCTGATACAGAAGGAGCTCCTCTGAAAACAGACAGTAAATGCTCTTTCCATGTTCACTGGGAAAATCAAGAGGGGAAAAAACCCTTTAAATGTCTACAATGATCTGAGCCACAACTAGAAAAAGTTGCTCATTAGTAGAAAAGGAAACACTGGAAGAAGCTGTCAATGGACATTGTGGAGTCTCCTCTGCAGGAGGTTTTCAGAAGGTTTCAGGAGGCTATAGCTGTATTACTGTGCTGTCTGGTATAATCAAGACAAAACCTCAGTGTGAAGAGTCAGGCTGCATGGAGGTGCCTTGTCACTCCAGCCTGCTGATGACTTTTTCTGAGGAAGTTGTGACCAGAAGTCTGAAGGCCCACTTGGGGCACTCCTGCAACAAGAGCTTGTGACACAGGGGCTGAGAACAAAACACTTTGTCAATTAGCAACCCCAGCTTTCCTGTCCCTCCAGGTCCCTCTGCAGAGCCTTTCTGCCCTCAGCAGATCAGCACTCCTGCTCCTGCTGCTGTTGTGTGTGTGAACTGACTGAGGGTGTCCTCAGTCCGCTTGCCCAGGTCATGGATGAAGATGTTCAACAGGACTGGCCCCAACACTGAGCCCTGGGGAACACCATGGGTGACCAGCTGCCAACTGGATGAGATTCCATTCACCACGACTCTCTGGGCCCAGCCATCCGGACAATTTTTAACCTAGCTAACATCCATCCAAGCCTTGAGCAGCCTGTTTCTCTGGGAGAATTTTGTGGGAGGTGGTGTCAAAGGCTCTACTAAAGTCCAGGAGGACAACATACAGAGCCTTTCATTCATCAAGTGTGTCACCTAGAAGGAATAAAGTGACTGAAAAGCCTTACGTGATCCAAAGTCTTGAGCCAAAGGTAAAACTAGGGATATGAATAATCTTATCTTTGCTTTTCAGCTAAGTTCTCAGTTTTGCTGACAAATAATTGTCTTCAGACCACTCTTTTCTCTCCTTTACTGAACACTTGTCCTGCAGTAAAACATGGTATGACAGATTTTAAATTTTCTTGTCTTTATTTAAAAAACCCAGGACCAGCACGGTGTTGCAGCAATTGGTTTGTTAGATTTGAACTGGTCTACAACACACCTCTGCACAGCACCTAGGATTCAGCCTTCAAAACCATACACAAAAAATAAACAACCTGCTAGATAGCAACCACAGTGATAAGAGCAACATTAGCAACATTGACAATGGTTTTGGTCCCAAACAAATCCAAGTTATGCAACTGATCTTGAATTCATTCATAAAAATAAATCCGTGCTTATGAGTTGTGCCGAGGTAAATTACCATATAACGCCAAGAGAGGGCTCCATTGAACTATATTTCCTTTGCTCACAACCCTTTAAAGCAGGAAGACTTTGGAAGATGGCAAAGGAGAAAGCAAAAGAGATAAGGAACCTGTGACAAGTGCAAGGGCACACCAGAAGAAGAAAGACAGAAAAACAGAAACAGAGAGGGAAAAAGTAAAAATCTCTGGTAATTTCTAGTGTTCTGCCTTTATTTTCTGTAAGACTTACCAAAACATAAACAAACACAAATTGAACCAAGCAAATGCAGTGATCAAAGAGAAAAAAAAAAAAAAAATAGTGGAAGGAAAAAGATGTTGCTGATACCCTGGGAAAAAAAACCTCCTTGTGGAAAATACTGAAAAAGTCAAAGACCCAGGACAACAGCAAGAAATTTAGCAATGCCCCATAACTGGTAAGTCTAGGGTTTTGTACAAAATTAGGTCTTTCTGTCAGGCAAAACATATAATCCACCTTTAATTAGTTTGAGTCACATTTTCATTAAAATGTGTAAGAAAGTACTTATGCTATTGTGGGTTGCAGAAGAAAAATCAGGTGCCTAACCAATTTTTAGGAAGAGAAAAAAAAATAGCCCACATCATCTTGACTTAAACTCCCTCATTTTCTGAAGCCTGGGGACCACCCTTGCTGATGTGTCCATGTGGTGTGACTGCTGGTTGCACTGCTTCGCTTTAAATTTTTTCTCCATTGTGTGTCACACAATAAAATAACATTTAATACTCCACAAAGCAAAACCACTTGGATTGTGGACAAAACTTTTCTACACTTGTCTTTCTCCTTTCAGGACTACCTTCAGAAGTTGCAGCAATTGACTTTCACAAAAGTTTTAACCAAACAAACTCTGATGATACAACTTTAAAGCATTTCACTAAGTGTTCCAGTAGGTTAAAAGAATTAAGAATTGCATCTCATGTTTTGGGAAGCTTGTTCAACACCACGAGCTCATGACAGAGCATGTCACAGCAAGGACCATAAGATATCGCTAATCACAAAAAATGAAATCCAAAAGGATGCAAAGTAGACATTCACACTTATGCCTAGATAAGGGGAAATTGCCACGGTGGAATAAAGAACTGAAGTCTTACAGAGGTACAAACACACTCTGAATAGCCTTGAGGATCTCAAATCTGATTTAGAACGCAATACGAAATTGGTGGAGGCACTTTGGGAGAACTTAAACCACCACTGAAATACGCAAGATTTTAAACATTTCCTCAGCAAGAGCATCACTGCTTTTCTTTCTGTCATTTTTTTATTTCCAAGCTTGTAACTCAGAGGTGCCATTTAAAGGCCTCGACAGCCCTCTACAAGATGGCAATTCCAGTTCCATTGAAGACCAGATCAGCTTACTTAGAAGAAAAATCTTTACGTGTCAGCAAGTAAACACTGTCTCCAATCAGCCCATTGAGAATTCATCACTGCAAAACAACCAACCAAGGAAAACCAAAAAACCCAAGCAAACAAACAAAAACCCCAAACCAACAAACAAACCAACCAACCAATCCCAACGAAAAAACCAATCAAATCAACATCCGCCAGCCCCCTCCAAAACCCCACACTCCCCAAAAGGCTTAAATGCAGCAAGCTTTCTGTACTGCACTGCCCTGGTGCAGGTACTCTGCTAACCCAGCCCCAGCCTGAATATGGACAGTCACAAGCAATGAAAGACTGGTCTGCTAAACTGAATTCACACCTGAATTCAAGTTAGATTGGAGCAAATCTCTGCTGAATTTTTTTGCTAGCTTTCAAGCAAGTAACATGGAACTCTAAAAATGTCTCCGACCAAGAACCTCCACTGTGAATGAGGCAATATTTTGCAGCATCTTCCTTATGCACCAGGCAAAACATTTTTCCCAGAGTCTGAGGTCTGTGCTGCCCATGTGCAAACCAAGGCACGTGAATACAATGTCAGGTTCTCCAGAGTACCAGTGAGCCCCCGAGATAAGCCACACAGACCGGCTCCTTCTTCCACGTGCTGCCAGCCTTGGCACTGTCAGCACAGAGTGCCAGTCAGAAAGGTTTCCTTAAAAGCAATGTGAACTTTACTCTTTCATATGAATATACCAGATAATAAAAAGACTGGGTTGTCAAGCACACTTTATCATACTGACTTCCCATGTATTTATTTTTTCTTTTTCCTTTTTTATTTCTTATCACTGAAATTTAACTCCCTGCTGCTTCAGAGCATGTTTTTAAGGATTGTCACGTTCGATCTACACCAAGCAGTGGAAAAAGGAGCTTAAAACCTTAAAAGCCTTTGTTTCCCCTGTGTCCACAATGGAGTACAACTTCTTACCTGTTTCCTTAAGTCCTGAGCCGATCTGTGAAGAGCGTGGTGGTTGTTAGCCGTGAGCCCTTTCATAGAGGAGCCAGTGTTTGTAGTAGCGTGGTGATTAGCAGCAGCCTGGTCTTTTCGACTCTCAGCCTTATGTTCGCTGTTCCTCTCCTTCCCTGGGGTGGCCTCTTTGCTTTTGTGTTTCTGAGCAGGTTCTTTCTCCTTCGATGATTTGCTGGACCCATTGAAAACTAAGAAGAGAAAATCAGGTTATTAAGGGAAAAAAAAAAGAAAAGAAAAAGTATGCAAGACCAAACATTTCATTCAAAGCATCACAATTTTCTCAGCTCTCAGTGTTGGATATTTAGTGAATGCCTTCTTACATTTAAAGTTAAATCAATATAGAAATTGCACTATTTTGCATATTTCTTTAGATGAACAGATTTACTGAAGTATTTCCTCTGCTTGTTAGCACACATTATCTTCAATATCCAAATTAAAACATACAAGGTATATTACTGTTTTGACTGACCTAGATTTAGAATTATGAGTTTGATTTTTACTTATGACAGTTTTAATTATCTTTCTTTGCCCTTGCAGTGAGGGAATTCTAAACATAACCTAAACAGAAAAAAGATTTATTTTTATAGCAATGTAGAAGAAAGGAAACGTTCCATGGAAAAGCATGTTTTGTTTTCATCAATACCCAAACTGCTGAATCAAACTGACAGCAGTTTGCCTATAGCAGACAAGCTGCAAATAGAAAAAGGTACTTTTGCAAAGAAAGGAAAATACTGAAACCGTTTTGGAAGATGTGACATGAAGTATCGCTGGGATCTATGCTGAGCACCATAACCTTTAAATGAAGGGATAAGAAAGTGTGGAACAGACACCTTTATATTTTGCACAATAAATATGTGAATGTATACAAGCAAGTTTTGTTCCTATCTCTCAGCTGAATTTATTAAAGAATAGTCACTGCTCTTTTATTGTCAGGGAACATGAAAAGCTGAAGCTAAAACAAACAAACAAACAAAACAATCACATCACTTTTCCCTGTTTGTTAATCAAAAACGTGCTGAATTCATGTCAGTGATGCCCCTTCTTCAGTGGAACACTTGACAGAGGTCCACAAGGCTTATGATTCAACATCCACAGTGGCAAATGACCTCCTGCCTTGTACTCTTGATTTCTAACCCTGTCTTTCCTTGACATAGTTTAGGAAAGGATGCAAACAAGAAACTTCATAAATACTAAATAGCACAACTATGTGAAAAATCTTATTTATTACACACAACATACACCATCTGTTTGGGAATAGTAACTAAATGCATGAAGTTACTGTTTTCTTGTAAAATGAAAGCCTTCTTTTGTCACTAAAGGTGATATTCCTACAACACATAGCTGCTTATCTTAAGTTGTGAAGCTTAGCTGTCTCTACAGATGTAAAGTATTAACAGTAGGAGCAGCAGTTAGAGTAGTAATAAAAAGCCAACAATTCTGCTGGACAGAAGAGGGGTGGCTAAGCTACTTTTGACCCTACGTCCAAACCTTCCCAAGCAGCCATCCAGCTTCTGCAGCTGGAACCCAAACGAACTATTGACAAATTTGATTTTCAGGTCACTTACCATATTTTCAGTTCCTTTATCATATTCAGTCAGTGGTAAGTGTTGAGGCATATTACTTAAAAAAGAGGGAACTGCAATTGCTTTTTCTCCTCCCTTCCTTCCCACTTGCATAAATGAAGTAAGAACAAGAGAAAAGCTGGCAGCAGTGGAGTCACCACAATTTTCCCCATGGTTCTGTCACTCCTGAGCTCAGGAGCAACTGGTGCTGCCCCAGCCAGCCAAGGATTTCTCAGTGATTTCTGCAAAAATCACATAACCCTTGGTGTCTCATTTCCAGTGATGGAACTGATAATAACTGCCAACCCCTCTCAGGAAGTTCATGACAATACATTCATCCTCCTTTGTAAGGAATTCTCACATCAGATGGAAGGTTCTATAGATGAACAAAGCACGAATATTTATTTTTGATAAGACATAGCACAAACTACCAATGGCAGCTTTGTTAGTATGTATTTTATCATTTAGAGTGGTATCTTCCTTTGAAGGGAACAAATTGTATATGCTGATCTACTCCTACAGAAACATTCAAGTCAGAGAGATTAATTTTCTGTAATCAGTTGCCACTCTAAAAACCGAAGATTACTAAAACAGAAAACACAACCAAAAAGCCAAATTGTGCACTTCTCTGGTTCAGAGAAAAAAAAAAAAAAAAAGGCAAGCAAACATGAGACAAGGTATATTTTATATGCAACAGCTCATTAAATTTAAGTGTCGTGGGAACCCTGCCAGTTTTACCCTCTGAGTAATTATCTTTTGTCTTAATTTGTAAGATTCTTGAAAGGGGGAAGAGAGAAACAGGAGGAAAAAACGTTCAGTCTCACAGGAAAAGCTTAAAAAGCTTAAGTCTGAAAACACAACAAAGGGAGATGTAGACGCAAAACAGTTTTTTGCCATGATGTCTTCTAGTTAAACAGTAAATGGTATCAGTTTGGATAAAAATCAGTATTTGTTTCGTCCAACACCTAGATTACTGTTATATCCAGCTATAAAATCTTTCTGCAATAGTAAGTTCTGAAAAATTCAAACATACTATGTGAACAACTATCAAAATGTTAACTTGATTAATTTCAAAACGCTATCACGAGCCAAGCATTTGGGGGAAAAAATCCCCGAGACTATAATTTTTCTCCCATCTATTATAAAAATGTTGAAGGAAGTTATTTAGACAATAAATTTATTTATTGCAATACAGAATTAAACTCTGGTCCCAACAGCTAGTAAGATGGTCCAAAGAAAAAATGTATCACTAAAAAAAGAACAACCCTCCCCCCCAAAATCTCACTGTTGAAGAGTAACTGATAATAAACAAACAACACCTACTTCTCAAAGGAAAGAAAAAAATAACTCCCAAAAACTCTGCATTAAATATTACTGAGACCAAATCTGATTAAACAATGAAAAGATTAGTAATTCTTTTGTGCCTTCTTATGCAGCAAATTGCATTCTCTTTCATGTCTGCCAGCTCTTAAATATTTCTGATCCACTCAGAAAATCAGGAAAAAGGTGTATGTTGTGCTTTATGAACCCCAGATGGATGTGTTCCAGGACAATCTGCCATGTTAGAAATAAGTCTGACATGCCAATATCCAATGTTCTGTTCCCAGTCACTTTAGTTGCTTGATGAAGAGTAGTCAATAAAGGTTTCACCCTTGAAGCAATAATTCAATCAAAAAACAAAAAACCAAGTCCAACCTATACTAGTGGTGAAACTTGCATTCATGAAGCAGAAATTATATGTAGTCTTGAATTATGATTATTTTATGCTACCTTAACCAACTCTGTATTTCCAGAATAGCTTTTGTTAAAGGTAAGAAGCGCTACTAGCAAATAATTAAAAGTGTAAGTAAACTATTAGTGTTCAGACACTCCAGATAGAATAAACTGGTATCATTATACTCATATCTATCTGAATGATTATTCTCGAAATGCTGCATCCTCCAAAGCTATTATTATTATTAAACTGAAACAGTAAGAGTCCCACAGTGAAATACTTGTGGGTCTTTTGGTTAGCAGTGATGATCAAATGCAAAGAAACTGAACCACTACATTCAAAACTCACAAGCACTGGGGGTTTTTAAACCACTAATATAATTTATGGCAGCAGAACAAAACCTTATGGCAGGCATGATCCCCATGGATGCATCACAGTGCTCCCTGCACCAGGGGAACTAGACTCCGGGCACCAATATTCACCCAGGATCCCATACTGGGACTTCGGGGTATCTCATTTGAAACTGTGATAAAGAATCCCTACACAAACCAATGCAAACTGTGCAAATTGTGCTGGTATTAGGTGCAGCTTTAATGAAGTCTAAAAAAAATTTTTAGTCAAGTAAAGCCACAGATGTGCTCAATTACTACAGATTAACTAAGCACTTACTACAGGAATTGACACTGTAGTGGGTGATAAAAATAATATGTTTTCAGCAATTTTCGGAAGTATTCCTACAAATTTATTTGCATACAAACACTTCACAGGATACAGCCAGGCAGCCATTCAGAAGCTGATTTATAATATGTACAACAATCAGGTTTTCACTGTGGAGGCAGCAGAATTACTGGACTGGGTTCAGTCAGCTATTGACTCTATGGATGAAGCTTTGTTTCCCAAGACCTCCTGGAGGTTGTTATTCCTGCACCTGATACGTTTTATACTTGAGATAACTGAGGAGGTTTAATATGGACTGCACAGCACTGAACCCTTTTGCTGTGTGCCAGTGGCTGGGAGACGAAGGCATGGGCCATACACATACCCATGTGCTGCATGTTGCAGAGCTTGCACTGCATAAAGCCAGTGATTGCGCATTCATAAAACCATCCAGAAAAAAAGAGGAGAGACAGAAGTGAAAGGGAGAAGTTTTGTTTTTAGAAGGAGAAAAGGGAACCTTGCCAATATTGTGAACCCGAGCCAGCTATTCCAGTGCAAGCCTCATGTTGTTACATAGATCATGTTTGGGAAGAGATGTAGTATTAATCAACTTTCTGGCATGGAGTGTCTGTTACTGTACAAAAACATTCTTGCTCTGGCTTTAATTCAGTTCTAAGTCACTGTGAAAACATTTATGTGGCTCTCAAACTGCGTTAAAGGACCCAGGCAATAATTCTTTTCCCCTCCCAGAGGAACTAAAACAACCTTCTACTTCCATAAAACACAGTATTTTAATACTGCCAATTGTTTTCCTTAAATGTTGGGTATGTTCTGACTTCCATAAATCATTTCCAGGGATAGAAGCTGTCTTCTGGAGCCCCTCAACATGCTCTGCCTACTCAGAGTCAGGAGCAAAGGTGTACTTCAGAAGAAAAGGCTGACACCACATCATATGCAAACGTGGTATTGCTGTTTCCACACTTCCCAAGCCCTAATGCAACACCACTCAATTTCTCAGTGGACAACACTGCATGAGAATTTCCATAGCTGCATGCTAGCAGGAGTCAAACAGGAGAGCCACGGCAGAGAGGTAACACTGAATTCGTTTTTGACACCATTGATAACACAGCTCAAGCCCTGCATGCACAGGAATATATTGGGCCACCGGGAGAAGCGTTATTGGTATGAGACACCGCGCCACCACTTGCAAAAATTCAATACCAAGTGTCTCGTCTCAGCACAAATTCATTACTCTCACCTAACCATTACGACACAAACAACATCAAAAGGGTCACTCACTAAGCAGCAAGTCCATACAAGAAGTGTCTGTCTGTTATCACGAGTCTCACACCAGGATAACAATTCAAGGGTGTTTTTGGTGGTTTTTTTGAGCAACTTCCAGCTCCCCTATTCTTCTCCACAGGTCATACATCTCACTACTGAAAATCCACAAATCCCCAAATGTGTTGTGCCTGATTTGCATATTTAAATATGCAAATTACTGCAAACCGGGTAATTTTCGTGTTACATATTTTTGCAGAAAAATTAAATGTGCAAAAATGTTTATTGCAACAATTACTGGTTCCATGGTCTTTCAACAAAAGGCTGTAAATCATCAAAATAATTGCCTACCCATTAACTATTGCAGCACTCTGCCTGAAATTTTCTCATCTTCAAAATATATTTTTCTTCTAAATGTTTACCTCTTCAGGATTCATTTCACTAAAAACTATGTACAAGCCTAAGGCTCTGTCTCATGCACCCACCCACAAATACCAAACTGAGTAAAAACCAAAACTAAATAAAGAACTGCAACCACAAATCAGAATTTTCTCACAGCACACTCAAACAGTAATGCCTGTAAAAGATGTGCCATTCAAGCCCAAGATACACAAACGCTGCATTGAACTATACCCTGAAATAAGAAAAAAGCTATCTACAATCTTTTCTGCATCATCTTTGTACTACTACACATGTAAGGAAATTACTCTGCTAAATTACCCATTGCAAAATGAGAAGTGAATCGTTGTTCTGTGTTTCTGGTAAGCAAGTAAGACAGCACTGAAGCAGAGTATAGTGTTTCTTGCAATGCTTGTTTACTATGCACTACTGCCAGGTCTGTTTTGAAATTTGAGCCTCAAGAGAAAAAAAAAAGAAGCACCTATACAATTTTCTCCCCCGCTCGTTTCAGGCAAAAGGCATGCAGAGAAGTTTTTATCTCATCATGTTAACATAACACAGCATGAACCAGCAACCATTTCTGACCCTGTAGGTCTGCTGGCACACTGAACCTGGTTTACTCCAGCTAAGGACACCAGACTTGCCCTTCATGAAGAAGTTTGCTTACAAATAACTATGGTTAATTCTGTTTTCATAAAAGTAAATTGGAACTTAATTGTCTGTTTCTGGCATCCAGAGACAACAGGACATTCCCAGGTATGCTGACCCAGATGTGCACTCCTCTCTGCCTTTGAGCTGCTGTGCTGGTGTGAGAAATATCTAATTCCCTAATCATTCTTCCTGAGAAAATTAGCCAACCACTATTAGAGGAACTGTAGCCTGCTGCATGCAATGTCAAAGTTGTCTACACAACTGTATCTGTGTATGCTGCTCCTCCTGAGGCACTTTTCCAGCCCACAAGCCCTTTCAAGTAGAGTAATGCCTATCCTCCTTTGCTCCTGAGATGGGGCTGATAACCCAACAACTCCCCAGCTCCACCTTCCAGCTCTCTATCACAGCCTGCTTAGCAAAATTCTTGGCACCTGCAAACATTTTTCTTCAGGAGCCTGCAGAGAAAACCTTCCATTGTGCCACAGAATGAAATCAAACTAGGATTTATTTAGTTGCGAGGAATTCAAAGAATTAGGTTTAAAGGAACAAAGACCTAAGCCTACCCTCTTACCTACAACTTGGAATTTCCTCTGAGCAGCAGGGAGATGCAATTTAGACCCAATACTTCCCTAGAAAGACTTGCACACTCCCTTTTACACACTCCCATGAATGCAAGGAATAAACACTTTTCCTGCCAAACATTTCACTTTGTTATTTTACAGCTGGATGTGTGTGCAGCACATCAGCAGCACTACGAAAGAAGGGTGAAAAGGCACAGGTAACAATTTGATGCTTTAAATGTATCTGTGTAAGCAGTAAGGTTGAGAGGCAACAAGTCAGTGGAGCTAATTACTGCATCTTGTGCAGCAAGCTATGCCACGTGCTGTACGTGCTTCCCCATTCACTCCCAGGCACTCTCGATTGAGTTCACTCTCCAAAAGGTGGCTCAACAGGCTCAGTTATAACAAACAGTTTGGTGTGCAATCTTAATAATGCCCCATATTGGCATCAGAAGAGGATATTGACAAATGACTTTGCCCAGAAAAATTGTTCTGGCCCCCATTGAGCAGAAAGCAATCATTTGACACTGTCTAATGACATTAATCAAGCTCTGAACCTTTGTTGTTGTATGTCATAGCAAATGCTAAGCATTTTCAGGTCCAAAGTGGTTGACTAGACATTGTATATTAAAAACAAAAGACTTTAATTCATTAAAAATAGACTCTCACGCTAGATTAAGTTCATTTGCTGCACCCGTCCTTGGTGTGTGGTCTCATTTAAAACAGACACACATGAACCAGAACCTACTTTATTCACATGAAACAAAAATACTATTGGCTGTCAACCAACATAACAGACACTGAAGAATGAGAATACCCCTGGGTGAGGAAATTTTAATTAAAAAAAAAAAAAAAAGAGGAGAAGAAAAAAAGAAATTACAATGATGAAGAAGAAGCAGCTGCCTTCTCTGGGAATTCCTGTTTCTTCACCTTTGTCAAAACATCTCACATTGTCTCCTATGTATTTTATAAAGGTCTTTTGCAGCTCTATTAAGGCAGCAGCTTCATTTACACTCTCTCTGATCTATATTGATAAAGATTATGAAGCCATTATATGGCTCATTATGTTTGCCTTTACTTACCCCCAATTAAGATTTCAGGTGTCTCTGGTTTTGAGCTAATTTCAAAGTGGCTGCCATCTGGGACATTCTCAAGGAACAAGATCAGTTCCTTTTGCAGTGATTTATCACCTTTA
Source organism: Zosterops lateralis (assembly GCF_965231275.1). Taxonomy (NCBI): domain Eukaryota; kingdom Metazoa; phylum Chordata; class Aves; order Passeriformes; family Zosteropidae; genus Zosterops; species Zosterops lateralis. The sequence continues at coordinate 63,337,463 of NC_139762.1, read as the reverse complement.
AAACTCTAAGGAAGCAGTTCTGTTACATGCAGCCTCATTCTCCATATGCAGAGTTATGTGCCTCCTTTTTTGAGGGGTTATTTAGAAATCAATCCTAAGTGGAAGTTTTGATCTATGGCTGGTAAAGCATTAAAGCTCCTGGCCACAGCTGACAGTTGAAATGCTATTAGGCATAATACCTGTAGTAGCATCTGTGGATGGCAGGGACAAGGAACTCTGCAGACCTGAGATATTCTTGAAACACGTGGTTTTATTACCAGGGTTGTGGGTAAAGAGGGCCTGCTTCCAGCCACCAGCCTGGGCTGAAGCAAAGCCCCAAAGGAGAGAAAGGGGAGAGAGAGAGAGAGGGTAGAGCTAAGGGGTAGAAGCAGGGTAAGAGAGTAAGAGAGCAGGGAAAAGAGGGCGGAAAGAGAGCAAGAGTAGGGGGAAAGAGCAAGAGCGTGGGGGGAAAAAAGCAAGAGGGCGAGGGCATTGTTACAATACATTATATCTCTTTTTGTGTTCAATATTCTAATTTACAGTGAACAACTGGTGCAAGATACAAAACCTACAAACTTTGCATGCAGCCTTTAAGAACTACTATATTACCATGTCATTTTAAACTCTAAAGACTACTTTCTTATGCACTTGTTCCCTGATGCCCTGGCAGAGTGGAAAGGCTACATTCCTGAGTCCTTTTGTTTTCCTGTCCTTCAACTCATTTCCAGCTAATCACCATTTTCCTGTCTCCCATGCCCACATTTCAAAGCTGGCTTTCATTTCTATTTCATTCACAGGTTTCACATCTGCAGTATTTCTTACCATACAACCATATCCATAAGTCCTTCCTGTCCCATCTTTCCCAACAACACCCCCTTGCATTTATCCACAAATCATTCACAAAAAGTGAGTTTTGCTTGGACGTGCAATAAAAACAGATTCAGATGCAGTCATGAAAAAATTTTGGCATATGTAACAAAGGCACCCTTTATAGAAAACTCTCTTTCGAAAGGCAAAGATGAGGACCAGCACAGTGAAGTAATTGGGATCTACTAATTTCTTCTTTGGAGCAAGGTAGCATGAAAGAACAAACAGATCAGGCACAGGTCACCTCTCAAAAAGTGCATTGTGAAGAGACATTCATTCCTCTCTGTCCTCCTACTAAAAGGAGAAGAGCTGAAGGGGCAGACACCAGAAAGAAAGATTTTCATGGAAAATAGTGAGGAAGGGAACAGAGAGGATAGGCTACATTTTGAAATTGTGTCAGGCAGAGATGGTACAGAGTTATGAAACGAGCTCCTGCGGGAGCAAGAACCACATCACACAAATGCTGGCAGGGGAGCATTACAGCAGGCTCAAGAAATTTTCAGTACGTTTTTAAATCTTCCATTATACAGTAGGTAATGTTGCAATATATGTGGATCCATTTTTCAAGATATGGCATAAGGACATCATGACACAACTACTGTGTAATTAATGCAGCTTTTGCTGATTTGCAGAGAAATAACTGACTTGAGAAAGTTTCTTCCATAAAATTTTTCAATCAACAACATGAATGTGGTATCAACCTACTGCAAGTGTGGTCTCAATACTGCATGAGAGAAACAAAGTGTTGCCCCTGGCATACATTTTGATAACACTTATGAATGCTTATATTTGACCTTGACAAAATAAAGTCGTTCTAAATTAAACATCAGTCTCAAAAAAGCCAGAGAGTGCAACTGTCTGTCTATACCTCTATGTGTGTGTGCACATACATAAATACATCTCAGAGAATCACAGGATTTTTTTAGACTGGAAAAGACCTTTAAGATCATTGAACCCAACCATAAACCTCACATAGCCAAGTCCCCCACTATAACATGTCCCTGAGTGCCACATCTACATGACTTTTAAACACCTTCAGGGATAGCGACTCAATCACTTCCCTGGGCAGCTGTGATAACCTTTTCAGTGAAGAAATTCTTCGTAACACTTAATCTAAACCTTTCCTGCTGTAACTTGAGGCCATTTCCTCTGGTCCTATTGCTTGTTACATGGAAGGAGATGGAGCCCCACTTCAGTATATACATGTGTATATATATATATATATATATATATTTATGAGTGTGTGTGTACATGTGTATATAATTTCAGCCCTGCAATAGTTCTGCCACAGAGTTCAGACTGTCAGAAGAAACAGGTCAAAGCACAAGATGCTAAAACTGCATCTTACTCCACTACTTTTTCAATCAGATCCAGAAGAATGGACAAGGATGGAGCACATTCATCTCATAATTTTTTTACTAGGGGGTACAGGAGAACAGCACTATTTAGGACCTACCTTGCCCATTTGGTACATGTTTATGCGTTTTTCCTTTCCTAGGGGTTGACTGGCATGATGATGAAGCATTGTTTGTGGCTGTTTTTGTGTCCTCTGTCTCCTCCTCCTCCTCTTCTTCATCCTCATCATCCTGAGAGCTTCCAAAATATACCATGTTGCTGGGCAGGGCTGGAGAACCTGATCATTATAAAGAAATAGCTCATTAGCATCATTACATTCACTTACTGCACTAACCATATCTATCATAGCCTACTTCAGTGTCATACAGAGCAAGGGGAGAGTGGGACTCAGAGCTGGGAGGTCAGACCAGTGCACGACTAACTAGAGGGTTTTTATTTATTAGTTTTTACCAATACGATACGCATGTGCCTGAAAAGCAGGGTTCTCCCCCCTCAAACACATTCTATTCATACTTCAGACAATCAGTCTTGCTACAAGCCCTAATTAATAGCTCTGTGTATTCAGAAAAGGACTAATGCACATGCTTAATTTCAAATGCGTGCTCAAGTGCCTTGCTGAAATCTTAACACACAACTAGAAGCTTAAATCTTTTTCCAAACAGAGGAAAAAAAGAGCAAAAAAACTAGTCTGCACCACAGTGATATTTTTGAGCTATCATTACAATAAAGCATTTAAAAGTTCACAATACTTTGCAGACATCTACAACATTGTACACAATGTTCTGCGGTATTCTGTAGTAAGAAATAAAGAGAAAAGCCAAGACATTGAGAAGCTTATTTGCCTAGAGGATTCCTAGCAAAGGAGAAAAAAGAAGAAAGGCCTTCTGATTCTCTGTGTGCTCCTCCTGAGTATGTTGCTTCTCATCTCTTGATTACTTCCCATAACACTCCCATGATTTTTAAATGTAAAAATACTGCTGACAACTAATGGGCACTTTCCCATGTGTTCAATATCACTTTCTAGTTCCAAATGAGTCTCCTGTCTATCCCCTGGAGGGACAGGTGCCCTAGGAGCCTTCTAGTTATTCCCAAAGAAAAAATTAGTGGAAAAAGTACAGTCAATGCACGTGGATAATAGCAACTTCAATTATTTTCCTCCAGCTAAATAAAACAAAAGGACAAAGAAAACTGGGCTAGAGACCAACACAAGGTAGTGGCTATTTGGTTGATGCTTCCTTAGGAAACACTTCTGGCTTTAGAGTCTTCAGAACTGCAATTCAGTGTTTGGTTTGGTTTTGAGCTGTGGGTGTTGCCATTGCCAACAACTAACTAAAGCTTGTTTTTTGACTGCATATTTTCTGCTTCCACCAGGTTTGTACAAAATACTCTTAACTATAAAAATTACTTTTTAATAAATTAATTACATAAATATGGCACAAAAACTACGATAGGATGTTTCTGCAATGAATCATCCACTCCTAAATATCCTGGTTTTGATTGGGATGGTGTTAATTTTCTTCATAATAGCTGGAACAGGGCTGTGTTTTGGATCGGTGTTGGAAGCAGGGTTCATAACACTGGGATGTTTTAATCATTGCTAAGCAGTGCTTACATGGTGTCAAGGCATTTTTTTGCCCGTTTTTCATGCTGCTGTACCAGCCAGCAGGCTAGAGGCACAAGGAGCTAGAGGGGAAAAAGAGAGACAACTGGCCAAAGGGATATTCCTGACCATAGGACTGTTCTCAGCAATAAGAGCTGGGAGTAGGAGGAGGAAGGTGGGGACATTCAGCGTTGTACCATCTGCATTCCCATGTAACCATTTCATTTGATGGAGCCCTTCATCCTGGGCATGGCTGAACACCTGTCTGCCAACAGTGAGTAGCAAATGAATTCCTTGTTTCACTTTGCTTGCAGCTTTGCTTTGCCCGTTAAACTGTCTTCATCTCAGTCCTTGAGTGTTCTTACTGAAAACTGACCCTTCCAACTCTCTCCTCCATCCCACTGAAGGCTTAACCCCCACCTGTAAAGACATTTGCTTTTGGCATCTGTAACAGCCCCTTTGGAACTGTGGATGCCTCGGGGAGAAGCAGAGAGAAACTCCTCACCAGCATACTGTGCTATGTGTGTGGTAGCCCTGGGGCAGCCAGGAGAAACACTACAGCAGCATTGAGGGCATGATGACTCTTCCTCCCTGAAATCTTGTATTATTCCACCCAGCCTCGACAGAAACGTATGGACACATATGGTCATCCTAGGGGAAAAGGTTTTTGCATGCCACAGATTTCATGTTTCTATAGACTGATGATCAAATTAAGACTGCTGACATATTTCATGGCATGGAAGCTGTAGCAACTTACAGAAACAAAAACCTTTCACATTTTTTATGCAAGCCCAGAACTTTCTGGCACAGTCTAAGCAATCAAACATAGTAGGTAAGAGGTGCTGAGAGGCACATTAGTTCTTGTGCTTGTAGGGGAGTTTTAAGTCTCAACAGCAAGTAACTAGAAGACTCTAAAATAGTTACTCCTAGGACAGTACTGCCTGAAAAAGAAATTGTTTTTTCTTCCATCTAGGTACCCAAACGTGTAGTATGGATTCAGAAACTGGATGCAAGTGCATCAGTTCTTACCAGAATTTGAAGTCTGACACGATCTGACACCATTGTGCATTGACAAATGATGGCGTAAAAGAACATCACTGTTTGGAACCTTCAAAATTAGATGCAAGCACAGACTGAAATCCCCCCATCACAATTAGAGAAACAGTCAGAAAATTTATCCTTCTAAGACACTAAAATAGGAGTCTAGATATAGTGTCTGTTCTCTCAGCTTCACCTTCCTTAAAATTCCCCATCTGAGAATTTTTGGCAGCTGCTTTAAACAGCAACCAACAAAAATCATCTGCAATGCAAATGTTGTTATTACAATAGCAATCCTTTTTTTTACTTCTTAAAGCAGAAAATAAAATACAGTACTGTGTCAGCTTGTTTAGAAAGGAGAAAGAGTCTTATCCAAGTTTGAGAGCAGGCACAAACTTTACCTAACTCCTGGTATTCAATCGCTGTAATCTCAGTGCATAAATCTCGTGTCAGAATGACAGTTTTTAATTCTTTCCAATTGAGAACTATGAACAACCACAGTTAAACTGCATTCCTGGGACAGCTGGGACTGTTTGGGAAGTACATTTCCAGAGAAATTAGACTAGCAACATGCAATAATACAGGAGAGTCCTGCTAACCCTCACTTTATTGATCTACGTGCTCTGCAATATGAGACCGTGGAGAAAAGCTGGCATTCAGTCTGGGTCTCCTCTCCTCCTTCCCACCAGCTTTTCCTACATATTTATTAAACTTGACTTGCTAAACAGAAAGAAAGAAGAAAAAAAAAAGGCTGGACTTGCACATTTTTTGTTCTATTTAAGCATTATTATGGATGGAAGACTCTGAAAGAAATTTAAAAGCGCTGAGTTTTCTTGCTTTATTTTTGTATTAGAACTATTTTTAACTTCATCTTTTATAATACTACTTCAGTTCTAGAATAGGTTCAAATAATTAGTTCACAAATATGTGTTGAACTGGTTAAAACCATTTTTACTTTAAGCCTATGTAGCTAAACATGACCAAAAGGCTGAGTGTTTACTCGTTTAAAATATTGAAATTGGCTAGCAAAGCTCACGACACTGCAAATTCCCTTTATGAGCAAACTGAAGGGAAGACAAGGATGCCTGCAAGTACACTGTGATTTCATTCAAGCTGAAAGAATGACAATTATGTTTATGAAATAACACCGAATGTGTAAGTAGCTTATGTGCACTGCTGGTATACACCAAGCCAAGAGCTAAGCAACCCCCACTAGGACTCCTCTTATGGAAAAAATACTCTGACTTCTCATGACTGATGAAATAATGAAACTCATATGAATGAAACTGTGAAGAGTGGAAGCTATGTAATCACTCCCCTTTTTTTAATATTGTGTAATAATGATTCCTGCCCTAAGTATCCCTCATTCTCTCTGAGATCAGACAGGGATGTGCATGTGATGCCACAGCCTACCTTTACAAGGGACCCCATTTATTTCTCAAAGCTACTAATTTATGTAAACAATACTAAGGAGAGTTACTGTAGCTATAAACATTCAACACCTTTGGAATTGTGAAGAAGAATACGTGCTCATGACCTGATTGTTTTTTTCCAGCTGTATCAGCTGGTCAAATAAAATTTATTGCCCTTCCTCAAAAGTCTGGCTGGTCTTCACTCCAAGTTTAGACCATGGTAGTTTTCCTTACAGACAGACTTTGCTGAGAGTTGTTGCTCTCAGGTTACTCCATGTGTAACAGATATTCACCATGAAAATTATGTATGACAGCAAGATGATAAAAGCCCTCCAAAATGGCATGAGAATAAGGAAAACTGCAGGTTCAACAAACATGAGTACACACATGAGTACACACACATTCACAGAACATTGTGTTGTAGGGGCTCCTCAATATGTAAAATTCATGGATCACTATTCTGCATGTTTGTCTGTTCCTGGACGCACTCAGTAACAGAAATCCATGGGGCAGCTATGCTAGTTCCTTCTTGCACGTATTTCCTAGCCAGGCAGCAAGAGTAAATAAAGATGAGCAATCATCTCTCCTCTTCCTCTTGCCCTCCCCAGCAGCAAAGTGTGATCCTCAAAGCCTGCCAAGGGTTATATAGAGAGTGACACTGGAATTAATAACCAACAGCAAAAAAGAAGAGTGGCAGTGCTACAGATAAAGGGCAACATCTGTGCCTGGGAGGTGGTGCCTGCCAGGTCTCAGCACTCTAGGTACACAGTTCCCCACTCCCTCACTTTCCATCCCCAAGAAAACAGCAGAAAAATCTGAGAGAAAGAGAGAGCAAGAACGCACGTGAGAGAGAGAGAATTATGAGAGCCTGTGGATGTATTGAATTTTACAAGTCTCCTTTCTGTGCTGGGAGCCCCCACACCACACAGGCAGCTGCTACCATGGGCACTAGAGCAGAGGAAGAGGGAGAGCAGGGAGCAGCCCTCCAGGGCCTGGGGAAAGCACACAAGCAGCCCTCCACCCTGAGACATCCACCCTGCCACCCATCCCATAAGCAGGTGCCTGAAAAGCCCGCTCACTCAGCAAATCTGATGGCAGCCTAGAAATTAAATTTGACTTCTTACCTCTCATTTAGAAGACATTTCATGTAAGGAACCATCTGGACTATTGGTGGCTATGTGGACATTTTTCTTGGCATCAAAAATGGCCTACAGAATATCTACTTCCATCTGGTCTCTTCTTATTATACCTGTGCCACCTCCTCAACTGTGGCAGTGTAAATTTTTTGTGGGGCCATGTGGTGAATTGGATCAGGGAACTGATTCAGATTAAAATCCCAGACTAAGGAAATTAAAGTCCATTAATAAATGCTGTAACTGTAATGTAATGTTACAAGCTCTCAAGAAAAGATTTGGAAAATTCCTATGCACTCTTTTTCTTATTGAATGTGTAGCATAATATATCACTTTACATTATTAAACAAAACATTAAATGCAGTATGCTCCCAATCTCGTGTAGGAGCTGAACATTTTACATTGTGTCCTGATAATGTCTAGGCACACAATTCCTAAATGCTTTCCCTCTCCTCCATGACAGCTGATTTGTTTTGCAGCAATATTTGCATAAAAGCATATCCTGTCACCGAAGGGGGCAATTGCAACATATTGGGAAGGAAGGAGAAGTCATGGCAGAAGGAGTAAGCTGTAAGGAAGCAGCAGAGCAGAAGGGAGGAACCCAGATGAGCTGGGGCTGGAGAAAGGAACGCTAGCAGACAGACACAAGCTGTGGGAACACTGGGAGAAGGGTGATACAAGAAGGGAAATTACTAACATGAAATAGTAAAGAATACAGTAAAGTGGAAAGGACATTGCTGTTAAGACTGGCTCAATATGAGGCATCCATCTGATAGCACAGTCAACCTGCTGCCCTGATCCAGACCTGCGCCACTCACTTTTTCCTGCTTAACAAGTCTCACAGTTGTGAGCAGAAAAGCCATGGCCAAAGTCGGGCAGTAACCTGGAGGGAACTTCCCAACCCTCTCCTTCCTCCTCCAAAATACTTGGGAAAGGCCAGATCACCAAAGCTGGACTTCATAGTGAGATTTTGAAAGCCTAAAAAATTTCCATGTCTGACCAAGGGATTGCAAGCCACACAGAAAGTTCAAACAACTGACACAACCCCAGGTACCCTCTTCCTTACCAGTACAAGAGGTCTCAGGATCAGATACTACTATGTGTGGCAAATTTTGAGAAAATCATTAATGATGAGTTGTTTTTTAAAAATCACTCATCAAGGTTACAATGACCTATGAATTATTACAAAAAGGGAGGACAGACGACTCTTTTAAAAATTAGATTTGAAGTATGTTTGGCAACTGCTTCCATCAGTATCTTCAGTTTCATTATTGAAATCCTCTCTTGAGTATTTTTGTCTTCCCTACTATTGTGAGAGCAACACAAAAGAAAGCCTAACTATACGAGAAAAATGATTACCACAACTACACACTAAGTGTGGCCTAATGCATATGAAAGAATGACAAATGTATTTCATGTCCTCTCTTACAATAATTTGGTGCTTATACAACAATAAGTACAACGTAAAATATGGGGGGTTTAAGTCATGGTGCTGGCTTTTAGCAATTTTCTAGGAAAGCTGTCACCCTTTGCATGTGCAAAATTCAGGCTCGCTACTAACAGCAGGCAGAATTGATGATTTTGCGGCCTGTACATACAGATGTGTTGACCTCAGCAGCAAGTGCCTGATTAATAGAATAAACTATACTCTTTTTCAGCCATTTTATTTGACTAATGAGGTTATTACTTTTTTTTCTTGACAAATGTGTAGTTTTCTCTCCCAAATTATGGCTATATTTTGTTTCTCATTAAATTACATTAACTTTTGTCTTGGACTAGCTAAGCATGTTAAAAAAACCCTCTGAATTTGGATCTGAAGAGTGGAATCAGAAGTATGGAAAGTGCATGTGCTTTGCCAAAAATACTATTCCATTACTCTTCAGAATTAGCTGGCAGTGCTTCTGCAGTATTTACTGAAGTACAAACCAAATGTTTTCATCTGGACAGGATTCAAACTCTGGTATGTTACAACCACAACAAAAATCATCTCAGTCCAAAAGCCCTCCCTGTAATTTGGGCTGTGGTTTCTGCAAAATTGGAGGATTCTTCTCCATGAATTATTTACACCAATTCTCCCTCTAGCTCCTTTTTTTTTTTTCCTCCTAACAATTAAACACAACCCAGATGTGCTTTGGAAAAATCTTAAAACAATTTAAGACATTAGAATGATTTAAGCACAGGGCAGGTCAAGGTACGCGAGACTCCAGCCTGCCCCAAAGAGCACATGGCTTGCCAAGCCCTACAGTGAGCCACGTTCAGAGGTTTGGCTTCTCCTCTGACACACAGCCCCATTTTGTGGCTGTATGCAGGTGGAAAAACCTCGCCTCTCAAATGCTCCTGATGTGCTGGCATCTCAATGCTTAACATTTAAGGCCTGCTTCTCATTTACTGTATGTCCCACTTATGTTTTGGCAGGACAACACCAAATCCCTGAGGTGCAAATATATGTAATTTATGCCTGCGTCTTATGGTTGTTTTACCAAGCCAGGCTAAAGGAACACAAACTGCATAAACTCTATAGGAAAGAGCAATTGTACTTCACTTGTCTGACTCCACCTGTAGGAAGAGTCCCAGAGGGAGCTCCACAGTGTCTGAGCAAGAGTGAGGAAAAGGCTATCCCAAATACAGAAATAAAACTGAGCTCCAACTCTTCCCTCTGATGCCATTGCACAGAGTACATTGTACATTGCCTTAAATCACAAGGCACCTGGTGTTAATTTATTGACTAGTGTAGCAACATAAAGCCCATTTTCTTCTCAGTCTGTTCTTTGAAACAGTAGAGCTAAACCCAAAAAGCTGAAGAAAACTTTTCCTTTTCTAGGGAAATGGAGCAAGGATGGGGAAATGCATGAGTTTGCAGAAAAAAATAAAATATCTACTTTCCAAACTTAGCAAAACACTCCAGAGTAACAGAGTACTCAAAATTTAAAAAAACCCAAAGGAGTGTTTCTCACATCTACAATTTGTATCTGACAATCTCAAAGCAATTTAACTCCATCAGCGTGACTGGATTTTACAGTGAACTCAAAACCAACCCTTTCCACATGCACTTCAACCCCCAACTTTATGTTCCCTCCTACCAAGAACAAAACCAATGCGGAAGTTTCAAACCACCATGATGACATTCCCAAAAAGCTACCATGCTGTGTGTCATACCCAGGCTGGATCCCATCCCTAGCACAAAATCAGTCATTTGGGTAACACTGAAGTTATGGTATATTCACGGGTTAGAGAAGCAGGCTCAGAGGTTTTTGGCTGGGATGAAGGGCAGGAATTGCCTTTGCCAGAATCCTTCACATTGCCCACTTGGGCAGCGAGGCTTTGAATTGCTGCTGCCATCACAGCACTCAGATTTTATGCCAGTAGCTCATCCATAATCAACAGCCAGCTACGTCAACACCTACAGAGAGAGTTAAATACTTATCCTCATTTTACAGAAACCTAAGCAGCTCGCTGAGGGACTCAAAGTGAGTCTGTGGCAAATACAAGAGCTAAACCTCAAGATTAGTCTCCCATTTCAATCAGTTAAATGCATCCTGTGGCTTTTTGCAGGGGTAGATATTGGAATTGTTAACATCAGAAAGGGCCCAAAAACTGGAAGAGCAAGAAAAAAAACTTTCATTCAGCTGTAGTACTACACAGGATACTCTATCTTACTTCAGCACCTCTTCCCATCTCTTAAATTTCCCAGTAGGCACACACTGGCATGAAATTACATCTTCCACTGGATGCCTGGAGTTTTGGCACTGCAGCAGCACCCTGCTCCCCTGGCAATGAATAATGCCATGGTGGTGGTCGCCAGGCTCTCTTCTCTCTCTGTACTTTGCACACATGTTGTTCACTCTGAGCCTGTGTAACCACCTCTCCCTGCCAACAGTGATTAGATTACTCTTGTCCTAAATCACCACAAGAGTGGCTTAGTAGCTCATATAGGTGGCCTAAATGGTTGCATATATGAGAAATAGCTTATATTCTACACTTCAGTGTTACTCTTAACTTTAAAAAAGAGCTCAGAAATTTTGAAGTTACAATTACTAAATGCAAACTTATTTTTATTAAATGGTTTGTGCAATTAAAATTCAACACCTTAAAGTTTATTCTTGAATTTTCAATCAATCCTAAAATTTTAGTTTCAAATACTAAGTGATCTAATAAAAAAACTAATAATTTTTTTTCTTCCAGTGTTTTAAACAAATAATTTTATGTCTTCATGTTTTCATAGTATTTTGGAATTATAAAAACTAACCCAGACAGCAAAGAAGCTCATACTTTTGGACAGCGTCAGCATTTCACTGCTTTGCTTTCAGCTTAATCAAGTTGCTGTGCTATTCAATCTGCTTACTCTGATGTGGTGAGCAAGTCTCCACAGTGCCAATGGCTGGTGCTTTAAGAATGTGGCTGATGCAAGTCAGCAGCTCTCCAAGTATAGCACACATGGACTACAAAACCTATTGACCCAAACTAACAGGCAAACATACTTTGCCTTGCTGAAAGGCAAATTAACAGCTGTTTTCTAACATGCCCTAGATTAAGAACTCCCAAATTTTGGTTCTGGGGGGCTCTCCCATTGTAATTGAAAAATCTCTGCAGGTATGAACTGATACAGTCAACCTCTCCTATCAGGACTCAAAAAGAAGACTTGGACCTTTTTTACCACCCAAGTGCAGATGTTTAAAAGAATAAAAAGCCTGTTTAAGAGCACACTGCATTAAAAGTTAAGAGTTATTAAAGTTCAGACAAGCATGCTATAGTGAAATTTTCTATTTTGATTTTTGCCTAATAGTAATAAATCATCAGGTTATTAAGTCAGCACAGCACTCAAAAAGAACAATGACACGTTTTGCAGAATAGAAGAGTCTGAAAACTCAATTTGTGAGATCTCAATTAAACCATTTTTATTTAGGAATCCCTGAAATTCTCTAGCATGTAACTCCCAGAGGCTCGGCTTAATTAGAAAATTGATCATGGGAAAACTTCTTAAAATGTACTCTCCTAATCACAGCCTTCCTGTTATCACCTTTTGCCAAAGATCTATTGCTCACAGGGAGTTGTTTCTCCTTCTTCCTTTAGCCTGGTATTTGACTCCCAATATTTTAACCTGTAAATAACTACAGAGAGCAGAGGTAACTTAAATGCGCTGTAACAGAAACTATTAAGAAAAATATGATCAGAGGCAGAAAACAGGGTAAAAGTGAGAGCTGTTGTACAACCACACAGAGATGACACACTCATATCTACATGCTGCTGAAAGATACTAATTATGCCTCTGGCAAAGGGCATTCGGGCTCCTTCAAAGAAGCTATTTAAAGATAAGAACACTGCAGACAAACACTTCAGAGATATCTGTACTACTCTCCTCTGTGTTGAAAATTCTAGGTCACAATTTAATAATTTTTTTTAAAGCCAGCAACCTTTTTAAAAGAAGGATTTTAAAATAATAAAAAGCAGAGGAGCCGTGCCAAGTTTGGTCAGTCTAGAAATGTATTCCACGTTGCTCAGATATTCATCAATTGTTACAGCTTTTTCACTGTGCTCCAATTACCTTTTAAGAAGTAATTAGTACAGTGTATTATCAAATCAAGAGTTTGAAAAACAAACTAATTAAAATATGTCTAAAGCCTTAGTGTTCTGGATAATAAAACCAAGCAGGTCATCTTGGTTAAATTATTTCCCTTTGAAATTACAGGGTGCTAATGGAGTGGGGGGAAGTTATTATGTTTGAATCATTAGATTTTCTTACACATAGCAGGACAGGTAAATAGGACTTCTATTCCTAAGTATGGGATCTTATGCATGTCAAGAGCCTTGCTTCTACACTGTAGCATGATAGTATTGCTCCTTCACTGACAGAATTCAGCTGTTCCCACTCAAAATAAACCCCACAAGAACAATGAAGAGCAAACCCGTAGTGGTGACAGGAGGCCTTAATTTCTCTGTTTAAAAACAGAAAATGAAAGTACACGCTGACATGTGAATTCATAGTGGAATTCGGCCAGAGGCTGGACTTTGTGATCTTGAAGGTGTTTTCCACCCTTAGTGATTCACGATCCCATGGTGTGACAAATTTACACTGTGCTTCTGACACCACTGCTAGGTGTGGTGGGACAAGGGCAGAGAAGACCACTGGGCTCCATTCCCACCAATCCCAGGAAAGACTCCTTTGCCCAAAAAAAGGCTTTGATCATGAATCCAGGGATTATATGACCAGATCATTTTGAAGGACTAGGACCTAAGATAGTCCTAACTTTTTTTTTTTTTTTTTTTTTTTTTTTTTTTTTTTTTTTTTTTTAAAATTAAGTTAAACAAACATAGGGATTTACTGTCCTGGATCATGTCATTGCAACGTTTAAGATTTTTGAAGTGCTGAACTTCAACCATGTGAGCGTGCTCTTTTTTTCCATGCAGTTACGTGTTGCATTTCGTGGTGAAAGCACAAAGAGCCAAGGCTGGACATATACAGCAGGACGAAAGTCAGAACAATCATCTGTCCCATCATGCAAATAATTCTGAAACCCTTAACACTTAAATAAATAATAGCATGTAGCTTCCAAATCAAAATAACCCCTTCCAAAAAATCCCAAGTCATCCCTATGCAGGGTCTTAGTAAGTGCTGGCTCGTCCCCCTCCAAGCTCACTAGGTACCACCAGAAGAGTGACACCAAACTAAACCTGCCAATGCCCTGGAAAGACACTTGTGGGATCTTTCTGGAGCTGGATGTACCAGCATGCTGCTACATGAACTCCCTACTAGCATATTAACAACCAGCTTCCATCTCCTTGTTTTGAAATGGACACATCAACAGAGACAAATGCCTGGAGCCAAACATTCCCAGAGGCCAAATGGACACAACCTCAGGCAGCCAAGACCTCTTGAAGGACACAGCAGTTTATGCCAGAACCATGCTAATACAAGTCTGAACAACCCACACCTCCCAAGCCACAGCACTCTCCTGCTCCTCCACAGAGAAGCATCTAGGTAGCAGATTCTCCTGCCTCATTTTAACTGGCTCTTTTCATGGTTTATACAGGGGTGATAGAGTAGTAAGCTTTGTGTGGTGCTGAAACACAAAGCTGACTGCTTTCCCTTTCTGCTTTTCTTCAGACTATAAGCAGACCAAGAACATGCCATGTGTGGCACTCAGAGCAGACTTTCCCTCGTGGTTTTTAACATAATTGTAATTGTGATCTTGCTGTCTGAACGCATGTGTTGTCAGAAATGTTCGAGTACTCCTGCATACTGAAGAAATTAGGAATGAATTGCAAGTTCTTAATTGACAGTACAAAACATCAATTATGTCACAGATGAATAACAAAGGAGAAAATTACAGGTGCAAGAGCTAAACAGCCATTGATTTAAATAAAAAAATAATAAAAACCCTAATAACATGAAGCACTGGAATAGGACAAAAGTACCTGTGTTTCCCATTTGCATTGTTAAACCAGAACACTAAGAGAATGCTAAGAGAGTAGGAAATAAAAGCAGAGATAAGTGACACCCCCACACAGGTTGCCTTTCTATAAGTGCACGTGCCTTCAAAGCTATAAATAACACACGCTTAGTTAGCAAGCAGTGGAAACAAGTGTGTGAATGCAGCCATGTGTGCTCACACACACACACGCGCCCCATCTGACTCTTCCCACCAACAACTGTGGCAGTTGGCCCAGATCACAGCAGTGACACGCTGCCAACAGACTGAATAACCTCACAGCACACTAAATTAGAAATACATTTCCACAGATTAAATTTCAGAGGACCATGATGCCATTTTAAACTCCATTAGATTCTGCTCCTCTCCATCCTTTAAACAAGCACAAAAGCTAGCAAATAACCCTCCTCCATGCCCTCCACCCACCCACTTTACCAGATGTCCCAATGGGATGGAGGCTTCATAATGGATGTGAAATAGGATGGATAAATTAGCAACCAGTCTGAAGGTACCACTAGTCTAAAATCTTACAGGAAAAAAAAGCTAAAAGAAATCAAACCACACTGCATTGAGGTGAGAAAGCCTCAGCAGGAAGCTACGTGGGGTGTTGATCACTGCTGTCCACAGATGCAACAGAGACCTAAGAAGGGAACTCAAACGCAAGCTCTGAAAGATTGAACCCACTAGGTAAGACTTTTGTAGACAAGCTTTAACTGTAACAAATGCACACCCTTTCAGAAGGTAATGGGACAGAACAACAGCAAGAGGCATCATTCCAGCACAGAGGATGCCCTTCTGGCTAACTAATGAGACAGGGGACGCACCTACAGAGAAACATACAGCAAGAGACGACACAGTTGGGGGATTGAACTGAAAGATGCTATCTTCAGTACATGACTTGGGACATAAGGCCATGGAAAGTCTTAAGAAAAATAACCATTCGAGTAACATGTCCTTGTCTAGCTCAATCCAGTCAGTGAGCTGTACCTCACACTCAGGCCCCAAAGTCTAATGTGCAGGCTTGCAGACACATAGCCCATGGATCCCTGACACATCACACAGCTCCAGCCAGGCTCGACCACCTGTTCCTGCAAGGTAATTCAAGTATTTCACTCCACAATTTCAGATGCCTCATTTGTACTTGGACTGCTGAGAGGAGGAGCTCACCTGTTTTAATCATCACCACAGGAACAATCTAGCTCCTGAGGCAGACAAGAGCAATGGCAACCCCTCCACCCACTGTCAAATGAAAAACCTCACTCAGATTGAACAATAAAGGACAGTGAGTAGGTAGAGAAGGGGAATTTCCAAGCAAATTTTCTCTTGCAGGAACAAGTACTCAAGCAAGTTAAGCACTTCTTCAGTTTATAGTCAGACAAAACAAAGGAGGATGGGGAGGACTTAAGAGAGCTAGACAAAAACCCATTCAGGGTAACAGAGAGCCAAGCATAAAAGAAATTTCTTTTTGCACTATTACCAGCCTCATTTTATGATCTTTAGAACCATGAACTCGAATGCTCCTGCTGCAGATACAGTCAAATTGCTGAGAGCTGAAATGCACACAATACCTTCAAGTGCAGCTCCACTATATTTGTCTGGCTGCTGCTTGCTGTGTAGTGCTACAGCTCCTTCTGTGAATGAGACTGTGCCCCAGAGCTGCTGCCAGACACCTACCTCGAAGACAGAGGAAAGTGAGAAAATCTTCTGTCTTGGGCTTCCTTTTGGAGAGGTCAGAAATCTGAGTGGCAGGAGGGGGTAACAATGGCTCCACTATCTTTATTGGAGTTGTGCTGGGACTGTTTGGCTGGGACTGAGCAAACTTCCTTTGTGCTTGCAGCCTTGGCCTGTGGGAACAAGAGCACATCAGAAACACGTTAGGCAGAACTTACTGGAAGTGCAAAAACATAAAAATTCACCATTTAGGATAGAGAGAGAGATCTGAATCCATCTCCCACCAATACTAAATCCCTAGCTGGGTCAACGAAGACAGTATGAAGACAGTATTTTATTTGTTTTACCCTGGTATCTTCTGCTACAATTTGGAAAACCAGAAAGGGAACATCTTGACTGCAAAATCTGTGACTACTCTTTCATATGTTCTGAGTGTCTTCTTGCACATGATACAATTACAGTCTACCATTCACTTATTTGGAAATTAAATCTGTATTTTGCACCATGAAAATGTCTTTTTTTGGGTTTTTTTGTAAAGTGTTAGTGCTCACTGCTTTCTGTTTTTAATTAAATTACAAATTAGGTTTATTTTAGCCGCATTAAGGTTTTAATTTATTCCAATCTGCCAGAATCTTATTTTCATAGTAAAGTATATATTAATAGATAAGATATATATATTTGTGCCCAGCTCTAAAAAAAAAAACAAACTTTAGGAAAAGATATTTTTGACAGGGAAAACATCAGGTCAAAACCTTTAGATTTCTGTTTGCTTGGCCACAGTCCCAAAATCAGTAAGGAGGTCAGCAGTGGGGTTAAGCAGGATTTGGGATAAATTTGTAAGATTGAAGGACATGCATGGAATGAATTTGTTCAGTCCTGGTACTGGGCAATGGACTGCCACTCTGATTAGTTTTAAAGCAAGCCTGGGTATGGCGACAGGAAATGAACGGCTGCAGGTGGTTTTGGCAGTTGGCTGCAAATTATTTCAAGCCTATCTGAAGGCTCTGATTAACTGCTAGGCAGCAATGAATATGATTTTCTTTAATATGTCTAGAACATAAATTGGTGTTAGGGAAAGCATTTTGGGGCAGGACAGATACCCAGAGGGGGTCTCGCTGGGAACCTGGCTCAGCTCAGCATATAAGAGCATGTTAATTTCTCACTTAAGCAACTGGGATTCTAATTATGATCTTTATTGCAGTTCAAAAAGGAGAGAAGCTACAGAAAGAACTTAAAACCTGATTGAGAAAGGATGCAATTTTATGTCATTTTATTCCCTAATAGCAGAGTATTTACATAATGTCAAAGTGAAACATATTAAATAACACTGAAGGGAAGCCCAGGTCTTGTCACTGCACTGCAGCCTCGACTGTTGTGACTTAAGGAAAGCACAGTTATCATTCAGTAGGGATGAAACATATAATTGGCAAACCTCTTGTTTTTCATGAGTCTTAACCTTAAATATTTGGGTAACAAGAGGTTTGTTACCATATTTTAAACTTCTGCAATCTTGTCACTAAGATAGCAAAAAAAATATTGAAAATCCCACTAGTGTTTGTATGAATACATGTCACCTAATGACAACAGAGAGCAAAAGTAACATTCAGCAGTTTTCTCCCTAAACTATGCATAAAATTGTCCTTGTCCTCACTATCCAACCCGCACTGCCCTGAACAACAAAACACACCAACTGCTTTTTTAATCTCCTCTATGGCAAAAATAACCTGGTGTTTACAAATTTTTTTATCATGGTGCCTATAATTTGTGAACTGGAACTAAAAGACTATTTAACATATATATTTCCTCATATCCATGAACAATTATCTTTCCAGAATGAAGATCTTGTATAGATCTGCTTGTGTCTCCAAATTACTCAGATTGCTTTGCAAAGCCTCATCTCTTCAAGCAGACTGAGGACTCCCTCGCAGGATGAATGGGATTTTAATTTCAAGCAACTACATTTCTATCACCAAAGCCATACATGCAGCCAGAGAAAAACGCTTTGTGTTGGCTTCTGTTCTGCACAAAACATATGCTCTTTCGGCAAAAAACAGACTATAAAGGTTAGCAAGCATCCCGGCTTTCTGCACAGCAATTTTTTCCCATTGATGCGCTTCATCAGCCAGGCTGTTAAAAACATTAACCCACCCACTCTCTGCATCTCTGTACCTGCTCAAATCTCATGTGATCAGTGGTAAGTAAGGAGGAGTACCACCCCACAAAGTAAAGGTTAAACCTGTTCTATGGTTCAGAATTAACCCTTTGCAGCAAGAATCATCCCTGCTGGTTTCGCAGTATCCCTGTTATCAGTTCCCAGAGCACAGGAACAGGATTAGAGACTGACCTGCAAGTTTGGCATAGATGTGAAATGAATTAGGGAACTGAAAGTACTTTTGGTTCTGTCTGTCTTTGAAAGTACACTGTCTGCTAGTGTTCTTTTCTGAGACAAAAAAAAAAAAATCCCCATGGGGCACGGAGCCTGGCCTGGCAGCATCAGTGACTCTTCAGTACCCATAGGAGCCCTTGATTTCAGCAAGAACAGAGAAAATTCCAGGTGTTCCCTCCACTTACAACCATGAACTTTTGCTGCTTCCCCAAGGAGGCTGTGGAGACTTGCAGCTATATGGTCAGATGTGTCCGAGATGCTTCTCCTCTCAAACCAGAGTTAAAGATTGCTGTCTTCCATCTGCTCAGTTTGACCTCACCAGTGCCATAAAACTATGCCCCCTTATGAAATATCTGTATTTTATTAAAACCATGAGCAGTTACAGGGTGTAAATATCACTGATTCAATTTATGAACACTAGTAAATGCAAGCGCTCTTTTATGACTGCAGCATCCGTTAGGTTGCTGAAATAACTACTGTTCCTTGCATGGATATGTATGTGCTCCACAGGCTTCTACTTCAGTGCCTGAGAGAGCATACAAAGTGAGCTTGGAGCAAGAAATAAACTGTTCTGTAGCTACAGCATACAGGGATAAGGAATCAAGATTAGCAAGCGAAAGACATGTTCTTAAGTAGCCCCTGCTTCACATTCATGACCAGTTTCAAAGGTGGGCCAGCAAAGAAAAAATACGTATTTCAAAATGTTGGCAACAACTAAAATGGTTTCCTTTTGAAGGCATGCATGCACCTTAATAAACTTGTATGTCCCCATGAAAACCTCCAGCAGCATAAAACCAATTATTTCAGGTATGGTTTCACATTGCACTTAACCCAATCTAAGCGTGAAGCTGCTGCCAAAGAAGGATTGTACCCTCCTTCTTAACTACAGTGACATCAGAGGAAGCATGGCAAGTTGTACTCACACACCACTTCTGAACAAGGAAAAACAGAAGTGATAAAAGTGCCCAGAAAGACACTGTGTGTATGTATGATGGTGCCTACCTAAAATTTAGAGAGAAGCAATATAGCCAGCAAGATCAGGGCAATGATTGCCCCTCTGTACTCAGCACTGGTGGTGCCACACCTTGAATCCTATGTTCAGTTTTGGACCCCTCACTACAAGAAAGACATTGAGGTGGTAGAAATGGAAACAGAGCTGGTAAAGGATCAGGAGCAGGAGCCCTATGAAAAGTAAGAGAGCTGGAGGTGTTTAGCCTGAGAAAGGAGGTTCAGGGGGAATCTCATTGCTTTCCACAACCGAAAGGCTGAGAGGAGGTGTAGCCAGGTGGGGGGCAGTCTCTTCTCCCACATAATAAGTGACAGGACCAGAGGTCAAGGTCTTATGTTGTGCCAGGGGATGTTTAGATTAGGTATTAGGAAAAGTTTCTGTCACAGAAAGGGTTGCAAAGCATTGGAATAGTCTGCCCAGAGAAGTGATTGAGTCACCATCCCCGGAGGCATTTAAAAAGACACAGGGATGTGGCACTTAAGGACACTGGTGGATTTGGCAGTGCTGAGTTAATGGTTGGAGTCAACGATCTTAAAAGTCTTTTCCAACCTAAATGAATCCATGATTGTTTAAACGCATAACACCACCACCATGGCTTTGCTCTTTGCTTCTTAATGCAAGGATTTCTGCCGGAATGACCTATTTAGTGTGCATTTGGCAACAACAGACAGATTGGCATGAGCAGCAGAGAGAACAAAAAAATGCTGTTTCCGTCCTCAAAATAAATTGCTCACTTTGTCCTCATTGAAAGGGTACACACTATGTAAGGCTTATAAATACGCAAACAGAAAAACCTTCGCAAGACGGAAAAGGATGAGGAAAGAACTCAAAATAATCCCACATCTAAACGTCATGCAAACACCCAACACACAGCCAGAAATATCTAGACTATTTAAAAATAAACAGTAAACCACCTTCTCTCAACAGAATGTTATTTTCCTTCTACTTCTTTTGAGAGACCTAAAACACATACCTATGACAAAAAAAGTTCAAAAAAGCCTCAGTCTGAGGAAGTCTCACCTCCTTTGGGTATGCTTCTCTTCTACTGAACTGACTGTTTAGGTCTAAGAAAGTAAATTTCAGCCAGAGACCAGAACTCCACAACGAAAATATCCTGATTGCAAAAAATCAGACTAGGCTACAAAACATTTCTCTCCTGACACAAAATATACTTTTTGAAGATTTTTTTAGAGTAGAATTTCTTTTTAGTTGAATATTTTAAGCAAATTGCATTCTCTGTAATCAAAACACTGTAATCAAAACACTGTTTGTGTTAACTAAAAGTGCTTCAGAATGTCTTTTAAAATAGCATATCCTAGCACCATTCCTTTTGCTTGTAAAAAAGTTTGCATTTAGGAGAGAAGATTTAATACACAAAGGCAGTCTTTTCTTCGCAAAGCAAAGTTCAGGCTAGTAGTAGCAGTCTGTGTTAAATTTAGTAAACATTAATATTCTAGATAACAGTGCATGTTGTGCCAGCCACAAATCAAGTATTAAACTATTGGTATGTGAGATTTTGTTGTACATCAGTACAAAAATCTGATTCTTTTCAGTTTATTACCCCACAACTCCTAAGCGAAAACAAAGCATAAGTACTAAAAAAAATACACAAAAATAAATATGCACAATCAGATTTGTAATACATTTGCATGCATACTGATGTATTTATAGAAAATTCTAGGTTTGAGAGGCTATTCTCATGCCTAAGCATCTCAAATGGGAAGAGATTTGCAAAACAATCTTCTGTGAATGTTCTCTAATCTCCAGCAATCTGCAGGTTTCCACCAAACTTCCTGCTTAGTATGTGCTACCATATGTCCTTATTACCTTTCACTTACTCCTTGAACTCCACTTTTGCTTTTGTCTTTTCCTGCTTTTCTGATATAGCCTTCTTCGTGACAACAGCAGGACAAGGAGTTAGGTTTTCAAACACTACAGAAACCATAGCTGAAGCAGCTGCTTGAGTGGTACAGTTTCGTGACTAATTCCCATTTTCCTTCTCACTGCAATGTGCTTTTCACTTAACAATTAAGGGAAGGCTCTGGCACGGCTGGGCACTCTACCTCATAGATTTTGTTCTGACCCCTCCATGCTAACATCATTACAGCTTCCTCTCTGCTGAGTACCTGGGTTATTTACTTCATTGCTATCACATTTTGCTGGCATGATGAGATACTTATCTCTGAGATTTGCTTGGGTCTGTACCCCTGATTTCGATGAGGTCTGAAGTGAACCATCTTTTGGTCTCACTGGAGGTGATAAACCAATTATGTAAATTGTGTAACTACACCATACAACGTGGCACTTGGTCTAGCAACACAGCATGTCTGTACAGAAAAATCCACTTGTAGGTGCAGCTTTGTTCAGTAAGGTAAACTTACCTGAACGTGACAGGCTGCAGAAATGTTCTGCCTTCATTTAAAAATAAAATTAAAAAGTAATTTAGGCTTTAATAGCCAGGTGTCTGCTGGAAATCAGATGATTATCAAGTGTGTAATTTCCACCTCAAAGTCAACCATGTTACAGGCACTTCTAGGCAAGCCCAAGATGAGCATGCAAAACTTGTTGCTGGAGGTATCATTCTTCACAGGACAAGAAGGAAATCTTTATCACATGTACCAGCAGGAATCATGTCTAAGCTACATTTTACCCTTTCAATCCTCAGAGTAAGTCTAAGACATTCCTTCCTAACAGTGACCTTCTAGACTACTACCAGTTCATGGGAACAGGTCTTCAAACTTCAACAAGTTGTGTACACCAATAATGCCAAAACTTGTATGTAACATATTCTTTTTTTCGCCAAACTGTGAGGGTTAACATTTGGATAATTAAAAAAAAAAATGCGGCAGGGAAAAAAATTCCCCTCAGAACACAAGATCTTGTTGACTGTCCTTGGAGCACACCTGAGTGGACGTCTTGGCTCTGGTGGCACTAGGCAGTGTTTCTGTCTGTACTCACACACCTCTGCCACCGTGTCCCAAGCTACACTGTCAGGGCAATCAACAGCACCACAGCAAGAGCAAGAAAACAGGTGTGCGAAGGAGTTCTCTGAACTGCATTTCTTCTCCCACATGCCCCAAAACTACTGGGATAGTATTTTCTGCTCATATGACAGAAATACAGAATGACTAGGTTGGAAGAGACCTCCAAGATCATTGAGTCCAACCCATGCCCTAACACCTCGACTAGACTTAGCACCAAGTGCCACATCCAGTCTTTTTTTAAACACATCCAGGGATGGTGACTCATCCACCTCCCTGGGCAGATGATTCCAGTACTTTATCATTCTTTCTGTGAAAAACGTTTCCCTAATATTCAACTTATCTTTTTCCCTTGGCACAGCTTGAGACTGTATCCTCTTGTTCTGTCAGTTGCTGCTTGGAGAAAGAGACCAACCCACACCTGGCTACAACCACCTTTCAGGAAGTTGTAGAGAGTGATACGGTCACCTCTGAGTCTCCTTTTCTCCAGGCTAAACAACCTCAGCTCCCTCAGTCCTCCCAGGGCTTGTGTTCCAAGCCCCTCACCAGCCTTGTTGGCTCCTCTGGAAGCGTCGAAGCATTTAAGCATCTCAATGTCCTTCCTAAACTGAGGGGCCAGAGCTGGGCACAGCACTCAAGGTGTGACCTGACCAGTGCTGAGCACAGGGGAAGAATGACCTCCCTGCTCCTGCTGGCCACACCATTCCTGACACAGGCCAGGATGCCTTTGGCCCTCTTGGCCACCAGGGCACAACTGGCTCATGTTCAGCTGCTGTCACCAGAGGGACCTGCCCAGGTTCCTTTCCTCCTGGGCACTGTCCAGACACACCATCCCCAGCCTATAACATTGCAGGGGGTTATTGTGTCCAAAATGCAGGACTCAGCACTTGGACTTACTAAACTTCATCCTATTGGACTCCGCCCATCCATCCAACCATTCCAGGTCTCTCTGCAGAGCCCTCCTACCTTCCAACAGATCAACACACGCTCCCAGCTTTGTGTCATCTGCAAATTTACTAATGAAAGACTCAATACCCTCACCCATGTCATCAGTAAAAATATTGAACAGAACTGGCCCCAGCACAGATCCCTGAATGACTGATATCAGTGGTATCTGTTGCCCATTTGATAGCACAAATTGCTATCAGCAATTGCTAGTTGCTAGTGTCAGCAAGTCTGCAGTAGTGAAAACAGAGATTCAATCAGGATCTGTGTCCCCACACCTGTCTGTACCAGGAAGGGACTGGAAGTGAAGAGACCTGGTTGCTCCTATCCACGCAGAAATCAAGTGCAGGTAACTGGTGCAAAGCATGGCATCACTCTCAGATGTGGCTCCTTCAAAGTAATTTGCAAGATAATGTAATCCAAGACACAACCTAGACCTGTACTACCAGGTAAGAGTGTAATTCTTAGTCCTATCATATGATTTAAAGAATCTGGGCTTTACTTTTTACTTTACTTTTCAGTAAATTAGACATTCCAGAAAGGTTGAAGGCAACAATTTTCAGGAGCAGTTTTTACTCAGACCTTTATTTACTCAATCTTTTTCACTTTCTGTGGGCCAGTAAATCAAAATTGAGCCTAAATTAACAACACGATTTTAAACCAGACTTAAATTTTCAAGTGATCCAATGAAAGCACAATATTAAGCCCATTCAGTCCTTGATTGTTGAGCCTAACAGGGCATGTTTCTGTAAAAAACAGTTCTTGCTCTAAAACTTCAGTCACAATGAATGTATGCACATTTTCCTTTGAGATTTTTGTGTGAGTGTGTGCTTTATATGGGAAACAGTTGGTTTCTGAGAACCTCCTCTCCTGCTAACAATAGAAAGGTGTTTGGGAATGGCATCTAATGAATAATAATTGAGCTAACCCATATGCTTCACAACTATTTCAAAGTACAGCTAGACACAAACTTTTTTTGCTGAAAACTGCTCCAATTATCATTAATTCTGGAACCGCCTGTTTTTTCTGGCAATGCTCACTGATTACAAGAAGGTACTTGCAGTCTCCAAACCCACCTCATGTCATGCAGTTTAGCAGAGACAATTACACCTCCTAAGTGAAACAACTGGCTGTTCAAACAACACACAAGACAGCATTGGGTGAAGTGGGAGTCCTTAAAAGCTGCAGGGCATTGTTACCGTTCCCCACCACTTTAACTGTGTTTGGAGGAACTGGACAACTCCAGCCACCATAAATGAGCCTTGTACATACTCCACATGGCCTACATCAGCAGTCACAATGACACAGGTATGGAGAGCTTGCCTGCTAGACTGAGGCCCATACTAGACAGGGTAGAGAAAAAAGCTGTAGAAAACTAACACTGTGTTCAGGTTTCACCTGTGCATCCAGTAAGTGCAGGTGTTTCAGTGGTCTAGATAACCTTGAAAGGGGCTAAATCACACTGGGTACTAAACGCCCTGGGTTTTTGCCCTGAAACATCCACAGTGGTCAGGGAATTCTGTCACTTTTCTTATGCAGCAGTAGGATTTCCCAGTGTGAACTTGAGTGCCATTCATGGACTTCAGGATACAGGGAAGCAAAGAGGAACAAGAAACAATCAAAAAAACCCAAAAGCATGATTAGTCAAAGTTGTAGCCCTTCTCCAGGAGAAGGGGCCTCCTCTCACCTTACTGCTGCAACTGGTTTTAACTGGACTTGATGCAAGAATACTCCATCCCTGCTTATCACACACAATTTGCATCACTGCAGCACTGTATGCAGGGTCACAACCTCTCACTTAAATCAAAACTTAACTCTGAGTTACCAAGGTGCAGCCCCAGCACAATACAACTACAAAACCACACATCCACCTTCAAATATCTCAACAATGGCACACTTCCAGCTCAGATTCTAGCAACTGGAGAAAGGCTGATTTAAATACATTAATGACCATCAAATATTCAAACTCTTCCACCTGTCCCATGGACCAGTGGCTGTGGCAAGGTTTATTAGCTGCTATCCAGAGAGAAGCAGCAGTGGGAGTGTGACCAAATGAGGATACGGCAGCTGAATGAAGCTCCCAAGAAGTCGTTTTCTTACAGCCTTTGTCATCGGATCACAATACATCAAGTGTCCTACAGGCTTGTCTGTAAAACCAGGACCAAAGCCTTATTCCTCTATAAGTAAGTGTGGGATCTAGACAATCAGAAAAACAATGACTCTTTTAAATCTACTTTCTCCAGGGCTGTAACACCTGAGATTGGACAAAATTTTTTCCTCTCCATACAGACATGTGGTGAGCTATACATGGCAATAGATGGCAGAAGAGATCCTTCTGAACACTGGAGACAGGTGGTGCCACCCTTCCTTTGTCCTGTAACAGTTCTTAAAAATTCCCATTCTGGAGTAGCTCGATTTCTAGTCTAAGAACATAAGCACTGGCACCACAACCTTTGACTGCTCCAAGTTGTACTCCAGTTGTGTCTACACTGTACCATATTGCACACTGTATAAAGCCACCCAGGCTAAGCCTTCAAATTCATCAGTCTACGTGGAAAAGAATCTAACAACAATGCTGCAGACTCTAAGTCCTACAAATGCTCCTCTCAAAGTCCTGATTATTGCTGACACCCTCAACACCAGAGCCAACATTCAGCTGAACCAGCTCAGATATGCCCACAGAAGCTACAGAGGTGCATAGTAATGCAAAAACAGGCTCATTCAGAAGGAACAAGAAACGGGAATGTATTGCAGAAGTCCATTTTGGAGGGGGCTGTGTCTTGGATACATCTCTTTCCTTGCTGTTCTTTGGCCTATGCATGCTACAGAGATTGCACCTTAGCTTATGATCCTTGACTCTTTGGGACTAGGCTATGGTGGGAGTCACTGCACTGGTGTGAAGCAGTACCAAGCACCAGCTGATGAGCACTGCCTTCAGCAGTTCCATAAAAGCTACAACAACTTCTTACCCCTCCCCACACTCCCACCAGTGCACAGCTTACTTCTGCTTCTGAACTCATGTTCTGAAGGCATTCCTCTTCTGCAGTATTCCTCATCTCAGGCTGTTAGTTGGTTCTCTTCACCAGAGAACTCTGCAAGCTGCAGCCAAGCACAGCTGAGCACAGCTACCTACAAAAGCACTTGGCAAATGGAAACCAGGGTTTCCAGTTCCTGCATCCAGAAATGAGGGCTGTCCCTCTATTCTAGCAGTGTGACCCAAGATTCCTACTTTTCAGCTTGAGGCAAAACCACTATGCCATACCAGAAAGCAAGAACATCACCACGGAGTAACTTAGGCCAGGTCTGCCATTTTATGCTGTGCTGCTGCACAAAGAGCATCACCACGTGCTAGAAAGTTAAAATGCAAAACCACAGCAGGAAAAAAAAAAAAAAAAAAAAAAAAAAAAAAAAAAAAAAAAAATTTAAAGAACTCATTTACATTTGCTTGGTTTTTAATAATCACTACCAGATGTCTGAGTGTGTACTATGTCTATGAACCTCTCTTCAAGAAGAAAACCACAAGAACAAAGTTATTTTTTCACATTAAACCCTGTCCCTTGTGCTGGAAGTAAACAAGGTTGAACTCCACGCTAATAGACATCCTCCTCACTGGAAGGAGGATGCAATTTCCAGTTCACTTGCACCATCTCCACCTAATGGCAAGGAACCTGTCAAGGTTCTGCTGCCAGCACTCGCCAAAGGTGGAAGAATGAAGCGACCCTCACAATTCTTCTGATATTCAGGTAAAGGCAGAGTGGGAATGCCTAGGGAAACAAAATGGTCTCCCCTTCCACTTCACTTCTCTGCAACACCATGCTGCTGTCTGCATGGAACTGAAGGCAACCTTGTTAACTTTTTTATTTAATGAAGGCTTGGATTATTTTCAAAAGCATTTTTGACCCCTACAAAAATATTTCCCACCCTATGGAAGACAGCCTATAGAATGTTAAAACCCACCCATTTTGAGAAAACTTGAGCATTGCCCCCTATTTAATTACACAGAGGTCAAAACTACTTCTAGCACAACGCACTGTGCAGCTTCAATATTCTTCTAGTATTATTTTCAATGTTCTCAGACATCTGAGGGACATCTGCAAAACCTGTTCACTTCCTAGTTCCCAAGCAGGAGGCATTAAAGAAAACCAGCATGGTTCAGGTTACAGAGCTTCCTACTTTTTTACTCATGCGATGCCTGGGCACTACCCAAACCCCTGGTCTCTGATCAATTCAGAGCTGCTCTTTGTTCCCTATGATACACCAAATAATACCAAACATATCAGCAACTCCCTCCCTAGTAATTTGACCAGCTGCTAAAACTCAAGAGGATGCAAGATCAAAGCCATGTGACTGAAGGAAAATTCCCTTTCCACTTTGAGCAGCCCTTTCTTCGCAACTGTGTGTTATTTTTTTTTTAATTGTTTTACAAACTATTTCATTCTTTTGTTTTTCCAATCTCAGAAAAACACGTGTACCCCAACTCTAGCAATCTTTCACCTTTGCCCTAAAAGCAACTTGCCCCAGCCAGAAAGCCACTGATTACTTCTGGCAGAAATGTCAGAAATAACACTGTATGGATCATTCTAGCCATCATCTGAATGGCTGAGAAACATCCTATTCAATTAAGCCCTGCATTAATCCCTAACATTTGAATAAAACTTTCCATCTACCAGCAGGAAGTGATAAAAGTCAGTAGGTTGTGTGCATTTTAACCTCTTGCAGAGATTGCAGCTTGCAATTTAACCACACCTGAAACCACGTATCTGTACTTCCCACGGGGACAGACTTTGGAAGGCTCCTCTACCATTTGGCTATTACCAGGAACTCAACATTTCTCTTGTAAAAACAACAACGTTTAGATGCACAGCAAGAGGGGAAGGAAAAAAAAAAAAAAAAAAAAAAAAAAAAAAAAAAAAAAAAAAAAAAAAAAAGAGAGAGACAAGACATTCTATATCTGCTGCACAGACTTTATTACTTTATTCTGATAAGCAGCAAAGTGATCACTTTTGCATAGAACACCCATCAGTCACATTTGCTGTCTTGCCAAAAAGGATTACTAAACAGAAACATGCAAGTGAGCTATCAGGGGAAGAAAATAAAATAAAAATCAGTATATTCCATTATGTTAACCTATGCTAGTTCTATATAATACTGGATCTGATTATGTTAAACCTATTCTATTCTTAACCAACTCCAAAGATAAAATACAAACTTTAGCAGGTGCTGTCTCTACTTTTTGGCCTTTTTTTCCTTCATCATTGTGATTTTTTTGCATTGAGTTTCTCTTGGAAGCAAATCACGACCCTCTCCAGGCTTCCTCCCCAGGAGTCAAACAGCCCATTCTTGCAAGTCAATCAGGCAGACGCAGTCAATTGTCCCAGTAACTCTGTTCATGCCTTCTTTCAAGCCATGCCACATCCTGCTACCAGTCAAACTGGCCTGAAAAGGAAAGGGGCCATTCACCTCAAACCTCTTCTTTACATGGATGCTAAATCCTATGAGAGGGGGCTGGCTGGACTGCCAGAGCATGCTGTCTTTCTCTTCTTCCTGAATGCCAGAAAAAGTAGTTGGGAACTAATGATATGAATGGAAACTATGGTAACAATTCCTGTGCCACCACAATCTATAGCCTTTCCTGCAGACTCTCTTTCTTTACCTGCAGTAGTAAGTATTCAATACTCTCTTGCTTCCTGTCACATTCCCCTGTCCCTAGAGACTCCAGTAAAAAGATATGGTGCATATCAAGCTCATTTCAGTACCAGGTAATCACAGTAAAAAGCCCTCACAGACACACACTAATTGTGTGTACACACCACGCATCTGTCCAGGAAGTTAAAAAATACAGTCCCTCTGAGAAGACTTTGTTCACAGGAGAGTGAGATTTATCAGTGCTTCGTCCCTTACACCCTTCTTGATTATACTTTTAGGATACACAATGGCACGTGAGCAGCAGGACACCTGGTATTTGTTGATACAACTCAGATAAACTAAGAACTTGCTGATAGTGGAAGGAGAAAGTTACATTCCTTCTGGTTCTGCATCCCACTGTGCACTCTGACCAGGAAGTAATGGGAGGGCACAGCCCAAGTGGTTGGAGGGGGAGGACAAAGGGAATGGGACCACACCTTTCTGGAGCAGCAACTGCAGCATTGCCTCACCTACATCCTCCTACCCTGCATGAGTGGGGTCAGTTTGGTTTAAAATTATCTCAGAGAGGCTGCTTCTGAAAAAAGGCGTGGTATATGTCCTTCCCTTCACCGCCAGCCACACGTTCCCAGTCACCACTAGAGCTCCTGAGACCCCATAATCAGCTGGCTGAGGAAGTCAGTCTAGCCGAAAATTAATTTATAGGTTGGGTTTTTCACTTTTGCAGGTTTGGTTTCATAAGCACAGAAGTGCTGGTGCTGGCACAAAAGAGGTGGCATGAACACACTAGAGGGAAGAACAGGACTGCCTTTACCACTAGCAGCTTGGATTAAGATCACCCTAAGCTGACTGAGAAACACATTAGTTACTGAACTGTAAAATTTTAACAGAAAACGTGCCTGGCAGCAATGCCAGTGTAGTCCCTTTCGTTGTCAACCCTTTTGCAACAAGGAGCCTAGTTTCCACCACGACAAGCAAGGAAGACAAATTTGGGAGGGCTTTTCTACTTGATAACCTGGGGGGTGTTTTTTGAGAGTTTTTCTGAAGTAATGAAAGGTCTGATTTCTGTCACCTCTGCCTCCATGATCAGATCACCCACTACTTTTCCCTGTATCATCACAAGCAAAGCCCCAGCTAACAAAACATTTAAAATAGAAAGGAGAGGGTGGCATTACAGATGCAGTCTACACTGACAGCGACTCTGCATAAAAGTGCAGCGAGCGCTTTCTAGGTGCCCCATGGGCAAAGTCCACTGGCCCTGTGCTCCTCTGGAATTGTCCCTGAGGTGTGTTCGCTGATAGTGATAAATCACTGAAGCAACAACTAAGCACAGTAAATCTGTCTGAAAATGCCCAAAATCCTGGGATGTTTCCCGGCACCTTCTCTCCTCCTCAACTGCATTGAGCAAATATCCAACAACTGATTTACTGGCAGTCCTCAGACAAATCACTTTTCTATCCCTTTTCCAGGCTGAAATTAGACATTGACTAAAAGAGGGCAGGTAGAAGGAATAAAATTCTGTGAAGAACACTATGTGCACACCCACAGCTGCTTGGATCAGATGAGGATCTGAAGTCGATTTGCCACGTGGCTGTACAAAAGGTCACGGCAAGAGTCCTCTCACACAGGAATGGCAAGAAATTGGCAATTACTTCAGCTGCGATCGTCAGCAAACATTTGATGAACTCAATGCCAGTTCACATGGTTCTCAAAGGCTGGCCACCTGAAAGGCAATTGGTGAGAACGCCATGCAAAACTCCACCAAGAACAAAAGAAGTGAAATTAGAAAGAACGCTTGGGCAGGAAAAGATGGCAGGGCAATAAGGCCAGGAGCAATAGGGAAAGTAAAACATTGTGAGGGAATGCAAAGTGCTGTCTGTACGTTCAGGAAAAGTGGAAGTCAATCAAAAATAAAATGGAAATCCTGTGAGGACCAGTTGACTAAGGAGAGAATGGCAATGCAACCACAATATGCCTGATTAGAAAACTGCAGAAATCTGACAAAACATGCAATCCTTTTCATACCCAGCCAACCACTGAGCCACAGGTAAACAAATAAGAGGAGGATTTCACAAACCCCCTCGAGTATTTTCCTGGTTTAAAATTATATTTAATATGGGTTCAGTAGCTCGGGATACTGTTCAAAATAACAAACAAATGCAACCACAATGGGTTGTGTGAGTGACTGCCCTTAGCACTAAGGAAATCTGAATAGCTTGAAGGTGAGAATTAAGTCAACAAAGTCAACAAATAAAATAAATGCATCTTTTATCACACCATTACCAAGGGAAGACAATGCCAAAAGGCAAAACTAGAGATGCTTCTCCTGAGGCCTTGCTGGCAACACAAGACTGCCCCAATTTAATTTTTGTTAAATCAGTTCAAATCCACATGGACTGTTATGGGTTAAGAGTAGGTTAAGCCAGTGCCTTGTTGACAGATAAATCAAAAAGACAGCCTGTCCATACAGCCTCTTGTGCCAGTTTACCTTCATTAATTTAAAAGCTGCATCTTAATTTATCTTAACATAAGCCATCTAAAAATCTCTGCAAAGCACCGCCACTAAGACTTGAATGATTTTGGATCAGGAAATCCGAAATCCCTTTTAAAGCTAAACCAGATTCCAACCCACCTACCCCACAACCTGCTATTTTCTGTGGAGGTTTCCTTCTGCAGACAGAGTGAGACTCTGCCTTTAGAAGAAATTTAAGCTGCTATTGCATCTCTAAATATTCAAATTCTGTACCTTGGAAAAAGTAATGACTCCAACTTCACATTTTGAATCTATATGGGGAGTATTAAAACCACACCAAACAGGGACATCCCTAGTCTCATACAGGGTTCAAAATCTAAATAAGAATTTTGCTGAACATGCTAATCTGTATTTCTGTGCATTCACCAGGGCTCTCTCCCTACCCATGAGTCTTCACAGCCAGGCAGCTTCAAAAGTGTTCCAGCACTTCTGTGCA
Organism: Zosterops lateralis; assembly: GCF_965231275.1. Lineage (NCBI taxonomy): Eukaryota > Metazoa > Chordata > Aves > Passeriformes > Zosteropidae > Zosterops > Zosterops lateralis. The sequence goes on along the minus strand of NC_139762.1, from coordinate 63,305,047 downwards.
TCATTGTTACATAAATCTACAAGATCAGAAGCTACACTAGAAATAACTGGGTCACTAACAGTATCTCTTCGTAGTCATTAAGTGACCTTAGACAGCCTGACATGACTGATGTGGTTAGCAGTGCTGTAAGCTAAATAAAATTAAATTTCAGAGGTAAGTTTTACTTATTCAATGTTTAATACACACATATACATGCACACACATACACAGATACCCATGTATTTTATCTGCAGTGAAAAGCCATGACTGGAGACAAACACCAGAAATATGAATAGCTGATTTTTAGATTACTAAAAAAACCTTAGCAGAAGGTATTTCATATTTAACGAGATAATAAACTGTCATAATTAACTGCATTTTACATACCTTTCCTCTTCCCCAAGGGGAAAGAAAAGCTCTAAAAGCAATCAAAAATCAAAACTAAACACTCCTCCAGATTTAGGAACCCATGCTACCACAGTTGGTGAGCCAGACATCCTAATACCAACAAAACATGGTTCTGAGGGAACTCAGAATTTCAGACCATTTCAGGCTATAGCCCTTTAAGGAAGGTTTTCTAAATCCAAAAGAAACCAGTGGGATGCCAACACGCTCGAAGTGCAGATGCAAAGCAAAGCAGCTGTTGCAGCTCACACATTCGCTCAGCACTGGAGTGTCAAATTAATGACTACTCAGTTTTACTAAGCAGTTCCTTTAGAAGGATTTAGCAGCCAATTATTACATACAATCATTTCCCTGAAGAAAGGAGGTCTTAGGGGGAAAACCAGAAGAGCAGGGGAAAAAGAAGCATAGTGAAATTTATCTTCTACAAGCCAAATGCAGCAAAGATGATCTTTGGTGTTAATCCCCACCACAGTGACCATGAGGTTCCCTGGGTCATAGTGAACAAGCAACAAGTCAGGGCAGCTCTTCCTCTACACCCCTCTCTCAGCAGATAAGAGGGAATTTTCTAAAAGTATTTTTGGGCAAGGTTTTAATGTTCTGCATTCCACTCAATGGAGGAAAATCATACTCAAGGCACTGTCTTTGGAACAGCTGACCCAGAAACATCAACTTCCCTCATCTACACAGATACCATGAAAAGTGGGATATGTAAAAAGTTGGGGCTTATCATTATTTAAATGAATCATTTGAATTCTACTACAGAATAAGGTGGTAGTATCCCCTCCATCAACTTACATGCTTCTAGACAAGAAATATGAATAAAAACTATGGTGACTCAATTTACAGAATCTCAGAAAAAACTCCTGGGGAAAAAAAAAAAAACCCCTATCGATCTACAAATACTGTACAAGCAGCAGTATAAATAGGAAAATTTAATTAATCAGCTTCATAATACAGCAGGGTTACAGCAGCTACATATGCTGAACCCAACTTCCCTCATGCAGAAGCTGTGGTACTTAAGCGAATTTACTCATAAAGCAGAGAGTGTTCTCAGCCTGTGGAAATGTGTAGTTTCTGTGTCAGGTGGTGGGATGCAGCAGAGAGAAGGAATTCTTCAGGAGAAGCAGTGAGGAGTCTACAGCATATGAAATGCTATTCCAGAGCAGTATTGATGGATTGTAACTGTTAACAATGGGGACTTCAGCTGTCCAAAAGAAATACCTAGGGCTTTTCACACCATCTCCAAGAAGAGAGCAGCTATCCTCTTATTCTTATTTATATTATTTATTATATTTATCTTATTTATATTTCCTATTGTATAAGAAATATAAATCTGCAAGAAAAAACATAAAGCCTGAGGGGAAGAACCAAACAAATCAAACCCCTTCAAAACCTGAAAGTCTCACACTGTGAATTCCAGCAATTCTGCCTAACACATGGCACTGGGGGGCTGTGGGATGCCACCACTCAAGGGCTGGTTGCTGCAGATGTCAGTAAGCAGTTTGTTTTCATCAATAACACAAGATGCCTGTAGCATCACCAGTTTTACTATGTTCATTGTTTATTAGAAAACACAACTGTCTTATTTTTTATTAGCTGGCATTTCTCAAGGTTCCCTGCCTTTATTTTTCTCTCCCTAGTATAAATGAGCACATTTGCCAATAATACAAATAATACAGTTTAAGGAGAAAATGAAGCTCACACAGTGGGATGTTCATTGTGCGAGGCCAGAAAATTTAAAGTAGTGATAAATGCATTAAGTTGCACTTCACATATCATTAAGAAATGCTGAATTCTATCCTTAAAACACCCAACTTGACAACGCAACCCTCTTAACAGAGGGGTAGTCTCCCAGCAGACATGGCAAAGAACTGTGCTGCATTATATAACAACATTTTCCAGAGGAATGAGCAGAGCACTTTCCGTGATGCACAGGGAGAGTACAAGCTGTCACTGTGCACTCAGCAGCCTCTTCTACAGGGACTGTGCAGCTGAACCAAGTCGCTTGTAGGTGTATTAAAAGGAAGAATAAATGACATTCGAGTAACATCGATGTTTTGAAGTGCAGGTAGTGCCCAGCATCACAGCATTGCCTAATTAAAATCCACAGGAAATCAAAGCAACACTCATCCAGAGGTAAAGGACTCTCACACATGCACCTCAGACAGCCCTTCTGCCTTCCTATCAAGACGGTAGAGCCCTGCTCTGCTCTGCACTGCGACACCCGCTTTCTGCACCAGCTAAGCACCATGATTTATATGTGCTGGCATTCATACGGAGGGAGGGCCAGGCAAAAAGAAAAGAAACACAAAATTCCATCTAATCTTGTATCTCATCCCACTTAAGAACTTTCAAAGGCTTGTCAGCTGATGAGGTGTGCTGCTGGCATTGAGTATCGCCAGTGCTCACACCTTCTTGCTCTGTATTTCATCCACCCCAGTAACAGAGCTGAAAACCTTCATAAATCCTCCCTGTTATACTCAATCTGGAAAATAACTAACAAACACAATGCTCTGGAGTTTTTAATTTCTACACTCATCAAAATAATTAAGGAACTGAAACTGACATCAGGAGGTTTTTTGTGGGGTTTTTTTTGTGGTTTTTTTTTTTTTTTTTTTTTTTTTTTTGGGGGGGGGGGGGGGGGGGGGGGGAGGGCGCGGTGTTCTACATCCTTGTTAAGAGGTTCCATGGCTGACCTGACTCAGAAATTTAGAGCTCATTATACAGAATCACTGAAATTAGTATTCTGTTCATGGGCTTAATAGGTATTTAAACAATGTAAGAGACAGGTTTTGTTTTGTTCTTTTTTAATTGATAGAATAAACTGTATTCAAATGCTCAGAAAGTCTCACTTGTCTGTGAAGCACAAGGAGATGAATGAGGCAAGCACAAACAGTCCAAGAGCCCTTTGCTGCCAATAAGTGGGTTTCCTCCTCCATCTCCAAGCCTTTCATAATTAAAGATAGCAGCTCACCTAATGCTCAGGAAACGCCACAAACATTTGTTTTCATTAAGGCTCATATTGGGAAACCACGCAGATTTTGTTGAATAAAACCTAGCAAAAAAATACTTCAGTAGAAAAAGCTTGAGATGGTCCAAAGAAACAGCAGAGTAAGGAACAAACAAGGAAGAAAACAAAGCAGAAAAGTCAACAACTTATTCATGCATCCTGGACTGACTAATGATCACTAAAGAAGTGCAAAAGAGCACAAGCAGAAAATGGATTTTTGTTTTAATGACTAAAGGATTCCGTGCTTTTCATACAAAAACCAGCAATCTGTCAGAAAAGGTTACCTCAGAAGAGCGAAGCATTCTTCACACTATGTTAAAAAAAATGAACCTGAGTGAGAAAGGCAAAAAAGGATTCTGCAACTCTTATTAGTAACTCAGGTTGGAGGGTGTGGGGTGTCTAGGAAGGCAAGAGAATACTTTCCTCCTACTGTATTTATTTGGAATCATAAATAGCACTGTCCTGACACATATATTCAGTGAATAACACTGAATATATGTGTCAACACCTGCCTTCTTGAGTCACTTCCTCAAAGCATCTTGCTAGAATGCTGTCCACAATTTTGCTCTCCACAATTTTGCCCTCCCCTCTCCCCCCAAAAAAGGTGTCTAATTCAACAGGATATTCAATTTGAAATGGGAAAAAATATTCCTGAATGTGTGTGTGTCCTCAAGCCTAAACTTGAAGGAGTTTTTGTCAGTTTGCTTTTTAAGCCGGGAATGTCAAGCTCTAAAAGACATGTCCCCTGAGTAGTGAGAAGTCTTAAGGAAAAAGAACACCCAGAGGAAAGGATAGGTCAGAACAAGCGTTTAGTATCAGGGTCTGGAAATCTGCCCAGATACTGAAATACTGTTGCCTGTCCTCATGTCAAACACTACTTCAAACCACAGGGCTTTTAAAAATCGTTATATGAAGATATGGTATTTGAAGATTACATTTGCACTTCCTTTTAGAAGACAGAGTAACAAGAAGTTGTAACAAATTCCCTTTCAACTTTCCTTTTTTCATGTTAAAAATCAGAAATAATGATGTGACAGAGGCTGCATTTCTAACATCAGAGCTCCATCTCAGGAAAAGAAACTTCATCTCCCAGACCTGAAAAGAAACAAGAAACAGCAACAGACCCAGACTCTGCCTTTCTCACCCATCCCAGCCCAGAAACTTCCTCCCTCTGTATCAAGAACACCAAGTATTTCGGTAGTAACTTATGAGTGTTTTGTTCAAACTGGGAAATTAGCATACAGCTGCATCTCCAGGCTGGCAGGGCAAATCAATCTGAAGCCTTGAACTGCAGACAGCAGGTAACACCAGGGAACCACACACACCCACACCCAACAGCTAAAGCAGTTAAGTTTCCTTAAACTGAGCAGTTTCAAAGTAAGGGGTTGGGAACCAGTGCTCAAGAAGATGCAACTAAGAAGCTGAAAATAATGACCATAATTTGGAGTCAAGTTCCATATTGAGAAGTTTGTATGACTTGAAATAAGAGCAACACAGGATGGCTGAGGATACAATGGGGTAAAATTTTGTTATGAAATACATAGATAGTTTCAGTGAATTACCCCATAACACTGGAAGAAAGTGTAAAGGAGGTTATTCCATTTTTACTATGAATGGCATATTCTCTTTGTAGTCCCACTGAATTAGTAACCCTGCACAGCTACAGCTTCGGGGCAAACAATGCAACGCAGCACCTCCAACGCAGACTGCGCAAAAGGCGTCGAACAAACAGTCCTGCAAGTGAGGAGGACACCTTTCTCTGCCACTGAAATAATCAAGCACCCAACAAGAATGAAACCCAGGTCAGCAGCCATCCAGTCAATGAACAATTTCTCAGCCTTCACACTGACCACCTTGAGCAGAGGCAGCAAGATGACACAAGCCAGGAAAGAGCCTGGGGAAATACACAGCAGAGGGTACACGGCATCGCTTTCTGATGGCTCATTCTGCGGTGTAAAACTCCAGCAGGCATACACAGAGTATGATAATTGAAAAGGAAAGTAAACAAGACTCTTTGAAGGGCTACTCCAAGTGCAGTCAAAACCACAGGCACTTAATTTACAGCTTTCTTCATCCTGCAGACATCTTAGGAAAATGTCCCATCCAATGAAATCAATAATAAATAAGCACTTTCAGTGGATGCAGGAATTAACTCTCGTTATTTAAAAATGGATTTGAATGCAGTTGTGCTGATAAAGCACTCTCAAAATCCTCCTTCAGGGAGAGAAATTATTTTTGCTTATTTATGAATATCTATGTTCACTTAATATCAGAAAAATGAAGAGCAATAAATAAAGCTCAAAATAGACACATATTCAAAACAGATATAAATAATATAACTTATACTTTGCCCTTGAAAACAATAAACAACTATTACTCTAATCTTTAACTGCTCGAAATTCTGCCAATTAACCTGAAGATGGAGGAGACAGAGCAATTAAGTACTGTGCAAGGCCACACAAGAATCTGAACACAAGGCTACCCAGTACCTAGGCTACTTAAAGATACTATGGGCTGTACTGCCCAAAGCAGAACAAATGTTTGAATTTATGTTTTAGAAGGGTCCTGCAACCAAAAGCTTCAAGAAAAAACCAAACTTTTTCATGTGGGTTTTTTTTTCTGAATTACTTCAATTGATACGTCTGATAAGAAGAGTGTGACCTTTACTCAAATGCTATTTCCCCTTCTTTTTTCATTTCTCATCTGATTCACCTTTAAAGTTTATTTTGTAGTCCATCTGGAAACTGGAAGCAATTAAATACTCTTAATCTGGGATGGCCTATAGCGCACGTATCAAAAGTGATTTTAACAGCAGGATTTCTACGGAACAGAAATGTAATAAAATGGGTAAAAATCAAACATCGATTGCATGGCAACATTTGCCTAGGTATTACCTAATACTTTTATTTTCAGGTAATGAGAGAATTTCACAGGCCTAGAGAAGCAAAAGTGAGAGTCTCAGAAATTGCGCCACACCTACTTTGTCTTCTTGTTCTGTTACAAATTAACCAGGTGGGATGAACTAACTTTCAAGGGAAATCAATAGTGGTCAATTTTTCTAGTGTAAGCCAAATGTAAGAAGTCCATGCACACCAAGATACTGCAATTAGAGGGCCAGCTTGATTTCAGGCTTCTGATCTAAGAATCAGGGAGGCTGAAAGACTTCTCCATCTCTGTTAGAAAACCTCATGATTTTCAATGTGCAGGTGTAAAGAAGATGTCACTAAAAATAGAAGTAATCAAGAAAGTCCCAGCAGCTTACTTTAACAGTGAACTAGATGTATGCAAAAGAAAAACATGAGACTCCCTACTAAAAAAAGAGTTGATTAAAATTTTAGAGTAATTTATTTTAAAATGCACGTTTTGCTTGACAACTTGCAGAACAAATTGTCAGCAGGCCAGGAATAATCTAAAGCATAATAAAAAAGCACAGGGGACAAAAACATAAAGGGTTTCAGAGTCTCTCCCTTGCCTCACGAGGAATAGGAACGGCCAAAGGAGATGACATTGCTTGCTTGCTTGCTTAGAATAAAACTGAGAGCAATGTTATCCTGGAGGGCTGAGTTGCTCAGGGTACCCAGCCACCCCCCAGAGGGACTGATGTTGCTCCTGTTCATCTTTTTTCCCAAAGCTGCCTCTGCTGTGCTCCCTGTGGTGTCCAGGGAATCTGTCCAATACCAGTTCCACTGACCCCGCAAAAAATCACCTACCTTTGCTTTGGCCAGGTGACAAACCATGGCAAACCCAGCACAAATGGGCTCAAGGGAAGCACATGCCACCTCCTTATTATGTAACGCTCCTGAGCTTTCAGGCTCCACTTTAAATCCAACACTCTCAATGGGAGGCAAAGAGATTTGCATTATCTGACCAACAGCCCAAGGTATGTTATTTATGCAGTTGTAAAACAGAGGATCTTCTCAGTAGGCTCCTGATTGTGCAAAGCTACAGGTGACAGTGCACAGCACTCAAGAAGCCAAAGGAGAACCATGTAACATTGTAGTACCTCCAAAGAAAGAGGAGAAAAACCTCTAAAGATGCAGCTACTGTAAGAAACACATCCATCAAAAGAGCAGTGCAGCTACACTGACTTTCCAGATGGGATGTCTGCTCAGACAGGCAGTTGAGATAGAACTTCTTGGTTGGAGAGCACATTTCAAACCCAAGTCATTCAGCAAAGCAGTGATATCAAGCCACAGACACCAAGTGAAGCAATGCCTTCCCCAAGAGAAGGGGTTTAGAAATACAATAGCACACATGCAAAGGAAAACATCTGTTGTAGAATAGCTGACTTCCCAAACATCCGTGTTTGTCTGTTAAGCTGGAATATATAAAGCTGTATATAAAGACTATCAAATTATGATGAGGTGCAAAGAAAATACCCTCCAACTTAAAAGGCTAACGATGTGTTGTCTCAAGTTTTCATTTTTTCACCTGAGAAATTTTAACTTGCACCAGAATATGTTTATATTAAATTCCAAAAGCTGCCATTAAAAAAAAATGAATTCTAAGAGCTGTCCTTGACACTCAGCATACATACACACAAATGTTACCAGTTAATTCATTTTACAGAATTATGACTTCAATGAACAGCTCTTCAACTGTGAAGATAGATCAAATCAAAGATAATAGCTCCAGAAGTGACCCTTTTAACTACAGACCTCCTCACTCTCTACCCATATCCTAAATTTTCTGTCCATATAAACAAATACCTACAGGATTTCATGAAAATGGAAGCATTACAGGCAAATAGCATGTTGCAACAGAAGAGATGTTAGAAACAAAGTCTGTACAAAGTCTGCTTACTTTATTGAAAAGATAAATAACAGCTGCAGAAGCTCCTAGGAAAAAAGGAGGGCAAGAGAGGAGAAGAGGAAGAATGGACAGATATCTCCATAGCAACTACAACTATGAAACTCAGGGGAGAACTTGTCTGAAAGCTGAAAGAAGGATGCTACCAGAGAAAATAGACTGTAATATAACTGGAAAACAATAAGAAACTTCCAAATAATTTTCCACATGGTCAAAGGTCCCTTAAGCTTTAGTTTATTTAATCAGAGCCAAGAACAAATACCATGAGAGAAAAGTAAAGAAAAAAAAAACAAACATAGAATCAAAACATAATGATGACATGACCATTAATGTACAAATTATTTAACAATAAACATACTGCTAAAAAACTAAATATACAAATGTTCAGCTTAAGAAGAAAAAAACAATTAGTTCCCCTCAGGAAACTCTATGCTACTGGAAGCAACAATGGAAGGAGAAAAAGGAGAAGCACTCTACCAGCATAAGCTAGGTGATACATGTAAAATTCCTGTGGTTTTTCTATTCAGTACAAGAGACCTGACAACATTGTAGAGGAGATATTTACAATATGTAGATTCATACTTCTCAAATTCAGTTCAGACTTAGAAAACTCCTGCAATCCCAAACTGAGATGCTGGTGACATGGACTGACCTGTTACTGAGCAGTATTCATACAACTCCAAGCCCCTGTTACCCATCTGGGAGTCTCAAGATCCACACCCTCACCTGGAATCTTGATTGGACCCATAAAAACACTAATACCCATCCACACGGCTGTCAGTTATTGGTGAACTGTCAGTAGCCCATGTTCACACTGTCATTTGCAAGGAACATGTTGAGAATATATTCCTGTCACTTATATACTGTCCATATCAGCCACAGGAATAAATACAGAACAGGATTTCCTATAGTTCAGTGTATGCCAAACCAGCACACAGTATGAACACAATCTTCAAGTACTTATTAAAAAAAAACCCAACAACCCCAAAACTAAACCAAAACAACAACAAACCAACAACAAAACAAAACAAAAAACCCACCACCAATATTCTTAAAACTTAGCATATTAGGACACACTTCCACTTTAAAATATTGGAACAGTGCTCTCTTTTTTAGCATCATTATCTCGGTACAGCACACAGGACCACACCAGATGCAGACAGAAGTTGTGTTAGCCCAAACATCAGTCTTGAGTCTTATACCACCAATGGCGTATTTGCACTAAAAAAACTCTTTCACGCTGGTAAACTAATTTGCTTTAAAAAAGTGTCTTTTTCAACTACTTCCTACGTCAGTTTAGAGCAACCTCTCCCTGGTCTTAAAGCAATCAACATCTGGCCTGTCATACACAGGGGCGAGACATGAATTATGTGAATCAGAGTTAGGGATGGGTTATCAGGCAGCTGAAGGAGTGTTTGCCGTAGACAGAACAACAGAAACATCTGCACCTATCCAGTCTGGTTTGGAAGCTTCCTTGATCCCACAGTGACTAAGTCCAAACTCAAGGTCATGAAGACTTTTCCCTGCAAATCTGACTTCTGAAAAGAAGGTGGTGGGTGAGAACAAGCAAGTTAGAATTGGACATGGCGTAACACTTCTCCAGGCTGTTATAAATCTTACCTTCATAATTATTAAATCACTACTCAAACAAGTTGTTTACATAGCTGCCTACCCACAAAGTTCAAGTGTTCCCAGATTATTGTACCTTGTTATATCTTTGCATGCTGGATAGAAGAATTCATGTCACAACTTCTGTTTGCTCCTTATGAAAATACTGAAAGAACATTAATCACCCGATTTCTTCCTTTTCAAACTACATACAATGATCTTCTTGACTTGCATTATAAACCAGGTAATCTGTCTTTTTACTATTCCTCTGCAAATCCACTCCAATGGACTATTATTGCTTTGTTTATAAGGCTTGTTATTTAAATATAAATGTGCAGCACTAAAAATATATTCCAATCATATCAGCATTCCCAGAAGGGGGAGGGGGGTATGTTTAAAAAAATTATTATACATAAATCTCATTGCCATTTTGGTTTTATTGTGGATTAATGTAGTTCTTCATACACAAACAACTAGTGCAGATTTGCACTGCCTACTGAAATTAGAAAAAAATAACAGAAGCACCTGGTTGATAAGTGGGCTTACATTGTGTTGTAGCAGGCAACAGCTGAACACAAATACATTATATAGTGCTCCAATTAGTGAAAAGACTATTCACTAAAAAGGTCCTGGAAAAACACTTTGATATTACGAGCAGTCTCTTGCTTTCACACCCGAATCATAATACACTGCTCTCTCCATCACCTACAATACCAAGCAGAAATCCCTCACAAACTTACAAATGTGGGAATAGGATTGACCCTGTTTTACATCTTGCATGAAAGGTGCTAAGTCTAGTGCTAAAGAGACTGTTCATTATTAACTATAAAAACAATTTGACAAAAAGAAAAAGAAAAAAAAAAAAAAAAAGAGGGAAACCCTCCCCATCCCTAAGTCCTCTCAACCTTTTGACAGCTCTACTGCAAGACAGACCTTTGCAAATCAAGTTGAAAAGGATATATCACTAAAAGAAACCACTTAAATTAGCAGCTTGCCTAATATGCAAAAGCTTGCCTACCCTTGACTGGCTTTTTTTTGTGCTGAGGGTGCAAAACAGCTCTGCCAGCCTAGCAGCTGTGCAGCCACCAGCCAAGGGAGGTCAGCATGCTTGTCTCCCTCTCCTTGGACACATGCTCCCACCTTTTCATTTGACAAATCTTAACCCTCCTTTTGCTCCACAATGAGCCAGTTCAGGGAGTTAAACTGCCATCTAAAAATAAAATTTAAAAAAGACAAACAGGAAAAAGGGGGAGGCAGCAGGGAGTCAGCACAAGGCAAAGAGCAGGAGCACATCCCATGGGTTGGCCTTGCTGTAGTGCACAATCACACTTCTGACTGTCACATGCTTGAGACCATTAGCAGAAAGCTGCTGTATTAATTAAAGGCCTCAGAAGGTTCCTAATAAGCAATTTCTGGCCAATCTAGCTGTGACAGCTTAAAACACTACTGCTCCCAGTGGGTTGTTCCTTTCTCCTGCAGCCAACAGCCTCCCCTGCAAAAGAATTGGACAAAGTGTCTTCTCCCAGGAGCTCTGCACACCCTTGGCCCAGTGGGCAATGTCCATCCACTCTGTTGCTACTACAATAGAGGAAATTTCTCTAACCCTAATTATTTTCCTAAACTAAGCCAGTATCTTTTTTTTTTTTTTTGCCTTAACACAGAGAATATTCTGACATTAAATTTAAAAAATCCCCACTTTGAAGTTTAACAGTTATCAAAATCAGTCAAACTCTTCTCACCTTGCACAGCCCTCTATTACACAACTTTACAATAAAAGAGAAATGCATTTGTGCATCTGGCAATTCCCTGTGTGAATTTCTGGGAAGGCAGCCATATAAATGAGTAGCCACCTGATTAGTAACAGGAAGCAAGCATTAGCCTATTATCACCAAAGATCAACATACTGTCACATCAAGTCTGCTATGCATGTCTCTTCCTGGGTAAGGTGGGCAACTCATTGCTAGAAAACCTACAGCTGTCTGTGCAGACTGTTATTCATTGCCAGTGGTTGTAGTCTTTAGAGTTGCCCATAAAAATGTACGAGCATCCAGCACAGAGACCAAACACCTTTGGCCAGTTACTTATTGATTTTCTTAACTGAGAATCATAGCTGGAAACTGGAGATTCACAACAAAAGCATGCAGCTACATGGAAGCTACACTTCTCCTTCAGCAATAACCTTTTGTGCATAGGTTTTGAAAAATGGGAGACTTTTACATGGTGGAGACCACCCAAACTGGTAGTTTATCAAGCCCATATACCAACAGTTTTGTTCAACTCTCCATAAAGCACTGAACAAACCAGCAATTTCGCTCATTTACATGACAACTAGACAGCAACCCATTGCGTAACAGATTCAGTGCAACATTTGAATGCTTGGCTTTTGCCACATGTTAGAATAATGCTGGCACTTTTCACCTTTACTGTCTCTGAAAGTAGTATTTACTACTTAGGATAACCCTGCTGCTTCCCCTCAGACTTGGCCACTAGTAATACACACAGCTCAGATGTTTTCCATCCTTTTGAGTATAAACTCAAACAATTTTAAGTATTTTGAAGTACTGAGCTTGCCACTACTGCCACCACCAATCCTCCTCAAACTCCATTTACTCTGTAAGGGCTTATAGTTTCTGGACTTAGCAGGAGGCTGTGAAGAGGCAAAGCTGTACATGTATTCCTTTTCCTCTTTACCACCACCACCAGCTAAAATCTGCAGCACCACAAAAGGCAGTATGCAGCCTTCTAGAACTGTTCCAGAATACTGCTGCAATATAAAACGATACATGTAAAAAGAATGGGATACGGGAATTTTTGCATCAGGTGCAAACCTGGTTCTAAAAGAAGCCTCCTCTACTTGGAACCATTTGAAGCCTAACCGTGTCAGGCCACTGCATTCAAAAATCCTGCTCCATCAAACCAAGTATCTGAGTGAGTTTCCAAACAAAATCTGCAGCGTTAGATTAAATCTGCACACTTCCACCATAACCGCCATCTCCTTCCTTCCACCACAGTGTTCTCTTTATGGCTCTTCAATCAAGCTATGTTACTAGGAAAGGCGTTGAATCTAGAAAATAAATAGATGTTATAAACCTTAAGCTGTGCTTGGCTGGGAGTTCTACTGTTGTGTTATTCTATTTGGCATATCTATGTGAAACGAGGAATACTTGTCAGTCATCTCTTCACTGGGCCGCAGCCAGGCTGGTAAGGATTTATTTACCTCTCTCATAGATGCCTGCCAGCACCTACAGCTAAGTCCAGTAACCCACTGGGAGCATCCACCATCTAGTTTTGACCCAAGGACAATCTACAAAAGGGATGGTTGGCACAGTGAGACCACAAGGCAATGTTCACTGCTAGCAATTCACCCTCTACTCAGTTTGCTACAGGAATTTACATTTGCTGTTCATCCAGGCTCTTGTGCAAATTGTCTCTGAAACTGCAGGAGTTTCGATCAAGTATAAATGCAAACTAAAACCACACACATGCTGCACACACGCATCAATCCCTATTCCCTTTCTATAAGGTGACCTGCTCTATGCAGGGGGAGGAAATGCTGCCAGTCCCTGAACTTCTGGACAGGGGCCAGAAGACTGCCAGACACAGCAGCTGGGAAGAGGCAGGAAGAAGAAACTGGGAAAAGATTGCCTCCCCAGTACCAGCCTGCCATTACACTGAAGAACTGAAAGGTCGAACCAGAATCTTAAACTACTAAAGAAACTGCAGCCCTTCACAACAGATTCCCTTATTTATATGCTTATTTGCTTAACACTCTGTTTCCATCATGAGTGTGAAATACAGGTGATTTATTCCTTTAGAAGATGACAGGTTCAAGCTTCTGAAAGACCATTCCTGCCATGCACCAAAAAAAAAAAGCAGAAAAAAAACCCTGACAAAGCCCCACAAGCTATAAAGAAATAAATAGTAACTTGCATATAATGGTTGGTTCAGAGTACATTGCTAAAGCTACAGTCTTTAAAGGTGCATTTTATCACAAGAGTGTCATTAGTTATACACACAGCTGAACAGACAACTGAAAAGCCTGATTTTGAGAAACCCTAGGGGTAGACAAGGAGGACATAATTTCTCAGAACTTGGTAAGATGAGGCAATAAACCCACAGATTCCATTTGCCTCTTCATCATCTTCCTGCATGTCCTTTGTTTACCCACTATTCCTGACACAACTCTTTCTGGGATTGCAAGATAACCTGGATTGAAGAAACATTGCATATTTAGCTAAATAAAACAAAAAGCCTAAAAGGAGATGACAAGAAGACAACATAAAAACACTCAACATGCTCCACTGCAGCTAAAGAGAAGGAACCCAAAAAAGGTCTGTCTGCAAAGAGGAAGCTCAGGGGGGAAGAAAAAATAGGTAAAAGTCTGTTGGGTGTAAATAGAAACAAAACAGAAACAGTCTCCTTCACAGCAACAGATGTAACAACTGTAACATTATTTCAACAGTTCATGATGCTTGAAGAAGTAATGAAATGATGCCTTGCCTTTCATGAAAGCCATAAAAAGTTTTCATCTTGGGTCTGTGTTGGGGCTGGGGTGTTTTGTTGGTTTTAATCTGAAAAGTACCAAAGGCACTGAGTTCCCTATTATTATGCCTGAACCACCAAACTGCCTCTCAAGGGTCTGAAGTCCCTCAGCCCAAACCTACCAAACACTCTTCCAAAAACATTTCACCCAGAGTACTCAAGTGCAGTTCCTGGAGACTGGTCATGTAGAAATCCCACTCATTTCTGAAGCTGCACTGTGCAGGGCACCAGGAACAGCTACATCATAATGGGACAAGCCTTCCTGCCCCTTGCCAGCCCAAAGAGATGAAGAGAATGCCCCCCTGGTTGCACTGACAGCTGCTCATACAACCATACTCTGAACAAGAGATGAAAGTCTCATGCAGGTTGAAAATATTTAAATCTAGCAAAAATCCTCAATTCATCTTCTTCTTGCTATTATTTTTAATCCTAACCAGCTTCTTGAAGCTACTCATGGTGTGACCCTGCAAACCATTATGCCAGCACAGTGGAGGAATGAAAGGACAAACTAAGTGTAGAGGGAAGCAGAAATTCTTTAAGACAATGTGCAAGCAACAGGTTAGCCATGAAACAATGATCACCATCTCCCAGGATCACACCAACAGTAGATGTCACCTAAACAGCGCAGCAGAAATAATTTTCAATCCTCTCTTGTATCTGACAAAGCCCAAAATCAGAATACAAATATCTTTGCCCTGACCAGTGGCAGGATGCAATAAGCCTTGTAAAATTTCTACCAGTATGGAAGACAACATAATTTTACTCTGATATGCCTGATGAGCTAAGTGGCTGTATTAGTTAGAGTTAGTGGCTTGAGTGGACAGAAAAGATTGTGGGAACCAGGGATGGGAAACACTGTAACAGGAACAGGAGAATGTCCAGGAAAGCACCAGTCTCCTCACCCCATAAGGCTTCTCAGTGGAATTATAAGGGCATACAGAAAACACAGATACTAATTTTGTTTGAAAGAGAACTGTTGTTACTATTATTATAACTATATATTAGTTTTGGTTTGGAACTTGGATGCGAGAAGTGTAGAGGAAAAAAGGTTGAGAAAGCATTTCTGATTCTCTCTTTTAAGTGGCATTTTTAGACAGCCTATTTTCATTCTTACTTCACAGAGAGGACAACTCCCAGCCGCCTGCATTCTCAGCATATTTTCTGAAATTGAGTGGCTTAAGGTCTATGATTTTAACCCACATTTTGCACATTCAGTGACTTCTAGGAAAGAGAAGGCAGCTTGCTGCAGCAGTATCTCGAAGTAGTCCTTTGCAACCAATAGCCACTGCACTGCATTACTATGCAGTTCCTCTTCTCAGAAGCATCTGTTTTGTCCTTTTCTATCTTTTTAACTTTACACGGTTTCATTCATCAAACACTAAAAATAACAACAGTTACAGTAACTACCTTCAGTGATGCTTTCCTTGAAACTGCACACACATACATAGTGACATGGCCTGAGAGGCAGCAGTCAGAAGAGGAGACAATCTAAAGGCATATAAACTAAATTCATCCACTGTAAAGTAACAACTGCTTTTCCATGCTTTCCAAAACAGAAACAAGAATCATTTATACCAACAGGTGAAGCAAAGTTTGCTATATCTTTGCTGTTCATAGAAGGAATCCATGCTGGAAAGTCCATTTATGGTGAGGCAGTAGGTTCAACCATACAGTACTGCTAACATAAAAAACAATCTAAGACAAAAGAGATAAAGAAGAAAGGCTCTACTTTAGTCTTAATTCACTACTGACCTTTTCCTTGAGGGCCCTTCTTCAAAATCTGAAGAACTAACATCGTTGCTTGTTGAGGACACTTGCGATGCATCGTCCTTCTCATTCTCCAGCTGTTCTGATCCTGGTCCTAATCCTTTAGATTGGCCATTAGTGAGAAGTCCTGCAAACATGACAAAGGAGTAAACAAATTCAAAACCTGCAGTGATTTTACGAAAATTCACAAGTCACACTTACAATAGAGAGCTGATGCCCAAAGCAACTGTCTTGCAAAGAGACAGACTGATAACATTGACTTTGCATAGAGGTACTTCGATAAAAAATTGCCTTTCTGCCTATTTTTGATTTGGTGAACTCTAAGACCCCAATCTCAACTACAATATGAGTGTTTGCAATAGTGTTTATAATCTTGTCACACTTGAAAAAGGGACACAGCTTAGTCAAATTCATCCATGTTTTACAGAATTCCTGTGACTAGCATAGATGAGAGTATTTTGCATTTATCTGTGGATTGATATAAAATTAAGCTGCCATTTGGTTCAATTTGACATCATCTTGCTCTTCATTCTGGCACTTTCAACTACTGCAGTTTATGATCCCTTGAAAAAAAATCCTAAATCCCAAAGAAGTGAACATCAAATGTCCATTTCCTGACTTTGATTCTTCTGGCCAAGTGTCACTAACCTACAGAAACTCCAGACTGCCAGAAAAAGTACACAGGGCAGCAAAGGCACCTAGGCCACAGCCTTTGTGCCTTCTCTCTCCTGGCACACTAATACAGCAAGTGGAGTCACATAGTCACACAGATGGAAGACAGCATTGGACCTTTGCAAGCATAACCTTCAACAAATTTTGTGTATTCTACGCCACCAAGTAACTACAATATAATATCACTCTTACAAACAACAGCAGATAGGCAATGAAACCACTCACATTTAAGGAGGAATTAAATGAGTAATATATTCTTCAGCAGGCTCTAGGATAAGAGGGAGGAAACTATTTTATTAGCTCACTATTTACTTGATGTTATAAGAGCTTATTACCAGAGGAGCTGCAATTTTATCAAGGAGAATGCTTTCTCATCTCCCCACCCAAATAGTTTTAGAAATGGCATAACAAAGCTGTTTCACAGCTGTATTTCCTCAGAGAAATGCTGACAGGACTTCCCTCCCTTAGACATTTCAGTCTCTCTATAATTGCACCTTAGAAAAAACAGGGTGGGGAAGTGAGGGGTGGTGCTGTGCTGCCCCTTCCAAGATGAGCCAGGTCAGAGTACTGCACTGAGAACACTTACTAAGAACTGCAGTTCAAGAATTTCCACCAGCACTATGTATCAGTGCCACAGCATTTCAGATCTGTTTTCAGGAAAATCACCATCCAGCATCAGCAATGCACTTACTCATTGCATAACCAAGCATTCAACCAAGCTCAGCTCCAAACAGACACCAAAGCATAACCAGACCAAGAGAAAAGACACCTCCCCCAGTGAGCTGCTGTCTCTAAGTACTGGAAGCTTGGCCACAGCTGAAGCCAAACGTTCCTTCCCCACAAGGCCATTTATTCACTGCTTGCTTAGGCACTACGACTGCCAGCAGGCTCTGAACCTCCCCAATTCCAATCTAATTGCTCTGACTGCCCAGTTTTAAACAGCCTAATCCAAAGTCTGCATCCTATCTCCCTCTCCTTTTCCCAATCAAAGTTTGCTCATATTCATTCTGAACCACATCAAATTGCTTGTCTTGGGCTATGTGGTAGCCACATGCTGCAGTTTTTTTGCATACACTGTTTTAAAAACTCCACCTACAAAGCAAAAACATGTTCCGTTTTTTTTCTGGGAAAGAGCCAACAAACTGGTAGCTCAATTTTTTTTCCTAATACACAGCCCACAGAGCAGAAGTTGAAACTACACATGAATTTTTGCATTAAATTGTCTCTTCCAGCCAGCATAAGACTATCAGAGAGAAGTAATATGACCTAATTTACATTTTCTCTCCCCTTTTATTGAATTCCTTTTGATACTTCCTTTTCATTAAAGGGATCTCAAACTGTGACCCAACAAATAAAACAAATTTCAGTATCAGCACATGATACTACAAAAGGGTTTGTAGTGTAAAAACACAATATGACGTGGGGTGACAGCATCCCTTCAAAGCATTCCCAAGGAAATGAAGGCAAACTTTGAAAAAACACTGAACAGATTATATTTCTATGCTGAATTCACCCTCTCTAAAAGCCCTAGTGCCTCTAAGTTTATTCTTATAAAAGTTTCAACTTTTGCTTTGCATTTTTCCATGAAACCACTGCTGATAAAATTTACAATTTTTGAACTCCAGAGAAGTCTAAATCAAGCATATCATTTGAGGCCTGACACTCAGTAACTTAACTCTTATAGCAGAATTTGATTAGGTTTTCCAAAAGCAGTATTTGTTCTGGAGACTTGCCATATGTAAAACTCAGGAACCTGAAGTATATGAGTCAAGAAAATCACCTTTCAGGCTGTCAACTTGCATGCACTTGGAAGGCAATTTTTATTCATCCTTTCACCCTGCCAAACCATCAACTCACTTGGGAGACAAGCATGATTTGTGTTCCTCAAAGAAAAAAGTATCGGTTTGCCTACCATTATTCATCATAACCAGCACCATTCCAAGACGCAGTAATATTGCCGATAACTGATGTTAGCTATCGTCCACTGGAACCAACTAAAACAAGTGCCCTAAAAGAGAGGCATAAAACTACAAATGAGAGATACTGATAAATACTGGGAATGGGTGTCATGTTCTACAGGTTTTCAGGGCCAGCATAATTGCAAAATCCACTCTGAAGTGATGAAAGGCACAACCCAAAGCCTCCTTTCAAGCACTGGAGAGAAAGCACATGCTGAAGCAGGCTGTTACAAAGTTTATTGCCACTCAATCATTTTTATATCAAATGCATTCAGCTTGCCCCCAGATACCTTTTCCTTCAAATGCCATTTCTGTTATCTCTAACTGCAATAAGCCACATTCTTTACTGCTGTGCATCACACTTGGGAGCTATGAAAGGTCTGGAGGCCCCAGGACAGGATGGGGACCCCACAGTTTTGCCAAGTGATACTCAGGCACTCCTATCACCATTAATGAGTTGGCGCCTGTGCAGTGAACAGAACATACAGTTCTGCTGGTGCACTTAAGGAGCATCAACCCATGTGGGTTTGACTCTCCAGCCACACTACAGGAAGCAGCAGGCATTCGTGTTTCTTAAAAGGTGAGTACTACAGCTGTAGATATATAGAGAAAAGTAGCTGAGCGAGAAAACGCTCTTTTGCATAGTCTGGAAAGCTGAACCACTCCAAGGGAGTGGCTACTTGAGAGCACCCAGCAAGAGTCAAGGAACCAGCAAGACTTCAAGAGCCAAATCACATCCAAGGACAAACAGCTCCTCTTCTGCTTTTCTATGGCTGTGCCTTTCAACCTCTAAATCACGATGCCAGCGAGCCCTGGCTCCTGTCAAAGCCCATGACATTCTCAGCTGCTGAAAAGCTGGCAGAGGCTGCCTGTCCCTTGCCCACCAGGCTCATCTTAGCCCCACTTCTCACTGCCTTCTCTCCTGGCAGCCAGACTCACAACCAACCACCAGATCTGAATAACTCTGCAGAATAAATCAGGGTTGATAAAAATAAGACTTTATTCCTGTAATAGAAAGTGTTTGTTTTAAAAGTCAAATTAGATTTTTTAAAAAAACCTAAACCTCATTAAAATTAAATTTGAAAGTACAGCAGCTTGCATTATAAGTCAGTGTAGGATTTCATATATTAAAATGACTTACATGAAATAATAATTTATATATACAGAGAAGTAGTGCATATTTGCTGCCAAAGTTTAAAAAGAACTGAAAGACTGAACGGTTCAAAGTCACTGAATAAACACTGCCTTAATTAAGTCAGTAATAATGAATTATTTAATTAAGTCACAATACAGGAACTCATGTATCAAATGACATCTATGATCCTTAAATACACTGTTCTGGTTCTAACTGATCAAGACTAGACACCTTCAGAGAAAGGCTGATTACTAATTCCTAATAATTAAAAAGAGTAGCTTGAAACCAAACCATGGAGATCTTAACATACTCTCTGAAATGTATCTTAGTCACATAAATACCAACCTCACAGTTTTGCTGAATTTGTTTTTAAACTTTCACAAATGTTGCAACACCAAATCACAGTTTTAGATATGCGCTGCTTAAAAAGATTAGAAAGAAAACATTTCCACTTATCAGTATTGCGAAAAAGCAGCAAATATCACTTTTTCATCTACTCTGTTACAAGCCACAGAAACTACAAAAGCCCTTCCTGCATACTAGTCATTATTACAGAGACTTCTATCACTTTCTATTTATTTGCCTTCCACACTGAATGTTTTCCAATATGTCTGTGGCTACAAGTTTGTTTGTTCTTTCACTTGCATGAAGGGCTCTGCTGTGAGAGCTGAGCCATACCCTCTAGGGTGATACACACAGAATTCGGGTATTATGGCATTACAACCTGCACACAGTATGCTTCCTCCTGCTCCCACTGCAACTCACCATCCCCCCTGCTTCTTGGCTGTAGCTGTTAGCTGAGCAGAGGGTCTTGCTGAGCCTACTCCAGCAACCAGAACGTCCTGCTCACCAAAAACAGTGTGTAAAGAATAATTAAATCTGCTTAAATTAGCTTATTATACGGGGCTTGTGCTGACTCAAGTGGATTGCTTCTCATAAGAGCCTGGCAAGTAAGACTCAACTATTCCAGCATAGGCAGGGCTTAATTTGCCTTGGTACACACTTGCTGACCTTACTGTTTTGGGTGATACACACACACTTTTAGCAGCATCTACAATTCTTCTCAAATCATGATCTAACTCATCTCTGGTCATCTGGAGAGATGACTGACAAGCACACACAGGACAGGTCTTGGGAGCATCTGAAGATGTGATGCTAAATCCCAGCACCTGGGAATGAACCATACAATAAAATATACATTAACTATAAACACACAGAAGGAAAACTGATAGGGAAGAGAGGAGCCGAAAGCAGCAACATAACAGAAGATAGCAAAATTGTAAGGGAGGGTTTGAAGTTAGTTGGTTTTAAAAATAGATGAGACTGCAATTACTGGTATGTTCTTCATTATTAAAGTTACTGAATAATCAGGAAACCAAAGGAGAGCATCTGAGCAAATTTCAGCATCATGTGGTTAGTTAACTAAGTGGTTGGTGAAGAGACTTTCACAATGTTTCCAAAACACTATTTCCACATCACTTACTCTAATGCCAACAAGGCATCTCAGCATGAACATTTCCATGTTATTACAATAGAGCAACACCTATTTTAGCTTGCTGTTTCCCAGTCCTAAGGCAGCTTAGGAAAAAAAATACATTCAATTGTATTTCTAGTCAGTTCCCACAGTCAGAGGCAACCCACAAAGCCATTATGTTAGGAAAGTCAGCAGTCAACACCCCACAAACATAAGCCAAAGATATCAAACCAATAAATGACCTAAACAAAGACAATTTCAACACGCCCATATTCACAGCTTTCTGTACAGGATACCATCAGAGTGTCCACAGTCCAGAGGAACCATCCTGCAAATCTCAACAATACGTGAAATATATAACTCTGCTCCTGGGTGTTTCTTGACTACGCAGAGATACTCTCTTCCTTCTGCCAAGAGATTCCGGGTTGGTTTTCCCCCTGGCAGCCCTTTCCCTGCATTCCTCCCTGATCACTGCAAGCTGAACCGCGCTGGGCTGGTAGAAAAGTCCAGTTTCCAGGGCAAGCAGCAAAACAAACACAAGTTACAGTAAGTCAAAAAAGGGATTTACTCAAGGCAGCATTCTCACCATGCTAGGATGACAATGTTTCTTATGAGAGCATGTAATAAATAGCAGAGATTGTAGTTCCATAGGCATGGAGCTAAATCTCTGTTCCCATGTGAAGTAGCATGCCTGTCCAGACTTCAGCTGTGTAGTCTTGGGAGTTGCACAGTAAAGCTTTGTTTTAAAATATTAGTGATTTCTTCTCTTTCTGCAACATTCTGTTTAGGAGAGTTGACACAAAAGTTAGAAAGCAAAGAGTTTAACTACAGAGTTATCAAGTCTAAAACGGTCTGGAAGTTTAGCACCACCTGAACTTGCACAAACTCTTGAGCATAACCACACTATGGAAGCCCACCACCATGAATTTTATGCTTGAAATACAGAGAAGGAAAAAACTCCTATCCTCATCTCTTTAATTATTTACTCTGGCCACCAGTTTCACACAGGTACACAATGTTTCACACATACTCTGTAGAGAAATCAAAACCAGCAATAAACTGGTGTCTCACATATATCTCTTATTTTTCTTCAGTCTTGTAGATACTGCCTACCTAGACTTCAGTATAGTCTTTCACACCATTTCCCATGCATTTTGCTGGAGAAACAGGCTAGTCAAGACTTGGATGGATGCACTCTTTGCAGGGTTAAAAACTGTCCGGATGGCTGGGCCCAGAGAGTCGTGGTGAATGGAATCACATCCAGTTGGCAGCTGGTCACCCATGGTGTTCCCCAGGGCTCAGTGTTGGGGCCAGTCCTGTTGAACATCTTCATCCATAACCTGGACAAGGGGACTGAGGACACCCCTCAGTCAGTTCACACACAACAGCAGCAGGAGCAGGAGCAGTGATCTGCTGAGGGCAGAAAGGCTCTGCAGAGGGATCTGGAGGGACAGGAAAGCTGGGGCTGCTAATTGACAGTGGCTTAACAAGAGCCAGCAGTGCCCAGGTGGCCAAAAGGCCAGTGGCATCCTGGCCTGTGTCAGCAATAGTGCAGCCAGCAGGACCAGGGCAGTGATTGTCTGGTCAGTACTGGTGAGACCACACCTACCAAATACTGGGTTCAGTTTTGGGCCCCTCACCAAAAGACACTGAAGTACTGGAAGGTTTACAGAGATGGGCAATGGAGCTGGGGAAGGGTCTGGAGCACAGGTCTGATGAGGAGTGTCAGAGAGAGCTGGGGCTGTTGAACCCGGAGAAAAGGGGGCTAAGAGGTGACCTTATCGTGTTCTACCACTGCCTGAAAGGAGGCTGTAGCCAGGTGGGAGTTGGTCTCTTCTCCCAGTCAACAAGCAATATGACAAAAGGAAACAGCCTGAATGTTTAGATAGATATTTGGAAAAATTTCTTCATGGAAGAAAGGGGGTCAAGCACTGCAACAGGCTGCCTAGGGAAACAGTTGAGGGAGCATCCCTGAAGGTATTTAAAAGATGTCTATATTTAACACTTTGGAACATGGTTTAGTGGTGGACTTAGCAGTGCTGAGTTAACAGTTCAACTTTATCTTAGAAGTCATTTCCAACCCAAACAATTTTGAACTACAGGGCATTGCAGTTTCTTATAAGCTATATCTTTATATGTAAATTTATTTGCATAGTATAATTAATTAACAGTTTTCACCATTTTTCATAAGTAACAGATAACCAGCTGCAATGCAATACAAATCTCAATTGCATTGTCTGTAATCCTAAATTTGACTTCTACCAAAACCACCCTTTACATGCTAGACTATGTGCTGAAACACTATCAAAATCTTGGTAGGCATGCTAAATAAATACATTAATCATTCAATGCTAAGTTTAAACACACCGGTATCTCTAAAACATCTGCAGTCTGCATTAATCAGCACACTGTACTGAGTTACTGTATTTAGCTGTTGTATAGCTATGCACAAAAGATAATTTAGTTTTATAGTGCAAATGCCATCTGTCACATTGTCACAGCATGACAAGGTATCACATTACATATTAAACAGACAACATGCTTCAAAAATAAGGCCTATTTTCATGCTCTGGTTGTCTCAGAGACTAAAGAACGGGGTTTTCATGATAGCGACATAATTTAAAAACAAAAAACACCATATTTTTCTCTGGGATAAGAGATATGAATTCCCTGTCCACTTCTTTAAGTATAGTTGTCATAAAGGCTATTTTAATCTAATTTGGTAATGCGAAACCACAACAATTTTCTGCCTCTAAATAAAAAAGCCACAGCATGAAACCATCATTGTTTATGCCACACGGTGCTCTGTGCTGCCACCATGATGATAATTAACAGTACGTGGGCTTTTCAGATGACAAGCCACTGGACATTAGGCTGATTGTGGTACATAACAGAGCATATGCATAAAGCAATACCATTATGCCAAAGACTGTTAGCAAATAGCTTGTACAGTCTTCATAACTGACCAGAAGAGTGCTTTTATATGTAGATATACATCATTGCTATGGAAGCCAAGCATGAATGACATTACAGCACAAGATGTGTTTGTCAGCCTGTCAAAGGACCAGATCACCGAAGAGAACTGATTAAATAATACAGGTTGAAGGAAGCTCCTTACTCCCATTACAGCTCCATCCAAAACCACTATTAAGCAACCAAAGACATTTTGTGACTTTGTGTCGTGCATTTTAGTCCATTACCCATCAGCAGCATTAATTGAAATTAACTATTCTGTTGTTTCAACATAACACTTTCGAGGGTATTTTGTTTTCATCTGGGGGAGTTTGGATTGAGGTTGGGGTGGTACTAAACTCACAGAAACAGGAATACAACAGTAAAAAATGAACCTAATTTAATTCTGCCTGGAAACTACCCCAGGCCATAATGACATACTTCAAGCCCCAGTTTGATTTATGAAATATGCATCTGAAAGAAATTTAAAACAAAAGAAACCAATAAAGCACCCAAAAAAGGCCTGCCAATGTCTGCACTGTATAAATTGAGAAAAACCTCACCTGATGTTTGTCCCTACTTCTGTTATTTTAGATTTATGAGGGGGTTTTTCTTAAGTATTCAAAGAGTCACACCTTTCTGATTAAAGACATTTCTCCACTTTTAAGGACACAATGAAAACTCGGAACATCTCATTCCTCTGAGATGACTTCTGCTGGTAATGCTGACCCAAAAAAAGCTAAGGGAATAAACTCATCTTTCTTAAATCCCCTTCGTACAAACACAGACAACTAAGTCATATCTTAAAATCACAAATGGCTACTCCCGGATTTTTGAAATATTCTCCTTAATTTTACAGAGGGGAGGCTGGGGGAAAGGAAACCTAAGGAACAGTTGTCCCCAGACCCAAAAGCCAGAGCTGTCCTGAATGAAGCAGAACAGAGAGGAGGAAGGAGACTTGATGATCACCACCCTACCAGCTGCTCACTGTGTACTATATTGTACCATTGTGCTATCAAGCTCCTACCAATTGTCCCTGGAGCCATATGATAAGGAAAGAGCAGTAGCATTTCTGGTAAGTTGGTACCAGGCTGTGTAAAGACCATTAAGTTTTGACAAACAAACACAGTCAATTTTATGGTACCATAAACACTCCCATTAGCACCAGGGAAACGACCACCATGTACTCTTCCTGTACTTTGTCAAGGAATCACACTATTAGATGCACACAACTCAGAGCTACCTCAGCCCCACAGCCTCCTTTGACAGCAGTCAGAAAGCTTCAGAGGAATAGGAAAGAGGACTCCAAATGCAAGCTTCACACCTTTGTTGCTCAGCTGTATGATCAGAGAAGGCATTAAGCCATCAGCAGAAAAACAGAAACACCAACACCAGGAAGAGAGCTTGGTTAGGATGCAGGGACCTGGACTCTGTCCAGATGTTCCATGGCCAAGCAGGTGCCCCTGGAGAGGTCACCTCCTCTCCAGGCACCTCAGCTCACCCAAATAAGGTAAAATAAAGGTAGTGAGTTCAGCTTCCACAGTGAAACACAGGGAGGGGTACAGACAGTAACCACAGTAACCATGACATGAGACACAGATTGGTGTTATTAGCATCCCTCAGTAGGTGAAATTTTGAGTAGATTTTGGTGCTGGACAGAATGGCTTTATTTCTGGAGTAAGTGCCCTTAGATTTGCATCTGTCCTATAAGACACCTTCTCTCTTATGCAACCTGGAAACAGAGTTAAACATGCATTTTATTAGAAATTACAGACACAAGCAGGTCCACAAAAAATATCATTTATCTCCATTTAGTTCAAGGTATCAGCAACTGAAATACTACCATAACCACTGAGAGAGAGAAAAGTCTATGTTCCCAGGTATTAACAAAATTATCAGTGAGGTACAAATGAATTCTTCTTGGGTTTTTATGCCAAAACCATCGTGTCTTGTTTATCTGCCTTTCCTGGAGAATTTTGCAGCTGAATGGAAAACTAGTGGGGCAATGCCCCATGGGAGAGAGTAAAGAAAACCTGCGATACATCTGTGAGAGAAACCATTTAATTTAAAAATGTTTTTTTCTTCCTTTTGTTTCCACCTTTTTTGTTCTGTTTGATTTTATCCATTTGAGAGCTATTTGGAGAGAAGTTACTGACTCTGTTTCCAAAATATTTTTATTTGTCCTTCACAAATACCCCCCATGTGAGGGAAAGAGCATGGATTATACTGCCAAATAAGAATTAAGTAAAGCAAGCTAATCACTATTTCACTTCTGTTGATTTACGTCAATTGGTGAGGGCAATTCCTCCCCCTCCTGAAGCACTTTTACAGAGCTAGCTTAACTGTAATGTACCACAGCAGTCCCATTTTTCAGTCAAGTTATTTCCCCCTACCTCAGCATCACAGGGCTATGCCTTTAGACTCATCCTGTTTCAGAGTTAAACTTCCACTAGGTATGGATGGACAAAGGAACAATAAATCCACACTTCAAAAATATCCATACCTTGGCACCTGGGGACTAGACAGATTAGTAAAGATGAAAAAGGAAATTAAAAAAAGACATTCTGGTATTTTAAGTAACATGAGAAAGAAAGCTATGCCAAGAGCATGTCTCTAGACAACAACTATCTACACTAGAAAGTAAAAATTAGCAATTGTGTCTCCACAGAGTATAACAGAAGGAGGAAGAAAGAAGGTGAAGGCAAACACAGTGAAGCAAGGAAGAGCCTGCTAATTGGAAGAAAATACAACGTATGAATGTGCAAATAAAACAACAAGGGAAATAAAAAGGCATGCAGTGTCTCAGTAACAATGAATACTTGTGAGCCTGAAAAAGAAGAAAAGTGCTGCTAAAACCCAGAGGCTTAGCAAGGCCTGGCTATATTTGCTAGGATTTCTAGGAAACCCTTACGGACTGTGTAATTTGAAAACTGCATATCTGCATGAAACTGGGAACAACAGCAAAACAGCATCTTGATGAACACTTGCTACGTGCTTTCCCTCCAAAGAAGCAC